>NC_083436.1:37793474-38515974 GCF_020745735.1 Hemiscyllium ocellatum | reverse complement strand
TGGGTGTTATTACAAAGTGAACATCACAAATATTTATCAAGTATTTCCAATTACTTTGGCAAAGAGAAACTCTGTTAACCTCGTCAGAGTTTCTACCAATCTTCATTCAAAACATTACCCTTGAAAACTTATCTGGAACAATAATCAAAGCTATTAACTCGAACATGCCCGTTATTTGGTGTCAAGTTAAAGCAATTTAAGGATGTGATAAATCATCACCATATCATTCAACAAGAAAATTAAATTATAAACAATTTCCTCAAGGTATAATTTGCAAAAATGCCTTTTATTTTAAAATCAATTGTGGGCTTGAATGGAGCTCTGCGTCACCTGAATTACTGTCTTTTAAAACACACATCATGATGGGGCAGTACTCTCATAAATATGGAAGTATAACCCTGTCATGATCTTTAACAAAATTAACTGGAAAACTATTTTTGCATCTTTCTATCTTTAAAGAATCTGACACTTCCAAACCTGCATGAAATCTATTGCAACAATCACTGTATGTTCTCAATTCCATTACTGATCATTGCTTGTGTTAGTGATAATTTGGTGGAAGACATTTTCACCTCAAAACCTAGGGCTTGAGTAGTTGACTGACACATGCTACTGTGTAACAGTGTAATCCTGAGGAGGCATTGCACTGTTCAAACGATTGAACTTATGAAATCAGCTATTCTTGCAGTTGAGACCAATTTTAATGACACCAGGTATGCCCAAATAAATGCCGTTGCCATGAAATTCCCACCAGGTTGAGCTCTTGCAAACATTTTCATTGATTTCATGAGAAATGTGTCTTTTATGAAATTGTTTGTTTGCTATAAAGTACATAAGTTGCATAAAAGTATTCCCTTACACATTTTAATGGTGAAAACTGGTGAAAATCACATTGATCTTGTGTGGTTGGAGGGTCCCAAGGCGGAAGATGAGGTAGTCTTCGTGCAGGCATTGAGTGATTAGGGTTTGGTGATGGAGGCGGCTCAGGACCTGCATGTCCTTGGTGGAGTGGGAGGGAGAGTTAATGTGTTCAGCCACTGGGCGTTGGGGTTGGTCAGTGTGGGGGTCCCAGAGATGTTCTCTGAAACGATCCACAAGTTGGCGTCCTGTCGCTCCAATGTAGAGGAGACCACTTCGGGTGCAAACGATGCGTGGAAGTTCAGGTAAATTTCTATTGGATGTGGAAGTTCAGGTAAATTTCTATTGGATGTGGAAGGATCCTTTGGGGCCTTGGATGGAGGTGAAGTGGGGGATGTGGACCTGACAAGGGAGTCACGGAGGAATGGTCTCTCTGAAACTCAGATAGGGGTGGGGAGAGAAAAAATCCCGAGTGGTGGGGTCTGTTTGTAAGTGGTGGAAATGGTGGAAGATGATGTGGTGTATGTGGAGGTTGGTGGGGTGGAAGGTGAGGACCAGAGGTTTCTGTCCTTGCTGCGATTGGAGGGGTGGGGTTCAACGGGTTCCAGTGACTCTGCACTTTTCACCAAATGTGATTCCCTCCATACCTCCCAAAGACACACAGACACAGGCTAACTCACTGACCTTTCACACTGAACCTGAATAAAAGCTGAGGGTTTTTTCCAGTCCAGTCTGCTTGGACTGCTCAAACAGCTTAAGACTTATTTCCAGCTCTGCAATTGCCCTACTGGTGGTCTGGATCTTTTCTTCTGAACTGAATCAATTTGAGGCCCAGTTCAACTCATTATTTGGCTGGAGTCACATGGAAATGCTACATTGAACTCAATTCCAAAGAATAGAGTTTCTGACTCTTAAGAAAAGTCACTTTCACAGAATTAGGAACTATACTGCCATTTGCTCGAGACGTTAAGCATACGTCCTGAAGGTGCATGCTGCGGTACTTGTGGTCAGTGCTGAGATTCTAAAGGAAATAGCTTCCTAGTCTCTTGGCTAATTCTTCAACCACATCAGCAGCATTACATGTCTACTGGTCTTTCTGTTGATGGTCTGTTGCCAGCATAATAGAGTTTAACCAGGATTGGTGCACTTCAGCTCTACTGTATCCTATGCACTGTTCTACTACATTTCAGCATGGTCCAAGACTTATTATTAATAAAAGCCATCCATGTGTTGAGAATCTACAAGGCTCTTTATCATTCAGTGGAGCATAGTAGATGAATTTCTTTCCCAATGGTGAGTTTTAAATTGCTACCTAGTGTAATTGCATCTCTGGTATTCCAATATTGTTACGTTTAATTCTGTCTGTTTATCTCCATAGGCTATAATATTTGTTAATAAATCAAAAGGTGTTATCACCAACTGCAAAAACTAGTTCCACTCCAAGGTATCATATGGTCTAAAAATCAAGCTTTTATCTTGCACCATTCATGATCACAGCAAAAGACTTTACAGCTAGTGATGCATTCAGCTGTTGCACTGGAAGAATCACAAGCAGCCGTACTGCGTTCAATAAGCTCCCATTAAACAGCAATGCTATAATCTGTTTCTCAATATTGACTGAAGACTTTCCTTCTCTTAAATAACTGCCAAGAAATTCTTCACATCCACTTGGGAGAGTTGACAGGGCTTCAGTTCAACACCTCATTGGAAAGACTGCATCTCCAAGGCACAAGTCCTGGAGAAGGCTTTGAACAAACGACCTTTTCACTAAAGGGAAATATTGCTGTCAGCCATGAATGACACTCTTTTGTCTATTCTCATTATCAATGCAGCATCCCCTCTGATCTTCACAGAATGGTCAATCTTGATTATTTGCTCAAGAATCCTTAAAAGCATTATGATGTGAAGATGTAAAAGATAGGACCAAACCAAGGTTGACACCTAGCAAAGGGCAGTTGACAGGCTTGAGAAAGTATGACTTGGTCAGCTTTTACCAGGACGCTTTCTCTATTGAAAGGGGTAAAACCATTTTTGACATCAGTCACTTCACGGGATGTGGGTGCTCCAGTAATGACAGTTGTTTCCCTTCCCTAATCAGCTGTTGACCGAATAGCTTATTGGACCATTTCAGGGGCATTTAAGGGTTGCTGTGGACCTGGAGTCACTTGTAATTGGGACTAGGTAAGAATGGCTGATTTGTTTCCCCAAAGGCCAACAGAAAATCAGATGGACTTTTACAACACCTTGGTAAAAACAATGACTGCAGATGCTGGAAACCAGATTCTGGATCAGTGGTGCTGGAAGAGCAGTTCAGGCAGCATCCGACGAGCAGCGAAATCGACGTTTTGGGCAAAAGCCCTGACAGGCTTCAGATTTCAGACTTATTCATGGAATATAAATTCCACCAGTTAGCGTGGTGGGATTTGAATGCCAGTTGCCAGATTTTGATTCCCAGGCCAGTGAAATTGCCACTATGCCATCATCTCTCTCACCCACTTCCAGCCAAGATGGTATGGTGCATAGGAAAGTGAGAATCTGCCACTCAAATGACCGCACAGTTAAAGGATTCTTGATGCCCTGTACTTTGCCAATTGCAGTGAGCCTGGTAAACAAGGTTAGTCATATTATACTCCTATCATTCTTTAGTTGGAAAGAAAACAGAAGTGTTGACTATGCTGATAGCTTATTCCCAACATGTTCACTGGCACAACTGTACCAGCCTGGAAAAAATCATAAGAAAAGAAGTTGTAAAACATTTTGGTTTTGAATGACATTGGTCATATTGTTAATGGCAATGAAGAATTCAAAAAATGTATAATGGGCAACTAATCGAATATGGAGGACAAAGTGAGGACTGCAGATGCTGGAGACCAGAGTTGAAAAGTGTGATGCTGGAAAAGCGCAGCAGGCCTGGCAGCATCCGAGGATCAGGAGAATTGACGTTTCGGGGATAAGCCCTTCTTCCGGGGGGGATTTCATAAAATCTATAAATTTCTATTAGAACAAATGATCAGAAGCTCACACTTAAACATCTAGGTTTTTGGAATACCTTAAAACCTACAAGATGGGAGATGGGACTATAAAAGCTTAAGTCCTGGAGCCAAGGAAACGTAGCTACAACTAGTGGGGGTGACTGAGTGTGGGGAATTCACATGTGCAAAGATATGGAAGAATGCAGAGTTCTTGAGAGTTGTAAGAAATATTAAACAGCATACCACATTTTCTGGCCGCATCAAGCAAAATTTCCTGCCAAAAGCAAGCACTCAGAAAAAAAAAACAGCCATTACGAGTATGAGCTCACCCAGCATGAACATTGTGGGAAAAAAAAACTCTGCAGTTAAAATATAATGAAAATTTATTCTGTATAATGTGAAATGACTGCTTTTGTTTTCAGTACAATCTGTACAAAAGGGCTTTTAAGTCTACATTGAAATCTATTATAAATAAATGGCATAATTCTATGACTGAAATGTTCTTTTTATCCAGATAATGCAGTGAAATCTTATTACAGTAATACGTTTGCTGAGCAAGCTCTTCAAGACTAATGGAGTCCACAATGATTGTTTAAAAATAGTTTCATCAGTGTTTTACCATGTTTGCTTCTTCTGAGTTGTAAGTTCTAGTCCCACTCCAGGACTTGAGCAGAAAAATTAAGGCAGAACAAGGGCAGTACTTGATTGAGTGCTGCCCTGTCAGAACTGTCACCTTTCAGATGTGATATTAATTTGAAAAGGTCTTGTGCTATGTTTCCTCTAAGCCAGAAGCTCTAGGTTTGATTCCTCGATGACCACAGAATGTGTACTCATGCTACACTGCTGATTAACTGCAAGGTTCTGTATAAAAGGTTGTATGCATAAAGTAGGAGCTCATACCACAGGGGATAACATAACGTAAGTGGAAGATTTGCTGACTCGCAGAAAACAGAGAGTATGCAAAGTTGGGTATTTCTCCGATTGACAGCATATGATGAGCAGGGTACAACAGAGATCAGGGCTGAGTACTCAACTCCTGACAATTTGTATTAATAAGTTAGAGGAGCAGAGCGAAGGCACAGTGACAGAATTTGTTGATGACACAAGGACAGGTTGGAAAGTGTGTTGTGAAGATGACAAAACAAGGATGCAGATTGATACAGACCAGTTGAGTGAGTGAGTAATAGAGTTACAATATGATGTAGGGAAATCTGAAGTTGTCCACTTTGGCAGGAAGAATAAGAAGAAAACATAGAATTAATTTAAAGGTGAATGACAGCAAAATTCCTCGCTGTAGAGAGATCCAGTGCCAATACATGAGTCATAAAGAGTTAGCATTCAGGTTACAGCCTTGATTAAGCAGATTTATTTCTTAGAAGAGGTCAGCATGATGGCTCAGTGGTTAGCACTGTTGCCTCACAGCACCAGGGACCCGGGTTTGATTTCACCCTTGAATAACTGCGTGGAGTTACACATTCTCCCCCTATGTCTGGGGTTTCCTGTGGGATAAGTTGGGGGAAAGAGTTTGGGTAGGATAGATGTGGATACGATGGGCTGAATGTCCTGCTTCCACACTGTAGGGATTCTATGAAGAGGGGCTGAACAGAAAAGTAAGACTATAATACTTCGGTTATAAAGAGCATTGAATTGACCACATCTCAAAAAATATGTACAATTTTGGTTTTCTTATTTCAGTAAGGATGTAAACATATTGGAGGTGGTTCAGAGGAGTTTAAAAAGATTAGATGAGCAATTGTTTTACATGGATTGGTTGGACAGATGTGAGCTTGTTTTCACTGCAGTTTAGAAGAGTGAGAGGTTGACTTGATTAATGTTTAAAAGATCCGGAGAGATGTTGACAAGATGGATGTGGAAGTGATGGTTCCACTTGTGTTTAGAGGTGAGGGGAATTTTGGCCTCTCAGAGAATTATATGACATTGAGACTCTCAACCTCAGAAGGCAGTGGAGGCATGGTCATTGAATATTTTAAAGATGGAAAATGATAGATTCATGGTTGAGAGTGTGTTGCTGAAAAAGCACAGCAGGTCAGGCAATATCTGGGGAGCAGGAAAATTGATAAGATTCATGGTGAATAAGGGAATCAGAGAGTAAAATGAGAGTGTAGAATAGACTGATCAGCCACCATCTTATTAAAAGGCAGAACATACATGCAGGACTGAATTGGCTATTTCTGATTATAATTTATATGCTCAATAAAAACAGAAGTGTCCTGATTAGACAGAACTGTATGGTAGCTGCAGCACAAAGGTCTCCCTTGTCAAAAAAGCTTCATGCACAAAACAGGCTGTATTCTGTAGCTAGTATCCTCCTTACTTTGTTAAAAACCACACAACATCAGGTCATAGTCCAACAGGTTTATTTGGAAGCACTAGCTTTTGGAGCACTGCTCCTTCATCAGGTAACTGAAGAGTCAGACCATCAGACACAGAATTTATCGCAAAAGATTACAGTGTCATGCAACTGAAATGATATATTGAACAAAGTGACATTGCTATGAAGTCTTTCATCTTCTAGAATAGGGTTGTAGGTGTCAGTTCATTAATGTGTAAATCCCAGAACTTCTTTTCAGTCACATTCTTGAGATAACTTAAGGATTAAAAAAAAAGGTGACATCTCAGGTCAGACAATGAATTAAAGGTGTGAGGTTTGAGTCTGTGTGAATCCCAATCTTGATTCAGACTGGTTCTATTTCCAAGGTGGAATTATAAAATATTACATGGATTTACTGCCTGCAGATTGTGTGCTTTTTGAACAAAATAGAATGTATCTGCAAATATAATTCTGCAAATTCACCCCATAGACGTGTGTGTGTGTGTGCATGAGAGAGAGAGGGACTTGACACCAACATTTTTTTACAAACTCATTGACTCCCACAGCTACCTGGATTACACCTTTTCCTACCCTACCTCCTGCAAAAATGCCATCCCTATTCCCAATTCCTCCTCCTCCGCCGTATCTGCTCCCAGGAGGACCATTCCACCACAGAACACACCAGATGGCTTCCTTCTTTACAGACCGCAATTTCCCTTCCCAAGTGGTTAATGATACCCTGCAGTGCATCTCGTCCACATGCTGCACCTTCGCCCTCAGACCCCACCCCTCCAACCATAGCAAGGACAGAACGCCTCGGTGCTCACCTTCCACCCTACCAACCTTCGTATAAACCAAATCATCCGCCGACAATTCTGCCACCTCCAAACGGACCCCACCACCAGGGATATATTTCCCTCCCTATATTTCAGCCTTCTGTAAAGGCCGTTTCCTTCGTGACTACGTGGTCAGGTCCACGCCCCCCCTACAACCCACCCTCCAATCCTGGCACCTTCCCCTGCCACCGCAGGAATTGCAAAACCTGCACCCACACCTCCCCCCTCACCTCCATCCAAGGCCCCAAAGGAGCCTTCCACATCCATCAAAGTTTCACCTGCACATCCACCAATATCATTTATTGTATCCGTTGCTCCCAATGCGGTCTCCTCTACATTGGGGAGACTGGACGCCTCCTAGCAGAGCGCTTTAGGGAACCTCTCTGAGACACCCGCACCAATCAACCACACCGCCCTGTGGCCCAACATTTCAACTCCCCCTCCGACTCAGCCAAGGACATAGAGGTCCTGGGCCTCCTTCACCGCCGCCCCCTCACCACCCGATGCCTGGAGGAAGAATGTCTCATCTTCCGCCTTGGAACACTTCAACCCCTGAGCATCAATGTGGACTTCACCAGTTTCCTCATTTCCCCTTCTCCCACCTCACCCCATCTCCAAACTTCCAGCTTAGCATTGTCCCCATGACTTGCCTTACCTCCCTATCTTCCTTTCCACCTATCCACTCCACCCTCCTCCCTGACCTATCACTTTCATCCTCTCCCCCACTCACCTATTGTTGTCTATGCTATTTTCTCCCACCCCCAACACGGTGGCACAGTGGTTAGCACTGCTGCCTCACAGCGCCTGTAGACCTGGGTTCAATTCCCGACTCAGGCGACTGACTGTGTGGAGTTTGCACGTTCTCCCCGTGTCTGCGTGGGTTTCCTCCGGGTGCTCCGGTTTCCTCCCACAGTCCAAAGATGTGCGGGTCAGGTGAATTGGCCATGCTAAATTGCCCGTAGTGTTAGGTAAGGGGTAAATGTAGGGGTATGGGTGGGTTGCGCTTCGGCGGGTCGGTGTGGACTTGTTGGGCTGAAGGGCCTGTTTCCACACTGTAAGTCTAATCTAATCTAATCTCTCATTTATCTTTCCACCCTTCAGGCACTCTGCCTGTATTCCTGATGAACGGCTTTTGCCCAACACGTCAACTTTACTGCCTGAACTGATGTGCTTTTCCAGCACCACTCTAATCTAAACACTGGTTTCCAGCATCTCCAGTCATTTTTTTTACCTAGAGAGAGAGTAAGTATATTCATGTGAGTGTGCATGAGAGGGAGTGTGTTTGCATGTACGCATGCTGAGTAAAGTGGAGTATAAGCCTTTGAGAGGGTGTGCGCATGGATGAGAGTATGAGGGGTGCATGTGTGTGTATGTGTGAGAGAGAGACAGAGAGAGAGAGAGAGAGAGAGAGAGAGAGAGAGAGAGAGAGAGAGAGAGAGAGAGAGAGTGAGTGAGTGAGTAAGTGAATATAGGGTAGTGGGTTCATGTCACACTACAAGTGACCCCAAGGTCCCAGTTAAGGCCATCCTCATGGGTATTAAATTTGGCTATCAGCCTCTGCTCAGCCACTCTGCATTGTTGCATATCCTTAAGTCCGCCTCGAAGGATGGTCACCCAAAGGTCCGAGGCTAAATGTCCCTGACTCTGAAGTGTTCCCCGACGGGAGGGAACACCCCTGCCTGGTGATTGTTGAGCGGTATCCATTCATCCGTTGTCATAGCATCTGCTTCGTCTCATCAATGTACCATGCCTTGGGGCATCCCTGCCTGCACTGTAAGAGATAGACAACATTGGCCAAGTCACGAGTACCTGCAGTGTACATGGTGGGTGGTGCCCCAAGTGTTATGGTGGTATCCATGTTGACACTCTGACACATCTTGCAGTGGTTGACATGACACGGTTGTACGGTGTTGTGGTCAATGTTGTCCTGAAGGCTGGGCACTTTGCTATGCACAATGGTCTGTTTAAGGTTTGGTGGTTGTTTAAAGAAGCATAAGGAAGGTCTTGGCAGAGTGCTCATCCTCATTGATAATGCATCGCAGGCTGCGAAGAACGTGGTGTTGTTTCTCTGCTCCTGAGAAGTACTGGATAATAAAGAGTATCCTATTGCTTGCATCCCATGTCTGTCTCCTGAGGACATCATTACAGTTTCTTGCTATGGTACGTTGGAACTGGCGATCGATGAGTTGAGCATCGTACCCTGTGCTGAGAAGTCACCGTTTTTTATAAAACCTTAAGTTCTCTTGAGAATGTGACTTAAAAGAAGTTCTGGGATTTACACATTAATGAACCGAAACCCACAACCCACTGTAAAAGTTGAAAAACTTAACAACAATCTAGATTTGTTCAATATAGCATTTCAGTTGCATGACACTGTAACCTTTTGGGATAAATTCTGTGCCTTATGGTCTGACTCCACAGCTACCTGATAAAGAAGCAGCGCTTTGAAAGCTAGTGCTTCTGGCTTCACCGGCTCCTCCACATCATGGCCTCCTTACTTTGAGGGATCTGCTCACGAAGAAATTGAGGCTGTACCCTCCATCTTGAACATGATCAGGGGATTTAGACAGCATCTTCCAAACTCACGATCACTACTATGATATTCCTGATGAAGGACTTATGCCCAAAACATCGATTCTCCTGCTCTTTGGATGCTGCCTGACCTGCTGTGCTTTTCCAGTGCCGTCCTTCTTGACTCCGACTTCTCGAGCATCTGCAGGTCTCACTTTCTTCTCCTCACTACTATTTAGAAAGACAAGGCCAGCAGATAATATACCACACCTTGCAAGTTCTCCTCCAAGTTGCTCACCATCCAGAATTAGGAATTAATTGCCATTCCTTCAGTATTACCATGTCAGAATTCTTGAACGGTCCCCCTGAAAGGATGGTGAGTCTACCTACCGTACATGGACTGCAGAGGTTCAAAAGGCAGCTCACCACCACCTACTTAGAGTCAACTAAGGGCAGGCAACAAATGCTAACCCAATCAACAATGCCACAGTGTCCTGTTCCTGACCAATATTTACTCATGAATCAACATCACTATAATTTGATATTATGACATTGCTGCATGTGGAAGCAATGTGCTCAAAGTGGCTGCCGCGTTACTTATGTTACAACAACAACTACACTTCAAATATATGTAATTTGCTCTAAAACATTTCAAGATTGTACAAGGAGCTATATAAATCTCTGTTCTTTCTTTAGGGACAGAAGCACTTTTCCATACAACAGGAAAATGATGCAGATATCTTTCTCTACAAAATATTCTGAAAGTACTTAATAAGCTTGAAAGCATCTGTAAAGAGATAAAGAGTTAACATTGAAGCTCTTTTGAAACTTGCTCCCTTTGCTGCTGAAGTAGTGTTACATCGGATTTAAAACTTTAACAGTGTTTCCCTTTACACAGATGCTGACCGACCTGCTTAATTTCTCCAGCACCTTCAACTTTGATTTCAGACTTCCAGCATCTGCAGCATTTTGCTTACTTTTATTTCTCAAATTTTTCTGCTTGACCTGCTCAGTATTTCCAGTGTATTTTAATTTCACTGTGGAAAAATGGAAGTGACTAAACATGAGATTTACACCAGAAGGTGTAAGCTTAGAAAGGAATTTAGGACATAATTTACTGATTGAATAATCTTCATTTTACACTGTCCATCTGGGTTTGAGGCCAGCTTTGGAAACACAACTTAACAAAATTGAAGATATAACTGGATCTTGTTGTGAATTGGGCTTGGCCTGACTGTAAAGAATTTAACTAAGTGGACAAGTGGACACAAAATTCCAGACAGTAAAATCTACAGTGTCAAGAATTCATGAGAGAAACAATCAAGAAGAATGAAGCTATTACGGCTGGATATACTGAGAAACTGTATCTCAAAAGGGTTTTGGCTCATTTTGATCATGTACTTCACAAATTCTCCCTCTCATCCCTGTCTAAATCTGTCTTTCCAACAGGACAGTTTAACTTGGCTTCCAACGGACATCTTTTCCAAGTCACTGACGTTAACATTCCTTACCCAATTGTATTTTTATGGCCTGCAACAAGCCAAAAATTACTTTTTTCAACATTATTCTCCCAGTTGATTTGGAATATGTTTTGACTGGCACTACCTATAAAACATTAGCTAAATTGACTAATAGCAGGCATTGGAAAGGTTACATTTGCTTGGCAAAAGTTGAAAGAAAGTGAATTATGCCTTTGTGATATTATTTTAGTCTTATCTTTTTATATACCAAAAGAAAGAAATTCTACACCTTATGCATCGTGAAAGTAATTGCTGAGCTCTCTAATTCACTATAAATCTTTTAAGCAATAAATTATTCAATCTTTGCATTTAATGCCATGCAATAACAAGAGTGTATAGTTGAATAAATGATGACTATTTTGTGATGACTAAAAACTTACTGACAGGTTCCTCTCTTTTCTCCTAAGAAAGCTTCATAGTCATTTACATAGGGTCAAGTCTTAAAACAGGAATAAATGCTTTACTGATAAACCCAGCCCTGAAAGAAACCACACAGAGTTTATTTATTTAAATTTTCATTCACTTAATGAGGCTGGCCACGACAGCATTTATTACCCATCCTGAACTGCCCTTAAGAAGGAACTGCTTTCTTGAAGCACTGTGGTCCATGGAAGGTAGGTACACCTACAGTGCTGTAACATAGGGAGCTCCAGTTCTTTTGTTCCACCGACACTAAATAAACAGCAATAAAACTCCAAATCACAATGGTGTGTGGTTTGGAGGGCATCTGCTGGTGGTCAATGTGCATCTTGGCGGCATCAGTCAGGACAGAAAGCATATCAGACTATAGCACTGTACCTGTCTCAGCCAGAACGTAAACATTTTTTGACACAACTGCTGGTATTAGGTCTGTAAAAGCATTGCATTACACAATTCTTCATCAAAAGTAACACGTCTTAAAAACCAAATAATAACAAACTAGGTTACTTTAAGTAAGACAAAAAAGAGCAGATGGGAAGTTCAATTCATTTTTTTAATTATTTGTTCATGGGTTGCGGACTTGTCTGTCTAGATCAGCATTAATTGCCCATCCCTAATTGTCCAGAGAACAGTTGAAAGTCACCCGCATTGCTCTGGGTCTGGAGTCACGTGTAGGCCAGACCAGGTAAGGATGGTAGATTTCCTTCTCTAAATAGTGAACCAGATTGGGTTATTGCAGCAGTGAGCAATGATGACATGATTGCCTTGAGGGTAGCTTTTTCCTTAAGTCTAGCTTTCTTTATTGAATTCAAATTTCATAATCTGTCGTGGTGAGTTTCATATTCATGCCTTCAAGGCACTGGCCTAGGTTTCTGGATTAGTAATGACATTAACTCTAAGCCATATTTAATGATTAGATAAAGTCATACACAATAAGTGATGATTTTCTTGGTTGGAAGTTCAAAAAGCATTCCTGGCCTTAAAATACCATGCATACTGCTTGCTCTTCTCAGTGTAGGGAAAATCAGATCAACAAGCAGTAAGCAATAAAAAAGGCCACGTTTACAAAAATGGGTTAGAAATCAAAAAATATTGTCAATAATGACTATTTTGTCTTTGAAGCAGTTTCAGGTAATGATTTTGAAGAGGTTATTGTTCAAGTTCCATTGGCTCTACCCATTCTATTGATAGCATACACAGTCCGTGCATGGAGACAATGCGTTCTACTCTAGCTTTCGGAGGGAGCAGATGTATTACCCCTAAGTAATTATATTTGACCAAATTTAGAGGTGAGGTGAGAGTACAACCCTTGACATCAACACTGCATTTAACTAACTGGCATCAAGCAGCCCGAGCAAAACTGGAATCAATGTGTACCGGGGCAAAGTCTCTAGTGGCTGGAGTCATACTTGGCACATAGGAGGATGGTTGTGGTCATTGGAGGTCAGTCATCTCAGCCCCAGGATATCTCTACTGGAGTTCTAGGCAAAATTACCTTCATCTGCCTCATCAATGACCTCCCCTCCATCAAAAGGTCAGAAGTAGAGATATTTGCAAAGACAGTACAATTTTCAGCATCATTCACAATTCTTCAGATACTGAAGCAGTCCATCTTCAAATAGAATAAGATCTGGACAATATCCAGGCTTGGCTGACATGTGGCAAGAAATATTCAAGCCACATAAAGGCAGACAATGACTCTTTCCGATAAGAAATACTCCAAACACTGTCCTTTGACATTCAATGGTACTACCACCACTGAATCTTCCACTATCAACATTCTTGGGACTACCATTGACCAGAAACTCAACTCCTACATAAACATAGTGGCTACAAGAGCAGGTCAGAGGCTAGGAATATTGCAGCAAGTAACTCACCTTTTGACTCCCTAAAGCCTGTCCGCCATCTACAATCCAAATGTCAAAAGTGTGATGGAATACTTCCCTACATACCTGGATAGATGCAGCTCCAACAATATTCAAGATACTTGATGCCATACTGGACAAAGCAGTCTGCTTGATGGGCACCATATGCACAAGCTTACACTCCCTCCTTAAACTTTGGTCGTGCACTTGATAAAAGCAAATGGTAAACAGCTTTGGAAAGTAGAATTTATCAAGGTTACTTTTATCTAATGAATGTTGTTCAATGCTGTATTAACAGTTTTCTGATTGAAAACAGTAACAGTAGAAGTAAAGGTGAACTGGGTGTTATGCAGGCATAACTAAAGCCCATAACAGTGGAAGCAGGGAATTTATTATTCCAGGAAAAGTTCATCACATTGAATGTTTAAATTGCATCTCAAAATTTCTAATATCATGTATTAATACATTCATGGCCTCCACCAATAACTATACTTCTCTTCCCTCCTCGTTCTATGGAAATCTTAATCATTACACTTGCTTCAGATTTTATTCTCGAACAGTTATTTATCTGATTTATTTTTGCAAGGTTTAAATGGCACTATCTCAGCTGTGACAATTCAACATCTTCACAACTCAGCCAAATAAATTTCATTTAATTTCTCATCTCACTAGAGGTTTGTTAATTTTAAATCTATGCTTTGATTCCAGAGTTCCCTGTGTTTGTTAAACGGCTTACTTATATCTACATATCCACCTCCCCTAAAATTGTACGATCTCATTCAGCAGTGATTGGCTCTGACCAACAACAAATATAGACCAGGTCCTTTCTGCAATTTGTATCCTCTTATTTGTCACTGATATTGAAATTATTGCCAATTAATCAGCTGAAATACAATTAGACTCATTTCTGCTGCAGATGCTCTTGGGTCTTTCATAATTATTGAGCCTAACACTTTTGCTCCAATGATCTTTGAAGTGTTAGCTGACTTAATAGATTAAAAGAAAGACAGTCAGCACACTCAGATTGGGACACTGTCTTAACAAAGTGCAGCACTGTTAAAAATCTGTGCTCATCATCTAATGAACAAAACCACAGCAATGTAAAGATAAGGAAACATCCAATCTTAAATAACAACTCTTACCTTTGGAGATAAGGCACAGTTAATGTTTCGAGACTGATGAACCTTCATCAGAATTTTCTGATGAAAAGTCATATTAGACTTGAAATCTTAACTGTGTTTTCACTTGATAGATGCTGCCAGAACTGCTGAGTTTCTCCAGCAAGTTCTGTTTTTGTTTCATATTTCTAGCATTCACAGTTAATTATGTTATTTTACAAGTTACTACTAAGACAGTTTATATTCAATTAAATTCCACACAATAATATCGCTGACAAGGAGAGGTCATAACTGTGCCATGTGCCATGACTTATCCAAAGGTAGTTAGAATCATAGAATCCCTACAATGTGGAAGCAAGCCATTCAGCCCATCGAATCCACACCGACCTTCCGAAGAGTAACTCTATCTCTGTAGCCCAGCATTTCCCATGACTGGCCAGTACATGCCTGGACACTGTGGCTAATCCTCCTAACCTGCACATCTTTGAGCTGGGGGAGGAAACTGTAGCAGACAGAGGAAACCCACACAGACACAGGGAGAATGTGCAAACTTCACACAGACAGACATCCGAGGATGAAAATGAACTCGGGTCCGTGGCACTGTGAGGTAGTGCTGTTAATGACTGAGCCACTGTGCCAGTCTAAGGAATTGAGTATCATTCCTGAAGCATTGTTTCAATTTTCCCCACTGGATATGGACGTGGCATCTGGGCCAGCATTTATTGCCCAGCCCAAGAGTCCTTGAAAGTTTGGTGATGAGCTGCCTTCTTAAACCACTGCAGTCCTTTGGGTGCAGGTACACCCACACTGCTGTAAACGCACTTCCAGGTTCTTGGTCCCACATTAGAGAAGAAACAATGAAAGAATTTCAAATCAGAATGGTAGATTGCTTGGAGAAATCTAGCTGGTGGTGTGCTCATGTGATTGCTGTCTTTGTCCTTTCGAATGGTTGAGGATGTGTGTTTGGAAGATGTTGCTGAAGCAGTCTGTGTGAGTTATTGCTGTGTATCTTGTGATGCGGTGGTGGAGGAAATGAACTTTTATGGTGGTGTACTGGGTGATGATCTAGCCAGTTGCTTTGTTCTCGATGATGTTGCACTTCATGAGGATATTGGAGTAGTATTCATCCAGGCAAGTGAACAGTGTTCCATCCTCCTTCTCATTAATACACTGTAGATGAATGGTGCCTCCCCTAGATTTGGGAAGTCAGAAAATGTGCTAGTCATCACATAACTTAAGCTTCTGATCTGTTCTCTCATCACAGTGTCTATGTGAATGACTTAATTCGTGGTTCAGTCAAAATGGAGATGGAGAAGGTAACGTTTATTAAAGTTAATTAGATTACAAAGTCATACAGTCATTGAGACATACAGCACGGAAACAGACCCTTTGGTCCAACTCGTCCATGCTAACCAGATGTCCTAATCCAATCTAGTCCCATTTGCCAGCATTTGGCCCATATCCCTCTAAACCCTTCCTATTCATATACCCATCCAGATGCCTTTTAAATGTTGCAATTGGACCAACCTCGACCACTTCCTCTGGCATTCCATACATGCAGCACCTCCTGCATGAAAAAGTTGTCCCTTAGGTGCCTTTTAAATTTTTCCCCTCTCACTCTAAATCTATGCCCTCTAGTTTTGGACTCCACCACCCCAGGGAAAAGACCTTCTTTATTTACCCTATTATCTGTGTCCCTCATGATTTTATAAACCTCTATAAGGTCACCCCTCAGTCTCTGATGCTCCATCAGGTAATACTTGATAAAATGTAGATTCTCACATAGCCAGTGTCAAGCAAAATTATGAAAAAAAGAAATGTTCAAATAGGTATTCAAGATGCTTGCTGACCTCTGGAGGCCCACTGAAAATCTTACCTAGTAGGGTGACGAAACATCTGGAAATGAGCCTTCCAGCTCAGTGTACAAACTTACATCCAGAACCTCAACCTGAGCTACAAATCTTCTCAAAAAGTGCTAAGATACTCAAGAATTTGGACAATTTGGTAGAGAGAAGGTGGTTAAGAGGTGACTTAATAGAGGCATACAAGATGATCCTAGGTTAGATAGGGTGGACAGTGTGGGCCTTTTTCCTCGGATAGTGATGGCTAGCATGAGGGGACATAGCTTTAAACTGAAGGGAAATAGATATAGGACAAATGTCAGAGGTAGGTTCTTTACTCTAGGAGTAGTAAGGGTGTGAAATGCTCTGCCTGCAAACAGTAGTAGTCTTGCAAACTTTGAGGGAATTTAAATGGCTATTGGACAAATATGTGGATGATAATGCAACAGTGGAGGTTAGATAGGCTTCAGATCAGTTTCACATATCAACGCAATATTGAGGGCCAAAGGACCCGTACTGCGCTATATTGTTCTTTGTTCTAAATACTCCGTTTGAACTCAATGTGTGGTATGGTGAATTTTCCAGGATTGAAGGCCATAAGACTGTCTCAGCATATGTGGAATTATTATTAATGATAACTAGTTTTGCAATGATTCGTAACAATAGATAGAATTCTCTTGAATGCCAACTAAATGCTTTGTGCTTTACACTCGTTTTAGGTATAATTTATAGAAAACATGTGGGCCCCAATTTGAGCACAGCACACAAAACAACAGAATGATGTATTTGCATCCCATCTTGAAACATTGTTGCAGTAAATATTACTGCATTTTAGTTTAAGTGCCTGGCAAATACACCTAAGGTAGAGAGTGTGATGCTAGAAAAGGAGAGCAGGTCAGGCAGCATCCGAGGAGCAGAAGAATCGATATTTCTGGCAAAAGTCCTTGATCAGGAATGAGGCAGTGAGCTGAGGGTGTGGAGAGATAAATGGGAGGGGGCTGCGGCTGGGGGGGTGGACGGTAGCTGAGAGTGTGATAGGTAGATGGGGGGGTGGGGTAATGGTGATAGCTTGGGGAGGAGGGTGGAGCAGATCGGTGGGAAGGAAGATAGAAAGGTAGGACAGGTCATGAAGGTGGAGCCGAGTTGGAAGGTTGGATCTGGGAAAAGGTGGGGTGAGGGGAAATGAGGAAACTGGTGAAATCCACATTGATGTTGTATGGTTGGAAGGTCCCGTGCTGGAAGATGAGGCGTTCTTCCTCCAGGCATCAGGTGACTAGGGATTGGCGATGGAGGAGGCCCAAGACCTGCATGCATCTCCTTGGCAGAGTGGGAGGGCGAGTTGAAGTGTTCAGCCACGGGACGGTGGGTTTGGTTGGTGCAGGTGTCCAGGAGATGTTCTCTGAAGCGCTCTGTGAGTAGGCATTCTGTTTCTCCAGTGTGGAGGAGACCACATCGAGAGCAACAGATACAGTAAATGACATGTGTGGAAGTGCAGGTAAAACTCTGATTGATGTGGAAGGCTCCTTTGAGACCTTGGACGGAGGTGAGGAGGGAATATTGATACAGGTTTTGCAATTGCTATGGTGGCAAGGGAAGATGTGGGGAGAGTAGGGTGGGTTGTTGGGGGTGTGGACCTAACAAGGGAGTTGTGGAGGGAATGGTCTTTACAGAAAGTGGATAGAGGAGGGAAGGGAAATATATCTCTGGTGGTAGGTTCCTTTTGTAGGTGGCGGAAATGGTGGAGGATGATGCGATGTATATGTAGGTTGGTGGGATGGAAGGTGAGGACCAAGTGGGTTCTGTTCTTTTTGCTGGATTAGAGTAGTGCTGGAAAAGCACAGCAGTTCAGGCAGCATCTGAGGACCTCGGATATTGGACCGAGGACCCCATTAATCAGTCAGAATGCTGTTATTCAATACTAGTTAACATTCTTGGTTCACAGTCTACATGTCTCTCTTAGTTAAAATAAAATTTAGTCAGTTGTAGTAAAAGTAAAGTTGACACAAACCTACCAACAGTCAGCATTGGTAAGCTCATCATATTTTTCTTAACCTTGTTCAAAAGCTTTTGTAAAAATGGATTACCCCAAGGACACTGAAGAACAGTAACTGACCCGATTCCGGTCATCTGGGAAACAGGTAAATTAATTCCTAAGTAACAAGTAAATTAATAGGATTCTTTCACCTTGACATAAAGTGGATATACAATTTAATGAGCTTACAATCCTGCAGGAATGATTAGTTATTTTCTGTTTTGTGTGTACTATATTGCATGGTTTTCTAACATGAGGCTAGTTATGACATAATTCATAAACTCTGAGATCTAAAATTAAATCTCAATGTAATTTTATCTGCAAATTTACCCATTAAAAAAAAACCTCTTTCACAAGGTTTCTTGGTGGCCATGACATATACTTCTGATAAAAGCGTTGAGATGCAACACTATCTCATTTTACCACAACAAGCAGTGTCAACACTCATTATAAACATGTTTAATGTTCTATCAAGAACAGTAGCAGGATTATCTTAAACAAGTAAGTGATTCTTCTGAAAAGGTGTTGTTCACAAGTGACAAGGGTTTAGGGAATAAAACTGCAAAGATAGATTTTATTTGACACAGTGAGTCAGTGAGATCTTGATTGCACTGTCTGAAAAGGCAATGGAAGCACATTCAGTGGTAAATTTTTAAAAAAGGACATTGACAAATACTTGAAAGATTTCACATAAGAACATAATAAATAGGAGCAGGAGTGGGCCATCTGGCCTGTTGAGCCTGCTCTGCCATTCAATAGGAACACATGGCTGATCTTTTTGTGGACTCAGCTCCGGTCACGAGAACCCCTAATTCTTTACTGTTCAAAAATCTATCTCTGCCTGAAAAACATTCAGTAAGGTAGCCTCAACTGCTTTACTGGGCAGGGAATTCCACAGATTTACAATTCTTTGGGTAAAGAAGTCGCTCCTCAACTCACTCCTAAACTTGCATCCTCCTTATTTTGAGGTTATGTCCCCTAGTTTTAGTTTCACCTGCCATCAAAAACAACCTCTCTGCTTCTATTTTACCTATTCCCTTCATAGATGTATATGGTATAAGATTGCCCCTCATTCTTCTAGATTCCAATGACTACAGTTCCAATCTACTCAATCTCTCCTTATAAGTCAACACTCTGAATACCTCATCTGTGTCTGTAGATGAGACAAATATCTCTGCCTGGGGCTCTGCAATTTCATTCCTAACTTCCCACAATATCCTGGGATACACTTGATCAGGTCCTGGAGATTTACCATCTTTATGTTTTTATAAGGCCTTCAGCACTTCCTTCTTCTGTAACATCAACTGTTTTCAAGACACCTTGTTACGGACCAGACCAAATCCCCTCAAAATATATTGAAAAAATTGCATAGACTCTAACGTTTTCTTATTTTAAAGGTAAGTGTACGTCATTACATTCCAGATGCAATTAGACTTTTCAAACTACTCTATTTTAAGCAAAACATTCTCTACTTTTATGTTTCAGTTAAAATACAGACAAAATAAGAATGAAAGAATTGGCTTAACACTAAGTCTATCAAAATAACATATATATTAACTACTACAAACTAGCTGTTCCAATATAGAAACGTTCCATAAAAACACCCTTGTCAAAGGCAAATTCACTAAAACAGATGCTCACGCATGCAATTCTAGTAGTACGAAGAGAACCCTAGCTTATAGCTGTAACAGGGCAGAATAAGGGCTTTCACATCCAACTTCAAGACCCCAGCAACTGCAGAAAGCTAAAACTAAAAATCATGGTCTTGTGGAGGCTTGATCCCACTCATTCAGGCTGCTTCTATTTTCTCAACATTAAAAATGCTCAAGGCCTCGAAACTATTTACTTCATTGACTTTGAGCACACTGCTTGGCATCTCTGTCTCAACCTTTCTTCACAAATATAAAGCCATAATAATATCATAAACAATATTTATTTCCCCAAGTTCCCTAACCTACATGTGTTTTTCTGCAATTAAAACTGATGTGAAACATCCATTTAATATCTTTCTCATCTCCTGTGGTTCTATACATAGACAATCTCTTCTCTGCAATCATACATCTTTTTCCAACTGTTTGTTCATTGGAGATCCCTTGCCTTGTTGGTTGTAGAGTGTACTTCTGATATTACTTCTCAGTTTAGCTGTTCTGTTTCTGGAGGAATCCTCGTTGTAGGTTCAGTATAATATCTGGGCCCCTGATCCAACTATTTTCACATGAGAAGCCTTTGAAAGAATTTGCTGCTATTTTCTAATTTGCTGGTACAGTAAAGTTTCCACCAACAAGTGCACATCTTCAAGAAATTCATCTTTGTGTATCAGAGTGTAAGATTGAAAGGAATCTGAATGTCTCAAATCTTATTCTATTTGTCTTCAAGTGTTAAGACGTATTGGCAAAGTGTGTTTTTCCCCAAAACTAACTTGTCGACTCCATCATCCTTTCAGACAGTGCTTTTAGGATCTCATTGATTCACTATGTCATAGAAAAGCTACCATTGCGATTTTATTCTTTGAACTCTTGCCACTTGTGAACGACACCTTTTCAGAGGAATTATTTACTTGTTTAAAATAATGTCACAACTGTTTGTTTTCCCATTATCTTTTGTGAGCATGTGACAGCATGTGTGAGTGTGTGTGGAAATGTATGCATTCCAACATTTCGAGAGTTCAACATTTATACTGTCATTTACAAACTATGTAATACTCAATTCAGATATGAAAGATACCTAAGTGTCACTTCTTCACACAGAGGATGGTACGTGTTTGGAATGAGCTGCCAGAGGAAATGCTGGAGGTTGGTACAATTATAGCATTTAAAAGGCATCTGGATGAGTATATGAATAGGAAAGGTTTAGAGGGATATGGGCTAAGTGCTGGCAAATGGGACTAGATTAGGTTATGATATCTGATCGGCATGGACAAATCTGTTTCCATGCTATACATTTCTATGACTAGGGAAACCCAGTGCACTCTTTCTATTTCAGTTGTGTCAAAAAAAAATTGTAGGGCTACAGGAAAGTAGCAGCTTATTGGGTCTAATTGATAGCTCTTTCAAAGAGCTGGTGCGAACACAAAGGAGTGAATGGTCTCTTCCTCTGCCCAAGTTCTTCACTGCGAGGGGAAAGCCAGCTCCGAAACAAGCTCAGTACATCTTTGTCTTTGTAATACATGGGACCAGAGACTCATTCTATGGAGTTGCTTATGGATTAATATTCAAATTTGAAATACACTTCAACTTGAAAGACTACATCTTGAAAGATTTGTTGAAACTGAGAGGCAAAACAAGTATTTTGAAATTCATACTTTTTGCAAAGAATGTGGAAGGATGGTAACAGATCTTCTGACGATATATGATTTTTAAAATTCATTCACAGGATGTGGACAATGCTGGCTAGGGCAACATTTATTGCCCATTGCTAATTGCCCAGAGGCAATTAAGACTCAATCATATGCTGTGGATCTGGAGTTATATGTAGGCCAGGCAAAGACGGCAGTTTCCTTCCCTAAAAAACATCAGTGAATCAGATGAGTTTTTCCAACAATTGATAGTGGCTATCGTTAACCACTTAATTACAGACTTTTAGTGAATTCAAATTCTACCATCTGCTGAAATTGGATTCGAGCCCAGATCCCCAGAATATTACCTGAGTCTCTGGATTAATAGTCTACAATATTACCACCAGGCCATCACCTAGGCTGTTGCCCATATGCAGATGAAGATGAGTAAAAAAGTGACGACAGGCATACTTTCCATAAGGACCCTGAAAGCTGAAGTTAATAGTGGATTCAAACACTTCTGGAATAGTAAATAGATTGAAATTAAGAGGACAATGTGACAAAATGGTCACTAACAATGGTCAAAAAATTTTTTTACAGGTCAAGCCTCAGTTGGATTGCCATGTCATTGTGGCAGCCTTGCTACCATGTAGACCAGCTATTTAAGAAGTCAGCCAATCACCATCTTCTCAGGGACAATTAGGAATGGGCAATCATAATCCCTGCCCTCCCCTTCACTGTTTGATCACACAGCATTGCCCTTTGATGTGAAGGCCACTGCTTGTCACTGGCCACCCGGGTGTTTCATTTCTTTCTGGTGGTGGAAATTTGAATCAAGGTTCGTGCACCTTGTGTCTTTCACTGTGTCTCACACCTGCACATGGGTGCTGGGGGACAAATTTAAAAAAATAGGAATGGGCGATCAATGGCCCCAGAAAGATTCCTGTAAAATGTAATGCAATCACAGTCAGATTTGATGTGTGAATTGTATGTGACACTGAAGCTAAAGACTCCTTAAAGAAAAGTAAAGACACCAGATGACATAACCTATTAACTTATGGTGTAATACTTGACTCTTTATCTGAGGGCAAATATGTTTAATTCAACACTAATTACCAATTTAATTTAAAGATGCTAAGGTACCATGTAAATTGGAGAAATGCCACATTGTAAATGTTACACTATGCATATCAATAGTGTTGTAACTTTATATCTGTGCTGAGAAACACCAAGACCCATGAAAATCAATTCCAGCAAATTGTGAAACATCAAACAGGAGGTACAGGCATGTATTTGATTTTGATCTGGATATTCACTGAGGGGTGAAGAGAATAGCACATCAAAGTGATCCAACAAATGAGGATGTGATGTCACCAGTGTGAGGTATCTCCTAGTACACCTGTCTGAGGAGTGATATTCACTTGTAATGGGAAGGCTAAGAAGAGCATTTCTGGAAGCACTTATACATTTCACAGGATGGTACAAGTGTGAACTTTTTCCCCACAAATGACAATTGGTGCTAGATCAGTTGTTAATTTTAAATGTGAACTAGATTATACCTTTGCTTAATAAAACATTGAGAGATATGGGCTAAAGACAGATAATGGAGTTGATGTCATTGGATGACAGAACAGACAAGAGGAACTGAATGGCCTACTCATGCTCCTATGTTCTGATGGGAGGCCTAGAAATATTTTAAATATGAAGGAGTTGAATCAAGTTGAGAGAAAATGAATCACTTGGTAGTGGAATCCAAAGCTACAAGTGGCCCAGCATTTAATGCTCATCCCTAATTGCTCTTGAGAAGGTGTCAATGAGCTGTCCGGCTGCCCTCCTGTTCCTCTGTCCTCTGTTCCTCCTGAAGTCTACTCTTTCACCAGTAGACTCTCAAAACAATCCCTGGGAAAGAACTACTTCAATTTATTTTATTTTTAATCATTTGCTCAAAGAAAACTTGTATTTTTGAATATAAGGAAATATGAATAGATGGATAAAATTAACATTTGAGGCGATTATCAGCCTGATTATACTTGCAATGTTGCGATTCCAGAAGATACTTCACATTGAATGTAGAAGCTCATCAAAGTACATGATATTTTAAACATGAATAATTGGCTGAATTCACAATATTACTTCATGTTCAGCTACATAAATTCCATTCAAAGGTGCAATTTAATTCATGATTTAATTCAAACCAATATTCAGTTGCGTTTATTCTCAGAACAATAGAGGGTAGAACTGATACAGAACTGCATTACGATTGTGAACCAGATTAAGATTGCAAGAGGCAGTACAGTGGCTCAGTGGTTAGCACTGCTGCCTCACAGTACCAGAGACCTGGGTGCAATTCCAGCCTTGGGCGACTGTGTGGACAAAATTAAAAATCACACAACACCAGGTGATATTCCAGCAGGTTTATTTGGAAGCACTAACTTTCGGAGCGCTGTTTCCGAAATTGGGGAGCAGCGCTCCGAAAGCTATTTCTTCCAAATAAACCTGTTGTACTACAAGCTGGTGTTGAGATTTTTAACTTTGTTCAGTCCAGTCCAAAACTGGACTGAACCTCCAATTCATGTCTGTGTGAAGTTTGCACATTCTCCCTGTGTCTGTGTGAGTTTCCTCTGGGTGCTCTGGCTTCCTCCCACATTTCAAGGATGTGCATGCTAGGTAGATTAGCCATGGGAAATGTGGGGTTAAAAGGGATAGGATAGAATAGAGATGGATGGGATTGTCTTCAGAGTCATACAGACGTACAGCATGCAAACAGACACTTTGGTCCAATTCATCCATGCTGACCAGATAACATAACCTAATCTAGTCCCATTTGCCAGCACTTGGCACATATCCCTTGAAACACCTCTTATTCATATACCATTCAGACGCCTTTCAAGTGCTGTAATTGTACCAGCCTCCACCACTTCTTCTGGCAGCTCATTCCATATACACACCACTCTCTGCATGAAAAAGTTGCCCCTTAGGTCCCAAATACATGTTTTCCCTCTCAACCTCTAATTCTGGACTCCCCCATCCCAGGGAATAGACCTTGTCTGTTTATCCTATCCATGCTCCTTGTGATTTTATAAATCTCTTTAAGGTCACCCCTCAGCCGCTGACACTCCAGGGAAAACAGCACCTGCCTATTCAGTTCTCCCTATAGCTCAAATCCTCCTATCCTGACAACACCCTTGGAAATCTTTTCTGAACCCTTTTGAGTTTCACAACATCTTTCCGATAGGAAGGAGACCAGAATTACATGCAATATTCCAAAAGTCGCTTAACTAATGTCCTGTACAGTTGCAACATGACCTCCCAGTTCCTATACTCAATGCTCTGACTAATAAAGGAAAGATACCAAATACTTTTTCACTATCCTATCTACCTATGACTCTATGTTCAAGGAACTGTGAACCTGCACTTCAAGGTCTCTTTGTTCAGCAACACTCCCTGCACCTAACCATTAAGTGTTTAAGTCCTGCTCTAATTTGGTTTTCCAAAATGCAGCACCTCAAATTTATCTAAATTAAACTCCATCTGCCACTCCTCAGCCCACTGGCCCATCAGATTAAGAATCTGCTGTACTCTGAGGTGACTTTCTTCGCTGTCCATTTCACCTTCCAATTTTGGTGTCATCTGCAAATTACTAACCATACCTCCTTTGTTCACATCTACATCATTTTTGTAAATGACACAAAGCAGTGGATTCAGCACTAATCCATGTGGTATATCACTGGTCACAGGCCTCCAGTCTGAAAAACAACCCTCCATCACCACCTTGTCTTCTACTTTTGACCCAGTCTGCATTTCATGAGATCTAACCTTGCTAACCAGTCTTCTAAGAGGAACCTTGTTGAACACCTTACTGATGTCCATACAGATCACGTCTACCGCTCTGCCTCATCAATTCTCTTTGTTACGTCTTCAAAAATAATTCAATCAAGTTTGTGAGATACAATTTCCCGCGCACAAAGCCATGCTAACTATCCCTAATCAGTCCTTGCCTTTCTAAATCCTGTCCCTCAGGATTCCCTCTAACAACTTGGCCAAGTGCAGAGATCTTTAAAATTTCACAAACAAATGCAGAAAATAAATCAAGAAAGCAAACGGAATGTTTATATCTAGAGGCCAAGTACTAGGAAGCAGTTATATAAAACTTTGGTTATAATCCACTTGGGAGTACTGAGCAGATCTGGGCACCTCACCTCACAGATATATTGATCTTGAAGGAAGAGCAATGTAGCTTTCCAAGTATGATACTTGGACTTCAGGGATTAAGCCTGAGATGAGATTATACAAGGAGTTGCTATTGATTCTATGGGACAAATGACCTGCTTCCATGCTGTAAGAATTCTCTATAATTCCATGTTTGACCCCACAGGGCTGTGCATGCTCAGTTGTTGAGAGTGTACAAGCCTGATTACCACAGGGTTTTGGCTAAGGGAGTCAAAGAATATGAAGATGTTACAGGAAGATGTAGCTCTGCTAGATAATAAACCATGATTAGATCGATAAAGGTAGCATGCTTGAGGGACTAAATAGCCTATTCCTACTCATATTAATGTTCTCATTTTATATATTTGATGTATTTTCTGGGCCTGGAGAAGCAAAAATAATGAGCTGAGCTTGGTGTCACAATAGAAGTTGATGTTAAAGATGAATGAGTCAATAAGACAGGTGGCTTGTTCTTCACATTCTTGCAACTTGCTACCATCACTGCAGTGTTTAGATAATCTTTCAGCTGAGCATTCTTCCAAACCTAAATCATATTTACTACATTAATTTTTATATTACATTTATATATCACTGTGACCTGATGCAGTTTAATGGATGTTACATCTTCGACATGACTAGAGTATTAAGTGAATTATATCCCTTGACTAGAAAATTATCTCAAACGCTTGATTTATTCTGCTTAAGATTCTCAAAGTGAGGCACGAATTCAGAATTACCCAGTTGACAGATGTCTTAGATGTCAAATGTTTTGGTTGCACAGATGTAATACATTTTCCTCAGCAGTATTTACAACTTTGTGACAGGAATAAAGGGGACAGGGCATTAGAATACTGTGCTGATAAAGAACAGGTGATTTCAATTTACTTTTGGGGCTCTTTCTTTGGAAGATATTTTTTAAATGGAGAAAGGGTTGAGGGGTGTTGGGGGGGGGGGGGGGCGGGGGAGGCAAGAATGGTGTGGAGTGGGGCAGAGATCTCCAAAGTTATTTTTGAAGAGCTCTATTTAATGAGACTTTGAAAAAGTAGATGGGGAGGGTTAGGAAGACAAGTGATTTGGAAGACTTTCTGAAGGGTTGTCGCATAATTAATATCCTGAGGCGTTACCATTGACTACAAAAAAGAGAATGGCTAAAAGAGCAGGTCAGGGGCTATGAATTCTGTAGTTAATAATACACCTCTTTACTATCAAAAACCTGCCTCACACCAACAAGGTACAAGTCAGAAGTTTGTTCGAATTCTCCACATTTGCCTGGATGAGTGCAGTTCCAATAACACTCAACAAGACAAAAATAAATGCCATCCAAGACACTAACTCTAACACAACCACTTTCAACATTAACTCCCTTCACTAAAAACAGAGAGCCGTGTCAGCGTGTATCATCAGCGGTTCAAAAAAGCCACCTTTTCAAGATCAGTTAGAGATGAGTAACACCTACATCCAATGAACAACTGATAAAAAAGACAATACGAGTTGGGGAGTTAAAGAATATAACAAATGATGCACATAAACCATTTTGCTAGTGTTCCTTCGAATTTAATGGAGACAGGTTAGAAAGTAGCCCCCTCCAAAAACGAAAGTGTGTTAGCTATCTGGTTTAGAATTACTGTTAGCAAAAAAGAAACAAGAGTTGGTGGAATATGATTTCAAAAATAACAATCTTGGATCATTCACTGTAGCACAGAGGGTCGAAGTGCTTGATGAGAAGAGTGTTTGGGTGTAGTTTTGTACAGATAATGAGTTCAGTTGATAGTTGTTTGTTAGCACAGAATTTGAGTATAACTGAAAAAAATGGCAGATGCTGTCCAAGTTGCACTTATCTGGACAGGCGCAAGGGGAGTTGTGGTGCTGTGATATTTTTACTGACCTATTCATTCAGGGAGCCTGGCTAATACTGTGGGAACACAGATTTGAATCCTACCATGGCAGGTGGTGGAACTTAAATCCAAGTAATTCTGGAATTTAAGGAAAACTATTTTAATAATGATCATGAAACCACTATGGTAACAAAGCCCATATGGTTCATTAATCTCGAGGGAAGGAAATCTGCAGTCCTTACTGATGACCAGAGACACACTAATCTAAGAAACGATGTGGAGTGCTAAACAGCCTGAAAGGAAATTAGAGATGGGCGAAAAACATAGGCCTTTCCTTAAGAATAAAAATAATACCAAATTTCATTGTTGTTCCCTTTGAAATTTGCTATTCTGTGTCTTTCTTGAGTTGTGTTTTGACAGCATGTTGCCTTTCTCAACAATACTTGAGCTGGGGCATTCTGATGAAATTTGTGAAATGTTTGAACAGTAAAAGTAGTGATGGTTATGTTGAACAGGCAAGTAAGTGAAGCTGAGTCCATGAAAAGTTCAGCCATGATCTTACTGAATGGCGGAGCAGGCTTGATCGGTTAGAGAGCCTACTCCTGCTCCTATTCCTTTTGTTCTTTTGTTCTCACGCACTGAAGCTTCAACAAGCGGAAGATGGGAGTTGAGGTGGTATATAATTGAGCGGAATATTGGAGATAGAAGATGGTTACCCCCGGTACAAATTGAACAGGGAGTAAACAAGTTCAGAGTGTACAGGATACCAACACTTGATATGACAATGCCCAGTCTGGCTGAGCATTCAGGACAGAATAGAGCAGGTGTCAAGTGTATGTATGTGTCGGAATACCTGTCATTGACTCAGAGTATCGAGGAAACTGTCTTCTCTCTGTATATTATTTGATTCTTGGAGATAAAAGATTGGAGCATAACACTAGATTAATTCCAGAGAGAAAAGGCTTGTCACATGAAGAGAGATTGAGCTGTGTAGATCTATACTTCCTAACGTTTGGGAGAACGAGAGAAGATCAAATTGAGGTACATATATGCTATAAAGGATTGGAAAAGTAGATGTAGAGCAAATGCTTCCCATTATGGGACAATCTAGAATGAGAGACCATAGCTTTAGGCTAAGGAGTGGCAGATTTAAAACATGGACAAGGAGAAATTACTTTCCTCAGAGTGGCGAATCTGTGGAATTCAGGACCCCATAGTGCAGTGAACACCTGGATACTGCATAAATTTAAGGAGATAGACAGAATTTTCATTAGTAATGGATTAAAAAGTTATGGTGAGCAGCCAGGAAAGTGGGGCTGAGGCTGAGATGAGATCAGCCATGAGCGTATTAAATGGTGGAGCAGGCTCGAGGGGTTGGAGTGCCTAGTTCTTATTTCCTCAGTTCTTATGGAAGCCCTAAGTTTAATCTACAGCACAAACTGCACCCACCTGACCACCTGAAATAAATAGCTTTTCCTTGTGAATGGCTAGCATACTGAACAGACAACATACTGCAGCAGAGGACATTCCCTTCAAGTTTAGAATTTAGCAGTGTGCAGAAACACACAAAACGGGAACTTTATTCTGACTTGCCCTGGACAGATTCCATTCATAACAGTTAAAAATGTGGAGATGGAAAGCTAAAGTTCCAAAGCAAAATGATTAAGGTGCATCAAAACAAGGACCGAAGGATTGAGATGGCGCTGAAATTCATTGCACAAGGAATCAGTCTTTTACAATTGTCAGTTCTCAGTTGTCTCCTGTGACACAATATTGCAAGTCCCTTGGAGCCAACAGTCAACTGGCATAGAGTCTTAGAGTCATAGACATGTACAGCACGGAAATAGATTCTTCAACCATGCCAACCAGATATTCCAACCCAATCTAGTCCCACCTGCCAGCACCTAGCCCATATCCCTCCAAATCTTCCTATTCATATACCCATCCAGATGCCTTTAAAAGTTGCAATTGTCCAAGCTCCACCACTTCCTCTGGCAGCTCATTCCACACATGCACCACCCACTATGTGAAAAAGTTGTCCCTTAGGTCTCTTTTATATCTTTTCCCTCTCACTCTAAACCTATACCCTGTAGTTCTGGACTCCTGCACCTCAGGGAAAAGACCTTGCCTATTTACCTCCTATCCATGCCCCTAGTGATTTTATAAACCTCTACAAGGTCACACCTCAGCTTCCAGTACTGCAGGGAAAACAGCCCTAACCTATTTAACCTCTCCCTATAGCTCAAATCCTCCAATCCTGGCAACATTCTTGTAAATCTTTTTTGAATCTTTTCGAATTTCATAACATCCTTCCAATACAAAGGAGACCAGAATTGTACATACTATTCCACAAATGGTCTAACCAATGTCCTGAAAACTGGACATCTCATCACAGTTTACTTCAGTTCAATTCTGTAACCTGGTTCACTTGAGTGTTAAGTATATCTGACGCACACACAGAGCTCCCAAATGAGAAACACAAAGTCTTCCTTTGTGACTGCATCTGGTAAAATCAAAACTTAAAATGCTTACAGCCACTTCAAAGTATGCTAACTACCATTAATGTTCACACAATTGCTTTCATATGATTAAGAAATTAAATAATCATGAAAAAGAATCAACTTAGTAATAGATTCCTTGAACTCTTTCTCCCCAGTGGAAGAAGATTTGTAATAGGCAATTATGAACATGACCTTAAAGTGAGATGTTAGCAGAGAGCAGGGAGGTAACCTCATTTTAGGATGCTACGAAGTAAAACTGAGATCCACCTCAAATGGAACATAGCACCAACTATGGCTAATAATTACACAGAATATTTAACAATGAAAAATAGGCCAATGAGGTTTGAATACATTAGGAATGCAGAGAAAAAGGTGGATATTTCCCTCTTGCGGGACTGGAGTATAGGAAGCAAAGGTCAAGCTCCCAAAAGTACCGTACATGATCAAGCATTTGATGACCTGCATTTATATGTTCTTACATGGCTCGGTTTCAAAAGTTGTTTCACAATGTTTCTATGATATACTAATGAGACAGCAGACCTATAGCAAATTACATATACATTAGGATGTTTCATTATGTCATAGTGTACATAATCTGTTGTTGCTTACAAATATGAGCTGTTTATATATGTGAATAAACATATTAAAGGTGAGATTGTATTTTGGTTAAAACAGTTCTTAAATTTTTTTTAACACCTCACTCACATCGCGCCCCCACTCAATCCCATAACCCTATACAAAAGATGGCAACAAATGTCTACTATTGGGCAAACATATAAAACTTCTCACATTACTATCAGCAGAATAGTCTAAAGCTTTTGGGTGACAGAGATCCTGAAGAATCGATGCCTTTTCCAAATTTCATCCAAATGCCCTCCTCAGTTACAAATCTGATTTACAGTCAATCTCACAGACACTGTCATCTTGAATCATTTTTCACAGTAGATTGTCAGGTCGATAAGTAAAGATCTTGACAAGCTCTGTGAATGCCCATCTTGATGTCAATCCCAGATGAAAGGAAGGACAGTGGTTGGAGACAATAAACATGGCTGAATGGGAAAAGCATTCTGGACTGTGAGCTTCTTCAGAAGCTCAGGCATCAAATTGGCATCAATAGCAAAACAAAACCTATCAGTATTTCAAACAAAGACATCACCTAAAATAACTAAATTCACCCAACTTCTGTTACACACTTGGTAATAAACCTTTAAATTGAGTACATTCAGACCTCTTTCAACAGTAAACAGCAGTGTATCAGTTCAGGTCCAAACACAGGAAGGATGCTCCTGATGACTGGGGAGTCTAGAACCAGGACGACAATCTAAGGATACAGGGTAAATCATTTCAGACTGAGATGAGAAGAAATACTTTCACCCAGAGAGTGGTGAGCCTGTGGAATTCTCTGTTACAGCAAGCCATTGAGGCCAAAAAATTGAATGCTTTCAAAGAGTTAGCTTTTATTCTTTGGTAAAATGTATTAAAGGGGTATGGGGAGAAAGGGGGAAACAGGGTACTGAGTTGGATGATCAGCTTGACCATGCTGAATGGTGGAGCGGGTTTGAGGGGCTGAATGCACCCATTTTCTATGTTTCTATATTGTTGTTCAATTATCCTCACTGAAGCAGACTTCAAAATGGTTTTGGATCAAATTAATTGGTTTTCTTTTTTGTCGCTCTTTGACATCATGGATGGTGCCCGTGTGATTTGTACTTTCTTTGAAATTTGTGTTTTGGTATTCACTGACTGGTACGTATGCCTTTAGGAACAGACTTTATGCCTTTGTTTCAACGATATCTTGAAAAAACAAACAACCACAGCTGTAGACTTATTAAGATCAGTTTGAAGCAGGCCGTGGAAAAGCTTGAACATGGGGTCATGTTCTTGAAGTGAATTTGTTTGTTGTTCAAGAGAACAATGGGAGATTATCAAGGGAAGTGGGATATCTTTTTCGTGCTTATGTGATTTTGTATATAATTTTTAGATTTAGGAATTAAAGTTTAACTGTTAGAAAATGGAGTAAAGGCAATTGAAGCAGATGGAAGTCTATTAAAAGGTTGTGGTCATGCTGCTTTAGCAAGTTGAATTGCAGAATCATAAAACAGCAGGTGGATTAGCTGAGCTGAAAAGCTGGGAATATATTGTCCACGCTACTTACAAGGAACAGAAATCCAGAGATTTTTTTTGTGTGTGAGTTAGGATAAAATTAAATGAAGTACATTCAGTAGATTCTGGAAGGTTGCAAGATCAATTCATGTAATCAGACCAAAGAATGAATTGTAAAGAAGGGATAACAAAAAAAAAGTCAACTGGTTGAAAGCTTACAGGAGACCATGTCATCATGGAGATGGGTAGAAATTAAATCATTCTGCGGCTTCAATCTACCTGTGTGTTTGCTGAAAGAGACTTAATTGCAACTTGGGGCTGTGAGAGTACTGAAGTAGAAGAAATGGTTTCAGGTCTCCCATGTACTCCTCTTAACAAACTCCAAGCACTTAGGACTGGGGTTCTGAGGAAAGGTCACCAGACGCGAAAAGTTAACTCTGATTTCTCTGCACAGATGCTTCCAGGCCTGCTGAGCTTTTCCAGCAATTTCTGTTTTTGTTTCTGATTTGCAGCATGTGAAGTTCTTTCAATATTCCAAGCACTTAGGATCAGGGAAATCCTGGAAGCCACGGGAAGCAACTGAGAGTGGATGAAGGAAGCCCCAGAGCAGTAGTTGCTTGATATGGCTGAGAAAGATTGAAGTTTAGTGAAATTCAGGATCAGCGAATGGTATTATAAAAGCTGAAATTTCTGCTGGTATTTGGACAGCAATCAAACAGTCCTGTAGGACTTAGGAAAGAGATTTAATTACAAAGACATGATCATTCATTGAAGCAGGTTAAGTTGGCGAAGTTTAGATGATGTACCAAGGCTAGTATTTTGATAGTGAATGCTTTCCAAAGGAGAAAGGATTTTAATGAGTTTTGGTTACCCAAAGTGTCCCAGGATCTGTTTTGACCACACCGGTCATTTAACTTGCAGTCTGTGGCCACAATTTGTCTATTAAACCTTATGTTAATTCTGGATGTTACAGCACAAGTTGTTTAGAAATTGTAGGTTGTTATACTTTTGTCTAGTAAAGTTTTGTTGATTTGTTCAAATTTGTGGAATCCTGTCCTTTTGTTTCCTTAATAAGTAAATGGAATTTCAAATATTGTTGATTTTAAACAAAGGAAAGAGTTGCTGTTCCCCAGCAGAATTGTCTTGTAAATATGATTTTCATGCCTATGTTCATAGAAATAGTTGATCATAATTGACAAGAACAGGAAGAGTGGTAGATTACTCCCTCTTGTACAATATACCTTTGAATTAGAAGTGAATCTGATATAGATTAGGATTATTTAGGACTGAGATGAGAAGCAACTACTTCACTCAAAGGGTTATGAATCCTTAACATTCTCTTTCCCAGAGAGTTCTGGATGCTTCAGGATGGAATACATTTAAAGGTGAAAAATGCAGACTTTTAATATCAGAGGGAATCAAGGAATTATAGAGAGCAGACAAGAAAGATGACTTGGTGATCATGATTGACCATGATTCGATTGAATGGTGCAGTAAGCTCGATGGATTGACTGGTCCTATTGCTCCTATTTTTAGGATTTTTACATGAACAACTTGAATAAACTGAGGCACTGGGGTCATATTATTTATTCATTATTATAATTTCACATTATTTCTGAGAAATAATGCACAAAATTAAAGTTGCTTTAATTTGAAGGACTTACATTGAACAGAAACATAATTGAGTTTATGTTTTAAAAACAGCTTCAAAACGGTTAATAAAATTAGGCTGACAGCAAGTTAGTCATGAGTATCAAACTAACCAGCCTCAGGCAAGATTTACTTTCCCAATAATATTTCTTGCTTGGTAGTCGTGAATATTTGGAGTCAAGTAACACATTTTAGAAAGAGTTGGATGAATGTCTCATCAGAAATGAAATAGAGAATTGTGAAAATAAGATTGACTCGGAACTCTTAAAAGATAGATTCTCCAGAGACTGGAAAGCTGGAAGCCAGCCATAAGGCTAATCTAACAAGAGCTAAAATAATCTTGGATCAATAGTTCCCCAAAGAGTCAAAGCTTGAAATGGACCAAATGCAGTTTAGGGACCTGTTGCTGTTAATGAAATGCATTACTTGCAGGATGATTTTTCACATTAATTTAGGGAGGTTGTAACCTGTACTGTTGGAGTGTATTTCAGAATGGAGGTTATACCAGATTCATTATGGCAAGAACATGACAGTGTAAATTATTGAGTAATGGCTCTCATAACATAGGTAGACCATGAAAATCACTGTGATTTTTCTTTTTTTTCCCCTTCAACTGCCACCAGTAATCAACCATGCAGCCAATTCAATATTTACATGCAAAGCCCATTAAGTGCACTGCAAACCATAAAAGGTGAGGGGGAAGCAAGGAGACAGTGAAGGCACAAATCCAGACATCAGCAGCCAATCATCTTGGTCTGCTTTTTTAAAGTTTTCTTTTAACATATTTTCTAATCAACCTGTTTAGTGATGTTGTTGCACATCTCTGGAACAGATGGGACTAGAGTCTGGCCGATCTGGCTCTAAAACTGTGCCATGAGAGCTCATTGCTCAGTCTGCTTTATTTTAAACCTATTTTGTAATCAGACTGTTCAGAGATTTGACTGCACACCTCTGGAGTAGATGGGATGAGAACCCAGGTCTCCTGGCTTATTGGTAGGGATGCTGCCACTGTTCTGCAAGAGCTCCGCCTGCTTTTTAAAAAGTTATTTAAATTATTTTTCTAATCAATCTGCTCAGAGATGTTAGTACATATCTTTGGAGCAGGTGGCATGGGAACGTGGGTCTCTAAATTTAAGGGTAGAGACCCTATCGCAGTGCCTATTGCATGTTCTGAGGACTCAGGTGATGTGTTCCAATTGGACGGACCATCGCCTGTTACTAACCTAATTCATATTAAATGAGCTCCACAAGAAGATTAATTAGTGAGTCCCCATGGACCTTGTAGGCATTATCACGCATTGCATGGCTCTTCCTTACATCAAGTTCAGAGTGATACTGCCTTTGCTGTGTTTAAAATGCCTCAAACCTGATCCATTCCTAAGTACATTCTCCTCTGTTTTGCTATTCAAGGTTCATGTTGTTAGGCTTGTCCATGATAAAGGATCTGATGTTCCAAGCAGGTTTATAGTGACTCACCTTTGCTTTTTAGTGGATTAAAGCAAATACTGTCAGTACAATGTTGTGTCTGCTACCCAGTTCATACAAGTCAAACTGTAGGTATGTTTGAATTCAGACCTTGGAACATCAAGGTGGCAAAGATGAGTATATAGCTGCACTTGGGAACATAGAGTCTCAATAGTAAATAATATTGCATTCACATTTCAAACTTCATTGAAATGTTGTGCTTTTTCATGATCAAAGAATGCAACCTATAGTACAAAACATTGCAAAATAAAGCTGCAAGCGTGATTTAATTGATTTCAGATTTTTAAAAAAACTGATAGTTACAGGCAGTTGAGTTGGTGATCCATCGGATCTTCACACTGGGAGATTACAGATATAGTCCCTCTCAAATTTCTGGTGATTGAAGATAAATGATCGGAAATCTAGGAAATGGATATGTAACTCAGCCGATACACTACCAGCAGATATGGTTCTCTGCAGTGTGAGTTTTGAAAACGTCCTGTATTACCAGGAACAAGCTACAGGTAAAATGTAACTTCATGTCTCAAGTAAAGCTATACATCTGGGAGGCAGATTGAAACTTCTTTCATCTAAAAAGGCTGAAAATAAACAAAGAAAGACTTCCACATCACACATAATCTCACCAAGAAATACAAGCTTCCAGTCAACCTCTATTCACTTCCTGTTGTGGGATGAATGTGTCCTCATTTTCAAATCTTTCAACACTAGTGTTACATTAGCAGCTTGTTTGAAAGACACCATCTCTGTAGCAAGGCAAAAGTGAGGACTGCAGGTGCTGGAAATCAGGGTCTAGATTAGAGTGGAGCTGGAAATGCACAGCCGGTCAGGCAGCATCCAAGGGGCAGGAAAATCGATGTTTCGAGCAAAAGCCCTTCATCAGTCCTGATGAAGGGCTTTTGCCCGAAACTTCGATTTTCCCGCTTCTTGGATACTGCCCACCATCTATGCAACTGCAAATGAAGAATGTATTTCATTGGCTACAAGCTTCACTAATATTCCACTTAATCGTAACCTCAATGTTAATTCCATCACAGGGGTTTCCAGGGGTTTCCAAGGACCAGCCACATAAGTACAGCACTAACAAGACTAGGTTAGAGGCTGAGACTTTCATGCTCATTGCCCACAGCCGACAAGGCACATTGTGTGATGGAATACTTTTCAATTGCCCAGGTGGGTGCAGTCCCAACAAACATGCAAAAGGTTTGACATTATCCAGGAAAAATCAGCCTGCTTGATCGTATGCTGTTATCATTGTAAATAATCAGCTTCTCTCCACCACTGCATGCATATCTACAAGATGCAATCCTGAACCCCCCAAAAAGTCTTTTAAACACTTTACAATTTAGCAGGACAAGGGCAACAGAGTGTAAGAGACACCACTGAGTGTAAGCTACCCATTAATTCACACACCATCCTGACTTGGAACCACATTGCCATTCCTTCATCATTGTAGGGACAGGATTTTTAATTGTATCTCCAACATATCTGTGAGTTTACCAGTACCAATGGATTGCAATGGTTCAAGGAGATGAGTAAACAACAACTTCTCAAAGGTAACTAATTTGGGGGAATAAATGCTGGCTTCACAGTGAAACTGACATTCCCACAATGAATTAAAAAAAAGAGTCTTCAATGGCTCTGTAATTCAACAGGTTATTTTTCAACATTATTGGAGTTTGACACATGGAACAGATGACCACCAGTAGACGCGAGCATTTATTTCACTTAGGTAGAAGAATGGAATAGTGATACATACAACCAACCAGAAGGACTGAGAAGTTGGTCAGATTGGGTGAGAGGTCAGACAAGGCAGCAGATAGTACAACAAATAGTGATGTAATAGGAAGTAATAACACACACACTTGTTAAACAGACTGTGTTCAAACAATGATAGTTAAAAAAGACAATTAGAAGCCTTTTCATGTATGCAAATGTAATATCCATAAATTATTCAATCTCAATGATCAATGGTGTTTGGTGGACAACACAAGAAATATACAGATTCAAGATCTGATTTAGAGCTATTCATAGATTAGATTAGACTTACAGTGTGGAAACAGGCCCTTCGGCCCAACAAGTCCACACCGACCCGCCGAAGTGCAACCCACCCATACCCCTACATTTACCCCTTACCTAACACTACGGGCAATTTAGCTTGGCCAATTCACCTAACCCGCACATCTTTGTGACTGTGGGAAGAAACCGGAGCACCCGGAGGAAACCCACGCAGACACGGGGAGAACGTGCAAACTCCACACAGTCAGTCGCCTGAGTCGGGAATTGAACCCGGGTCTACAGGCGCTGTGAGGCAGCAGTGCTAACCACTGTGCCACCGTGCCGCCCAGGTTCATTCAAATGAGGTTTACTAGATACCAGATACTAGAAACTCTACCTTGTAGAATAACAAGGATTAACAGATGTAAAGCAACACTACCTCCAAATATCCCTCCAAGTCACACACTACCCTCTGTTGGAACTATATCATTAAAACTCTATTAACTACATCCTGGAGCTCCCTCAATAACAGCAATATGGCAGTAACAATGCCACATTGTTATAGAGGTGTCTAATATGTTATTATCTGTTAAACAGACCAATATTCATTCGGTGAATTAGGTTGCAAAACATTTTGGTAGAGTCGAAAAGGTTTTGTGAAAATCTATAGTCAAGCACAAACAACAGCTTCCACCTTTCACTTCTGGATATTTTCTCTGTTCAGATGCCAATATCCCACTTGGGAAGGATCCAGCACCTTTTTCTTACGTAAACCACCAGCACCCTTATCAGAGATGTTATGACACATCTCTAGAGTAGGTGGGACTTGAACATAGGACACCTGGCTCAGAAATAAGGACACTACAACCATATCACAAGAGCCATTAAGACCCCAGCAATGTCCAAAAAACATAACCTGCTGAAGTACATTCATACAGCATAGAAACAAACCTTTCTGTTCAAATCATCCATGCCGAGCAAATTTCGTAAACTGAACTAACACCATTTGCTTGTGTTCAGCCCATATCCTTCCAAACTTTTCCTATCTATGTATCTCTTCAAGTGTATTTTAAATGTTGTAACTGTATTCACCTCAACCACTTTTACTGGCAATTTTTTTCCGTATATGCATTCCCCTCTGTGTGGAAAAGTTGCTCTTTAGGTACCTTTTAAATCCTTCCCCTCTCATCTGAAACCTCTGCCCTCTAGTTTTGGACTCCCCTACCAAGGGAAAAGGAACTTAGCTATTTGCCCCATCATGGCCTCTCATGATTTTGTAAACCTCTAAAGGGTCAACCCTCAGCCTCCTATGCTGTAGGGAAAATGGTCAGAAAAAAAACTGAACGCACTTCACAGCATATCCTTAAGGAAAATTAGGCATAGACAATGATGCTCACAACCCAACACTAACTGTTCACAGGCAAGTGTTTGGCAATTGTTGCAGGTTCCAGTTGCTTGCCACATCTCCAATGAGCTATGGCTCGGCAGGCAGCACTTTTGCTTCGGACCCAGATGGTTAAAGGTTCAAATCTTTATCCAGAGACTGGAGCATAAAATCATGCACAGTGCAATATTGTGGATATGTTTCATTGACTGGATGAGATGTTAAACTGAGATTCTGCTTGTCCTCTCAGACGAGCTGAATAAATTCCTCTAATGGAAGCAGAGTAGGCACATTCTACCTGATATCCTGACCATTTATCCCTCAAACATTATCACTCAGAAACCAATTCACATAATACTTTGTACAGTATCTTAATTTTATAGGCACAAATTGGTTGCAATTTTTCCTACATTAAAACAGTGTTTACTCTTTATAAGTATATCATCATTGATTGAAAACCAAATGATGACATCCTAATTGTATGAGAACCATGATATAAATTCCAGCATTTTGTTTCTTTCTGACTCTCACCCAGCCATATACAATCGATCAGTTAACAGATCTGTTCTCTGTCTGATAGTAAGTTTTAACTTTATTTCTTTATTTATTTCTAGTTTATATGAAAAAGGACTTTAATGTTAACTTTTTTTTATTTTTCTACTTATAATATGATGGTCTGTAATGTTTAACTTTTTAAACTTTGTTTTTCTCTCTCTTAGCACCTTCATATGCAAGATGGTGGTGTATGTGGTGACATTGTATACCTTTCACTGTACTTGAGTATACCTGACAAGAAAATCTAAATCTAAATCAAAAGTAGGATAGTTGTAGAAAAAGCCCAGAGAAAATAGTACTCTAATTTGTAATCCTTCTGAAGTTAAAGAACAAACTGTATATGATTCTTTGCTGTCATACTGCTAACTTCAGAACCAAATGACAGAAGGCTTGTTTCTATTGGTATCTCCAGCGCAATAGTTGAAATGTTTAAACAAAATGTTAAGAAGTGCTGCCCCATCCCCACCTTCTCTATCCCCACCATAGCAACTAAGAGAAACAATTGCCATTGGTTTGCAGATTTACAATTTTGTCTTACTGTAACTGAGAATGGGATTTCATAGGTGGAAATAAAATAAGGGACTGCAGATTAAAAAAACCTCAAACCTTGATGAAGGGTCAGGCCTGAAATGCCAGTTCATCTTTCTCTGCCAGAATCTGACTCAGCATTTTTTTCTGTTTGTGAGTTGAACTGACTGAGGGCTTGCAAGTAAATTGTTCTTCCACACTGCAAAAGTACGCTGCACCATCACCACAACAGAAACATATTTTAAAAATGACAGCACCTATTCCAGTCTCAGTGCCAACAATGTAATTAAGATTTAAATGTTGTTTTCATGACATATAATCATTTTAAGTTAGAAATGAGTTAACTTTCCTGAAAGCCTGTAGAAAATAAATTACAAATATCAGGAGAAATATAAAAATCAAATCTCTCCTCAGTGTCCTCTTCTGTCTTGCTGCATTATTTTGATAACTTTACATTATTTTAAAAACACTTCATGAAGAGCACTGAGACTCTTAATTTCAATTTATGCAGAATTCAAATCGCTTTTTAGAACAAAGAGGCAATTATATAGATGACAGGATGGAGTGTTGGGGAATAACAAAGAGGAGGACGAGAAGTAAGACAAGTCATCCCAAATCTGATTCTCAGAAGCAGAGGAAGAAGAAATAAATATGACGATTCAGCAGGAGGGGTATCATTCAGTGCCTGTCAGATTCTCGACTCTTTTGTTGCTTCTATGCATGACATCAACACATGATGAGTTGAACAGTGATAAGATGCTACCAAAATCTGTTTCTTCACAGTTTGAGAGGGCTGCTCCTTTTCGTCACTGCTTTTATTTTTTGGAGTGGGTAGGACAATGGATAAAGGGATAGGAAGTAGTTTTCAAATATAATGTTTGTCTTAAAGAGAAACTAACTACTGTAACATCCTGCACTTCATTGCCTTATGGACAAATGCCTGTAACCACTTGCTGTACTATGTCAAAAAGATCTAATATTCCACACTGTTATTATGAACGTAGGAACAAGAATTGCATGTTCAGTGACTCGAGACTGCTCCTCCATTCAATTCAATCCTGGTTGGATTGTAATTTCAGCTACCCAACTAGATTCTGCAACTTGCAAATAATTCAAGGTGGTGATTTCTTTCTTTCTGCCATGTAAAAACCATTAATCATTTTAGAAAGCTTACTTTGATAATCTCTTGCTCTTTCAAATTTGAGGAAACCACCAGGAGGTGGTTACTGTTGCAATTTTATATCATGCTTTCTTGGTAATATCATGGAATAAAATTTCATTTTCGCCTTTGAGCCAGGTCTGGCTAAAACCTCTGCAGAACCTGATGTATTGACTCCAATTCTGGCCATTACATATTCGGAAATAAAGGCACTATGAATGGGCTTTAGAAGTGATTTTCTCATATGGTGCTGGGGTAAAAGATTATAGTTATGTTCATAGATTGATGAAATTGAGATAGTTCTCCCTAGAGCAGTAAGAATAGAATTGAAAGACATGTTGAAAATCATCCAAGATCATAAAGGATCAAAAGAATTCCTTAAGTCACTCCACATTCAATAAGATCATGATTGATCCAATTATGATCTTAACTTCATTTTTCTGAGTACTCCAATAGCTCTCCACTCCATTGTTTGTCAAAAATCTATCCAACTCAGTCTTGAATATAAGCCATGACGTGGAGGTGCCTTTGTTGAATTGGGGTGGATAAGGTTAAAAATCACACAACACCCCAGTGATCAGGGACTTTTGGCTTTGGGTAGCCATCCTCCAAGATGGACCTTAGGATACGCAATAATGCAGAGTGGCTGAGCAGAGGCTGATAGTCAAGTTCGGAACCCAAGAGGATGGCCTCAACCGGGACCTTGGGTTCATGTCACACTACAGGTGACCCCACTGCACTACACACACACACACACACACTCACTCACTCACTCAGACCCTCTCTAATACACACAATCTCTCTCATACAGACACACATACATCCCCTACACTCACACCATACACATTCTTATACTCCATCACATTCACACACACACTTTAGCAAGCATGTACAGACACACAAAAACACATACTCTCACACGTGCACTCACACTCACTCTCTCATGAGCACACACACACACTTAAGCTTATAGGGTAAATTTGCATTTGCAGAATTATATTTGCAGATACATTCTATTTTGCACAAAAAGTGCAGAGTCTGCAGGCAGTCAATCTATGTAATATTTTATAAATTCCTACTTTGGAAATTGAACCAGACTGACTCAAGACTGAGATACAAACAGATAATCACAGCCACCTGATGAAGGAGCAGCATTCTGAAATCTCATGTTTCCAAATAAACCTTTTGGATGATAACCTGGTGCTGTGTGGTTTTTAACTTTGAATATAAGCAATGGCCACAGTCTTCACTTCTCTCTGTGAAATTCCAAAGAGGAACATTCTTCTGAGAGAAGAAATTTCCCCTCATTCCAGCCTGAATGGGTATATCTCTCTTTGAAACTTTATTCCCTAGTTCTCAACTCCTCCATGATAAGAAGCATCCTCCCAGAATCTGCTCTGTCAAACCCCCTCAGAATATCATTGTTTCAATAAGACCACCTATCATTTGTAAACTAAGGTTTCTTTTGCTTCTAAATTTTTGTTCAAGAAGGTCAGTAAGAATAAGCCAGGTAGTTACCAACCAGTTAGTCTGATGACAGTGGCAGGGACATTACTGGAAGAAATTCTGAGGAACAGGATTAATCAGCATTTGGAAAAGCAGAAAGTGGTCAGGGATAGTCAGCACAGGTTCATTAGAGGGAGATCCCATCTGACTAATTTAGTTGAGTTTTGTTTTGCAAAAATGATTAAAGGTATTGATAATGGTCATGTGATTAATGTGGTTTACATGGACTTCAAAGGCCTTTGACAACATCCTACATGGAAGGTTTTTTTCCAAAAGGATCCAAGGTAAGTTGGCAAAGTGGATCCAAAATTAAATTACAATAGGAGGCAAAGGTTGATAGTGAGGTTTGCTTTTGTGATTCGAAGGCTGTGACCAGCAGTGTAGGGATCATTGTTGTTTGCTATGTAAATTAAAGACTTGGATGTGAACGTGTAAGGTATAGTTTGTAAGTTTGCAGATAACCATGAAAATTGGTAGTGCTGTTGATACTGAGAAGGATGATCTCAGACTACAGTCTGAAATTGATCAGCTGGTAAATTGTTGAGAGTAAAGGCAGATGGGATTTAATCCTGATAAATGTGCTGTGATGTATTTTGGGAGGTCTAATAAGGAAGAACATTCATAACGAATGGTAGGTTCTTAGGGAGCACTGAGGAACAAAGGGACTTTGGTGTACAAGTCCATAAATCCCCGAAGGTGTTCGCACATGTAAATAAGATGGTGAAGAAGGCATTTGTTTTCATTAGCTGGGTCATAGAATATAACAGTAAGGAAGTCTTGTTACAATGGTATAAAATATTGGTTAGGCCACATGGAACACTGTCTGCAGTTCTTGTCACCATACTATCAGAAGGATGTGAATGCATTGGAGAGGGTGCAGAGGAGTTTCACCTGAAAGTTCCCTGAAATGAAAAGTCTCACTTTTGAAGAGAAACTAAGTAGGTTGGATTTGTTTTCCTCTGAGTTGAGAAGGCTGAGAGGGGATATGATTGACGTATACAAAATTATGAGAGGAATAAATAGGAGTGATTGTCTGTCTAAGACCAGAGGGCATAGGCTTAAGATGAGGAGCAGTGGTTTTGAGGAGATTGCAGAAAATAAATTTCACCCAGAGGGTTGTGGAAATATGGAACATGCAGCCTCAGAGGGTGGTAAATGCAGGTAGTCTCGCAACATTTGAGAAGCATCTTGATAAGCATTTAAAATACCAGGGCTTAATATTACTTTATGAGATTGTTAATACAGGAGTACAGCGAAAAGTCGAGAGTCGCCATTCTCCACAGCCATCTTTGAACACAAAATACAGGATTAAAATAAACGAAAGCAGAAATAAAAGAAACCGCCAAAAGAAAAGGAAACATCCAGTTCACCCTCTGCCTCCGCCAGCAGTCCCTGCTGTTAGGAAAATAAAACGAAAGACCAAATGCATGTAAATGGGACTGGCATAGCTTAGTGTTTGTTGATGGCAAGGACATGATGGGCCAAAGGGCCTGCTTCTATACTGTATGACTCTATGACCTTGACTAAATTTCAATGAGTACAGAACTAAACTGCTCAACCTTTCCTCATGAGAATAATAGAGAATGTGGGTACCGTGAGCAATTTGGAAGACAAGAAGGCAGCTCACCACCTCACCTTCTTAAGGGCAATTAGAAGATGGCAATAAATGCTGACCAACCATATCCCTGAATGAAAACAACATAAGACTGACGAGAAGAAATTAGACCTTTCAGCCCATCAAGTCTGCTCCACCATTCAATCATGGCTGATAGCTTTCTCAACCCTATTCTCCAGCTTTCTCCTGGGAACTCTTGATCTCTTTGACAATCAATCAATCAGTAACCTATCCATCTATCTCCATCTTAAATATACTCAATGACTTGGCCTACACAGCCTTCTGTGGCAGTGAATTTCAAAGTTCTGCAGTCTGACTGAAGAAGTTTCTCCTCATCTCTGCTGTAAAAAGTCTTCCCTTTACTCTAAGGCTGTGCCCTCCGATCCTAGTCTCTCCTACCATTGGAAAAAATATTTTGTTACATCCTCAAAGAAGTCTAACAAATTTGGCAAACATGACATCCCTTTCCAAAGACCATGCTGACTCTGTCTTCAGAATGTCCACAGTATCCTGCTAGCAGATCTACCTATTCAGCCATGAATTCTAACATGATCTCAATGACAGATGTGAAACTATCAGTGATTGTTTCTTACTTTATGTTTCCATCCTTTCTTGAAGGGGTGCTCAATAATCAGACAGCTAAGGTTTTAGATGATTGATAGAAGAACCAGGAGTGAAATTGGAATACATAGTCTGATAGGGTGATGGCTAAGGATTCAATTACAGTTTTTAGAAGGAAATTGGGTAAATACATCAAGAAGAAAAAAATTCACAGATGGATGAGAGCTAGAGAGGAGGGTGAGTGTGGAATTGACTAAATGGTTTTTTGAAAGAGCCAATGCAGATTTAAAGGGCCCATCAATATCTCTCTGCTATGATACTACAATTCCCGTTGAAACTCTGCTAAGACACCTACTAAGCAAAGTGTATCCTTCCCTATATATGGTGATCAAAACTGTTCACATTACTCAAGATGTGATTCATCTCAGACAACAGTTATTGATCTGGCCCTGGTATTATGCCAGGTTAGCTCTGTTGGCTGGGCAACTAATTAGTGATACCAAGAGTGCAGGTTCAATTCCTACACTGACTGTGATTACCATGAATGTCCAACATTTTCAACCTCTCCTCTAACTTGAGCTTTGGTGACCCTCAGGTTAAACCACCATAAACTCCAACTCTAATGAGAGAGTGGGACTATGGCGACCTTTATTATTACTTTTGTATCATATATAAGCCAGATGACAGGTTTCTGAGAAAGACTAAATTGTCCGAGTCCGATAGAAGAAGCTCTGAGACATACCATTTGGTACAAAAAAATAATAAAACTCGTGATTGCCACACTGTATTGGAATTTACTCCATATTTAAATTGAAATTCTGCTACTTTGACAGTTCCACTGAAATGTAGCTGAAGCTAAATGAGTCCAACTTAGCAACAGTGACAGTATCAGCTTTAATTCGAAGACAAGGCAAGTTTTTGCATTGAGTCATTGTTTACATTGCTTATATCCAGCAATTATTATGATTTGCTTCACAGAGGTAATTTTTTTTTGTTGATGGTGAAAAACTGTAAATAAAAGAGGGGACAAAATCATTTGCACTGCACCACTTCTGGTACTATGTCAATTGTCCTGGGACAAGCAAAGCTTTGGACTGGTTCCTATGTAGCCCGTGGGCAGAAAGCAAATCACCAAGCCTTCTTTTTGCTTCCAAACTGGTGACATCTGCTACTTAGAAAGGCAAACAGATCAGGTCCAAGGGAATGTCCTCCAAGTCACACACCATCTTAATATGGCACTATATCAGTTGCTCGCCCACTGCCACTGGGTCAAATTCCTTAAAATCCCCTTCCCTCATAGAAATGTTGGTTTACCTAAGCCACATGGAGTGCAGTGGTCAAAGGCCTTAGACCACCATCACTTTTGCAAAATGCTGGCCTGGCAACTGAAGGATGAATTAAAATGAATGATTAGAATTAATGAAAATTTTGTGGAAGGTTGTAGCAAGTGGGGCTACGCAAGTGAAGTTCATTTCCACAACCTCTTTCTTTAATAAGTATTCAACTGCCTAAGTCCTCAAAAAAATTATGAATAAACTGTGCTTTAAGAATAAAACTTTATCCTACGATGGGTACATAAATGCATTCCATTAATCGTTATTGACAACCATTAGAACTCCTGATCCTCAGCACAACATTTGCTCACGAGATAGTCATGCGTTTATCAGGATTTTGCAGTTTCACACTTGCTGTTTAGTTCTTGATGGAAATCATTCAACATCATCTCTGTAAATGTCCTGCTGTCATGCTGAAGGCACCAAGCTATAGATATTTAGAATTGAGTGCACCATGACAGCAGATACATTTTAATGAGCTTGCAGGTTGATCAAGTGGAACTGCAACACGGTTTCAGGTGTTATTTACAAGGTCTAGCAAGATGTGCAAACTCAGCAACCTTGGACGAAGGAGGAAATTTGCTAAAAGGAAAACTGGATTCAATCTGGAACCTGCGTGGCTTGGACTGGGATGAGGCCAAACTACTGAAGTTAACCATTGCTGCTTCCACCATTAAAACGATTTGTCCAGAAAATTGTGGGTGGGACATCCCACCATCAATTAGAACTTATTTCCTCTCTCTGAAAATCATTTTATTCTGCTGTCATTTGTTAAGAGTGTGAACTGGTGCTGGTCATGGTAAGGACAACTAAGATCTGAAATCTTGGTGAACATTGGGTCCAAATGTCAATTTTCTTAGCCAATGATGTTTAAAGAAAAGGAAACAAAACAAGAAAGTAACAGAGCAGGAAATAAGGTAAATTGTTGTCAAAGAGATTGAACAGTTTAGGCCTATACTCTCTGGAATTCAGAAGAATGAGGGGAGATCAAATTGATGTATTTGAGATGGTAAAAGGTGTGGGTAAAACAGATGTGGAGCGGATGCTTTCTCTTGTACGCATTCTAAGACAAGAGTCAAAGTCTTAGGATAAGGGGTAGCAAATTTAAAGCAGAGTTGAGGAGAAACTACTTCTCCTGAAGGGTTGTTAATCTGTGGAATTTACTGTCTCAAAATGCAGTGGATACTGAGACACTGAGCAAATTTAAGGCGGGGTTATTCAGATTTTTAATTGATAATAGGTTGAAGGGATATGGAGAGAAGGCAGGAAAATGGGGGTTAGAAGTATATCAGCCATGACCGAATGGCAGAGCAGACTCGATGGGCCAAATGGCCTAATTCTGTTTCTCTATCTTATGTAATTATGAAATTGGTTACAGAGAGAGTAACTTGAGGCCACAAGATATTGGAACAAAAGATAACAAAAGTCAAACTGGATTAAAAATCTTTAAAACTTAAAACGTTTATATTACGCTGCAAGGTTTGTGAAGGTTTGTAGCTCAGGTTCAGGTTTAGGGTGTAGTTTTGCTCGCTGAGCTGTAGGTTTGATATCCAGGCGTTTCATTACCTGGCTAGGTAACATCATCAGTGAAGGCTTCACTTGGAGGTCGCCACTGATGATGTTACCTAGCCAGGTAATGAAACGTCTGGATATCAAACCTACAGCTCAGCGAGCAAACCTACACCCCCTTTATATTACACCTACTATTTTAAATTGTTCTCTCTTTGTCCCACCAAGTGTCAGTGGTCAGGGCATAAGTTACATCATGAATTGGTTCCTTAGATGAAGTATCCATTCAAAACTAACTGAAAAAGATTTATGATACAACTCCAGCAAGTTAGGAAACTCACAGGAGTGATGATGACATATGCTCCATTTTTGTGAGCCCAATGTTTTGAATTGCGAAGTGATCCACAGTGTTTCACAACTCTTGCTCTAGCTCTTCCTCGGCTCAAATTGCGGGAGTTTTTCTAGCCAGGCAGAGAATGGCAGGCATCATGAAATCTCAGCAGTTTTTCAGCGATTTCTAGATGGGTTGGGTCTGCTTGTTTCAAACAGTAGCTGAAGACATTTTGACCCAGAATTCAGGAATCGTGTGCAATTCTGGTCTCCCTCCTATCGGAAGGATGTTGCGAAACCTGAAAGGGTTCAGAAAATATTTACAAGAATGTTGTCAGGTTTGGAGGATGTGAGCTACAGGGAGAGTCTGAATTGGCTGGGGCTGTTTTCCCTGGAGTGTTGGAAGCTGAGGGGTGACCTTATACAGGTATTTTCCTTTGGGTGGGGAAGTCTATTACTAGAGAGCAGAGATTTAGGGTGAGAGGGGAAAAGGTTAAACAACACCTAAGGGGAATGAGCTGCCAGAGAAAGTGGTGGAAGCTGCAACAATTACAACATTTAAAAGGTGTCTGGATGGGTATATGAATATGAAGGATTGAGGAATAAAGGCCAAATGTTGGCAAATGGGATTACATTAGGTTAGGATATCTGGCTGGCATGGAGAACCTGGACCAAAAGGTCTGTTTCCGTGCTATACATCTCTATGACAATGACTTTATAATTGCTTCCCAATGACTGCAATTCATGACATCTGTGGTGTTCTCAAATGTACTTGCAGTCTGTCCTTGGTTGCCTCTGTATATATAACTTCCATGGACTATTAAGAATACACTCACCAAAAACTGCCAGACAATCAGAGGTTGACAGCTCTCCATTGTCATCAGCACTAAGAATGGTGGCTAATGCATCCACCCACTGGAGGGGCCCAGATCATACTGAGGACAGGATTCTGGCCACAGGGAGGGGGTCGGTGGCATGGGGACGAGGAAGTCAAGAGCTGGAGAAAAGGATAAATGGCTTTCAGCAAACTTGATGCCAGATCACCTGATCAGAAAATGAATGCCTTCAAATCAGGAGTATCCACACCCACACTCCTAACCCAGGTGTAATAGGCTGGAGTTGGGAATGTGATTGAGTCCCCTACCTGCACTTTCCTGACTAATTAACTGCTGCCCATCTCTAAAATTACCTTTTTTTTGGACTGTGAGGTAATTTAACTCCACTCAAATAGATTGTGTTTGTGAGCAGTTTTGTCCTTCATATCGGAGGCAGAATATTCTAGCTGGTTGGGGAGTACAGCAAAGGATTCCTCAACTGATTTTTGGGATGGCAGGACGAGCGCATCAAGACAGATTGGATCAGTTAGGGCTATATTCATTGTAGTTTAGAAAATTATGGGGGTATCTCATAGAAACCTATAAAATTTGAACAGGACTAGGCAAAGTAAGTGGAGGAGGATGCTCCCAGTGAGTGACTGGGAATCCAGAACTTGGGGTCATAGATGAAAGATAAGGCCACTTAGGACTGAAATGAGAAGAAATTGCTTCACTCAAGAGAGCTACATTGTAGTCTCTTGTGAGGTATCAGGTTCAACATAAGAGCAAGTGCACATTTCTATTCGGTATATGGTCTTCACACCAGAATAGGTCTTGCAACTGAGAACCATTGGTACACACACTGGTTAGCTCTTCCCAAGAAGAGTCCTTTGTAACCCAATGGGAGGACCATATTTCATAAAGACAATTAACCCTTTCAGGTCTCAACTGACTGATATAACAGCTGAAATGTAAGAATAGCATGCTGTTGTCTTTCAAATTAAGGACCACAGTCAACAGCATCAAACAGGAGGTATCACAATTTACTCCATCAGTCCAGCAGAATATTAATCAAACCATAGAAATGTCTTTAAAGTTAAACCTGATCCTGTCTGAAAGAGGTCTTCCACACTTGATCCTTTTTTGCATGTTCAAGTCATATTAATAAGGAGCAGTTTCATCTCCTGAAAAAAGTGCCAATAAATCAGCTGCACAGGGCATGACTGAGCTTTTTTTTTAATCCATCAGCAAGAGATTAAACAATGCTGATCTGTCATTGTTTCTGAGAGTCAATATACAGAAATGAGACTATTTGGTTGCATGAAGAATGTCTTTTCACTTGCTTGTAGTTTACAAAAGGCCAAGCATGAAATTGGTATTGCTAAGCAATTTAGGATTTATTGATATGAAATTCATCCAGACCATTCACTGTGTCTGCAGGAGAGTTAGCAGAAAAATGATTGAATAATTCAAAACAGCACTTGTATCAATACAGTAAATATTATTTTGCGTAAGGATGACAGTTTGGCAATGCAGCTTGTTATGAGGTAGGGCTATACCATATAAAGAGCTATTAGTGTTAATTGAATGCAGGCAATTTGCACTGAATATACGTTCAAAGAAATGTCAGAGAAGCTTTGGAAAATTGTACCATAACCTCATCTCTGGCATGAGACTTCACTTCACAGGATGTCCTGTTGCTTGACACTCTGGTTGCAAACAAAGGCTAAAGACAACTTCAAAAATCTAAAACTGATTTGAAAATATATAATTTGAAGTATCACATCTTGACAGTTTTTGCCTGCGAGAAATAAAAACAAAACCATATAAAATTTGGGTCAATGGAGGCTGTGCTTTAAGATCGCAAGATGTAGAAGTAGTAGTAGGCCATTCAGTCCATCAAGCCTGCTCTGCCATTCAGTGAGATCATGGCTGCTCTGATAACCCTCAGCTCCACTTTCCAAACATTCCCCAAGAATCCCTGATTCCTTTACTAATTAAAAATCTGTCTATCTCAGCCTTGAATTTATGCCTCTTCATCTTCCCGTGATAAAGAATTGTACAGACTCACTGCCAACTGAGAGAAGAAATTCCTCATCTTTGTCTTAAATGGGTAATCCCTTACTCTGAGACTATTTCCAAGCCTGATAGACATATCATACATATCTGGCCTCTGTTCTAAATTACAGCAGAGGCAGGGGTATAATTGCTCACAATCACATCTTCAAATCACTGTCAGAGATGACAACTTTGACTTTTTCGTAAAAAGAGAAACATCAGAGATTTCCTCAGAATGAGTTGTGGTGCAGAATGTCTGAAAAGGGCACCTTTCATATTTTAAGGCACAGTATCCTTAATTCAGGGTGGAATAGATGGTTTCGTAGCTTATAAAATGTGGACCGATCCATTACTTTTCATTACAATATTAATTAAGCAGTCACACAAACACCCTCAAATGCTTTGTCCCATGAATTGACTAGGATACAATGAAATTCATCAATTCAATGAAAGCATAGTTTGTTTGAAATATAGTATGAGGCGATGAGGTATGATGAGAAATGCATTAACACAGAAAAGTAAAACATTCTGTGAGGGAGTTTGTCTTGTTAGTTGAATGTGAATAGACACTAATGTATTGAAAATAAAAATATTAATTGGTCTGGTTGAGAATCTGGTATAGTAAATATGGTTGGGCTGGAAGGTCTAAATGGAGACAGGTGAGGTTTGGACACAGAATGGTGCAAATAAATAAAGAGGTGCTGTATTAGAACAGTTGCAGTTGGTGACTTCGATTCAACAGAGATTGATTGTGAAATCTATAAAAAGTGTAAGACAATTGACAGCCTTATCTGAAATGCAATATTAGCTTTTCACATAGAACAGTCAGTCAAGGAATCAAGAGTGAACAGGATGCTCTTGACCATAATACTAATAAAACAACCAGGAGTTTGTAAAAAAACAGACGGAATGGGAACAATGGTGACATCTTAGTGGAGTTAAATGTTAGGCTCATGTTGGGAAAGAGACTGAGCAAAGTAAGAACATTCAATTTTAGCATTGCAGATTTTGAGATTGCAAGTGACGTGCAGCACTGTTTGAGGTATGGAAACTCATTAGTTCTCTGCCTATATGTCTCTGACTCTCTGAGAGTTTCTGAAATCATTTCTGGAAACAATTTTTGTACCCAATCCTTTTATCTATTGATGTAGCTCAGCTCAAATTGTGCCTGTTAACATACTTTGGGGATATTCTTACTGCATAATAGGTGATTTAAAAAACAGGGTTGTGATTGTAATATGACACACAAGAAACAGAACTAGTATCTAACATAGGGAAGATATTAATAAGGGACAGTCCTGTTCTGAGGTTCTAAGATACAACGAACGCCATGCAGGGAATGAGTACACAAGTCTTGAAGTTGAAAGTTGAGATTCACATACACCATTGAGGGAACAAGAGAAAGTAACAACAAGGTTAATTAGGTTAATAACCTGGCCAAAGTGAAAGTAAAAAATGAAAACAAAAAGGAAAAAGAAATGTCACATACTTTTTTTTTTCCCAGGTCATTCAAAACACAAAGGGGAGGTTATATCATGTAACAAAGGAGTCATTTGGAACAGAAGCTGCATTTGAATGGCTAGAGGAGCTACAAAAAGAGATAGATTTTTAGATGAGGTCAGTAGGCGAAATAATTTAGAGGAAATTAATTTGAGTAAGATGAGAACTGGTGCCCGGGGATTGGAAATCAACCAACAGAACTGCATTTTTTCATAAAGAGTTACACTTGTGCTCAAGAAGTGGCAGACCTTATATCTTACATGGGTAAAGAGCTAGAAGCTATCCTGGAAGAGCAGATTAAGAAACAGAGGTTGGTGTGGTGCAGTAAGAGGGGTCAGCATGAATTTATGGAGACAAGTCTGACCTGACAAGCTTACTAAGATTCTTCAAATAAGTAACAGGCTTTCTGTCAATAGAAAGTCTGTGGGTGTAATGTATTTAGAATTCAGCAACGCTTTCTATACCACATGACACTTGTGATTAGTTCACAAGGTGGACAGGCACTGAATAACTGTCACAATGTCTTAAACTCAACCGCTAAAGAACTCATTCAAATGGAGTGTTCAATTTTTTTTTCTTCATTCTCACAGGGACCATGTTTAGCTATATTGAGCGAAAACAGACTTTCACATCACCGAATTGTCAGTCCTCCAATGTGAAATTTAGCACTATCGTGGTGCTAGTGAGAAAATGGTTGAAATGCAAAAAATGTTGGGGAGACTGCTTTTGGCCACCATAGCTTCATCCCTGACAGTACAGACATGGTCATACAAGTGTGTCACGTCTGCACCAGAATCGTGCAAAAGGGATGCCGCCATTAAACAGCTGCAAACTTCTGATCTGCCATTTCAGACACCACAGGCCCATTTTTTTTCTTTTCTTCTGCATATCCATAAGTGTTACTGCACACAACTGAACTTTTTTCCCACTTTCAAATAACCGTGGCACTTTTCACCTATTATCCACGACCACTAAATCATTTGTGTCTCCAGTATATTATAGATTCTGGTAATGTCTTTCTCAATCACTCGCTGCTGAACATAGGTTTAGTTAGGTGTACCCTCCCCTTCCTCAATGATTCTCCTGCTGCTTTATCACCACTACAACAATCCCACACACACAGCATTATATACAGGGTTTACCATTGAACATTCAAGTGAGAGCTGTTGATTAACCTTTTGCTGTTGAATATTAGTGAAAGGACAGTGTTCAGTGCTCCTGGAGGGTGCAGTCAACAGACCATGTGTCTCTTCAAGACCCACATGTTCAGGGGGACATGTAATCTACAAAGATTACAAACCCATTAATGTCAAGCTGCTGTGTGACCAAAAATATTCAAAATATTGACAAATGCCTGTAATCCTGATAGTAGCCAAGACGCATTTATCATGCACCAGTTTGGGCATACCTGCTGTCTTTTATTCACTGGAGAAAAACAGAAGCTGGATTTAGGATGATAGAGGTCACTATACCAAACCATTATTGACAATTCATCAAGAATGAGTGCCATACAACCCCCTGGAAAATCATGACTCAAATGATCAATGTCATGATTAATGGTTTCAACACTCAGATCAAAAAGAAGAAATCCCCCAGTATTCACCAGACAGTGTATCCAAGTTTGTGGTGGTCTACTGAATTCTCAGCAACTTTGCTTTCATGACGGTGCAGCCCTTGCCATTGAGCTTTTGGAAGCTACCTTACGAAGAAAGATTAAGAAGAGTATTCAAGGAAGCATCTGGGACCACTTTAATCTGGACAAGTTGCCCACAAGCGAATACTTAAACTCTGGTTCCTTTGCTACCTAGTTGCCACATTCCTCTATAATTTCTCAACCTTCAATCTATTTGCTTTGTCCCATTAAAGAACCATCTATGTCAAAAAACACAGAGCTTTAGCTTATGAAATAAAAGCGACTAAAAGAATTTCAATAACTTTATCCAACGATATTTCTCCTCATACAGAAAAAGCTGTACTTTCCAAACTCTTGTGCCTTTTCCTTTCCCATTTTCTTTTGTGCCTCTCTTACACGTCTTCACAGGATAAACAAAATTTGTTCAGAAAAGTATTAAGTCATTTACACTTTGAGTCTTATGATTGAGTCAGTCATTGTGGAATGAAGATGGAAGAAAATCTCTTAGCCAGTGACTGCTCAGCAAGATCAAAACTTGAGTGTGACCATTTTCATTTCCAAGCTGACAATCTAACAAAAATAGAAAGTGCTGGAGAAACTCAGTATGTCTGGCACCATCTGTGGAGACCGAAACAGTGTTAATGTTTTCAGACCAGTGACTCTTCACAATTGAACTAGGTCTGAAGAAGTTTTCATTGTACTCAAAATTTTGTTTCAGATTTTCAGCATCCGCAGTTCTTTGTTTTATGAAAGTCTAGCAACGTTGTCACGATATACATGAGAGGTAATGGTAACAACTGAATACACCCATTCAACCAATCAATAATATTTAAGGCATGTGCAATTCTGGTCTCCTTGCTATTGAAAAAAAACTTGAAAGGGTTCAGAAATGATTTACAAGGATCTTTCTGGGATTGGAGAGTTTGAGGGACAGGGAGAGGCTGAATAGACTGGAACTATTTTCTCTGGACCCGTCAGATGCTGAGGGGTGACCTTATAGAGGTTTATAAAATCATGAGGGTCGTGGATAGGGTGAATCAACAAAGTCTTTGCCCCTGGGTGGGGAGTCCATAACAGCAGGCAAAGGTCTGAGGAGAAAGGGGAAAGATTTAAAAGGACCTAAGGAACAACCTTTTCACATAGAGGGCGAGCTGCCAGAGGATGTGGTGGAGGCTGGTAGAATTGCAACATTTAAATGGCATTTGGACGGTAAATGAAGAGGAAGGGTTTTGGGAGTTATGGACCAAGTGCTGGCAAATGGGACTAGAATAATTGAGGATATCTGGTTGGCATGGACAAGTTGGTCTGAAGAGTCAGTGGTTCCATGCTATACATCTCTGTATTTCTATATTTCTGATATTTTGCACTGCAATAGTTTGCTACTGTGAAATGCAGCTTGCTAGGATTTTTATTAATTAATTTCCTGAACTGAGATTCTATAGTTTATGTATTTCTTTTGTTCAATTAATCCAAACTTGAATTCTTGTTGACATCATATGCAGTATGAGATGGTTGACAGGTATTACTATAATTGAATATTTTCTCAACATGAACTTAGGGTCACCAATGACCAGAAAATTAACGGAACCTGCCCCATATACACTGTTGTTACAGAAAAAAGCCATAACTTGTGTGCTCTGAGGCAAGTAATTCACCTCTGAGTTCCTTAGAGTCTTTGCACCAACTATAAGACACATTTTACGAGTGTGATAAAATACTCTCTACTTGTCAGGATGAATACTTGTCAGGATGAAAGGTGAACACCATCAAAATGCAGCCTGCTTAATCAGCATCATATCTACCACCTTGAACAACTCCTCCCTCCACCATGAGTGCACATTGGCAGCACTGTGCACCATATATCAGATGCACCACAAGTATACTGCTAGTGCTCCTTCGATAACACTGTACAAACACATAAGCTCAGCTAACTAGAAGGACAAGGGCAAAGGAATAGCACCAGTTCCAAGTCTCACACTATTCTATTTGGAACTGAATCACTCTTCCTTCACTGTCAGTAGGTCAGATGTCTGCAACTCTTTACCAAACCGCACTGCAGAATACTTACCCTACATGGAGTGGTCTTAGAAAGCATATCCTAAACTCATCATATTTTAGCCTTTCATTCCATGTTCATTTTTGTTTCCTTTTTTAGTTTCATCAGATTTGCCATGAAGCAAACAAGTGAGCAGGATTAAACCAATCAGCCCCTCAAGCTGTGTCTGCCATCAAATAGGATCATGGCTGATCAGTTCACATTTTAAATTCCATGTACACATTGAGCCCCTTCTTCCCACATGAGGAAATGTCCTTTCCACATCCACCATATCATGACTATTCAGTATCTTACACACTTTAATTAAATCACCCTTCTCTGGTTATTTTTTAAGACAATCTAAATCCCTTGGTTTGCATTTTTCTAACATTCCATGGTGATCAATAGACTGAGCCAGATTTAAAGACATATGGCACTGAAAAAAAGTCCCTTCAGTTCTTCAGAGATCTAGTAATTCGTTTTGTAATGGGCCTTTACATACTTGTATAAAGACCTATAAAAGGAGCAATTACTTAATATTCTGGGAAATGATCATTAACGTAATTTAATAGCCAAATCAGAATAGACTTTTTGATGAAAGTCAGTGTGTGTTCTGCAATGGAAAACTAAACCTATGTAAGAATGGTTCAATAGAAATGCTATTTAGACTACAGTATGATTAATCTTTTAATTATACCAAATGCAATATTATATCCATTAAATGCTTCTCAGAGTTAATAGAGATGGTGTTATAATTGAAAACAGGCAGGTGGAAAAATGGATGCTTGGCAAGATAAAAGGCAAGGAGTAAAGAAGATCTGCATTTATATAGGGCTTTACAGGCAATGAAGCAACTTATGAAGTACTGTTGTCATGTAGGAAATGTGGCAGTAATTGACTAGATAATTTGTTTTTCTTTCGGTGATGTCTGTTTAAGGATAAATAAATGTTTTCTCAACACTTAAATGTCAACCTGAAGAGGCAACCAGGGCCTTGGTTTAATGTTTAATCTTAGCGATGCTGCCTCTGACTGTGCAGTACAGCCCTGTATAGAGCTGGACTGTCAGCCAAGATCTTGTGCTGAAGTCTCTGTGAAGTTATTTTGTATTGAAAAATGCATATGTTGGAAGTCTGGTTGTTCATGAAAATGAAGGTGTGTTAACATATAAATTAGGAATAGCAACAGCTCTTAAGTCACCCAGAGCCTGCTCTACTCTTGAATGGGATAACAAAGGTGTAGTGAAAAGATCACTGAATTAGTACTCCAAAGCAACAGGCTAATGCTCTTGGGACATGCACTGGAAACCCATCACAACAGAAAATGAAATTGGAAATCAATAAAAATACTGGAATAAGAATGCAAGCTTAATGACAACAACGTAACCACCATTAAAAGTTGCAGACACAAATATGGCTCACTCGTAACATTTGGGAAACGTAATTTGCTTTCTGATCTGGCCCTACAGATGACTCCTGACCAACTTGATTCAGTGACTCCCACATTCCATGAAAATTATATAAAAAAGGAAAGACCATCAATACTTTCCCACTGAATTTTCATATCTTGCTTTTATTCATTCATGGGACATAGACATCTCCAGCTGGGCCAACATTTATTATCCATCTATAGGTGCCCTTGAGAAGGTGGTGGTGAGCTGCCTTCTTGAACCACTGTAGTATGTGATTTGCTTACTCAATATTTTTCAAACTCCTTTCAAAATAAGACAAATATTCTATTTGTCTTCCAATAACTACCAGCATATTCATATCATGTTCTCAGTTTCCTGTACAGGACCATCAAATCCCTCTAGATACTAGCATTTACAAATTATGTTTTTCATTTCTTCCTGTAATGATGGATAATTTCATACTTTCCCACATAATAGGCCATCTGCCATGTTTTTTTTCCAATTCATCCAACTGATCATTCAACTAAAAAAACTTCTTAATCTCATCAGCAAACTTTGATACATTGTACTCAGTTCCCTGAATCATTGATATGACTAAAGTTCTGATCCTGGTGGCAGTTCATGAGCTATACCCTGCCAACATGAAAATGACCCATCTATTCCATCTTTTTCTCAGTCAATACTCTTTATTCGCAAGTTTTGAGAAGACTTGTAGCTCAGATTGAGGTTCTGTATGTAGGTTTGCTCGCTGAACTGGAAGGTTCATTTTCAAATGTTTCGTCACCTTCGGACGAAGCTCCAGACGAGGCTCACTGAAGATGTTACTTAGTATGGTGACGAAATGTCTGAAAATGAACCTTCCAGCTCAGTAAACAAACCTATATCAGATACTCTTTATCCATACTGGTGTACTACACTCAATCCCAGGAGATTTAATTTTGTATTGCAAGCTCCTGTGTGACCTGTTATTGACCCATTACTGAGTGCCAACTGGAAATTCAATGACACTGCATTCACTGGCTCCTCTTATCTACCCTACTAGTTACTGCACCCAAATCTCTATTACATTTGTCAAACTTTTCTCTTTTTACAAAACTGTGTTGACTTTGCTGAACTATTGATTTTCTAATTGCCCAATTATCAGGTTCTTAACAATAGATTCCAGTACTTACCCTACTCCTAACTGGCAAATAGCTTCCTGTTCTTGCATGAACTATGGCATGAAATTTGTACAGTAATGGTTCTAGAATTTAGGAAATTCTGGACAATCAAAACAAATTAATACCTCTTTTAAAATGACATGGGACATTAGTTGAACAAATATGTTAAGTCTCATGAATTTCTTCAGTCCTTTTTAACACTAATATTAATTACAAACATTTGAATCCAGACACATTACTTTCTGGTCAATTTCACTGCAATTAATGCAGGAAGGCTATTTCAACTTGATCTTCCAAACTTGTGGCATCTTACTCCTTGAAGGACAAGGACACCTGATGCATGAAAATGTGACCACCTGCAAGCTACATACCATTCTGACTTAGAACTAGGTCGCTATTCTTTTAGTGTCACTGAGGCAACGTCCAGGAATTCCCTTGCTTTGAACAGTGTGTGTGACCCTACGACATAAACTGCAGTAGTTCAAGTAGAAAGCAGTTCACCACATACTTCTGAAAGACAATTAGAAATGGGCAATAAATGCTGCCCAATTCTGCTATGCCCATACCCATGGAATTGGTTTTAAAAATTCCAATCCTGCTTCGTTACCATGAAGAAGGCTATGTAAAACTAGTATTTTCCTTTACAGTTGTTCCTTCAGCCAGAAAAAAATAAATACACTCACCTTCAATAAACAATAGATATATTGTAAAGATATTTTTTATAGATATTTTTATTAGAAATTTAACATTTTAACAAATTTACAAAAATAAACAAAACTCTCAAGTACAAACATTGATATATAAATAAATCTTAAATATACAATAATCAAAATTTAACAAAAGAAAAATACCGAGAGAGAAAAAACAAAACTCAATTAACTACTAATCTAACCTACAATTAGCCAGAGTGTATAATTGAGTCACTTACATCTTTCAAATAAGAGAAAATGAGAGAAAAAAAAAAGAAGTGGGGGAGAAAAACAAAACCCCCAACGGTTAACATAGAAGTTGGATATTGAAATGCTTGCTCGGAATGTGTTAGCATCATATATAACAAAACCCGTATTCGTGCGGGATTCCTCTCCCAAGGAGCCCCGGACCAGCCATGTTTGTAATCTCAATTAAATAAAAGCCCTTGTTAGGATAGCCAAAATATCTATGTAAAAGGGCTGCCATATTTTATAAAATAATGCGGTCTTTCGGTGCACCATATTTATAAGGAAGTCAAGGGGAATACATTACATAATTAATCTGTGCCAATTTGAAAATCCAGGGGAACCTTCAGCCACCCAGTTTACCAAAATATTTTTCCTTATATGGAAAGAGAGAACAGAAAATACTCTCTTCCTATTTGACATTCCAAGTGCACCACTTAACCGACTGATCAACCATAATCATCCGGGTAAATCTGAGACCCCTCGGGAGGGGAAACCTATCTAAAACATCCCGAGCATAGAGCATATAGAATTTACAAAAATAAAGGTTCTCTAATACACTCATAACAGTATAATAAAAAGAAAACTATTTCTAAATAATAAAAAAAACCATATTTGAATGGAGATTATCCCCCTTGTTCCCAGGGGGTATCACTTCTTTTCCAACGGTCCATCATATCCTCTCCCAACCAGTGCCCCACCCTTGACCCAGGCGCTCCTTAATTGGATGAGGAGAATTCAGATATAATACAGAGCTAGAGTTAACAGTGAGCACCCTACCCCCACCGCCCTCCCCCTCCCCACCCACACCTGAGTATATTTGGTAGTATTAATACCATGTATAAACATATATAACTGTAAGATTACAACTTCAACAAATTATAATTAAATATAATAATATAAAATAGCAAGGGAAAATAATCCCGCTCCTAGAGACAAAAGTAAAATAGAATAAGGTAACCACCTCTCCCCACCAACATTAACTAAACCCCCCGGCTTATATATATACATATATACACATACATGCATACACACATATATGTACATACACACATACATACGTATAATAATAAAATAAAAGAACCCTATGGGGGGGGGAGAAAATCGTTAAATGGAGAGCAAATAAATAATTCCCTCTCCCCCCCCCCAGATAATAATAAACAGAAAGATAAGAAAAAGAAAAAGGGGGGGGGGATATAAATCGGAGTGGGGAGAAGGCAAGCCAACATACATTGTCTCTTAGGATTTATTTAAGAGAGTCCAAAAATTCCTTAGCCTTTTCTGGAGATCTGAAATTATACCCGGATCCTTCGTGGTTAAAACATAAGGTCGCTGGGTAGCGTAAGGAGTATTGAATATTTAAGTCCCTTAAACACTTCTTCACCTCATCGAACACCTTCCTCCTTCGAGCCAGAGCCGGGGAGAAGTCCTGAAATAACATGATCTTGGATCCTTTATAGATCATGGCTTTGGGATCTTTTCCAAGATTTCTAGAGGCATCTAGGAGTATCTGCCTCTCCCTATAGCTCTGCAGCCAGAACAGGACTGGGCGTGGGCGCTGGTTCGAGCCAGGCCCGCGTATTGCGACCCGGTAGGCCCATTCTACCCACACCTGGCCTGATCCAGCCTCCAGATCCAAAAGTTGTGGCAACCACTGTTCCAGGAATGCTGTGAGCTGGCCTTTCTCTTCCCGTTCGGGAAGGCCCAGCAAATGAATATTTTTTCGGCGACCTCGATTATTGAGGTCGTCGATGTAATTCTCTAAGGTCTGGACTCGTTGTTCAAGAGTCCGGACCTGATCCGCGGCCGATTGAGCTGCAGTCTCGGAGGTCACGGCCTTTAACTCCGCCCCTCCGACTTGGCGCTCGAGTTCCTGGATGTCTTTTGCAGCTCGGCCGAGAGTGATTCCCATCGATTTCGGGACTCCTCGATAAATGCGTCGATTTTCGCGTCCAGCTTGGTGATCATCTCCACAAGGCTTGTTATTGTTGGTAAGTCCCCCGGGGCGGTTATGGACGCCTCAGCTGCAGCTGGAGAGGGTGGGGGAGGGGTTCCTGCTTGCTGAGAGCTGTGGGCTCTCCTCCCTTTAGTCATTTTTCCTAAGAGATTAGATTATTTAAATTTAATACTAACACTACCAAACAACTAATTATATTAAATAAAAGCTATTTTAGATGATTTGGTGAGTGTGGTGGGGGTGGGTGATCCACTTTGCCCAAGTCTTGGGAGGAGCACTGTAGACTCAGACTTGCTGGGTCGCCGCCATCTTGAATCACTCGTAAAGATATTCTTAACAGGGGTACCTGGTGACTCTAAACTGCGAAGCATTCATGACAAAGAAACTTGGCCATCTGTTAGATTCACACACAGCGTCAATCCAAGACACTGGAAATGCAGACACTTTGCCTACCATGTCTCCCTTAACTTGAATCAAAATTTCAGGTAATGGAATCCCTAACTTGACATCCACATTCATTAAAATCTTTGTTTGTGACATATGGCAGTGACAACTGAATGGCTCATGTTCATCATCACATTTAAACAAAATTCTTATAACCTTTAAGAAGGATTTACATGTGCACTTGTGATGTCAAAGCATGCAAGGCTATGGGCCAAGTGTCAGAAAATAGGATTAAAGCAGCTAAGTGGTTTAGTCTGATCAATGTAGACATGATGGTCTGAAGGGTCTTTTCCTGAGCAGTAGGTCTGTATGACTCGATGGCACTCACACTTGAAACATTTGTTATGAATCATGAGAATGGGTTTCCACAGAGGATGCCCAAGACCATCAATAATATCCAGAGAAAGTTTAATGGAAATCTTGAAAATAAATAGTGCAAGTGCTACTTAAGCCATTTTCCAAGAGGAGTATGTGGCTCTTCAATAGAAGAACTCCAAGCTCAACTTTAATCCAAGGACTGCTTCCATTTTCTATGCACTATTCAAAACTGGCATTCAGCCGACCTTTTTAATTACTTCTGAAGTTATTTTATAATGATAAAATGACTATGTAGAGAGAATAATTCAATTTTCTGAAGAACAAATATTTGGTCTCATAGAATATGATTACTCTGGAGCATTAGATAAATGCAGCTCTTGAGTGCTGCTTTAACAGAAGTGCTTTGTATGATATGTAGAAAACTGAAGATGGTAAAAAAAATTGTAAATGTATTGACAATCAATATTTCTTAAAAGATGCACGAAATATAAAACTTTCCACAAACATAGCTGTAAACTATGCTCTTAAATAAAACATCCAGATTGTTGTGCCTTGACGTTATACCCTTCAATCACCAGGGCCAAAACAGCTTACTATCTAGCACAGTCTGCTAACAAATTCACATGACTTAGCCACTGGTTGTCATCCAGAGAGAAGGCTGTGAAGGTCTTATCTATACACTCGTTGTGAGCCATCAGCAATGCTTCAAATGTTATCACTGTAAACCTTTCATATCCTCAGAGATTGGTGCAGACATTTCAGACATCATTTCAGAGGATATTTGTCCAAAATGTTTCAACTGTTTCATTCGCTCACTAGAATTAAAACAGTATGATTATTTGTTGAATATTTTTGCAAGTAGAATCTTTACTTCCATGATTATGCGTACATTGGTCTAAACACTTGATTTTGATTTTGTTTAATAAAGTATGATATGACTGTTATGGGAGTGCATTCTTATGAATATCATTTTCCATTTTTTAGGCTCAAATTGTTCACACTTGCATAGAGAATAATTATTGCTTTCAAAAATTGTTGACGCAGCTTTAAATATTTTGTATTTACTTGACATAATTCAGACTAGCAACATATTTTTGTCAAGGCAACTGAGGAATAAAGATAAGGAAAGTTTCTGATCAGCCTCCACTGTGTTGAGGTAGTTGATACATAAAAGAATTGCTTCTTAACCAAAAAAGAGTTGGTGCCGTCTTCTCTTTATCATCACTATCAAAAGACTTCTGGAGATGGTTGTGTATTTAGCTGTAAAGACTGTGACCAATTTGACATCAGGAATTAATCAATGATGATGCAATGCTCTGCACTCATGATACAGTTTCACTGAGTTTGACAGATTGACCTTTAACAACAAACATCTTCTTTCATGTCAGGCATGACTCCAACCAGTAGATAGTTTTCTCCGATTGTCATTGACTCCATTTTTGCTAAGGCTACTTAATGTCACAGGCAGTCACATGATTGCCTGTCAAGGGCAGACAATCTCACCTTATCTCTAGAATTCAGCACTTTTAATCCATATTTGGAAGAAGGTTGCAATAATGTCAGGAAATGAGGGACTTTGGGAAAAGTTGAACTACATGTCAGCCGTTTTCCAAAAAGAGTCTGTGATTCTTCAATGGAAGAACTCCAAGCTCAACTTTAACATGATGCCATGAGACTTCATGGGGTTTGGAGTCAATGTTGAAAGCTGCCAGGTCAACTCTGTCATGACTGTATACACTAAGCTGCCACCTCTGATGGCTCTGTCCCCCGTCACCCTCTACGTGCGCCTTTTACTACCGAGTTTCAATTCAAATGTTGGCAGAAGATTTTTAGGTTCCCTGCAATTCCGTATTCATATTCTCTTTTTTCTAGTGTTATTTGTTTCTCCACTTCAATTCTCAGACTAATGTAGTTAACATGGTTCTTACTGTAGAATCATGTAAACAATGTACTGAATGCAGTCAGAGGGAGATGTCATGCAACACGGTCATATTAATAAATACATAAATAAGATAATCTACATCAGCAATGATGTAAGACCACATAACTACAACAATAACTGTGAGATAGCAGTATTTAAAAGCCTCATGTCAATCTTATCTTCTAGATAATGAGGTGGCAATGTCCTGTAAAAGGCAATGCTTTCAATAGTCTAGCCTCCTGTAATCTTGATCAATCTCAGTCCAAAACACGATCAGGTGACAACCACAGATAGTGAAAATAAAATCATTTGAGGAATTCATCTGACATTCATCATGCATACTTGTTTTTGTTTCACTTTAACCTCAGTCTCCCTCACCATCCAACAATTACTTCTTTCAGCTGTCTTTTTTTTAAACCCAGGTTGTAAGGTATCTAGCGTGTAACCAAAAGTCCCCAGTACCACCAATCCAGCGGTCTTCCACATTTATGTGATTTCTCTGCAGTTTTGTTTCTCTATTTATGTCTCTATATAGTGAAAGAAAGAAGTAGCATGATTTTGCATCTCAACTCTAAGAAATAGAACCTGTTTTTTCTCCCTCAAGGACACCCATTATTTCCAACAGAGCAATATCCTCTCTGATCAACACTGTCTTCATACTTCCCTTTTGTCCTGTAAGTCCTCCTGATGGGTAGAGTTGATGTTAAAATAGTTAAAAATCAAAAGTTTTCATATTTAAAGAAGAAATACATTGATAGGGCCTCAATGCTTTCATTTTGCTTTGACTGTTTATACTGATTTTATAAATCAGTTTACACCAATTTTATGTTTGTGCATATATTAATTCGACTGCATGTGAGTGAACTGGCTGTATGAGTGGCTGCATTTTCATCATCTGTCTGTAACATAGTGGAAAGTTCAAGGAAAATTACAAATCAAAAATGACACACAGCCACATAGGGCTGATCATTAAAAGCTTTGTGACAGAGCTAGATTTTAAGAAGTTTCTTGAATAGTTGTTTGGTAGTTGCTTTTACATTGATCAGAATAATTCACAAGAATACCAAGATAAAAGGGAAAATAAGCTTGGCATTGAATTGTCAGTTACCTTCTAACTGGTGCATTCGCTGTAGTAATGCTTCTCCTTATCACAGCCCAGTTATGAACCAAACAGCATCTTATATGGTATAAATGTTGGTTTTTCCTTACATTTCAACAAAATTGAAATAGGTCAAATTAGAGAAATAACAAGAATGATTGAAAAGATTGGGGAGAGGATTTCAAAGCTTAGGCCTAGGCAGCTGAAAGAATAGAAAACGTAGTGAAGCAACTCAAATCAGGGATGCTCTAAATTAGTGAAATAGAATAGTGCAATTATCACAGGGTCACCTGGGTGTATAGAACTTGTGCACTCCTGAAAAATGAGATACGCTGAAGTTCATCTTGCACTGATCAAGACAGAGGCAAAAATGTCAGAGTTTAAGGGCAGAATGTCTTTAACAATTTTGAATGCACCAATAATTACCTTAACATCCAATTTAGGACAATTAGTCCGGGTTTATACTATGGCTGCTTACACTTGTTCAAAGCTATACAAATTCTTGCGCTCTGCAAGAATAAACAAAAATCTACCCATTGTGCCAGTTTGATAATTAAACAAAACATGCAGGCAATAGTGCCCTGGTGCACTTCACATCGCAATGACTCGACCAGAGTCAACCTGTCAACCAATGAGCACTCCTGCCTCATGCAATCTAAATTATTGCTCCTTTGGAAATTTGACATTCTGTCATTTGTCCTGATGAATTCAGGATAAAAAGCTTTGATAGCTTTTCTCCTTATTCAGAAATACCACACAGCATTGTGAGGCCATAAGAAATTACAGGTGGTAGGAAGAGCATAGATCAGGTGATTGTAAACATGGATGAACATTACTCGGTGTAAGTTAAATATTGCCCCACAATGTTTTGGATTAGCTCAGGTTTATGGGGAGAGAACATGTAAGATGGGCAAGCAGTGCTCTGAAATAGCAAGTCTGAAGATTATTTGGTTGGACCAAAGAATGAAATTCCATTCTATTAACCTTTGGGTAATGCCCTGAATAAAATATAATTGGCTGTGAAAACAATGTCAATGCACAGCAGTCTGAGACAGAAAACAGTAATAATCTATGGAAAGAGCAAAAAAACCAATTCTATTCCGTTTAAGGGGAATACATTATGTACATGAGGCAGAAAGGAAAGACCGTATTTTTACGGTCAGGGGAAATAATTTAGCAAGAAACACAAGTGAGCTAAAAAAATCAGCATAAACTTATAAAATTTTGGGTAAGACATGGAGAACAATTTAAACTCTCTAGAAAGTACAGAAATCAGTGAAAAACTTTGCAAGAGAGAAATCAATGTTGCATCCAAAATCATTCAATAAATAATATGGTCCACTGACAAAAGGTTTATAGATTGCACTTTTATTCTATAGCATACCTGGAGAGCTGGGAGTTCATTCAGGCTGTTGAAATGATTACCCTAGCTGCATCAACGAATGCAGAATGAGATGGAATGGGTGGGGAAAAAAAAACAAAAGGAACAAAAGAAAAGCAAAATGAGACACACAAAACATGGTAAAGATAAAAAAAACACAAAAACTACAACTATATGATTAGTGAAACAAAAACAAACATAATCTTTGTTTACGTCAAATGGAAAATGCGTTAGGTACTCAGCATGGCAGAAAGAATATTTTAGCGAATTTAAATGCAATCACAGAAGGCAGTTTTACCCAATAAAATACAGCAGCATAACAACATATCACATTCACACTACTGAATTTTTCAGATTCCTCTGAACTGGGAGTGTGCACCTTCAAAAGTGTAACCTAGTGAAATGACTGGGAACTATATGCTACAATTCACACGGATTAAAAATAACTCCATCAATGATCTGGATGCCATTCGAGACCATAATGTCAAGGCTTTCACACAAAGGTTCCTTTAGCTAGTTGTTGCAAATCTCCAATTCAATTCAACTGAGGAAATATGACACACCTTGCATTAGCTAGTTGATTTATTAACTGAATTAGCTTTAGAAATAGTATATTCAGAATTCATCCAGACGGAATTCTTTCAGTTCAGATCACCCTGACCTAAACACCATGCAGAATTGAGAGTAAGGAAGACAACCGTGTTTGCTTTTATTTGCATCAGTAGCCTGGACACACTCTTTCCTTTGAATAGCTCCAAACACGTGTACATTGGCTCATATCCAAACTCAAGCCTATGGAATCACGCTGTTCTGTTACACACTGCAGTTTGAACAAACTAGCTGGAGGAAATTATGCAACACTTCACACTCACTGACCTACATTTGCTCCTGGTCTTGAAAGTACATTGATTTTAATGTTCTTATCCTTCAAAGATTAAATAGGTTGCAACTCTACTCGTTGGAATTTAGAAGAAAGGGATTTTAAATTTGATTTATTGCAGTCACATGTAACAAAGTACAGTGAAAAGCTTTGTTCTGCGAACAGGACAGCAGATCATAGCAAACAGGGATATACAAATCATAGTGTGCTTAAACAGAACAAGGCACACAAGGTTATGGCTGCACGGGAGATGTGCAAAGCAAGTTCCCCATTATTTGAAGTCAGGCCCATTCAGCAATTGAATATCAGCGAAAAAGAAACTGTTCTTGAACCTGTTGGTGCATGTTTGAGCTTTTGTACCTTCTGCCTGATAGAAGGGAACATTACTGGGCTGGGAGGGGTTTATGATGTTGGCAGCCTTTCCACGGCAATGAGAAGTATAAGTGGAGTCCATGCATGGGAGGTTGGCTTTCGTCATGGTCTGGGCTGTGCATACAACTTTTTGTAGTTTCTTACAGTCCTGGGACAAGCAGGTGTCATACCAGGATGATGTGCACCCAGACAGAACGCATCTGTAAAAGTTGGTGAGGGTCTTTATGGACATGCTGAATTTCCTAAGCTGCCTGAGGAAGAAGAGATGCTGTTGTGCCTCATAGATTTTTACATCTATGTGAGAGGTGATCTCGTTTAAAGATACTGAATTTTACAAGGATGTGGCAGTGTAAATACTGAGAGGATGTTTCCCCTGAGAGTCTAGGATGAGAAGGCATAATCTCAAAATTAAGGTGCATCATTTTAGGATTGAGATGAGGATGAGTTTCTTCTCTTAGAGAATAATGAATCTTGAAACTCCCCACCAGAGAGAGCTGTAGGAGCAGAGTCCTTGTGTTATTTACAACTGAGACAGATAGATTCTTGATCAGTTGGGGAAATCAAGGAAGATACATAAACGGCAGGAAAGTGGATGTGAGGAATGTCGGATCTGCTATGGTGTTTCAGGCTTGAGGGGCTAAATAGTCTAATTCTATTCCCGTTTTCTATTGGATTATAGTCTCATTTCTGTGGTTTCCCCTCTTCTCGATCATGTAACATGTACCAGCTCCACAACACTCTAAGATCTTCATTTTCCTTTCATGTACCACCAATTTTATTGCTCCACCACCAGTACCTATCAAGCATTGAAACTCTGAAATTCTTTCCTTAAACCGGTCAGATTTCTCTCCCTCTCTCACATCATTTAAAACACTCTTAAAACCTACCTCACTGAAAAAGCTTTACTTACCATTTGAGAAGTCTTCTTACATAGTTCACTGCTAAATGTTAGAACATAGAACAACTCTCAGCGTAAAGAACCCACCTCTGACATCCCCTTTATACTTTCCACCAAACAGCTTAAAACTATGACTCCTCATGTTAACAATTTCTGCCCTGGGAAAAAGTTTCTGGCTATCAACTCTATCTATGCCTCTCATTATCTTGTACACCTCAATTAGGTCCCCTCTCTTCCTTTTTTTTCCCAATGAAAAACAAGCTCAATCAACCTCTCTTCATAAGATAAGCCCTCCATTCCAGGCAGCATCCTGGTAAACCTCCTCTGAACCCTCTCCAAAGCATCCACATCTTTCCTATAATAGGGTGACCAGAACTGAACACAGTATTCCAAGTGCGGTCAACCAGTTTTATAGAGCTGCAACAAGATCTCACGGCTCTTAAACTCAATCCCCATGTTAATGAAAGCCAAAACACCCTATGCTTTCTTAACAACCTTGTCCATCTGAGTGGCAATTTAAGGGATCTATGTACCTGCACACCATGATCCCGCTGTTCCTTCACACTGCCAAGAATCCTGTCTTTAATCCTGTACTCAACTTTCAAGTTCGACCTTCCAAAATTCATCACTTCGCATTTATCCAGGTTGAACTCTAACTGCCACCTCTCAGCCCATCTCTGCATCCTGTCAATGTCACGCTGCAGCCTCTATACTGTCAACGACACCTCCAATCTTTGTGTCATCTGCAAACTTGCTAACCCATCCTTCAATCTCCTCATCCAAGTCATTAATAAAAATTGCAATGAGTAGAGGCACAAGAACGGAGCCCTGTGGAACATCACTCACCACTGACTTCCAAGCAGAATATTCTCCTTCCACTACGACTTGTTGTCTTCTGTCGACCAGCCAATTCTGTATCCAGACAACTAAATTTCCCTGTATCCCATTCCTCCTGACCTTCTGAATGAGCCTACCATGGGGAACCTTATCAAATGCCTTTCTGAAGTCCATAAACACAACATCCACCACTCGACCCTCATCAACTTGTCTAGTAACAAGTGATAATCACCCCGTAAAACATCTCACGATGGTTTATTATACTATAGGTGTGATATAAATGTAGATTGTTATTATTGCAATTGTTGTTTTACAGTACAGATAAAAAGATAAAAAGACACTTTGCTTAAGGTTTCATCTTGCACTTGGCGGGACAGTTGCAAGCATAAAATCTAAAGGAGAGCAATACCTTATATTATATGGGAAAAAAAGAGTGCCTGTTGGTTGGTAAATGTATTTGACCGGTAGAGGTTTTAATGTAAATATTGCCGAAGCCATCTAATCACTGTAAGCTTGATGTTGAAACAGGGTTCTTCATGGGATATGTGGGATAATGGCAACAGATCATTTCTCACTGTATACTGTGGAACACAAGAAAGGACCCGAGGCCACTACTTTCAGTCTACCTTAGCTTAAGGTTATCTTAAAAATCTGAAGAACAAGTTAAGCTAGCGTTCCATACTGCTACTGTGCAGTTTCACCTTGAATGGTATTCATTAGCTTCCATACAGCCAGAAAAGAAAGGCATTCTATTTATCACACAAAAAGTCACATGATATATATATTGAATGGTAGAAATGATTCCAAAATGGGACAGTATTTACTTCATTATCCCGAGTGCTAAAATTTACACTGACAACCAGTTTAAGATTGTCAGTTGGACTTTCTGTGTGGCATATTTGTGCATACTTATTGCTACATATATTAAACCACAGGGCCCTGTTCTTTGAAAAGAACGTACTATCTATAACATGCTTCTTACATCTGACAAAATATTTAATAAGCATTCCCTGGTTCACTTCTCAGGGCAATGCCTTGACAAATCAGAGTCAACATACCTGGTTTGCATCTAAACTAGAAGTCTAAATGGAAGTTGCCATAAACTCAGATTGCTATTTTATTAGTGAATGATGGGTGGTGAGTTTAACCTGGGTTATCACATCTCAGACAAAGAGTAAGACTGAGAGAGTGGGACCTTCATGCAGGGCAGGATACAGAATTGAACATATGCTGTTAGCAATTACTCTGCATCACAAAGGAGCCATCCAGCCAACTGAGCTAACTGACTCCTGACTTGACAATTTTCAAGAGTCGTCATTGGACTTGAAATGTTAACTCTGCCTCCCTTCCACTGATGCTTCCAGACCTGCTGAGCTCTGCCAGCAATTTCTGTTATTGTTTCAGATCTCCAGCATCCACAGTTATTCGTTTTATTTTAGGTAACCATCAGTCATCATTTAGAGTCATAGAGATGTACAGCATGGAAACAGAACCTTCGGTCCAACTCGTCCATGTCGACCAGATATCCCAACCCAATCTAGTCCCACACGCCAGCACCCGGCCCATATCCCTCCAAACCCTTCCTATTCATATACCCATCCAAATGCCTCTTAAATGTTGCAATTATACCAGCCTCCACCACTTCCTCTGGCAGCTCATTCCATACCCGAACCAGCCTCTGCGTGAAAAAGTTGCCACTTAGGTGTCTTTTATGTCTTTCCCCTCTCAACCTAAACCTGTGCCCTCTAGTTCTGGACTCCCCAACCCCAGGGAAAATACTTTGTCTATTTACCCTATCCCCCTCATAATTTTGTAAACCTCTATAAAGTCACCCCTCAGCCCCCGACCCCCCAGAGAAAACAGCCCCAGCTTGTTCAGCCTCTTCCCATAGCTCAAATCCTCCAACCCTGGCAACATCCTTGTAGATCTTTTTTGAATCCTTTCAAGTTTCACAACATTTTTCCGATAGGAAGAAGACCAGAACTGCACGCAATATTCCAACAGTGGCCTAACCAAAGTCCTGTTCAGCCGCAACATGACCTCCCAACTCCTGTACTCAATACTCTGACCAATAAAAGAAAGCATACCAAACGCCTTCTACCTGCAACTCCACTTTCAAGTAGCTATGAACCTGCACTCCAAGGTCTTGTTGTTCAGCAACACTCACTAGGACCTTACCATTAAGTGCATGTGTCCCGCTAAGATTTGCTTTCCCAAAATGCAGCACCTCGCATTTATCTGAATTACACTCCATCTGCCACTTCTATGCCCATTGGCCCTTCTGGTCAAGATCCTGTTGCAATCTGAGATAACCCTCTTCGCTGTCCACTACACCACCAATTTTGGTGTCATCTGCAAACTTACTAACGGTACCTCTTATGCTCACATCGAAATCATTTATGTAAATGACAAAAAGTAGAGGACCCAGCACCGATCCTTTTGGCACTCCATTGGTCACAGGCCTCTAGTCTGAAAAACAACCCTCCACCACCACCCTGTCTTTTACCTTTGAGCCAGTTCTGTATCCAAATGGCTAGTTCTCCCTGTATTCCATGAGATCTAACCTAGCTAATGTCTCCCATAGGGAACCTTGTCGAACGCCTTACTGAATTCCATATAGATCACATCTACCGTTCTGTCCTCATCAATCCTCTTTGTTACTTCTTCAAAAAACTCAATCAAGTTTGTGAAACATGATTTCCCATGTACAAAACCATGATGACTATCCCTAATCAGTCCTTGCCTTTCCGAATACATGTACATCCTGTCCCTCAGGATTCCCTCCACCAACTTGTCTACCACCAACATCAGGCTCACTGGTCTCTAGTTCCCTGGCTTGTCCTTACCACCCTTTTTAAACAGTGGCACCACGTTAGCCAACCTCCAGTCTTCCGGCACCTCACCTGTGACTAATGATGACACAAATATCCCAGCAAGAGGCCCAGCAATCACTTCTCCAGCTTCCCACATAGTTCTAGGGTACACCTGATCAGGTCCTGGGGATTTATCTACTTTTACCCGATTGAAGACATCCAGCATTTTCTCCTCTGTAATCTGGACATTTTGCAAGATGTCACCATCTATTTCCCTACAGTCTACCAGACCCTTTTCCACAGTAAATACTGATGCAAAATACTAGTTTATTATACCCCATTTTCTGCGTTTGACTGGCGCAGTTTCATGATAATGCCTTTATCAATCACAGTCCACTTGCCAGTTAATCAGCCCACTCTCCTCATACAGCAAAAAATATTGTTCCTCATTACATTGAGTAATTCATGCAAATGTCTTGATGATGATGAAAAGCTCTGATAAAATGCATCAATCCAAATGTTGATAATTATTTGCAACATTTTAGACATTATGGGCTACATTTTCTCAGCCTTTGCCTTAGGGCCAGGAAGATGGCACAGATGTCTCCTACAAAACTTTCTCAAGGCCACCGGAAAATTGGATTCATGGCGTTGCACTTTAGAGGTCACTCAAATTAGGGTCTGTTTTTACCAACTTGCCAGCTGATTTAATTTTACCCCTTCAAGGGCATTTCCCTGTTGAGGCACCTTTTCTAACTGTCTCAGCAGCAATCACCTCCCCCATTAACATGATTAAGACCCTGAAGTCATCTGATTAGGTAGCACTCATACTTCTGGTACTATGAGAAAGTGAGGACTGCAGGTGCTGGAAATCAGAGTCAAAAAGTGTGCTGCTGGAAAAGCACAGGAGGTCAGGTAGCATCCGAGGAGCAGGCGAGACGATCATTCGGACATAAGCACTTCATCACATTTGTGCCTAACAGAATGGTGATCTCAGAGGTGGTCAATAAGTAAGTCACCATCCAGAATATGCGCTGGTCTTACTGATCATGCATGCAGGCTCAGAAACCATTATTTGGTCTTCATGCTGGGAACCAGTAGCCCATGGAAAAACGCTGCGCCTTTTGTATGTTGTCTCTTCCATTATCCACTCTAATATTAGTAACTCCACAGACAAACACACCTTGTGATCATTATTATTGGTTATTAGATTAGATGATTACTTACAGTGTGGAAACAGGCCCTCCGGCCCAACAAGTCCACATCGACCCGCCAAAGCGCAACCCACCCAGACCCATTCCCCTACATTTACCCCTTCATCTAACACTACAGGCAAGTTAGAATGGCCAATACACTTAACCTACACATTTTTGGACTGTGGGAGAAAACTGGAGCACCCGGAGGAAACCCATACAGACACGGGGAGAATGTGCAAACTCCACACAGTCACCTGAGGTGGGAATTGAACCAGAGTCTTTGGCGCTGTTAGGCAGCAGTGCTAACCACTGTGCCACCGTGCCACCCACGGCTTTCATCTTGTCTGACTTGCAAAACATAACACCACACTGCATTGTATTATTCTCCAGTCATTGACTGTGGGGTCCCCTGCAAAATCCTTACACATCCTTACCAGAACTCCAAGCTTGAACTCTTTCAGAGTACCAGGCTTATCACAAAAACCTTGGTTTGGCAGTTATCAATTTTTTAGCCTGTACTAACAATCAATTTGAAGTTTCATTTCGAAGAAAGATTAAGAGCAATGGCCAGAAACTGGGAAATGTGGAACATCTTCCCTTTCCCGGGAGCCTCCTCTCAATGAAGGCAAACTTGGACATGAAATTATTCATGCCACTAGTCTGGCACCTCAAAGTCTGTCTGATTGAAATAAAGAACCATTTAGGCCCAGGATTCCAAACCCAAGGTTAAAGTCAGGTTTACTGAGCATCGGTGATACCAGTGCTCCTAAGTCTTTTGATAGTTTGTATCTGGCACTGCAAAGAACTGGAGAAGAGCCACTATCTGCACCTTCAAAAGATCCTCCAAATCCAGTGGTAAGAAAAGCAGCTCAATAGCTGCATACTCTCCCAAGCCAACATACCCAGAATTGTGCACTGCTCCCTCAAACCCAATATATTGATTGTATACCCGACAACAGAATTCCAAACCATCTATTTCAAACTCACTCATGACTGGAAGTATTCAGGAGGACAGCAAAAGCATTTGATGCATGCTCTCACGGCACCCCCAATGAGGTCAAATTCCCAGCTAATATATGGCTTGTGACCAACCACAATAGAGAAGAATTGCTTAGGAAGGCATCAAAGACATTGAAAAACTTTATAGGGAATATGTAAAAGTGAGATTCAAGCATTGGAGATGCTGCACAAACTCACAGTCAACACTTCCTTCCAACTTGTCAAGCCCCACTTTCCCATCCTGCATGTGACACAAGATGCAGATTGTACACAACACATAAAACAATGTGGAACCAAGTCAACATCAATCCTGTGGGACTGTCCAATAAAAGGAACCTATACTGCAGAAGCTCCCGAACTCCAATATTTCAACACTTCTGCTTTTCAGATTGCACTCAACTTATCTATGTGGTCATAAACCTCTATTCACTTAGTTAGGTGCACCTACACCAACTGGACTCCAGAAATTCATAAAGAAACTCATGATCTCCTCTCAAGGCAATTAGGGATGGAGAACAAATGCCAAAAGCAAATCCCATTAAAAAAATGAAAGGTCTCAAATCCAAAGGGTATTCACTGTTGCATCATTTCTATCAACTCTTTTGTTAACTTTCATCTTTTCTAAGTTCTTGTAGTGAAATTGACCTGTGCCCAATGCATAAAACAGGTTTGTCGTGAATTTGTAGCCTGGTTTGCACTACTCTAGTTTCTATTTTCCACTGACTTGGGAAAATATTGTCAAGAGCTTTACTTCCAAATCAAGTGCAAGTGGCAGTGAGATAAGAAATGAGTCTTAAAAAAAAAGGAGTTTTAACTATCATTCTGCAAACTTTTGTATAAAGAAGCTTGGGACACATTGAAAAGTTTGCTGCCAATTTGCTATGAGCCAATTTCTTTGATGTAGACCAGATTCATCCTCCTTAGGTCCTCATTTATAATAAAATGTACTTATGGAAAAGGCAAATTTCGGAAGGATAAACTCCAATAGATTATTTTCCCCTTTGCCCTTTCTTTGCTGATCATTAACTTTAGGTCAACCAGTACTAATGTCAGGGAGAACAATCAAACCTCAGGTTGAAGCAAGTGTCTGATGTGATTGAACAAATGGATTTAAACATCTTTTTCGCCAATACTGAAAGTGGAACAGATAATTCAGGATTTTTCCAGGGAATGGCTTTGACCTTGCTGAAGAATATTCTTAATTCCAGTTAATTTATCAAAGTCTCTTTCCTAAATGAAAACTGTTATTATTCAAAGCTCATATTACTTCATTCAGGCTTGGTGTAAAATTTAATGCAGATACAGAAGTGATAATCCTTCACTTCTTTACTAACTACTCAGTAGGCACAGTACTTCACAAAGCTATCTGCAGTCTGAAGACTATTAGTTCCCCCCCTTTCAACACAATTTTATTAAATCAACAAATATCACAAATATTAAAGTCACCAAAGCAAATATTTATCTCTTCTAGTCTAGTCATGGAGAAATGTGCCTGACTTGTGTCTGTGTCCATGAATTTTATTTGCCCTTTCGCAATCCTAAAATTAAAATGTTCATCAATGCTTCCAAGGAGTAAGTGTGGACTGCAGATGCTGGAGATCAGAGTTGAGAGTGTGGTGCTGGAAAAGCAAAGCAGGTCGGGCAGCGTCCAAGGAGCAGGAGATTCGATGAAATGCGGATTCTCCTGCTCCTTGGATGCTGCCTGACCTGCTGTGCTTTTCCAGCACCACACTCTCGACATCAATGCAGCTGAGGCATTAACACAATGATTATCTTTGAAGTTTAAGCAAAAGGAATGGATATGTGGACATTGGTCAAACTTGTAGAAGATATAAAATTTGGAGGGGCAGTGGAATTGAATGTTCACAAATTATAACACAAGCTGAATGTGAGAAAAGGATGCATAGAAGTTAATGTGAATAAGACTAAAGAACAGTACATGAAAAGATGAACAGTACATTGAAAGATTTTAGGATGACATTGAAAGATTCAAATTCAACAAAATGAATTCAAACAAAAGTCAAACAATCACTAAAGTCAACAAAATGCAAACTCTTAGCCAACACAGTGGAATACAAGAAAGATGAACTAACGTTCAGCCACTACAAAAAAAATGTTTGATATTACATTGAACAGTTTGCCCAAGTGTTTTGAGATTTCCATCTTCAAAAAGGAGTAGTACATGAGAGGTGCCCATACAGAAGTCTATTACGTGGAAAAGCTAATTCCAAAGAATGATTTCAAATCCATTTACAAGAATCAGACACAGGCTTAAATCAACCAAACTCAAGTTTAGGATGAACTAAATGCATGGAAGTTGCTTCTTGTATTGAGCAATCTGTACAGAGAATGCACATGGAAATTGCACAAAAAAAGCATCAACAGACTATCCTTTAAGAACAACAGATACTCTAATGTCAGCACCCCACTGAATCTTTACATTTCATTTCAAAGATCTGCTTTTTTATTTTTGCAGATAAAAGAAGAGCTAATGCTACCCTAAATGTGAAGGAATAGACTTAATGATGCAAAGCATGTGTATGTATTTGAATCTGGAGTTGTTGCTTATCGGAGTCATCAGCTATGCACAAGATTGCTAGATCCTTCCTGGCACTTCAATATTCAACTAATTCTTCATATTTTTTGATGATGGAAATGCCCATTGTGGCAAGTAAAGTCTTGTTTCATTATGAAACTTTCTATCTTTTTGTCAAACACTTCTTTATTGTAAAACCTTGAAGAGCTAGGACTGAAAAATACTTTTGACAAAAGCTTCTTGATCATCTGCATCTCCTGATACTTACAATCAGTTCAGGGTAAGAAAGGTCTTTGCTATACTTTGAATATGGACAGCTTTCTGAAACACTCAATAATGGAACAATATAACTTGAACACGAGTAGTTCAAGAAATCTGCATTCGAAAAAAAAGGACTCTCACTATTGTCAGTGAGTTACAGCAAACCCTTCAGATGAATCTCACCATCATACACATCTCTTGGTTAAATACAGCTGCCTTCAATTCTTCAATACAATACATAGATTAAAGCTATGTAGACTATGGATCATCTCCTCAATAAACTTTGTTCAGCATCTGTTGCAGCACTTGTCTCTATACGGATATTGTGAATATAATTGCAATTTTTTATTCTTTCATGGCAGAAGGGCATCACTGGCAAAGCCAAGATGTGTTGCCCATCCCAAAAATAGAAACTGCTGGAGAAACTCAGCAGGGCTGACAGCATCTGTGAGAAAAAAAAAAGCAGAGTTAATATTACAGGTTCAGGGAGCCTTCTTCAGAACTGCATCCAAAATGGTAACTGTGCTTTCTCTCCATAGATACTGCCAGATCTGCTGAGTTTCTCCAGCAATTTCTGTTCTTATTTGGATTTCCAGTATCTGCAGTTCTTTGGTTTATTTGTTGGCCATCCCAAGTTACCCTTGACTGAGTGGCTTACTTGGACATTTCAGAGGGCAGTTAAGAGTTGACCACATCGTTTTGGGTCTGGAGTCACATACTGGCCAGACCAGGATAAGTTGGCAGATTTCGTTCTCTTGAAGGACAACAGGGAATCAGATGCTTTTTTATGACAATCAATACTGGTTGTGTCACCATGAGTGCTTTAATCCAGAAGTGTACTGGTATCATGTCTGAGACCAGGTTTATTAATGAAATTTAAATTCTATAAACTACCAAATGGGATTTGAACCATTGCACCCCAAAGCATTAATGTAGACCGCGCTGGAAGATGACCTGACTCCACAGTGTACAGACTTCAAGGAGGCCCATCCAAACTGGCCAAACAGTCCTCCCGAGTGCCAAAGGCCACAACCAGTGTCCTGGACCTCATTGAGAGTACATGGATGAACTGGGAAATCCACTCTCTATTGAAGGTCTGAGGTGTACACATTGGACAACCGTGACCTGTACAGGAAATCCAGGTAAGGCATAAGGCCTCAGAGATGCCAAGAGGCAATACCAAACTAAGCTTGAGATCTGGATTAACCATACGGACACCCATTAATTGTGGCAGGGTTTTGATGACATAATGGACTATAAAGCAAAGTCAAACAGAATAGTGTACAGTACCTCACTACTTGATGAGCTCAGTGCATTCTACACTTGCTTTGAACAGGAGGTCAGTAAAACTATGTCACCTATTCCAACAGTCTTTTAAGAGTGAAACCCTGGTGAGTGACTGGCCTGAATGGTGTCCCCCACTGTGGACTCAGATCCTGTGCAGACCAGTTGGCTGGTGTATTCAAAGACCTTTAACCTCTCGTTTGTACAATCTGAAGTCCCGTCCCCTTTCAAGAAGACCACCATCATCCCTGTGCCAAAGAAAAATGAAGTAGTATGCCTCAAGACTACCACCTGGTGACTCTGACCTCCATAATTTTGAAGTGTTATGAAAGGTTAGCCGTGGATCACATTCACTCCAGTCTACCAAATTGCCTTGATCCTTTGCAATTTGCTTACCAGCGCAACAAGTCCACAGCAGATGCCATTTCCCAGGCCCTGCACTCATCCCTGGAACATCTGGATACCCACATCAAAGTCCTACATGGTGACTACAGTTCTGCATTCAACACCTTAATTTCAAACATAGTCACCTCTAAGCTCCGAGCCCCCGTGTAATCGGATCCTCAACTTCTTGACCAACATACTGTAGCCACGATTGTGTGGCCAAATTTTGCCCCCCCTCCCCCCCCCCCCCACTCCATTGACACATTTGCTGATGACATCACCATTGTAGGTTGGATCTCAAACAATGATGAGACAGAATACAAGAAAGAGATTGCGTGCTGAGTGACATGGTGTAAAGGCAACATTCTCTACATCAACATTAGCAAAATGAAGGAGCTGTTCATTGACTTCAGGAAGTGAAATGGAGCAAATGCCCCTGTCTGCATCAATGAATCTGGAGGTGGAGGTGGAGATGGTAACTGCTCTTTGCAACATCGCAATAAACTACAGAGAGTTGTGAACACAGCCCAGTCCATCATGCAATCCAGCGTTCCATCCATTGACACCATCTAAATGTCCCACTGCCTTGGGACAGCAATCAACAAAATCTAAGACTTCTCCCACCTCGGTTATACACTTTTCCACCTTCTTCTGTTGGGCATGTACAAACAAATGTACAAACAGATTCAAGAACAACTTCTTTCTTGCTGTTATCAGGAAAAAAAAGCTTGTTTCAACTTCAGAAGTTTCTGTAAGTTTTGACACTTAATGAAGAACCAGAGGTCTTTCTTAAATGTGAACCAGCTGCACTGTGCCTCTTGTAAATTGATGGAAGCATCCTGAGAAAGAAGACCAAGAAGCAGTATTCTATCCGGCATAAAAATCATCTCAGTAATCTACACTGAACTACCATCCTATCTTTCCCTTTTTCTCTAACATCTATTTTATTTTCTCTGTCCATGTGCAAGGGTGAGTTAATAAGGGGATTAAAGTTTTATCATGTAGAATTATATGGCAACAGTTCATAAATGTTCAGCTGTAGTTAAAGTCTATGTAATTGTTTTTATTATTAATTCATGTTCAGTACATAAACTTGGTCTGTGCTTTCTGTCAGTCTTGGTCTAAAAGTCAGGAAAATTGGGGAAATTGGCATATTTGTGAAAAATCTTGAGTTTTTTTTAACAACTGCAGGAATAGCAGGGCTTTACTTCAGAATGCGCCTCAGTGAGGTGTAACAACAACAACTTACAGTGAAGTTGTAAGTTGTGTGTTTATAATCGCATAAAACATCCTAAGCCTTTTAACAGGAAGTTACTGGAGAAATTTGACACCGAGCCACATTAGGAGATATTGACTAGTGACCATAAAGCTTGGTTGAGAAACAAGATTTCAAAGAACGGAGGACAAGAGAGAAGCAAAGTAGCTCAAGGAAGAAATTCAAAAGCTTTGGGTTGAAATAGCTGAACACAGGCCCATTAATGGGTGGGAGAAAAAAATGAAATGAGAGATGAATCAGTGACAAAGACAGAGAATGCTGAAAAGATTTAGCAGGTCTGACAGCATCTGTGAGGACAGAAACAGAGTTCAGCTTTGAGGTCTGATATGAGTCTTCTTCAGAGCTAGGTTCTTCAGAACCCAGAATAGAGATTAATCAATGGTGTTCCTCCACTGCTATGAGTTATGACGTCAGTTGTAGCAACCCAATTCCTGGTTGGCGAGGTCAACTCCCCTAGCATAGGTTTCAAGGCTTGAATCTTCATTATCTGTTGATCAAAGAACATCAACGTTCTCAATCTTTCTGGTTGGGACCTATCAAAATATTCTCACAGGTTCTGAGCCCTCCTTAGCTCAGGATGTTAGCTTGTTTGGTCAATGGCTTGTCTTTCATCTTAGAGAGTTAAAAAGGGTTCATAGAGGGAAGGGAGGATGAGGCACAGTGAGAGTAAGGGTGTCAAAGCTGCATGAGCCAAATGCTGACCATTTTATATTCTTCGTCCAAGATTCTGTAAAGACACTTCCTACTGTGTTCAAATGTAGGTCAAATAAAATGCCAGAAATCCTATTTAATCTTACAGCCAACATTATACAGATTCAACTATTGTCTTTCTTCGGAATGACATTTCAGTGGTTCCAGTGGCTTAACATTCAATCATTTCTTTCTCATACTTATCTTTAAAGCCGTGAACTCTATTTCTAACCAGATATTCAAGCAGCTCCTTTAAAAGATGTTAATCAACACAGCACATACATAAATCTTTTCACTGATATGGGAAAGAAATTCCTTCTCATTTTGATTTTAGCTACAGAATTGCTCATTTTGTAATGTCATCCCTTATTTCTGTGCTCACAAGGCAAGTTAAATGATCAAATAAACATATTTCTTTCAAAAGTTAAAATTCTCAGCTCAATCTTTTCTTAGATAGAAAAGCAGTTCAGGTCTGGAAGTTAATTCAAGGTAATTTCCCAATTAAAAGCTCTGTATATGCTACGTCATCGGGGAAAAACCTTATGTTCAAACAGATAGCAGAACACAGGCATTAACGAGGTATGGCCTTTGAAATTGTTTCTAATAAGTCTGTGAAAGTCCTTACGCTCATGCACATGGCAGATATTGAATGCTAACTGGGAATTTGTGGAGAAGATGGTCAATCTGTCAGGGAATGGCCAAAGTTTGAATTAGGTCTTGGACCAAGTTTTCTGTGAAATAAAGGAATCTGGCTTTTGATGCTACAATATAAATATTTGAAAGCTCCCCATCTAACTTCCTATGAGCAAGTCTTGGAAATTCAGAAACTTGAAATCTAAGTGTTACTGCCTTTATCCAAGTGAATTGTGAAGATGACCATGATTGATTATCTGAGGATGTCAATCAAGAGATTATCTTCTAAGCATCTACTGTGTAACACATCATGGAAAGTACTCGAGTAATCTGGCCAATTTTGCTGTTTTCTTTTACTTGTCCCTTAACTATGTTTAGTGGTGCTGGAAGAGCACAGCAGTTCAGGCAGCATCCAAGGAGCAGCGAAATCGATGCTTCGGGCAAAAGCCCTTCATCAGGAATAAAACCTGATGAAGGACTTTTGCCCGAAGCGTAGATTTCGCTGCTCCTTGGATGCTGCCTGAACTGCTGTGCTCTTCCAGCACCACTAATCCAGAATCTGATTTCCAGCATCTGCAGTCATTGTTTCTATCTCCTTAACTATGTTTGTTTGTCTTTTGCACGAATGGGACTGAAAACCAAGTTTCTGGGTTTGTAGCATCATCAAAGCAGATTACTTTGTTGCTTAATATTTCTTGACTAAATTTATTGTGAAAAATGTCTAAGTCTTTTGTTTAAGCTACAAACTGGAGGACAGTAATGATTATTCAAAAGTCTGGTTAGGAACTATTTGGATCAATGTTGAGGATCTTTGAAGGTTTTAATTTTACTGTATTGTGAATACAGATATACAGAAGCTGATGTGGTTTGGTTGTCTGCCGGTTTTCATGTCATTACATCGCAATTCAGCCTCTTGAATTTGTTCTACCATTCATCACAATCACGACTGATCTCATTTTGGTATCAATTCTACTTTCCTGTCCCCTACCCATCATCTTTTAACCCATTAGACAGATTTTTAATTTCTATCTTCTTAAATTTACTTAATGGCCCAGCATCCATTGTGATCTGGGGTACTGAATTCCACAGAGTCACAATCTTCCTCTTCTCTGATTTAAATCTGCCACCCTTTATCCTAACACTATGAACTTGTATTTGAAATTGGCCCACAGAGGGAAAACTTCTTTCTCTATATCTACCTTGTCAATACCTTAGCATCTTAGATACTGCAATTTGATCTCCTCTAATTTTTGTAAATTCCAAACGGTATAGGCCTAAACTGCACAATTTCTCCTCATAAGTCAAATCCCCCATCTCTGGAATTAATTGGTTGTTACATAGCTCAACTGTGACGAAACTTAAAAGCACTTTGCTGGTGGTAAAGTTATTTCAATGCTCAGTGGTTGTGAAACGTGTTATACAAATCCAAAAATTTCTATATTTTTCCTCGGCTGACACAGGAAAAACATTCCATGGTGCTGCCAAGTGATAAGAAGATAAGTAATAGTTAGTTTCTCAGAACATCATTGTAATACAATTTGCTTCAGTAATCACGAACAATGCTCACGTCTGTTAGGAAAGATATTGGAAAAATGGAATGGTAAACACTGGTACAGAGTAAATAAGTATTCAGTATTAGGTTTACTTTAAACTAAATCTTGCTGTTTGTCAGAGACAGATTGCTCTTTGACCACAATATTTATTAACTAGTCCTCACATCTCTCTCAGTAACATCAATATGATGAAGTCTACACGGTGAGAAATTCTTTTTAAAGCATGGACAATTCCAGCAGTCATCAGAGTATGATGTACTCAACTTGTTATCAGTTGCATTCAAGAGCACTACAAGAAATCTCATTCTAGCTCAGTGAGCACACATTTTCCTCCTGCCTTCCACTCACTTACAAAATGTTTTCGCTTCACAGAAAGATAGAGAATAGGAGTTGGTGTAGGCCGTTCAGCCTTTCAAGCTTGCTCTGCCATACAGTTGGATCATGGCTGATCTTCTATCTCCATGTCATTTCTTATATTATTCCTCATACATTAGATATTTTTTTATATCTACAAACTGATTGACTTCTGCCCTGAATATATTTAATTCATTCATATTTCATTCGCAATATGAATGGCAGGGCTTATTTTTCCAGTTTCCACTGGGTATGCCAGAGGCTGAATGGGATCGAAATTGTCCACTCACACCTTCTCCCATCCCCTCTTTTTTTGAGAGCCAGCTCTGCTTTCAACTAGGCACATAGGGATGGTTGTCTTATGGGGAAGTGGGTGGGTGTGTGTGTGTGTGAGAGACAGAGTGTGATAGAGCGAGAGAGAGAGAGAGAGAAAAACTGAACAGCAAATCTGTCACAGTAACAATTACAAGGCCTTTCAATAGTTGTTTGTTTCTTATGGAAGGCTCAAAAGAGTAACAGTTGAAGTCAATGGTGTCGTGATGCTTCCAGATTGAGAATTTAATGCTCTCTATAGTCATTGGTTGGTCCTTGTACTACCTCTTCATACCTGGTGTAACATGCTTGCACTCACAAACAATGGTCAACAGGAAATTGTGCACAACTTAGTCTTTAACAAGCTCAGTCAGTTCATTCAAAATGGTAAGCAGGCTTCAGAGTCCCAAGGCCATCCAACTTCTTATGAAGGCGTGGTGTGGTAAATTCAGAGTGCCCCTTACACTGACCTGACATATATTCTGTACATGTAGGAATAGGCCAAATTACAGGGGGTGGGGTTGTGGCCCACCTGATTTGCAGTCGTAAGTCCAGGTCCACAGCAGACCTGAGTTGCAAGATTTTCTCAAGCATCCAATGTTGCCATGTATGAATATATGGCAACACATCACAATGGCTGGATCGTTATGAGTAAGCACGTTAGTTCTCCTCCCATGTCTCCTCTTTCTCTTCCCCTTGCATTTTTTCTCCCACATTTTTTGTCTTTGTCTCCTTGCCCACCCTCTCTTTCAGACTTTTTCTCTGTTCCTTCTTTCTGCTCTTCTATTTTATTCACCTGTCTCAATACCCATTTCTGCCCCTTTCTTCCTTTTCATCTCCTCCATTCATTTCTCTCATTCTTCCTTGCCTCATCTTCCTCACTCTGTTATCCTTCCATTTCACACCTTCTTCTGGCTTCATCTTGTCTCTTCCCTTCTCCTCCTTCTCAATTTCTATGTTTCTCTTTCCACCTGCTGTGTCTCCTCTCCCCCCCACACACACACTTTGATGACACCTCATCAATCCCATGCGCTTTGTTCCCAACGCCCCTCTTTTACTCTCCCACAGTCTTGCTTTAATGGATCCAGGTGCTTTATTTTCCAGAATTGTTAATTATATCTCAATTTCACAATATTAGTAAACTGAAATACTGCAAATAATCACAAGTCTTATTGATTATGGCTTCATTAGTTCAACCTGAAATCCTTAAACCTGGAAAAAAATCCCACAAGAAAAAAACAGATGAAATTTAATTTGTAGGTTTTGTTGGCAAGGTTGGAAATTGGCCTTTATTCATGTAATTAGTATCAGGCTCAAGAATTTATAGTATTTGTCTGACAGGAATGCTTAATAGGATTTATTATTTGCTTTTACACAGCACATCTGCAATGCCTAAGTATTCAAAATACATTACGATCCAGATAAGGTATACCTGGAAAATTAATTCAAAATATGCCCACAATGCACAGAAGTCTTCATACTCACACCAACTGCCAGTCTCTTTGGTTATACTTACTTGGTTTAAAAACTGTTTTTCCTCCTTCTGGTCATATAGCTGCCACTAATTTTCTTCTTACATTTTTCCAGCATGATTAAATTCCAAGGTTTAGAATGACCCCTCTCACCATACAGTGAAATCGGGATGTGGTGTAGGTATTCTATTTGACATACAACAGAAGGAAAGTCTGAACCTTCAGATTTATTTAATGAGAAAAAATATCAGGTAATGGAATTGGAAATGATCATTTCCTACGACCAGAAAGCTCTGTTCATCTAATCCTCTTCTCGTGCTTTTGCTTCTAAGCTTCAGTACCTTCATCCTTTGATGTAGATAGCTTGCTTTAACCTTAAGACTCAAATTTCTACATTATTCTCTTCTTTTTCTGGGTTCCCTATTTAACTTTGTGAAAACTCTAATGTGTTTAGATCCCTGCTGCTGTTTCTTACGTGACACGGCATGCCATCTGTTCATCTCTCCTATGCTTGTGGAGCTCTACATTGCTCAGCGTATCAAATCCAAAATTACACCTTGCAAGGACCATTCCCCAGCTGAACTTGGTAACTGAAATGTTAATGTAAATTTTCTGCTGCATGTCCTTTTTTAAAACAGTTCATTGGGTGTGAAGAGTCCTGACTTTGTGACAAGTGCTTTACAAATGCAAGACTTGCTTTTTTTAATTCCACTATTCTCTTAGCACTAAACGTTGCCTGACTTACATCATAACGCAGAATATGGAAATTAAGAGGATGACAGACCATTTGGTCCCTCAAATCTACTTTGCCATTCAAAAAGATCATGGTTAATCTGGTTTTGCCACATTCCTGTCTCCCACTCACCTGCAACCCTGCTCCCTTGTCAATGAAAAAGCCTTCAATGGAGGCTCACTGAAGATGTTACCTAGCATGGTGATGAAAAATCTGAGAACCAAACCTTCCATCCCAGCGTGCAAACTTACAACCTGAATGTATCAATCTCATTCTTGAATATTTTCAATGACCCAGCCTCAATTGCTCTCTGAGGAACAGAATTTCAGACAAACAAGTGTCTGGGAGACAAAAGAAACTTATCGCAATTATCTTCTGACCTGCTGAGTGGTTCTGTCATATTTTGTTTCGATTCATATTTTCAGCATTTGCATTATTTCCTTTCAGAACTTGAATGAATAATGACAGGTACTTAAAAAAAGACAAAATCTGACAACCTGTTGCTGTTAAAAATATTCAGTACAGTCAGATGTCATTTCTATCAGCTGTTTTAAATTAAGGAATCATTCAATATCGGGTTGAGTTCATGGTTAAACAATGAACTCATAAGGCATAGGAGCATTATTGGGCCATTTAGCCCATTGAGTCTGGTCCACCATTTGATCATGGTTGACCTACTTCCTGTCTTTCACAGTAACCACTGACCCCTTTACTATTCAAGAACCTTTTGTACATTTGTCTTAAATATAGTCAATGGCTTGGCCTTCACAGCCCTCTGTGGCAGAGTTGCACTAATTTATCAGCCTATAGCTTACCAAATATGTCTTCATTTCTGTTCTAAACAGTTGTCCTTTAACTCTGACACTGAGCCCCTCAGGTCCTAGTCTCTCTGACTAGTGGAAACATCTTCTCCATGTCTACTCTATCCAAGCCCCTCAGTATTCTGTAAGTTTCAATGAGATCGTCCCCTCATCCCCCTCCAATTTGCGGGCTGATTCGCTGTGGCAACGGAGAATGCCGAGATAGTCATGTCAGAGAGGGAGTGGTGGGGGGTGAATTAAAATGGGCAGTGACTAGGAGATCAGATCAGCCCCTACGGGCCCGACAGAGATGTTCAGTGAAACGTGCCCCGAGTTTAGGTTTGATCTCCTTGATGTAGAGAAGACCACATTGTGAGCTCCGGATACAATAAACTAGGTTGGAAGAGAGGCAGATGAACATCTGTCTCACCTGGTAGGACCGTTTGGGGCTCTGAATGGAGGTGCGGGGGGTTGGTGTGTGCTGGCAGACTTTGCATCTTGTATGGTTGCAGAGTAATGCATCAGAGGTGGGGTGGGGGTGAGGGGATGGGGGAGGTGTAGGTTTGGTGGGGAGAGTGGCATGAATGAAAGATTGGTGAAGGGACCAGTCCTTGCAGAAAACAGAGAGGGATGGGGAGGGGAAGATGTTCTTGGTGGTGGGGTCTAATTGGAGTTGGCAGAAGTGTTTAAAGATGATACGTTGGATGCAGAAACTGGTGGGATAGTAGGTGACGACAAGGGGGACTCTGCCTTTATTGTATTTGTGGAGGTGGGGGATAGTTTAGAGCAGTGGTGCAGGAGCATGGTGTCGAGGTAGGTGATCAACTATGGTCATGTTGAATGGTGAAGCAGGATTGATAGGCCAATGGCCTACTCCTGTTCCCATTTTCTATATTTACAGAGGAATGTTGTAAATGATTAATACCTAAGTTGATGTTCACTACAATATGTTAGTTCCTAATTTTTCAACATCCACTAGTTCGAAGTATTCAACCTAGATAGGATTTATGAACATTTAGAGAGGCAAGAATTGATTAGCAATAGTTAGCATGGTTTTGTGCAAGGAAAATCATGTCTCACAAACTTGACTGAGTGTTTTTGATGACATTACCAAAAATATTGATGAGGGCAGAGTAGTAGACATTATTTAATTGGACTTTAGTACAACCTTTGACAAGGTTTAGTGTGGTAGATTCATTGGGAATGTTAGATCACATGGGATTCAGGGTGAGCTTGCCAATTGTAGATAAAATTGACTTGATGGCAGGAGACAGAGTGGTAGTGGAGGGTTAGTTTTCGGACTTGAAGCCTGTCATCAGCAGTGTTCAGAGGGTTCAGTTCTGGGTCTTCTTTTGCTTGTAACTTATATAAATGATTTGGATTGAAGGCATGGTTAGTAATTTGTGGATGACACCAAAATTGGGGGCATTGTAGACAGTGAAGAAGGTTGCCTAAAATTACAAAGGGATCTTGATCAAATGGATCAATGAGCTGAAAAATGGTAGATGGAGATCAATCCAGATAAATGCAAGATATTACATTTTGGTACAACCAGCAGGGGTAGGACTTAGACAATTAATGGTAAGGCCTTGAGCAGAGTTGTACAGCAGTACATAATTCTTTGATGTTTGTATCACTTGGGGGTGGTTAAAAAGGCGTTTAGCACGCTTGGCTTCATTGCTCAGTTCTTTGAGTATTGCAAGTAGGAAGTCGTGTTGAGGTGTACAGGACATGGGTGAAGCTGGAGTTTGGTCTCCAGTTACTTCCAGTCTCCAGGAAGGATATTATTAAGCTGGAGAGGGTTCATAAGGGATTTACCAGTGTGAAAGGTTTAAGTTATAAAGAAAGGCTGGGGCCTTTTTTTTTTAAAGGAGCATTGGAGACTGAGAGCTGACCTTCCAGAAGTTGATAAAACAAAACAATCAGGGATATAGATAGAGTTAATGTTTAATATCTTTTCCTGAGAATAGAAATTTAAAAATTAGGGTGTTTAGTTTTAAAGTGAGAGGAGAGAGATTTAAAAAAGACATGAGGGGCATTTTTTTGCCCAGAGGGTGGCTCATGTGTGGAATTAACTTGGAGAAAGTGAGGACTGCAGATGCTGAGATCAGAGTCGATCATGTGGTCCTGCTAAAACACAGCATGTCAGCACCTGAGGAACAGGAGAATCGATGTTTTGGGCATAAGCCCATCATCAGGAATGTGGAATTAACTTCATGAGGAAGTGGAGGATGTGGGCACAATGACAACGTTTAAAAGACATTTGGATAAGCACATGAAAACAAAAGTAATATTGGAGGAATATTGGCTGGGAGCAGGCTGGTGGGACTAGTTTAGAGTTATGTTTGGTTGGACCAAAGAGTCTGTTTCTGTACTGTATGACTGCATGAATCTATAGCCACCACATGCCCACAATGAGTTCAATGTGTAATATTCATCTTTTCTTAAGTGCAATGGGTTTCAGTGTTGAATTCAAAACTGCTATAATAGCAAGAACAACATGTGGCAACAATATTAATTGGTGAACAAACATGACTAAAAAGAAAGCAAATGACAAAGTGACTCATCAGAGAACTGTGTTTATATTGCCTGAAGTAATGAAGTCAATGATAATGACTAAGTGTTGAATTATTTCAATATTTAAAGCAAATATCAAATTACTGATGTCATGTTACCCATTCATGTTTCTCCACTATTCTCTTAGGCTTTAGCAAAATTAACCAAACATCACCATGTTGTTATGGTGCACAATGTATGTGACTTTCCGAGGACAATTAATCCCTGAAATTACACATTTATTTTCTTTGCAGATCAGTAAAGAGAAATATAGCTTTAGATTTTCCAATTGTTTTAAGACTGCAGATGCTCCATCAAGTTAATAGGAAAACCTAAGATAAATTTGCGCGCATAGTAAGATGTCAAACTCAGTTCAGCCGCCCAATGTGCTTTTTTTTCCAACTTATTCACGGGATGTGGCTATTGTTGCTAGGTTAACATTTATTACCCATCCCCGATTGTCCAGAGGGCAGTCAATAGAGTCAACCATGTTGTTGTGGTTCTGCAGTCACGTATAGGCCAGACCAGATAAGGACAGCAGTTTCCTTCCCACCATGACATGGCTGACTGAATGAAAACAAAAGGTTTTCCCAAAATTGAAGGGTAACAGTGGATTGGAGATAGGAAAAAAGTTAACGCAGATCATCCTTCTACCCATCTCACAAATGGACATTTGCTAGGTAGTTATAAACAGCTCAAATGCGTGCGCTTCACAACAGGAAAATAACTTCTGGAGAAGGTACAGTAAGTGAGCAAACAATAACTAGGACAAGGTCTGACAGAGTTCCTGAGCTGATCATCATCCTGTACATATAGTGACATGAACAGGCTGTGGTGTCCTTGTACAGCATGCAATTGTTTGACACCGACAAGTATGGAATGGCCACTTGGGAGAACTGGAGGGAACTGTTGCCTTTTAATTTGACACAGAGTTGAAGGAGAGAAGATTAGTCAGAAAAGAAAGTGAGAAAAATTAATTGCAATAAACGTATTGAATGGACAAAACTGGTCTTTGAATAAAAACAATTTGCAAGCTCTATGTAACTCTCTAACACCACTTAGTCTTTGAGATGTACATTTGCAAACCGTGGGGAGTGTCAGGGAATGCAGCATTGATACAATAACTTAATTACCAAGGGATAGCCTTCTGCTCAAAGAAGATAATTAATGTTGATGTTCCACCACAAAGTGCAAAACATGAATGCTTTCCATTGCCTGTAATCTCAGTTCCAGCAAACATTCCATTTCACATAACCCTCCTCATTTCTTTTTTATGGTTTTTAATTAAGACACTAAGAGATTGGAGAATGAGATTGGAGATTGCTCATATCAGTAGCTTTCAGATCTTGTATTATTTTCTTTTCAGCTCCTTCTTTACATCAACTTCATGAATTGTGAGGTGTGTCCAGAGATGAGGAGCTAAGAATCTAAAGGGGACTATCTCGGGTAACCTGATTGGATTGGTTTGATAAAAAATCAACTCATGCCAATTTCTCAAAGCAGTCAGTGCATTGAGTAACAATCATTAAACAATATCTCATGAAAACTTTCTTGATAGCTATTGTTAAAGTAGGTCAAGGACGCTTGTGGCACAGTGGTAATATTCCTACTTCTGAACTGACACTGTCCACTTCATTTTTCCACATATTTTAAGTAGCTCCTGAACAGTAGAAGTCTTAAGGTAGGGATGCCACATTATTTGCAAGGAAATGGTTAATGATTTCAAGCTTTACAGTTCTCTCTCCCACACAACGGTAGGGTGTTTCACTCTATGCTCCCTCCACTTGCAAGATAGTCCTCTCCCTTTCCCCTCACAAACACTGTTCTCACTCATCTTCTTGCCTCCACTTTTCTCCCCCACATTCCATCAACTTTGCATCCTCATCCTGCCCACCTCCCTCTTTTCTCCCTTCCTTTCTCTTTAGATCTTATTGATCCTTTCATAGTAAGCCTATTAGTAATATGCACCAGGGAGAACCAGCCAGTAATTGGAGAGAAAACCCCACTCTGTCCACTCTATTATGGATGACATTTCTCTGAGTGATCACTCCCATGATGGAATTTTGCTGGTTTTCAGGAGTGACTTCACTCACCGCCCCATGCATTTTGAGCATTGCATTGATTGTTATATACTGTTATTTGCCCCCCACCTTTTCCTCCGCTACATCGATGACTGTATCGCCACTGCCTTGTGCTCCCACGAGGATGTTGAACAGTTCATCCACTTTACCAACACCTTTCACTCCGACCTCAAATTTACCTGGACAGTCTCAGACTCCTCCCTCCCCTTCCTAGACCTCTCCATTTCTATCTCGGGCGACCAAATCAACACGGCCATTTACTATCAACCGAACGACTCCCACAGCTACCGAGACTACACCTCCTCCCACACTGCCTCCTGTAAAAACGCCATCCCATATTCCCAATTCCTTCATCTCCGCCGCATCTGCTCCCAGGAGGACCAGTTCCAATACCGAACAACCCAGATGGCCTCCTTCTTCAAAGACCGCAATTCTCTACCGCATCTCCTCCACCTCCCACTCCTCCGCCCTTGAACCCTGCCCCTCCAATAGCCATCAGGACAGAACCCCACTGGTCTTCACCTACCACCCCACCAACCTCCAGATACATCACACCATCCGTCGTCATTTCCGCCACCTCCATACGGATCCCACCACCAGGGATATATTTCCCTCCACTCCCCTATCAGTGTTCCGAAAAGACGCTCCGTGACTCCCTTGTCAGGTCCACACCCCCCACCAGCCCAACCTCAACTCCTGGAACCTTTCCCTGCAACTGCAAGAAATGCAAAACTTGCGCCCAGACCTCCCCCTTACTTCCCTCCAAGGCCCCAAGGGATCCTGCCATATCCGCCACAAGTTCACCTGCACCTCCACACACATCATTTACTGCATCCGCTGCACCCGATGTGGCCTCCTCTATATTGGGGAGACAGACCGCCTACTTGCGGAACATTTCAGAGAACACCTCTAGGACCCCCGGACCAACCAACCCGACCATCCTGTGGCTCAACACTTCAACTCCCCCTCCCACTCCACCAAGGACATGCAGGTCCTTGGACTCCTCCATCACCAGATCATAGCAACACGATGGCTGGAGGAAGAGCGCCTCATCTTCAACCTAGGAACCCTCCAACCACAAGGGATGAACTCAGATTTCTCCAGTTTCCTCATTTCCCCTACCCCCATCTTGTCTCAGTCCCAACCCTCGAAGTCAGCACCACCTTCCTAACCTGCAATCTTCTTCCTGACCTCTCCGACCCCACCCCCACTCCGGCCTATCATCCTCACCTTAACCTCCTTCTACCTATCGCATTTCCAACGCCCCTCCCTACCTTTTATCTTAGCCTGTTTGGCACACTCGCCTCATTCCTGAAGAAGGACTCAAGCCCGAAACATCGATTCTCCTGCTCCTTGGATACTGCCTGACCTGCTGCGCTTTTCCAGCAACACATTTTCAGCCAAAACCCAATTTAACCAAACCTGTTGAGAGCAATCCAATAGAAACCAGTATAGCTCATTCACCCAAGCCCACAGAAGTAAGACTTGTACCCTTGACCTTCCTAGTTAAAGCAAGTGTGATTACACTAATTTAAAGGTGACTATTTTGGGGATACTGGGTTCTGATTACAGAACAGACTAAACCTAACTGGCCTAGAAATTCAAAAACTTCAGTCTGAACATCAGTAGTTTTCTGGGGCCTGAAGTCTAAGAGAGGATCACAGATTATTTCTATTTAAGGAAATATAACCTGGTATTGGAGACACTCCAGAGAAAGTTCACCAGACTGATCCTAGGTATGAAGGATGGTCTTATGAGGCGAGATTAATTAGACGAGGCCTGTACTCACTGAGGTTTGGAGGATGAGAGGTGATTATATTGAAATATTCAAGATTGTTGGAGGACCTGCCAGGGTAGATACGGAAATGTTGCTTCCCCTGTGGAAGAGTCTTGGACTAGAGGTCATAATTGCAGAAAAAGGGGTCACTCATTTAAGAGAGAAATGAGGAGGAATTTCTTCTCTCTGTATAGTGAATCTATGGAATTCTTCACCCCAGTGGGTTGCTGAGGCCATGTCATTAAATATAATCAAGAAAGGAATCAACAATTATTGGGAATAAACTGGTAAGTAGACTTGAGGGTTATCAGTTCATTAATGACCTCATTAAATGATGAAGTAGACTCGGGTTGATTGGCCTACTTCTGCTCCCATTTCTTATGATCTCAACTGTCCTAAAAAAAATTTTCAGAATTTCTTCTGCTCTTGAAATACGTCCATTACTCTAGAGTGCAATCTCATGGAAAATTGCACAATGGAAACACAAATTTCACTTCACTTCTGATAAATGTACATCAAGTGAATGGCAGCAGATCTGAGGAGCTGGTGTCATGGCATCTTCCACTGAGGTGACAGACAAGGGCTTCACATTAGTGCCTTGCCTCAAAGACAGCATTGTAACAGTGGTGTGCTGCTCTGTACATCACCACACTGACATCTCAGCCTAAATTACCTGCTCAAGCTTCAGGAGTGGAGGAGGAAAAATCACTTCAAAAGATATCTGTCTTTCTATGAAGTAGAAATGGTGGAGAGAGAATCTCAACTTGTAAGACTAAAAGTTCTTCAATTAAAAACATTTCTGTCAAATATATTAGGCAATTTAATAATATTTCATGGTAAAATGAAGGTACAAAATTCAGAGCTTGAAGAAATTCAGCATAAGATTGTAGCTATACATTTTGTGAGGCTCGTGTCAATGTCTACAGATTAAGAAGCAGCCTCAGTGCCCTCACTTTGCAGAAGGTCTAACTCTTACTTGTAAATATAAATTCAAATTCCCATTTAATTTAGAGCCATTCTGTATCTGCAGATAAGAAATGACACTGGATTTCCAGAAAAAAAAGCAGAGTTAATAAGTAAACTTAAACTAGCTTCCATGGCATTCATAAATGCATAACAAAAAAACAAAAAAAAATCTCACTGGCAGCACTTACTTAAGATAATATAATATGCTTTCTTGTATAATAATAATGCTTGTTAAACCTAAAGGCAGCCACTCTTCACCTTATTTACACATTTAAATGCTTTGCTCTAACGTAATCAAAATAGTGCTTAAAGCTATTTTCTATATACCTATCTGCAGATAATATAATGCAATGTTAACATCAAGGCACAATAGAATTAAACCGCACAGGAGGCCATTTTGCCCATGGTTTCTGTACTAGATCCTTAAAAGAGCTATCCAATTAGTCTTGCTCCTTTGCTCTTTTTGTCACAGACTTTAATATTTGCCCTTCAATTATTTATTTTATTCCCATTTGAAAGTTAATGTTATTATCAGCTACCAGCACCCTTTCAGGCAGGGCAATCACTGTTCTTAACAATTCACTGCATAAAACTTTTCTCTCCTCATCTTCCCTCTGGCTCTTGGCCAACTACTTTACATCTGTGTCTTCTGGTTATTGAGCCTCCTGCCAGTGGAAACATTTTCTTCCTATATATTAAATCAAAATTTAACAGCATCAGATGCTAAAATGTCTAATTTTGTGACCTATCATACACAGCATGTTCAGGGTACTCCCAATTGAGTGTGAATTAATTTGACATTGGTAAGCCATTCTGCACCTGAATCTTAATGAGGTTATCACCAAGACTGTTTCCATTGCACTGTGTGAATTGAGGTGTACATGATTTATTTCAGATCTATTACAAACAATTTGTCTCAACTTCAATCCATAATTGTGGTATTTTTCTTTCTGAAACTCATTCAATACTTGGATGACAGGCAGGTTGAGAATAAGTTGAGGGAATGCCAGTGAAAGAGAATTATGTATACAGATGGGCTTATGTTCTTATACAATTGTATTCGCATAGCAACTTCAATGCAATAAAATGTTCCAAAGCCCTTCAGTAGGAACACCAAAGCCAGTCACACACAATGATATAGAGATATACAGCATGGAACCAGACCCTTCGGTCCAACTTGTCCACGCTGACTAGATATCCCAACCCCAATTTAGTCCCACTTGCCAGCACCCGGCTCATATTCCTCCAAACCCTTCCTATTCATATACCCATCCAAATGCCTCTTAAATGTTGCAATTGTACCAGCCTCCACCACTTCCTCTGGCAGCTCATTCCACACGCATACCACCCTTTGTGTGAAAAAGTTGCCCTATGAGTCGCTTTTATTTCTTTTCCCTCTCACCCTAAACCTATGCCCTCTAATTCTGGACTCCCCGACCCCAGGGAAAAGAGTTTGTCTATTTATCCTATCTATGCCCCTCATAATTTTGTAAACCTCTAAAAGATCATATAAATGTGGAACTCATTTTCCATAGCCTCTTTTTTAAGAAAATAAGGCAGCTGGTCAAACCTCAGCCTAAAGCTTTAAGGAATGTCTCGTAGGAAGACAGTGAGGGATAGGGAGGGAAAGAAGTTTAGCAAGGCAATTCCATACAATTGGGTCTAGCCAGCTGACATTTTGGCCACCACTTGTGGAACATTTGAGGCACAATCTAATGTTGAAAATATGAAAGAAGTCTGTAGGATGGATAAATAAACCCTATTGGATCTGGTGTGGAGGTCAGGGAGAAGGGGGGTATATTTATAAAATTTTGACCAAGCTTCTGGATAATAAAGTCAGAAAGCACTTCTACATACAAAGGATAGCAGAAATCTCAAACTTTCTCCCTCTCAGGAACCTGTATAGCTGAAACTTTCAAGACTAAGATGTCTAGATTTTTATTTGCTGGGGAAGCAAGATACATTTGGAAAATGTGGGAAGTACAGATCAGCCATGATCTAATCGAACAGCAGAACATAATCAAAGGGTCAAATGACCCTGCTGCTCATGTCCCTGGGGAAGTTAAGTAACATGTTCCTTACAAAGTTAAAAATCACACCATGCCAAGTTATAGTTCAACAGATTTATTTAGAAGCACTAGCTTTCGCAGAAACGTGAAGGAGCAGTGCTCTGAAAGCTCGTGCTTCCAAATAAACCTGTTGAACTACAATCTGTTGTTGTGTGATTTTTTTTAAACTTTGTACACGCCAGTCCAACACTGGCATCTCCAAATCATGTTTCTTGCAGATGCTGCTCTGTATAACCGGAAGAAAATTAATGAGCTAAATGATAAGACTACACAGGCAGTCAAGTCTGAATTATCAAATAAGGCTGCAGTATAAGTATGAGAGGATTTGGTAAGCATTCAATTTGATGTTTCAACAGTTGGTACTTAAATACTGAAGAAGCTCCATAACTTAAAAAAAACAGCAAAGAAGTGCCCTGTGAAAGGGCTGCATAGAGCTGAGAGAATCTCAATGATTCAGCTGTGGAAAAGGTCTCCAATTCATGAGCTCTGATGTGAAACAAGTTGGGGGAAGATGAGAGCACATGCTCAGCCTTCTCAAAACTGGGGGAGGGTGAGAGGTGATTTGATTTTGCAGATTTTGACTATTCTACAAAAGCTTGTGTCAGTTCGTGACTTTGCAGTTAATGACACTTAACAGATAATACATAAAGTGTAGCCTCTTGAATTTGAGTGGGCAACGAATACCTGGTTTTAGATGGCAAGATTAAACCCACCAGGCCTTAGCAGCACTTAAACTTCCAGCCAAGTACAGCATTCCTTCTCTCACTGCGACAGGGAAGCTGAACATTTCAAGGATCAAGGAACAGATCATATCATCTATCATCTATGAAATGATGAACTATAACTTGCCAACTGAAAAACATAATTCCAGTTTGATATCTTGAAATAGGCCAAGCTAAAAGACAAACTTGTAACAAGAGCCAATTTACCATAAACTGTCCTGTTCCTTAAATTGAACGCAGCCTTCTGGATGTATATGGGAGTTTATTCAAGTGTTTCAGAGATCCAAAGTGCAGTGATTGCACGGCTGCATATACTTACTTTGGCACAATCCCAAGTAAGTGCACCTTCCAGTAGTAAGAAAATGTCAGTGCAAGTATGAGAAAGATTTTCAATGGAATTTTACACATCCTTGGATTTCAACTAAACAATCTTGAGTGTTGAGCAAATTAATCACACTTGGTCCCAAATGAAAGACACTGCTTCATGGCTTTGAGGATTTTGTCATCTGCTCCAAGGGCAACATTCTTGTCCTAAATCACTCCAGGAACTGAGTGCAAAATCAAAGCTGACATTCTTGTGCAGTTTTGAGGGAGTATGGAATGCTGTGTTGATGGAGCTGCTGTTTTTTGGTTGAGATTTAAAAACCTGAGGCTATATCAGCCTTCCAGACATGGCCTCGATGGTCTTTATTTATGGAAAAGCAGAGAATTTCTTCTCCTGATCAACATTTTTTTGCGAATCAGATTACAAAAGCAGTTTAATTCTGGTGATTATCACATTGCTGTTTGTGACCGCTTTCTGTGCACAAATTGGCCATGGCATTTTCTGCAATACCAGTGGTTTCTTCAAAAGTACTTAATTTCCTGTGAAGTACTTTGAGCTGTCCTTGGTTGTGAATCGTTCTATCTAAATTTAAAGGTTATTTTTAATCTCAGTGGGCCACGTTGGCAGAGGAGAAATCCAAGGACCTGTAGCAAAATAATATACATTTATTGACAACACATGGTCGGCATGAATACACCGGGAATTTTCATTGGCATGTCAAAGTATTATACAAACATCTTCAATACCAATCATAAATTGTTTTGGATGAATTCAAGAATTAACAGAAGGCCAGTTAAGATCTCATTTCAAAAAATGAATACATCACTTCAATGTAATGTCTTATAATGGAAATGATGCACTGATTTTGTAATTAAAAGAATGCCAAAATATTTCTTTTCTATGGAAAATTGAGCACAGTATTCATACAGTCATAGAATCATGAAGCACAGACACAATCCTTTTGGTCCAACCAGTCTATGCCGAACATAATCCCAAACTAAACTAGTCCCACCTGCCTGCTCCTGTCCACATCTCTTCAAATCTTTCCTATTCATTAACTGTTCCAAATATCTTTTAAATGTTGTAATTATGTTCACATCACCACTTCCTCAGGAAGTTCATTCCACACACGAAGCACCTTCTGGGTAAAAAATTTTGTTTCTCATGTCTTTTTTTAATAATCTTCGCCTCTCATCTTAAAAACCACTAGCGTCCACTGGTTTTGTAATCCCCCATCCTAGGGAAAAGGCATCTACCATTAACCCTACCTATATATACCCCTCATGATTTTATCGACTTCTAGAAGATCACCTCTCAGTCTCTACGCTCCAGGGAAAACAAGTCCCAGCCTATCCAGCCTTTCTTTATAACTCAAACATTCCATTGTTTTGTGTCACATTGTCAGGGCCATCTTTTATTGCTTCCATCCACTTCAATTATTTATGCCTGAAATACTGCAGTCAAGCACTGTCGCCAATAGGTAACCTGGAGACTTGAAATAAAGCCTGTGGAACATCGCTTGAAAGAACAAAATATTATTTTGCACACTGCTGAAATAAATTTAATCTTTTTCAGCCCTCTACACTTTTTTTTATGTAAAGAATGTATTGTAGCTTTCCCTGTAAAGGTCACCTGTGAAGAGTGAGCAATTCAAATTACTACTTCCAAGAACATTAAAAAAGGAGCAGGAATGGGCTGGAGGTACCCTAGAGCCTACTCCGCCATTTAATAAGATGATAACTGATCCGTGACCTTCACTCCACTTCAATCTTCATATCTCTTAATTAGGAAAATCCTCCCCAGTATTAAACACACTCAGCTGAGATTCCATGGCCCCACTGGGGAGAGAATCCTAAAGAATCACAGTTCTTTACATGAGGAAATTTCTCCTTGTGTCAAACCTAAATTGGCAGTTCCTTATCTTGAAATTATGTCTCTTTAGTTCTTGATTCTTCAGCAAGTGGTTATAGCATACCAAAATCTAAACACAATGGAAGTTCTAGATAGGCTAACTGGACTCAAGGCAAATAGATCCTTGTAGGTGGATAAGATTTATCCTAGACTTCTCTAACTGCCAGGCAAAGAGGTTTAGGAGCTCCTCACACTCATAAGAGAATTAATGGACACCAAAAGACGAATATGGTGTTCATATTCCAAAAGAGTGCTGACGCTTCACAGTGGTGGAGATTCATTAGTCTTAGTTACATTCCATGTAATGGTCAACTGTCATTCATAAACTTGAATATAGCCTATACCATTAAAAAAAAGACAACAGAAATGGTCATAACTTCAGCAAAAGATTACAGCAACCACCTTTATCTTATTATATACATCACAAACTAATTGGCAAGTGCCAAGCAATGTAGTGCAATCTTCCTTTCAAAGATTTTAAACTACTGCCACACAAGGTGCTATTAATTAAGCACAGAGCTGTAAAGATTCAGATAAAGACTCAGTTGATAAAAAATTCTAGTTGTAGATAGCAAACACAATTTATCACGGAACAAAGTGGCAAGCGGCCTTTCTCAGTAGGTTCTTATGCACTGTCTCCGATGCCTTTACATCCTATCCAAAATGAAGCATGCAAGATTGTACACTATACTGTGCCTCAGGATGAATTAGTGTCTTATAAGTTCAAAATCATTTGCTTGATCCAGCACACTATACCTTTATTATTAAAGCTTAGATTACTGTTCGCCTTTATTAACTGCTCTCTCCGCGTGTCCTGCTACTTTTAGATACTAATGCACATATATATCTGGGTCCCTGTGTTGTACTTTACAGGAGTATCTTCATTTTATTTTATCTCTCCATGTTCAACCAACCAAATGTATCACTTCACACTATCTAAACTGAACTTCATTTGCCACCTCTCTATCCATGTCACAATATCCTTTTGATATTCTGCACTGTCCTCCTCATTGTTTACAATACTTCTGAGTTTTGCATAATCCCACAGACTTTGACATTATTCCCTGTACCTCCAGTCTAGATGATAAATACGCAGCAGGAAAAATCAAGATTCCCAACACAGATCCCTCAGAAACTCCATTGTAAATCTAACTGCAGCCCAAAAAATCATTCATTAATTGTTAGTCTCTGTTTCTTATCCCTCAGCCAATTTTGTATCCATGTTACTGTTACTTTTATTCCATGACCTACAAATTTCCTCAGAAGCCTGTCATGCAGTATTGGAAGTCATTTAGAAGTGCACATACACCACATCAACAGCTTTGCTCTCATCAATTCACTTTTGCTCACTTCGTTCAAAAATGTTGGCGAGTTGGTTAAGAAGTACATGTTAGCTTCCTTAATTAATCTGAATTTGCTCACTTGTCTATTAACTTTGCCCTAACTAATTGTTTCCAGAAGTTTCCCCACTGCTGAAGTTAAACTGTCTCATTTTTAGTTGCTAGATTCTTACAGTTCTTTTTGGAAAAAGATGAAACATTTGCAATTCTTTAGTCCTTTGACATCACCCTGAATTAAGGAAGACTGAAAGCTATTCCTGGTATCTCTAAAGTTTTCACTCTCCATTCCCTCTGTATTCTTGGATGAAGATCACCTAATCCCAGACAGCATTTCCAAAGGCACCTCTTTATCAATTTTAAACCCTTCTCCAACAGACAGAAATAATTGTAGGATGGATATGAGGAAGTTTTGCTTCATATAAAGAGTTGTCAATTTGTAGAATAAACTTCCAGAGCCCTGAATTAGCTAAGATAGTGTTGGATGTTCTCACAGGGGAGAGTTGTTAGAATTTCTTTTCAATGGAAGAAACAAAAGATTAAATGGTCTTTGGACTCCAAGCTTCTTTTGTGAACATAATTCTAAAAATTCCATCATGTTCGATAAGACACTCTTCTGTAGAAGAACAAAATTGAGAATACTTTTAATTGATGGAATATGAATGCAGAGTTTACAATGTAAAGAAAACATTCCTAAATCACGGATTAGAGAGTATGAAGGGACAGACTGCATTTATGTGATGCCTTACCTCAGCTCAACAGCATTAATGTGTTACTTTAGAAGTGTAAACATTGCTGTTCTGGAAAAGATGGTAGGCAACTTGCATATGGAAAGGTTCTAAGAGTAAATGTAAGAATGATCAATCATTTATTCATTCATGGCACTTTAGAATCACAAGCAAGGTCAGAAATATATTGCCCATCCCTAATTGTTCTTGGGAAGGTGATAAAAAGCTTATTTTTTGAAACCAGTGTAGATAAATTGTTTTAATGTGTGTCATTTGAGGAAAGAATTCCTGTATCTTCTTTGAACAAATGATGTTTTGATATTGTTAACCATGCTTGAAAGTTCTGAACTGAAATCATTCTGATGGTGTAGTTGTCACTCTATCCTGTAGTGAAATTTTATCCAAGATCATACGGTCAGAGTCTGCAGTCCAGCATGAACTAATGAGCTTATGATTCAGACATCGGAGTTTGAATAATGTAGCCAACTTAGATTGAATACTTAAACAAATAATCTTTTCAACCTGGAAAGAAGAGACCAGCTACTTTGACATAAGATGGAAAAATAATGAAAATCTTGTACAAACATAGTTTTAAACAAGGCAGTTTTGTTACACTAGGGACTTTTCAATTCACTTTGTTTGGTGAATTGATCATACTTTTTCAGCAACAGCTTGCTCTTATATAACATTCTTCAAGAACTCAGGATGACCCAATGCCCTTCACAGCCAATGTAGTACAGTCATTGCTATAACATAGGAAATGTGACAGCCTATTTTTGGACAGGAAGTCCGTAAACAGCAATATGGTAATGATCAGGCAATTTTTTTCCCTACAATATTGGTCTAGGGATTAATGTTTTCAAGGGTACCAGGGATACCTTGCCTACACATCTTGGAAAACAACATGGTGGGATCTTTCCAATCTACTGACAGAGTAAACAAGTCCTCAATTTAACTTCTCTGATGAAAAGTATCCAGTGACAGTGCAGTATTCCCTCAACTGTGCAATTTCAGCCTGCTTTTTGTGCTCAAAGTCTGTAGTGGGTCTTGAACCTACAACCCTGTGATATTGATAGATGGGTAATACCAACTGAGACATAGCTGACAGTTAAAACACTACTGTTCTCCATTAAAAGTAACAGAACATTGAAACTTCCCCAACTGTTTGGTCATCTAGAATGTAATATTTGCCAGTGAAAAAGCAATTTTGTATTTTGGTATTAAAACACTATAACTTCATGGATGTTGGAATATCCCTTGTATTTAATCAAGACATGTCAGTAAGCTAGAGCATTCAGGCACATTGGACTGTATTACTAAGTATATTATTGACAATATTGTAAACAGACATTTTAAAACTAAATCAAGATAGTCTCTAGAATCATAGTCATACAGCATGGAACCAGACCCTTCAGTCCAATTAGTATGGCAAACATGTTCCCAAACTAAACCAGTCCAATATGCCTGCGTTTGGTGCATATCCCTATTCATGAACATATCCAAATGTCTTTTAAAAGTTGTAAGTGAACCTGCATCCACCACTTCCTCTGACAGTTCATTTCATATATATTCCATACTCTATGTAAAATTGTTGCCCCTCATGTGTGTTTTAAATCTTTCTCCTCTCACCCTAAGAATAACCTCTTAGTTTTGAATGCCCTACCCGAGGAAAAAGACCCTTCTCATTACATTTATCAATGCTCATGACTATCTAAATCTCCATCAGGTCACCCCTTAATCTCCTATGTTCCAGTGAAAAAAGTCTCAGCCTTTTCAGTCTACAGTCTATGTTTCCATGTTACTTTTATATTTCAAACCCTCAGTTCCTGGCAACATGCTGGTAAATCATTTCTGAACCCTCCCCAGTTTAATAACATCCTTCTATAACAAGATGACCAGAACTGCACACAGTACTCCAGAAAAGGCCTCACCAACATCCTGTGAACCTCAACATGATGTTCCAACTCCTATAATCAAAGGTCTGAGCAATGAAGGCAAGTGTGCTAAATGCCTTCTTAACCACCCTATCTACCTGTGACACAAATTTCAAAGAACTTTGTATATGAACCCTTCGATCTCGCTGTTTTACAACAATACCCAAGGCCCTACGATAAACTGTATAATTCCTGTTCTTCTTTGTATTACAAAAGTGCAATACCTCACACTTACCAAATTAAACTCAATCTGCCACTCCTTAGCCCACTGACCCAATCGATCAAGATCTTTATGAAACCTTAGACGACCTTCTTCGCTGTCCACTATACCACCAATTTTGGTGTCAGCTGCAAACATATCAACCGCTCCTCCTGTACTCTCACTCAAATCATTAATATAAAAGACAAACAAAAGTGGACCTGGGAGCTATCCATGTGGAACACCACGAGTTATAAGTCTCTAGTCAGAAAACAACACCCCACCACCATTCCCTGCCCCCCACCATAAAGCTAATTTTTGTATTCAATTGGCAAGCGCACCATGATTTCTATGTAATTTAACTTTATTAATTAGTATACCATGCAGCATCTTGCCAAAGGCTTCACTTAAGTCCATTTAAATGACGTCTACCACTCAGCCCTCATCAATCATTTTGGCTACTTCACAGAAGGTAAAACAGAGAAGCTAATGGTCACTGAAGCTTCTTTATAATGGCTGGTTTTTCATCGTAAAATAATTTGTCAGGACTGGGAGAGCGCCAACAGGAATTTGTATTGAATGTGAAAAAATAAATAAAAAGTTGTATAAGACAGTCTGACTTCTCAAATCATAGAATCCTGGCAGTGTGAAAGCGGGCCATTTGATCCAGGAGTCCGCACAACCCTCCAAAGAACATCCCACCCAGACTCACCCTAACCCTGTAACACTGTATTTTCCATGGCTGACCCACCTAATCTACATATTCCTGGACAGAATGGGCATTTTAGCATGGCCAAGCCACCTAATCTGCTCATCTTTGGACTGTGGGACGAAAGCGAAGCACCTAGAGAAAATCCACTCAGACATGGGGAGAACGTGCAAATTCTACACAGACAGTCCCTGAGGGTGGAATTGAACCCAGGTTCCTGGCGATGTGAGGTAACAGTCCTAACCACTGACTGACTGTGTTGTCCCCTTTACCTCTGTTTCCTTATTTGGTGAATAGAGGATTAGCAATTTAGCAACTATAAAATTGTAAACTTCCTACAATCGCCTTAAACACTCTATAGCTCTAACAACCAATAAATTATTGTCGAATTTAAAAATACACTTTAAGAACATGTGCAGCATCAGGGATGCCAAAATTATCACAAAGTTATTGCTTCCTTTAAGTTGTACAAACTGGAAGAGGCTTCTTGAAAGACAAGTGATGTGGTGGTAATAGTAACTTAAAAGCCATTTGTTTTGTTTAGGAAGGTTTCTAAATGAGAATTAATTGGTTAGTATGAAACAAAAATAATAGAGTCATAGAGATGTACAGCATGGAAACAGACCCTTCCGTCCAACCCGTCCATGCCGACCAGATATCCCAACCCAATCTAGTCCCACCTGTCAGCACCCAATCCATATCCCTCCAAACCCTTCCTATTCATATATCCACCCAAATGCCTCTTAAATGTTGCAATTGTACCAGCCTCCACCACTTCCTCTGGTAGCTCATTTCAAACACTTGGCTGAATTAAATTTTTCAGCAAACAAGCTGGGCATTAGTGATCTTTTTGTATTGCAGCCGACACTGGGCAAGTTAGCATTTATTGACTGGCCTGAATTCCCACAAGGGTCTCGATGTAGGTTGAGAAATATGCATAAAGCTGAATAAGCAGACATGGTAAGCTTCTTTTCTGAAGGTCAAGAGGACAACAATTGGGTTTTTAACTGTATGACAACTCCTTTACGTTCATTTTCCTTAATATCAACCAATTACCAGATTTACTAAATTCAGTCTCATACCTTGTCATGATGGGATTTCAACTCACAGCCAATCCCTTAGCCACCAGGTTAATGAGGTATTCATACAGTCATAAACATAGCATATATACTTAAATTTATTCTTGCATTCTAAACAGGAAAAGTGATACCACCTTTTGGGGATGCCACCTGTTCATCTAAAATCAGCCCAGCATGTATACTTTAATGAAGAATTTGCATTCACATGGAACCTCTCATCTCCTCAGGTCCTCTCCTCAGGACATGGTCAATTAAGTTCTTTTTGCATTGATGTGGCTGTAATGTTAAAAATTTGAGCACAGGAGGTTCCTATGACAAAACAACAATGACCAGATAACATGGTTGAGACTTTGGGAGAACTCTGCTACTCTTCTTCAGAAGAGTATCATGGAATCTTGTACACCCATCTCAAAGAGCAGTTAGGGTGTCATTTAATTGATTCATTGGACTGATGCCTCCAGTGCGGGATTGTAGCCTTTGTGACTGGAGGCATCAGTCTGGATTTTGAGCTCAAGCCTCCAGAATTGAATTCACCCACAATTTTCCCACGACAACCTTGCTGTCACCAAACTAAGTTAATTCAGAGATAGGTTTTAAGATGTAGAGCTGGTGGGTTGATCAAGCTTATTTTCAGACTTGGAGTGGGCAATATAAACAAAAATGAAAATAAACTTAAAAAAGGTAGGCGGGGGGCGACGGAGAGAGGTAGGACGACAACACACTCTTCATCACTCTGTGCCCCCTTTTTATCATTCTGAGAGAGCAGTCTGTTAGCAAAGATGACAAAACAACCTATCCAACTTTTTTTGCCATGCGTAATGCAAGTGTCAATGTACTCCCCGAAGCGCTACAGATGATAAACTGCAAAGCAACAAGCAGTGAGAAGAGCTGAACCAATTAACAATGGAGCATTATAATGGACACTGCAGATTGAAACTGGTGCAAGTAAAATTTAATGGACGTGCCATGCTTCAGCTTAGTGAATGCAGCCAATAAGTACAACACAGAGCAGAGGTGAGAACTCACATATTTGCCTGCGAGAAGATACAGGAGCACTTCTGTACACTGTGCCCTGTGGATAAAACAAATTGCGAGCAAGGGATGCAAGCATTAATTGTGACAGGCAGAAAGAAAATGAAAACAGTAAAACAAAAGGAAAAGAAGGCATGAGCAGTGTTTTCTTTAATTTAAACCATTTTTCTAAATGGATCTCACAGGTCAAATTGACATCTTTCTAAAACATCAGACCGGTTAATAAACAGTTTACTTAAAAGAAATAACGCTCACTCATGGCATTCAAAAAGAGAATAGAACACCATTATTTAGAGGTTTTTTTAGAAAATAGAAATATTCAGTTTTGATTCACCAAACAATTTTGATTTTTTGCAAACATCTTTAGAGCCAAACTCTTCACTCCAAGTGCTTCCAAAACACCAACAGGAAATTTCAAGCGACTAGCATGGTTGAGAACCCATAAGATATGAAAATTGCTCAGGCATCTGAAGGCAACACTTTGGCAGATCTACCAGCTGAATCCAGTGAATTCCACTAGCGCTGGGCACCAGCAAGATGATGCCTGAGGCAAATTACATGAATCACCAAGTATTTAAAATGCTTCATGCCTCATGCATAAATGTGAGTGCGACATTGGACATTACTATCTGTTATCGAAAGAAAAACTTTCACAATGCTTTGCATTGCTTCCAGAAGGAAGAAAAATGTGGAGGTCAATATTTATTCAGTCATCTTCTGAAAATAAGAATTGTTTATACCATTTCCAATTTAGACAAGATCAAACATGATTGATACCTATTCACAGTGCACAGAAAATTGGCGTGAATACAGAAAACATATTTGAGAGAGGCATACAAGCAAATTGGCTTTGGCAGTCAAACAGTTTAAGTGGCAACACTGAACATGAAAGCAAACATAGATAAATGCATACATAAACCCATAGACGGTGGAGATGAAAATAAATAGACAGTCAGATTATCCACAGAACACAGTTTAAGAGTTATAGCTTCATAACAATTATGTAACTTTGTTCAATTGCTTTAAAGTAGTCTGAGGTGAGTGCTTAGGAGGTGAAGAATATCAAAGATGGGCAGAGGACATAGAATTCAGGCCCACACTTTCCCTACTCTGTCCCAATCTCCACCTCTGCATCAGCCTCTCTGAGGTTTTGAAAGCACAGATCATATAAGGTCCTGTGCCTAATCTGAGGAGCATTTCCTTCTGCACCACAAAATTTTCCAACTCCACAATTCCCCTCTGCAGTGTTCAAGATAGTTTCCAATCAATCTGTTCAGAAATGTTGTGATGCAGGATTCATACTAGGGCCTCTTGACGCAAAGGTACGAGGTACACTTTGTAGATGAGAGTCTGCCCTACTGTGTTCAAGATATTTTATAATCTTCCTATCCAGATGTGTTAAACACACCTCTTGATCAGGTATGACTTGAACCTGAGCCTCCTGGCCCAGAGGAAGGAACAATATCAATATGACATAAGAGGCTGCCTCTGCATGTTCAATTTTTCTGTCCTTGATTATGCAAACCTGACAACTGATTGTTGCTTGATTGTTTCAGGCTATGTGAGATTTTGGAACTAAAGCAATCAAACAATATAGAAGCTACAAGAAGCTGTAAGCTTGAGTGCAGACATTTTGCAATTGCTGAGATTTCTCAAAACAGGTTTTAAACCTGTTGTACACTCCAACAAGGTACCATCATCTCTGCATTGCACTGGCATGTATACCATACATAGCATCATTTACCAGTTATTCCTGCTGCTTTTTATCAGTAAGGTCGATGTTGATTTGAAGCAAGGTCAGGGGTAAGGCAAGCCGCTGAAGGAAAAGCTTTAAACTGCTCAGCATGGATTTCACAAGGAGCCTTCTTGGTCAATTAACAAAGATTTTCACACTGCGCCTCACTCTAACCTTTCACCTCATAAATGACATCTCTGTGCAGCACCTCTCTAACCATAATGCATTTATATGGCTTCTTTCACATCCTTAAGACATGCACAATAAAGCACAAACAATAAATTTCCTTTGCAGAGTGATCTCTATTAGGACACAGATAAGACAGCAAATCATGTAAAATATTGTGAAGATACCAATAAAATTAATGATTATATGACTGCACTTCTGCAACTCGTGTTATAGCTTCTTCTGTGTCCTGTGAAGACAGGTTCCTGGTTTTACATCTCATCTAAAATATACACCTTTAACCACATAATTTAAACTATGTGTTCATATATTTGGAGTTGCACTTAAATAGACTGCCTTCTACCCAACTGCAGTCATTCTACCAAGTAACCAAGGTTGGTGATAAAAAGCGGGGGTTTTGAGATATTATAAAATGATCCAGGATAGAAGATGACCATGTGACCAATTGTCTCTGCTCTTGGTCAATGAGAAGGCTTTGGTATTAATCCCACTTTCTCCACATTTATCTACATAGCCCTGCTACTTGTTCCTCTTTAATTCAAAAATTTAAAATTTTCTCTATCCTTTGTCATTCAACATTACACTGAACTGCCTTTTCAGGTGAAAAATTCTAGATCACAATCACAATAAAACAGCTTCCCCTCATCAAGGTCAAGTCTGAGACTACACAACACCAGGTTATAGTCCAACAGGTTTAATTGGAAGCACACTAGCTTTCAGAGTGACGCTCCTTCATCACCTATTGGACTTCCAATTAAACCTGTTGGACTATAACCTGGTGTTGTGTGATTTTTAACTTTGTACACCCCAGTCCAACAGTGGCATCTCCAAATCAAGTCTGACACTAGTGGTGTTCTGCAAGGATCATAACTGAGAACTCCATTCTGTCATTTACATAAATGATTTGGATGAAAATGTCAATGGTCTGATTAGTAAGCTTGCAGATGACACAAAATTGGTGGGAGTTGGGGCCAGCAAGGTAAATTGTTAAAGAATACAGCAGTATATAAATCAGTTGAAAAATAGGGAGGAGAAATGGCAGATGGAGTTCGATCTGGACTCGTGTGAGATGATTCATTTTAGAAGCCTTATGTTGTGGTTGCACAGAACGTTGGTGATGCCACTTTTGGAGTATTGTATACAGTTATGGTTGCCCTGCTGTGGGAAGGATATTATTAAATTAGAAAGGCTGCAGAAAACATTTATAAGAATGTTACCAGGACTGGAGGGTTTGAGTTATAAGGGCAGACTGGGGCTTTTCACCCCGGAGCATAAGATGTTGAGGGGTGACCTTATAGAGATTTATAAAATCACTAGAGGCATAGATAAGATTATTAGCTAAGGTCTTTTTCCTAGGGTATTCAAAACTAGAGAGCATCATTTTAAGATGTCAGCAGAAAGATTTAAAAGAAAACTGAGGGGCAACTTTTTCACACAGCGGGTAGTTCATATGTGGAATGAATTGCCAGAGGAAGTTGCAGATGCAGGTACAGGTGCAACATTGAAAAGATATTTGGACAGGTACATGAATAGGAAAGGTTTCGTGTGATATAGGCCAAGTGCGGGCAAATGGAACTAGTTTAGTTTGGGAAAGTTGGTCAGCATGGACGAGTTGGACCAAAAGGTCTGTTTCCATGCTGTATATCTGTACGAACGGTTTACATTCACCTTAGCCTAGTCTCCCAAATATATGGATATGTGATAAAGCTTTGGTATTACTTAACACAACTATCTGGACATGACCTTTGCACAGTAAACTCACTCATCACAATCAGTTTGTCAATCCAGTATCAGATACTAAACAAAACAAAAGCTTCTATAATAAATCATTGAAGACAGAAACAGAAAAGAAAATCAATGAGTAGCAGGAAAGATATGTGCATCTGAACCATTTAGGTAACAGGAAAGTGGTCAGCCAAATCAGGGTTGCACAATTCAATGTAAAATCAATGATGGAGAATTTCAGTTTGAGGTCCCAAGACCACCATAAAGTGAAATGACTCATCTGACTCTGTGTTTACTTCCCAATTTAAGCAATATAACACAGTGCAAACACATTGTGGTTCTGTCTGCGTAAATCAGTGGTGAACACAGCAATGTGCTTTACAAACATTAGAGTACAAAGAGTTACACATTATGTGAGACACAGCATACGCTGAGACTGTCCAATACACAAGGAGGAGGCCAAATCAAGAGCTATGGAAAAAAAAGAAAAATCTTACATTTTTGCAGCAACTTTCACAATCTCAGGACATTCCAAATTAGGTTATAACTAATGATGTTTGTTTGAAACTGTAGTTGTTATTGTAATGTCAAAAACATTCAGCTTATTTTCACGATGAGATTGAGAAGTTATGTTGTTTCACTGCCACCAATGTGTCTGCTGGTATTAGTCTAAGATACTAATAGCAATTGGAGAAGGATGCCCACACAAAGTCTTTGGCAAAGGATAAGGTTCAATCTTCATAAATATCAAAGATTCATTACATATTGCTGAATGGCTAGTTACAATACATTTGAAATACACGATGATCTCTTTTGAGACATCAGGCTCAACTTGAGAGTACGTTCACATGACTACTACGGGAACATTCCCACAGAGTTCTGATGGCAACTACAGAACTTGTTAGGTGTTCCCAGGAGCTGTCCTTTACATCCTGATGGGTGACGGTTATCTCATGATATCAGCTAATCCTTTCACCTGCGGACTGCTTTGTATAACATAGATCTCCCCAGAAGAAGCCTGTTTGGAATCAGGTTTCCTGATCAAACACAGACACACCTGTGCAGTACCAAAGGACTACAGCATTCTTTGGAGTACGATCTTTCAAATAAAATGTCATTCAAGATCACTTACACCCTCTCAGCTGTACATCACTAATTCGAGGAAGTTGAGAGTGTGATGCTGGAAAAGTACAGCAGGTCAGGCAGAATCTGAGGAGCAGGAGAATCGATGTTTCAGGCAAAAACCCTTCATTAGGACTGAGGGGAACTAATTCAAGGAACACCATCAAAACCATTCCTAATACCTTACAAATATTTATGTCACCATCAACATCTACAAAACACGTCATCCAACAATGCTATTGCGGGAGCTCATTGGATTACACTACCACGTTTTCTATATTACAATGGGACCTGTAGTTTTACTTATAAAAATTAATTTAGTGGCCATAAAATACTTGGAACTCCTGATCTGGGGAAAGGTGTTCCTTCATTCTTTGTGATGGGCAATGTTGAATTGCATGTGAGAGATACTACGATTAAAAAGTAAGTAGAGGAGAAATCCTCATAACATTTTAGAAGTATTTAGATGTGCACTTGCGATGCCACGTTATTCAAGACTATAAGCCAAGTGCTGGTAATTGGGATAAAGATGATCAGGTATTTATTTTTGACCAACTCAGACTTGGTGGACCGAAGGTGTTTTCCTTGCTGTAGACCTCCATGATTCTATAGTCGTGATGGAACGACTGCACATGGAAGATTTTTTTCTTTGGTGCTGCTTGATATATAATGCAACATTTTGTGGCAGAGTGGCAGCATCCCTATCTCTAAACCAGGAGGCTTGGGTTTCCTATCCCCTGTTCCAGAGATGAGTCACAACAATGCTGCATTTTGGGAAAGCAAATCTGAGCAGGACTTCTACACTTAATGGTAAGGTACTAGGGAGTGTTGCTGAACAAAGAGACCTTGGAGTGCAGATTCATAGCTCCTTGAAAATGGAGTCGCAGGTAGATAGGATAGTGAAGAAGGCATTTGGTATGCTTTCCTTTATTGGTCAGAGTATTGAGTGCAGGAGTTGGGAGGTCATGTTGCGGCTGTACAGGACATTGGTTAGATCACTACTGGAATATTGTGTGCAACTCTGGCCTCCTTCTTATCGGAAAGATGTTGTGAAACTTGAAAGGGTTCAGAAACGATTTACAAGAATGTTGCCAGGGTTGGAGGATTTGAGCTATAGGGAGAGGCTTAACAGGCTGGAGCTGTTTTCCCTGGAGCGCTGGAGACTGAGGGGTGACCTTATAGAGGTTTACAAAATTATGAGGGGCATGGATAGGGTAAATAGACAAAGTCTAGACAAAGACCCTGGGGCCGGGGTGTCCTGAACTAGAGGGCATAGGCTTAGGGTGAGAGGGGAAAGATATAAAAGAGATCTAAGGGGCAACCTTTTCACACAGAGGGTGGTATGGGTATGGAATGAGCTGCCAGAGGAAGTGGTGGAGACTGGTACAGTTGCAACATTTAAGAGGCATTTGGATGGGTATATGAATAGGAAGGGTTTGGAGGGATATGGGATGGGTGCTGGCAGGTGGGACTAGATTGGGTTGGGATAGCTGGTCAGCATGGACGGTCCGGGTCGGTTTCCATGCTGTACATGTCTATGACTCTATCTCTGAACAGGTTGATTAGAAAATATCTATAATGCAACATTTGGAAAATACTGCCTTTTGGAGGTAGTATCAGTGGTAATATCACTGGACTTAGTAATGCTGACGGACCATGGTGTTGCTCTAGGAACTTGGGTTAAAATCCCACCATGGTGGAGTAGAATTTCAGGAAATCCAGAATTTGAAAGTCTATTTCAATAATGGTCACCCTGAAATTGCTATTAAAATTTTACGTGGTTCACTAATGTCTTTTTGGGAAAAGTATCTGTGGTCCTTACCAAATCTTGCCTATGTGTGAAACCATGCCCATAATAGAACAGCGGTGGCTTGGAGAGAAGGTTGGGCAGGGAGTGAAGGTGTAAAAAGATGAAGCTGAACGCCAATTTTTCATGAATGCATTTTCTTCTACTGATCCCCTGCAGGTTATGGGGTTAGCTGCTAACCTCTGGACAGGAGGAATTTGTGTCTCAAAAGAAGGATGATGTTGCACATTTTGGACATGAGCTGCATCTGAGTTTTGCAAAACTTAAAACTTGCATTTATGTGGCGCCTTCCATGATGAGAGGACATCTCAAAGTGCCTTACAGCCAACAATGTACCTTTGGAAGTTTAGTCCTTATAGCCATGGATAAAAAAAATACCTGATTTATGCACAGCAGGATTCCATAAACAATGCGTTAATAACAGGATAATGTGTTTGAATTTTGTGTGCTGTTGACTGCGGATGATATAGCACCAAGATATTAATTTGTTTTACTTTAAAGCAGTGCATTAGGATCATTCCCAGTCATCTGTGAGGGTAAATGGGCCTTGGTTTAACTTCAAACTGAGAGGCAGCACTTGCAAATATGTAGCAACTCCTTATATTACAGTGGAGTGTAAGATAGGATTTGTGTATTCAGGTCCTGGGACACGATTTGAACCCACAACCTTCCGGCTCAGAGTTGAGAGTACATCTAATTGAACCATAATGTACACAAAAGACTAAGATATACTCCATTGTCTTGTAATTTAAGCAGTTTTTATAGTGAAATACACTATCAGGGGATCTCACATTTCTACTTCAGTTAGGTAGAAGTCTTCAAACACCTTCCTCTCTGCTGCTGGACATTGTCAAGATTTTTATAGCTCCAGTGAGGTAGGATGACTAAAAGCTTAAGAAACTCCAAAGATGGGAGTGTCAGGAGAATGCAGATGTAGTTTGGTAGTTTGTTAACTACATTATAGGCATATCAAGCACAATCACTCATTGTGACGGTTGTCCATGCCCTCAATCAAACTGAGCATTAAAAAAGGCAGGGAGAACAAGAGTCACCACAGACAACAAGAAGACATTGTTGAGGGAAGTGTAGCAGCATCAGATATTTCAATCATTCCTAGCTCGTGGCTCAAAAATTAAAGTGAAGCTGCAGTGTCATCAGGCAACTAGACAGCGCTCGGAACAGGTAAATGTCGCACTAAGCCAAAACGACTGTTTCTATGACAACTTTCACACATCATTGATGTGACTCACAGATATGGTATATGCCCATCTATTGTACTCAGGTAAAAGTCCAAATGAAATAAAGGACAGGCAACATCATCTAACCTCAATAGTTCCACCTACACAACTTCAACGTTTCCAAGGTCAGCAAACACTGCCACAAAATAGAAATAACATTGATTATTTTTATTCCATTGTGTTTCACTTCAATCATTTCTCTTCCACCATTTATCAGCAGTTCCTATTCTCCTCCTCCACCTCTTATTGCCCTACGCGAGTTTGAATTTCTGTTTCAGAGACCATTCACGCACAGAAGACAGGCTTTTTTAAAAAAAAGGAAACTGGTACACATTGCACCACTTCTGAAGTATAGCATTTGGACAAAGGTTAGCAATTTGGCACTGGGGCAACTGGTGTCCAATCTATGCAGGAACTGGCCACATTGCGAAGGTTTCGGGGAACAAGTTTTCAGGCGTTTGGCTATAAGATTCTTTTAAATGTGTTCATGAGGGTTCTAATATTCACTTAAAGACCATGGGTCAAAATATGCTTACACTGGGTACAGTATGGGTTGAACCTCTGGGCTCCCAGAATTGTTTTTCTTCAAAATGTTGTTGAGCAAACCTTGCTAGGAGCCAGAAATATTTCCTGCCATGCTCACCAATCTCACAGTTTCGTTAACTGTCCCTTCTCTACATGCCCCATTTCTTTACCCCATCTCATTGTCTAAACTGACATCATTCTATCCATTTATCTCACAAGGAATGAGGGCTGCCCACAGCCAAAGATTCTAAAAAGCAGCATCTTTATTGGTATTGTTGATACAGTCACTAAGAGTAAGTCAACTGAAGAACGTGATAGAAAAGGAGCAGATGCACTATTGATCAGTCTAGTGTTTTACAACCTCAGGCATATCCCAAAACAACCATTACAACTAATGTCTTAATTGCAAAGTGCACTCTGTCGGGTAGTGTTCTATTGTTTGATAAGGTACTGACAGCCAACTTTGTTCCATTCACCAAAAAGGTCATGGGAGAATTGCCACAGTCATGCTTTGGTTTGCCAATTTTCCGGCATTGCCCTGATGTCTCTGGGAACTAGAAAGTCTAATCTCCAAAATATTACTGGGACAACCTGGCTGACAAACATAAATTTTCTTTGAAGGTTTTATTTACCAGCTTTAATAATATTGGACGTGAGGAAAATCTAACAGTCAAGATTCACCAATGGAGTTTTGAGGAGTCTGTTTGCTTTTCAATTGTCATGGGATTGTGAAAAGTGCGCTTATCAGTCAAAACTGGATGTAGTTAGACTTTTTTTCCTATTGTGGTGACTGCAAACGTTCACTCGCTCATCCCTAAAATTACTTACTTTGCTCCATCTTAGGTTGCATGCTATCCATATATAAACCCCAGTCATCACTGTCAAAAAAAAAAGGCTAAATCCTCATAACTTATCTGTTCCACCTGTCTGAAGTCATTTTTCTTTCCTGAGATTATGGACACGGCTGGTGAGGTCAGCATTTATTATCCATTGCTAACTGACCCTGAGCAATTAAGAGTCAACCACATTGCAGGGGATCTGGAAAGATGCTTGCACTCATAAGTAATTTCTGGTCAAAATAAAACATTAAACTCCCATATAGAACTTAGACTCTGTTGTAAATAAAGTGATATCTAGGTCTATTACCCAATTTTAGGACATAGAGGTTGTTTACAGGTGACAGATTGGATGTAGCCTAGCTACCATTTCCAAAAGCTCATTATTTCTCACTAAAGCTCTCTGAATCAATATCCCCACTATCCCATTTCCCCACGATGATGGCAATATTTGAAATTGCTCTGAGATATTTACTATCCTCTTTGCAATGAAGTCACATCTTCATTAATGCTTTTTGATCATGAATAGGTATCTGTGAACTTCTCTTTAAATTATTAACCTTGAATCATTTCCAGGCAACACAGACATGATCAAACAGATCTTCTTTCGTGTTCAGTTCCAATCCTCCGATCATCCCATCCTAACCTGGACAATATATTTACCGCTGGTCATAACTTTGTTGTTTATTACTCTATTGATCAATCTTATTGTTTAACTGATGACTGCACAATGGAAAGCCAAGTAATAATTTAAACACTACCTATCCATTAACATCCTGAATATATCTATGTCTTGTGTGTCAAATTTTAATGACTAGGTTGATGAAACAGTCAATCAATATTTGGCCACTTGTGTTTAATTGGTGATGACAACACATAAACCCAGCCAGTGACTTAATGAGGCTGCGGCAGATATAAGCACCTTGATTTGCAAGCTTGAATTAAATATAATGGAGATGACAGTCAATGCTTCAGAAACTTTTAACAGATCACCCTGTGAACTTGTGCATAAAACCACCAATGTTTTCAACTACTGAATTTAAGTCTAATGTTACCAAGTCCTTGTGATTGAAGGCCCATTAAGGAAGCTGAAATGTATGCACTACAACTGAACCACTAAGGAAGTGGTGCCATAAAATGGGGAACACAAGGAAGGGTAATAAGACTGGCATCCAAAGTCGACTTAAGGGATTTAAAGTCAACCACACTGCAAGGCACTGGAGTCAAACCAATGTTTTCAACTTACTGAATTTTATACTGATGATACTAAGTCCCTGCGATTGATGGCCCACTGAGGAAGCTGAACTGCATCCACTACAAGTGGCCCACTGGTAGAGCGGCTAAATAAAACAGCTACACACTCTGAGGTGAAAACTGCAAGGGAGGCAAACAACGCATTCAAGAAAGAACTGGGTGATTACTTGGATAAAAATATTGCGCAAAGGTACAGGGATAAAGGAAGTGATTGGTACTCACTGCTGATGTGCATTTAATAAGCAGTATGGGCTGAATGGCCTCCTAATGCACTCTAACACTTCTGTGATTCTGTGTCGGTTATTTGAAGGCAAAGGTTCAAAAACTCCAAAATGGACAAAAATCTATGAAAGCAGGATTGAACAATCTATAGCAGTGCTTCTCTCTGACCATCCCAATCAGTAATTCCAAAGAAACTTCTTTACCAGAGAGTGGTGCACGTTTGGAACTGGGCACCATATGGAGTAATTGAGGAAAACAGCAGAAATGCATTTAATGGGAAGCTAGATAATCATCTGAGATATGAAAAGGAAGAAAATGTGAAGGTGGAGTACAGCTGAAGGAGGAGTACAGCTGAAGGAGGCTTGATGGGTGATACCAACAAGGATCAGTTGGGCAGAATAGCCTGTTTCAGCAGGAATATAAAGCATTCTCATGGCTGTTAATAAACATAAGAAAAAGCTATATTGTTCTTAAGCAATATATAAACTGACTGATACGAAAGCATTTATATTTCAGGTACTGCAACTGTAGAGGAGTGTACAAAATAAATTCAATGCAAAGGCAACACCACCCAAATGAAAACATTGCACAGTGCTCAACCTTCCTCATTACTCACTGAACAGCATGCTTTATTTCCAATTTGTTATTGACGTAGGTACAACACAACTCAGAGTGCCTTTCCTTGCCTGCTGTCACTGAACCTCATTTGATTTGATTTTTGACCTCATCATAATGACGTTGAGACTCAACACATGATGCAGCTTGACAGGCAAGCCGATTGGAATTCTCAGCAATTGGTTGCCAGTCACCGACTTCAATATGGCTGCACCTCATGGACAATCTGTGTGTCTGACACGCTGGATAGCACAACCTCATTGAACATCCTGACTCATGTTTGTAATGGGTTAAGAATCATTCAGCTCAGCTGCACAAACATCAATGGCAGAAGTTTGTGACCCTGTGTGGATATTACAATCAAATTAAGGGCTAACCAATGGCTATGATGATGAGGAATGTAAGAAAATTACATGATTGGCATACAACAATGTCGTAAGAGATCAAAAGTTAACCAAGTTGCAAGGCACTGGAGTTACATGTAGATCAGATTGGGTCACCTGCATTGACAAGCATTTTCCACTGCAAACACATAAAGAGGCCACATTAATGGAATAGTGAAATTTCATCGCATAACATCAACATTGTCCAGTGCCATAACCCCTAGACTACCATTACACTGTGATACAAACCGATTAAAATTCAGAGCTGACATTACTAGCTGTTGTGTGTGTGGTCAGAACAAGCTTCTTTCGACATGAAGGATGCCTTTACCTTTAGCAAAACAAAAACATGGAGAAGGAACTTGTTTATATCACAGTTTGGTTACTTGAAGCAGGATAGCTGCTGGTACAACTGATGATGTCCAAATAATAACTTTGGACAAAGCTCAACAATTTCAATTACTTCTATTTTCTCTTTTTTTTTAAGAATATGGACAACACAGGAAAGACATTGGTCAAGAATTTGCTTCCAGCAGTAAAATAGCAGCACTTTTGGTTGGCCATGAAGAATCTAAGATCTACTGATCTAAGATTCACAAAGATCTAGCAATCTCTGTGGCATGGGTTTTATCTTCCCCATGATGTTACCAAGCAGGAAAGATAGCCAATCACATTAGAGTATTGTCACAGGTAGCAAACTAAAATGTAAAAACCATTCACACCCTTCATTCTTAATTCAGTTTTACAGAAAATTGTACAAATGAATCGGCCATACACAGAGAATTAAGGCAGAAGCTGAAATATCTAAAGCAACATAGAAAAATACATTTTATTTTAAAAATATTTGTTTTCAGATTAAAAATTCAACAATCTTTAAATGTAATTTTCAGGGCCAGTGAGACTGCACAACAGCATTTATGGAATCATAATTTTTACAGCAGAGAAAAAGGCCCTTCTGCCCAATGTGTCCATGCTGGTCATCAAACATCCTTATGTTCTAATCCAGCACTTGGCTCATAGCCTTGTATGTTATAGTGTTTCAAGTGCTCATCGAAATGTAATTAAATCTCTACCTTTTAGGCAGTGAGTTCCAAATACCCACATTTTACCTCACAACCCCTCTAAAGCTCCTGCTCCTTACCTTAAAGTTATGACCCCCTGGGTTGTTGACTCTTCTACCAAGGGGAAAAATGTTTCATTATCCATTTTTCTATGCCCCTCAGAATTGTGTGCACCTCAATCATGTCCCCCGCAGCCTTCTCTGCTCTAATGAAAACAATTGAGTCTCTCTTTATAGCTGAATCGCTCTATCCCAGACAATATCCTTGGGAATATCTTCTGTTATCCTCTTCAGTGCAGTCACATCCTTCCTATGGTGTGATTACCAGAACTGGACACACTACTCCAGCTGTGGCCTGATTGACATTAAATGCAGCCCCACCCTAATCTCCTTGCTCTTGTATTCAACACCTTGATTAACAAAGGCAAGTATCCAATATGTTTTTTGAACTACCTTATCTAACTGCCCTGATACCTTCAAGGATGGACAAACACACCAAGGTCTCTCTGATCTTCTGTACTTCCTAGGTTCAAACCACTCAACACATACTCTCTTGTTTTGCTAATCCTCCCAAAATGCATCTCCCCACATTTTTCAGGAGTAAATTCCATTTACCACTGTTTACCAATGGACCAGCCAACTTATATCATCCTGTAGTCTCAGATTTTCCACATACATTTTTGTGTTACCTGTGGCTTAACTGATCATACCTCCTAAATTCACATCTGGATGATTAATGCACACAACAAACAGCAAGGGTTGCAGCACTGAAAACTGCCACTGGATAAGGGTGGCACAGTGGTTAGCACTGCTGCATCACAGCGCCAGGGACCTGGGTTCAATTCCTGCCTCGGGCGACTGTCTGTGCAGAGTTTGCACATTCTCCCCATGTCTGTGTGGGGAGTCAGTATTGCAGTCAGGTGAATTGGTTATGCTAAGTTGCCCACAGTGTTAGGTGCATTAGTCAGGGGAAATAGGTCTGGGTAGGTTACTCTTCGGAGTGTTGGTGTGGACTTGTTGGGCCGAAGGGTCTGTTTCCATACTGTAAGAAATCTAATCTTTAGGTTTCAACACACAAAAATACCTTTCAACCGTTAGCCTCTGCTTTTGTTACTGAAACAATCCAAGTTTGGATCCAATTTTCCAAATTGTCCTTGCTCCCATGTTCATAGCTTCTAACCAGTCTTCCATGCAAGAACTTGTCAAAAGAATGAAATCCATGTTTGACTACTTCAACTAGTTATCTAATTGAAAAATTCAATCAAATTTATTGAACATGATCTCCTTCTTTGAAAGCCATGTTGACTATTCTGATTAATTCTTGCCCTTCTAAGTAGAGATTAATTCTGTCCCTTAAAATTTCTTTCCAATAGTCTCCCTCACATAGAGATCTGTGGTTTACTGCTTTACCCCTACTACCCTTATTGAATAATGGCACCATATTAGATGTTCAGCAGTCCTGTGGCCAGAGAGGATTTGAAAATTAATGCCATAGTCCCTGAACTCACCTCCATTACCTCTCACAGCAGCCCGAGATATGTCTCATCCGGGCTTGAGAGTTTATTCACTTTCAAGCCTGCTTAATCTGTGAATAGCCCTTCCTCCTTTCAATATTATTTCCTTCAAGTATGTCATAGGTCCTTCGCTGACTTCTATACCTACATCTTATTTCTCTACAGTGAATACAGAAACAAAGTTTTCATTTAAAACCTCAGCTAAGTCTTACATACTCATACATATTTCAGTCACTACTGTTTCCCTTGTTTTATTTTGCATGTCATAAAATGCCTTTTGATATTTCTTTGTTCCCTCTTTAATCTCACTTGTGTTTTTTAAGCAACTTTCTGTTATGAAGCCAGTATGAAGTTAAAAATCCAGTTCCTTCTCAGTCAGTAACAGCTTCAAGCACTTTCTGCAATAAATTTAAAGGAATAAAAGACCAAGTTTTCATCTATTCAAGAGGGAGAGAAGTAGAAAACAGGAAATTAAAGACCAGTAACATAACATCTGTGGGGGTTAAGTGTTAGAATCACCCATTAAATAAATTATACAACTGGGCACTTCAGAAAACACAAGGTGATCAGGAACAGTCAGCATGATTTCTCGAAATGGAAATCAAGGTTAACTAATTTAGCAGACATCAGTGAAGGAGTAAAATGGGCTGTGGATAAAGATGAGTTTATCCTTCTCTCCAATGAAACCAGACTCTACTTCTCTCATCTATCTCTAATCTCCTCATACTTGAAGTTTTTTATCCCTGGAACCTTACTTATAACCCCGGAAGAAGAAATTGGAACAACTGTAATTTGGGGAATCACAGTACCGGGTCCAAACTGACGTTCTATACTAAAAGACACGAGACGAATCTGCCATTTGCAAGATTTTTTCCATCTTTCAGTCTGGCTCATTTTCTGGTATTGTGTCATGCACACAGAATGAAACAGCAAAGCCAACCAGAATAACTGATGATGTGACATTTAGGAAGATGGTCTGATATCTGTCACATTGTCTCAACCTGTGCTCAAGTATTGCTTTTTATCTTGACAGTAGCCTCTACCTTGCGAATGGTCCTCCTCAAAACTATAAAAAAGCAATATATTTCTGATTACTCTTTACAGAAATGGTAATGAGCACTGTTTAAGAGTATTTATCAAACACAAGTTCTAATTACTGTACTGTTGTCTGATCGGTGTGTCAGTGACAAGGTTTGATGCTGTACAGAATGGTGGGTAATAAATAACTGATTGCCCCAAGGCAGAGTTTTCTGAAGCAGTTACAAAATCTCTCAGAGAACAGTCAAATGCCAAAAGTAGTATCCAATGAGTCTCAATCCTTTAGTCTTTCCCAGACCCTGTGCTTGGTTCTCCTTTTTAAGTACTCAAGAATTTCACTTTGAGAGTAGCCAAAGAACTAGAACGTACAGAAAAATATCAAGGAGTTCATGGATATAAATACGAAAATTGTCCAGCAAGGTCAGGGGAAGTAATGATATGCAGTGATTTGCAGATTTCCAGAACTCGCTCATCAATACATGTCACTGTGCTGTTTATGTGCCTCAAACAGCATCCTGCCCTTAGCCTTACAATTAAATAAAAGACTTGAATATTACTCGCCCATTAAGCACTGTAGAAAATTAAACATTCTAATAAAAAATATAATAACATTTTAAACAATGTGATAATAGCTAATGACTGATTAGCTACTCTGGTCTGGAACGTGATGGACAAAGCAGTCTCATTCTTTCAGGTTCGAGTAGTTGGAGATTTTTTTTAAATCAGGTTTCAACTTTGAATAAATGTTGCCTTATCCTTCCTTTTGGTCTCTATTTTGTCTTTTTAAAATCTAAACTTTTTTCCTCCCTTAGCTTACTTCTCTTTCTGTGATTGATTGAACATTGAATTCATTTACTCTAATTCAATTTCTTCTTGGACAATCTTCCATCTGGTTCTCTTATATTTTAAGGTTTAAGTGAACAAGGGCAGTTAAAGATGGGCATTGCCAGAGATGTCCGTATCTCAGGAAAGGAGAAATAAAACATCTTTGACCGTCATTGTGCTCCCAGCTGTCCTGCTGCCTTCACCACACCATTCTCTGTATGCACTCTCAACAACCTTTGGCATACAAAACCATAAAGATGCCATGCTCCAGCATACTCTTTTGGATAGTTCAGTCCTAGTTATACGCTGAGTTGAAAACTTTCTTTGCCCAGACGTTCTTTTGTCAGTCTCTGTGATATTTTTCATCCCTCAATCATTCTTCAATTTATCACAAGCAAAACGCATTGCTGCTTATTATGCAAATTGAAACTGAAGATCTGTGGGAGGTCAGTTGAAGTGAATTGAATGTTTACAGTGGAAAAGTCAAAGCAATTCTCTGTCTATACCGACTACGGTAAGTCTCTACATTTAGTGGCAAATTACCCACACATGAAGTCATTCCCTCCCTGCTTGTCTGCAGCAGAAGCACTAATTAATCTACAATCCAGAATCTTTGTTGTAATTAAATGTGTTTGCTGAGGTAGCCTTTTCTCCATTGGCTCTTGTTTCACTCATGCTGTCGTCAAACTTACCAAAAAACTCCAGGCGCTAATGCACCAACTTGCCTAATTATCCTCTCATAGGTCGTGCTCAGGAATAAAAGATCATGCTTTGGCTGTTCAAACAAAGACAATAGGCTGTGCTGAAGTGCAGCTAATTTTTCCAGAGCCAATTGAATTTCTATTCTTTACTGCTTGGCTTATACCCATGAACATTGCACAATTCAAGGTAACAATATATAATTGTCCAAATACTTAGCCTCAGATTAATTACATTAAGTCACAATCTCTGCTATGATCATTCCTTATTTATTAATTCCAAACCAAACAGTGACTTGTTCTCAGATGGTCTTTAACATATTCAAGCCATTTTAGAGGAGATGTTTCATATACAACTTGATTCTAAAAAACATAAGGAAAATATTAGAAGGATCAAAGTGTCTGAAAAGAATTAATGCAGATTTGAAACACAGTTTTCTTTCCACAAATGTTGTTGGACCTACTAAGTTTCTCCAGCATTCTTTGTGTTTGTTCAGGAAACATTTGAGCAGATGATGAGAGAGATATGTTTTAAGTCTTAAAGGAGAAAAGATAAGGTAAAAGGCCAAAGTTTGGGGAAGTCACAGCTAAAGGCACAGCCACTGTGGCCTCATTTCAGTGTTATTGAATTAATGCCACCTTGGCAGCACAATGGCTCAGTGGTTAGCACTGCTGCCTCACAGCACCAGGGATCCGGGTTCGATTCTCACCTTGAGTGAGCTTGCACGTTCTCCCCGTGTTTGTGTGGGTATCCTCGAGATGCTCCAGTTGCCTCCCACAATCCAAAGATGTGCAGGTCAGGTGAATTGGCACAGCTAAATTGCCCATCATGTTTACCTAGTCAAGGGTAAATATAGGGTAGGGGAATGGGTGGATTATTCTTCGGAGGATCAGTGTGAACTTGTTGGGCCAAAGGGCCTGTTTCCATACTGTAGGGAACCAAATCTAATCAAGAATTGGAGGGAGCATTGAGAGTTGATGAAATACTGTACATTAAGTGATCTGTGACCTGGTTCTATTTGTCATCGGATTGTACCTTGTGAAGTTGGAGTTGAAACAAGGTGGACCATTGCTCCATAGTTGTCATAAAGGTCTCAGAACCAGTGATCCCAAAATTTGGTCCTGCTTTGTTATTACATCAAGACTCATCAAATCTCATCAGTGCCTTCTCTGCTGTTTCTCTAGTGATTCCACATAATTGTAATCCACTGCAACTTTCATGGGGCAACCTGGTTGACACCAGAGTGGTTAGTGTCTGTTAGTCTGGTGCCAGGTGTGGTATGGTCTACCACTGGGAATTGTGAAAATCATGCCACAGATCATTAGAGCCTAATGGACCACACTCATTGTGGGCAGAAATCAGTGGCATCGCATTGTGATAATGGAATGGTCAGCTTTCACACAACTAGATAGAAGAATAACCAAGTGAAAACAGAGAAGCCAATCAACCCTTTGAGCTTGATCTGCCATTCAATACTCTAATGGTTCACTATCAACTTACTTATCCTGTTCATATTTCTCCACACATACTTTGATCCCTTTAGCCTGAAGAATTACATCTAACTCCTGGAAAATTTTCAATGTTGAGGCCTTGAACACTTTCAGTTTCCGTGCTGTATGACCTTAAAGCCAGACAATAAATGTGCCATTGCCAACTTTATCAACATTCCAAGAGGAAAGACTCAACTTCTGGAGTCAGTAGCAAAGAAAGCTGCTAATCACCTTGGGAAAAAAAATAAAAATGTTGTTACCTCAATGATTGGTGGAATGATTAATTTTTAGTATTAAATAAAAATTTTGTCAATGCTGGCCTTGTGTACCTTTTAAATAAGCCATCATTGTTATGCTTCATTTTAAACATCTGATGTCAACCTCTACTTAATCTCAGAGTAAGCCCTAAAACCCAGGCTATAAAATAATAATGCTAGACTATAATATATTTTAAATTACCAACAACTATTTAATAAACAGTTGCTACAAATTGGCAGATTTGTAACAGCTGTAAATACAGGACTAGGAGCAGTCCATAAATGTTTAATAATGACACACAGCATGTTATTAATTCATAATAAATTTGAGCGCCTGAAATATTTATGAATATGCAGCTCGTGAGCTTGATGTCAGAGTCTGAAGCTGATTCCTTCATTCTGATTCATGCAAAAGTTTTGTTTAAGATTATTATCCTACAACTACAAATGAACTCAGCTAATGAGTACCTATCTGGCTGCTGCAGTGTACTGTTCGGTGACAATAATGACCTCCATACTAACATTGCCAATGGTTTTTATCGCTGAAGTGCCGATTGGATACTGGATCGACAATATTGCACGAGAAATTTGGTAAGAAACAGTGGTTTGATTTAAAAATTACCATGAAAGCAAAGGCTGTATTTTCCCTGGTCTTTGAGATCCTTAAGTCAGGATAAAACAGAAGCTCCAAACCCACAGTTAATGTCAGCAAGACAAGCTCAAGCCCTGTTTCAGGAATTGGCCTCGTCATTGAAAATATCCAGCCCTGACTTTTTGTCAGCAGACAGGCTTTCAGTGCTAACAGTGCAATAGTGGCTTGCCATGTTTGGAGACTTGGCAGCCTCCATTGGGAGAGGTAGGGTCAGGTGAAGCTAAGGGCACAAGCGTGGAGACAATCTCTCTGGGCTCCAGAGCAGAGAAAGAATTAACAACATTAAGGCCAACAACTTCATTAGGATAAGGGTGGGGGGAGTCCTGCCAAAAATAGATCAGGATCCTAAGTAATTATGGCCTTTCACGTATACAGTCCTCTCAATGAGGCATAGGGTCTTTGGTTCCCATGGACCTCAGAAGGTCACGTCTGTCGATCGTTAAATGGAATGACTACATGCTGGCATTGAGAATGTTCCCTGTGGGTCGGAATGCTTCAGAGAACTATGCTGAAGTAGTTCCTCTTATTTTCCTTGCCCCCTCCCACCACCAATGGCTTAGAATTAGAACAGGATTGTTTGCTGTTTCTTACTGGTTGACTTAGATGACTAACTGGACCTAGTTTCACCACAGCACTACCAGCCGATCACCAAATGTGATTGCCTTTTTCAACCTTCGTTCTGTTCCAGAAAAATCCACTTTCTACTCAGATTTGCACTACCCGCAGATGTAGTGAAGTGGTGATTCTTCAACTCACTTGATGATTCCCCTTTTTGTGGTCAGGTTAATTTTGAGTTGTTCGATGTCATTGGCATCATTGAGGTCAACATCATCGATAGAGCCAAAATGAGAAATGTTTGCTCTCTTAGCTCAGGACCCTGCCTGAGACTGTACCACCTTTGCTTCAGATTTCCTAGCCAGGGAAAACAATTTCCCAATATCCAACCTTCACAACCTTTTATGTTTCAATAAGGTCACCTTCCATTATTTTCAGAGTCAGAGAAACATTTTTCCTCTGGGAGATTCTAAAAGTAGGAGTTACTGTTAAAAATAAGACAGAACTGTTGAAAATTTAATTTCTTCTTAACAGCTTTGAAACTCTCTTTCTCAAAAGATGGTGAAAACAGAGCCTCTAAATACTTCTAAGGCAGAGATAGTTTCTTGATAAGCAATGGGGTGAAGGGTATCAGGAATAGGAGGGAATGTGGAAGAAATCAGATCAGCCATGATCTTCTTGTATTGTGAAGCAGATTTGAGGCACTGAGTGGCCTCTACTCCAGCCCTATTTTGCATGTTTTCACAGTTTTCATAAGAGAAACAGAGGTAGAAACCATTACTTGTCCCAGAAAAGCTCAAAGGAAAATGGGTCTCACAGAAATAAATTTAACAGGTAATCAAAAAGGCCTTGTGACTCCCAAGAGGAGAAAAGATGATGAAGGAGTAGAGGTTTCAAAGTAGTTCAGAGTCAATTAAGTATTTTTGAGCTGTAGTCAGGGATGGAGATGCAGCAAACATATGACCATAAACAACAATTAAGTCTTTTATAAACCAAGTGGTTTCAGTGATATTGGTTCAGTGATTGAAACATACAACATTCTTGGGGGCTTGACAAGGTAGATGGGGAAAACATTTCCCCTTGTAAGAGAGTCTTGGACCAGAGGGCATGATCTCAGAATAAGAGATAGCATACTTAAGTTAGAGATGAGGAGGAAGTCAGGAAGCTGTCAAGGCTGGGTCATCAAATATACTCAAGGTCAAGACAGATTTTTAATTAGTAAGGGAATCAAGGGTGATGGAGAAAAGGCAGGAAAGTAGATTTGAGAGCTTTTAGTTCACGTGATAAAATGTTGATGTAACAAAAAAAATCATGCTTCTAAATAATATCTATTTATTAACTACTGATTCATATGTCAGGTCAGCTACGTCACCTATTATACATAGAGTAAAAGACATCAAAATGATTGAATTATTTAAGAGCGAGCAATTGGAGTGTTCAGGGTTGAGCTTAGGAGAACAGGGATGTTCTTTTTAAAATAAATAACATTTTGCGGGAGCTTGGTGTGGCTAGCTGCCGAGAGGGCCTTTCCCATCATGGGGGTTTCTAGAAGTAGGGGCCACAGTTACAAAATCAGGTACCTCACACTTAAGAGGTAAGAAGGAACTTACTTTCATACAGAGTCATTGGTATTTGACATTCTGTTCTCCAGTGAGCATTCAATGGGTCAATTCATATATATTCAAGGCTGAATTAGACAGATTTTGATTGATAATGGTGTCAAGGGCTATGAGGGACTGGTAGAAATGTGAAGGTAAAGCCACATTCAGATCAGCCTTGGTCCTACTGAATGATGGAAGTTGGCTTGAGGGGCAGAATGGCCTCTGCCTCTTTCTATTTCTTTTTTTCTCTTTATCTCAGGGAATTAAGTCCACGGGCCAAATATGTTATATGTTTGCCCATTAGTATATATCTTATAATAACCTAACAACCTAATAGGTACAGTTAGTAAGTTTGCAGATGACACCAAAATTAGAGGTGCAGTGGACAGCGAAGAGGGTTACCTCAGATTACAACAGGACCATGACCAGATGGGCCAATGGGCTGAGAAGTGGCAGATGGAGTTTATTTTAGATAAATGTGAGGCGCTGCATTTTGGGAAAGCAAATATTAGCAGGACTTATACACTTAATGGTAAGGTCCTAGGGAGTGTTGCTGAACAAAAAGATCTTGGAGTGCAGGTGCATAGCTCCTTGAAAGTGGAGTCCCAGGTAGATAGGATAGTGAAGAAGGCGATTGGTATGCTTTCCTTTATTGGTCAGAGTATTGAGTACAGGAGTTGGGAGGTCATGTTGCGGCTGTACCAGACATTGGTTAGGCCACTGTTGGAATATTGCGTGCAATTCCGATCTCCTTCCTATCGGAAAGATGTTGTGAAACTTGAAAGAGTTCAGAAAAGATTTACAAGGATGTTGCCAGGGTTGGAGGATCTGAGCCACAGGGAGAGGCTGAACAGGCTGGGGCTGTTTTCCCTGGAGCATCGGAGGCTGAGGGTGACCTTATAGAGATTTTCAAAATTATGAGGGGCATGGTTAGGGTAAACAGACAAAGTCTTTTAGTAAAAAATGAGGTCTGCAGATGCTGGAGATCACAGCTGCAAATGTGTTGCTGGTCAAAGCACAGCAGGTTAGGCAGCATCTCAGGAATAGAGAATTCGACGTTTCGAGCATAAGCCCTTTTCCCTGGGATTGGGGAGTCCAGAGCTCATAGGTTTAGGGTGAGAGGGGAAAGATATAAGAGACCTAAGGGGCAACTTTTTTACGCAGTGGGTGGTACGTGTATGGAATGAGCTGCCAGAGGAAGTGGTGGAGGCTGGTACAATTGCAACATTTAAAGGCATTTGGATGGGTCTATGAATAGAAAGGGTTTGGAGGGATAGGGGCCGGGTGCTGACAAGTAGGACTAGATTGGGTTGGGATATCTGGTCGGCATAGACGGGTTGGACCGAAGGGTCTGTTTCCATGCTGTACATCTCTATGACTCTATGTGTCGAAGTTCAAATGTCCTGTCATAACCTAAAAGATGAGTGCAGTTTCTATGTATCCTACAGGGAGGACCTTAAATTCTCAAATTAATTTTTGACCATACATTTTACAGAAACTCTAAATCAATGATTAAAATCCTAATGCTGATGACTTAATTGAAATGTTTATAAATCCTCTCTGCAGTATTTATGAAGTCATAACTTTTCATATATCAATTCCATATTTCACTGCTCAGAGAAGGTTTCATAAGGATTGGGGTCTTGTCTAATGGAACAGGGCACATATAAAAATTATACTTTGGTTCCCAAACTACATTGAGCAACCTTAAGCCAGATGCTAAATCATTGTACTATGTGATAGTGGCATGCCATGATACTGCCACTCAGTTTCAATTTAACTCCATGGAAACAAATGATATCAGCAGTTGTCAATTTAAGTTTATCATTCAGAATTGCCTCATTAACTGCTGCTTTTAGACTGAATGTTCTAGATACATATAACCATTCTGTGTCAGCCATTTCTCTGAACTTTCTCACTTTCTTTTTGCAATAATTTTAAATCTCTGATCTCTGGATAATAACTCAATTACCAATTCTAACTGAATGACATTAATAAGCAGAACAAAGACTTTTTTCTCCCCACTTTTCACCAGCCATTTTTTGTGTTTGGAGTGGTAATGATTGTCATCTGTAAATACAGATCAATAATCCATTAGCTGTTCTTGCAGATGTTAATGTACGTTGTACTTGGATTTTTTTTCCCTAAAAGACTCTCCAAATGCAAGCAGTTTGGAAACAGTTTCCAGACGAGCTGTTGCTGTAAGTGTGGAAAGAAGAGATGACTTTGAATTTCTGGTTCCCAAAAATCTTCAGTCAACCACAGAAATCGGTTTGCTCCCCATTACATTACCATAAAACATCTATTTCTCTAGCAACATCTGCTGGTAGTGGGCAGCAAAGAATCACAAACTGGAAGTGACTTGGCCCTTCATGCCTTCACTAACTCACCAAATGAATGTCATTGCCCAGTGCCAATCTCCCGCTTTTTCTTTCCACATACTTACACTGAATAATCTCTTCAATGTGTCAATGGAACCTGCCTCCGTCACACTTCCATGCATTCCATACCCTAACTACTTGCTGAGCGAAAAATCTTTTACTCATTTCACTCTTGCTTCTTTTGCACATTATTTTATAACTATGTGCTCTCATTCTTGCACAACAGCAAATTATATATTTTTTCTAATCTAGATCAATAACCCTTGATGATTTGCCTGGCCACCATGTATCTGCAGCATGTTTTAGTTTACTCTAGTACATTGAGATGCGATACTGTCAAAACGTTGGGACAGACTTCACTCAAAAAGAGGCTTGTAATGACCTAACAGAAATATTTAACTTTATGAATTGATTTAATAGAAAAGATAGAAAGAAGATACTTGCATTCATTGAGACATAGATGATCAGTAATAGGAATTTGAGAAACAGCTTGATCCAGAAAGTGATGAGAACAATCAATAATACTGCAGTTGAGATGAATAACATTGATGCTTTCAAGGACAAAGAAAGAAGAAATTGTGTTTGAAAGGTCTGAATCAGTTTCAGAGAACAAGAAATATTGGAAAATATTGGAGAACAAGAAATAGAGGAAAACTCCTCTATTAACTTATAAAACTGCTCGATGGCACACTTACACAGCAAGTTTCAAAACTACTGTACACTTCCAAACCCTTGCCAGGATCAGATCCTATGTTTGGATCATGAGTGGATCAGGCAGCATCCATGGAGAGAAAGCAAGCTAACATTTTGAGTCTAGATGACCCTTCATCAGGGCTGAAGTGTTGAGGGGGCAACATTTTTGTAATAGTGGTGGGAGTCAGGGTGCTGGGGGAGAAAGGATGCTGATAGTTCAGATTAAGTGTTCAGAATGTGAGAATGACAGAACAATGGTGTGTCTAATTGCCAGACAAGAAAAGCTCCACACTTACACTGGAGCGTGGAGGGGAGGGGAAAGAGAGGACATAGTGTTGGAGAATACAACGAGCAAAGATAAAAGAAGGGAAGGAATGGGTTCAAAATTTGGAGGTGTTTAACTTAATAATGAGCTCAGAAGGTTGGAAAGTGCCTATTCTGAAAATGAGATGTAGCTCCTCCAGTTTTTTTGCTGTGATTCGTTAGAACCACAGTTGTACCAAGGGAGTCTATAAGTGTAGGAACCGTATAGCCCTGACTTTGATTAAAATGTAGACAGGGCCTGAGAAAACAGCAGTTAACATAAGACACCCGGACAAAAAGATACGTGGGAATTGTAGTCTGAGTGTTGTGATGCTTTGTCTAAAGGTGGTGGTACGTGTAACCCACCAGAGTTAGTTTTACACTGAACAGAAATAAGATGGCTCTTCACACATATGCATGAAAACAAACAATCGTGAGCCAACAACCATAAGATGCAGGAGCAAAAGTAGGTAATTCAGTCTATCGAGTCACCTCTGCCATTCAACGAGATTATGGTTGATCTGTCAATCTTCAATTCCCCTTTCCTGCCTTTTTCCTTGATTCCTTACTGATTAAAAACCTGTCTATCTCAGCCTTGAATATAGTTAATGACCAGCCTTGACAGCCCTGCATAATAAATCATTTCACAGATTCACTGCCCTTTGACGGAAGAGATACCTCCTTATCTCTGTCTCAAATGTACAACACCTTACTTTGAAACTATGCCTTCTGGTCGTAAACTCTCCCACAAGATGAATCATACATTCACTTTCCTCATCCAAGTTAGTGATGTATAACGTAAATAACTGCGGCCTCAGCACTGATCCCTGTAGCACTTCTGATTCCTGACTCCACTATTAACTTATCAAGCTGCTCAATCGCACACTTACACAACAAGTTTCAGAACCACTGTACACTTCCAAACCCTTGCCAGGATCAGATCCTATGTTTGGATCATGAGTCCTGAGATACACTTGGCATTGAGTTTCAGGTTTTATTTCCACATAGCTGGCGAACTGCAGCCAGGAACTGGAAAATCTCACAAAGCACCTTCAAAAATAAGCAAAACTCTCATGTCTATTTCAAAAACGGTTACCTCACACCAATGATGTGGTCTTTACTCATACAGTAGCTTTTGCATTATAGTAAGTGTTCAGTTTTTTGCTGATAATGTTGGAGGTGGTTTAGCATTTAAAGAACAACATGCACTGCCAGATTTCTATTCACTAGTGTAACAAGTTGAGAAATAGAATTCGATAAATCTAATCATTTGTAGGACCATTTGAAGACCCACAAAATAATGGTTCTTTCAGAAATAAAAAAAAATCAATGGATTCCATTGATGTTCTTCAAGGAATCTACTGTCCTACCTAGCCTGGCCAACATGAGATGTTAGTTTTTTTTCCCAGTTTATATGGAATGTGGACATCACTGGCATGGATAGGGGAAGCAATGCCTGATGGTAGTATTGCCAGACTATTAATCCAGAAACTCAGCTCATCTTTTTGGAATTTGGGTTCAAATCCTGCCATGGTAGATGGTGGAATTTGAATTCAATAAGGAATCTGGAATTAAGAGTCTAATGATGATCATAAAACTATTTCTGATTGTCGGAAAAACCCACGTGGTTCACTAATGTTTGTTCAGAAAGGAAACTGCTGTCCTTCCCCGGTCTGGCTTGCATGCGACTTCAGACTTACAACAATGTGGTTGACTCTTAACTGCCCCGAGGCAATTAGGGATGAGTAATAAATGCTGGCCTAACCAGTGATGCCAACATCCCATGAATGAATAATGAAAAGAAAACAGCATGCGTTGCCCAGCCCTAATGTGTGGCTTGCTCGGCCACTTTGTTTCGTTCCCTAAAGGGTCATCAGTAAACTACAGTACATGGGATTTACAACAATTGATGACAGTTGCCATGGTCACAAGTGCACAGACTTGCTCTATATTGCAAATTTATTAATTGGGCCCTGGTATTATGGTGAGATTTAGACCAAAATTTAGACCAAGTAATTATCACCACATTACCATCTACTAGCTCTGAATTTCATCTGGTGTGGCCGAGCAAACCACACATCTCGAAAAGAAGGCTATAAGTCACCATTTTCTTAAAATGATTATGTAAGAAATTAAAAATGGCAGCAGCTGCTGCTTTGGGTTACTAAAGTAAACAGATTAAAGAAAAATGTTTATATATCCATTACACTGTAAGGCATAAAGGTAACATATAGAAATGTAAAGAATAATAGCAATATAAATAAAATTAAGCAAGGAATTATATTTTCTTACTGGCAAGTTATAAGCCTTCATGTAGTATCATCCTCTTTGGGTTTTATTTTGACATGATAAGATGGGCACCAAGTAAACTGAACTGAGATTATTATTGCTCAGGGAGAAGGTTGTCCTGTAAAATGTTTTCCAAAAAAAAACCCGACAGCACTAATATCACACTGAGCCCACATTTGGTAATTCAAGCACTGTTTCCCATTATTGTGCCTGCAAGCAATGACAAATTGAGCATCGTGTGAAAATTTATTGACTTTTTAAATTTATTCTTGAAATGAAACAAATGCTTACATAAAACTGTGAGCAGAGACCACTAGAGGTATTGGATGATCAGGCGGGAAGCCGAGCAAGTTGAGATCATATGCACTGCATCCACTTCCACCCATCTCTGCCATTTTCCAAACAGTTCAAAAATTTTCATCTCATTCACAGTGGAGAATAATATCATGCAGAGCTCATGTTGCTGCTTGCAGTGAATCTGATTAACCTACTCAAGCTGCCACTGCTTTGTACAATGAGACAGACTAGCTCCTGGATTGGCAGCATGCAGTACACAGAGTGGCTGCAAGGCAGCATCTCAGCTTTTAGTATTTTAACCATGCTTTAAAAACGTCTCTCCTCAACATTCTTTCCTTTTTGCCCCCAGCTCTATCCATTGACAGTCTGGACAGGCTGTAGGCATCTTCCTCTGTTAGAAACAGTCAAATGGTTATAGCTTGAAAGACACCATTCTGCATTAAGCATGGCAGACCTGGAATTTCTCAATTGCCCTCTTTGTTTAAACTCATTCCTGGAATGTGGGCCTTACTAGCAAGGCCAGGTTCTTCCTAACTGCCCTTGAGAAGATGGTGGCAAGCAACTCTCTTGAACAATCATTGGGGACTGGTTAACTTCCACGTTGGAAGAATTAACCATAGAACCAAAAAGCCCTAAAATGCAGATTGAGGCCATCTGGCTCATCGAGTTCACACTAACCCCCTTAAGATCATCCCAGCCAGACCTAGTCCGCTACCCAATCCCCAAAACCCTACATTTACCATGTCTATCCACTGACATCTCTGGACAACAGACAACTTAGCATGGGCCAATCCACCTAATTTATATATTTTTGGACTGTGGGAGGAATCCGGAACACCCGGAGGAAACCCTTGCAGTCACAGGGAGAACGTACAAAGTCCACGCAGACAGTTATCCGGGGCTGAAATCAAATTGAGGTCAGCAGTGAGATAGCACTGACAATCACTGAGTCACAGTGCCACCCACGATAGATTGATTACTAGTCTACTTGGTGCACTATGATCATACTTTCTGTGGTCAACAGACCCCTGGATTGGGATTTGAATTCAGAGTTTCTGCCACTGAGCCTCAAGACCTCACTTACAAATATCTTCCAGTTCTGATAACAGGCCATGGACCTAGAATATTAAATCCATTTCCATATTCATAAAGACAATCTTACCACTGAATGCTTCTATTATTTTCTGTTCTAAGTTATGTTTTAAAACAAATTCTGAACAATGAAGATCAGATATTTCTGTGTGCAAAGTTAATGTCACATTTGTCTAAATGTACTTTCAATTTGACTGTTCTGTAAACTGTTACAATATGGGCCCCAAGAATGATCCCAGAGGTTGATTATGCAGAGGGCACATATATAGAGTGAAAATACAGAACAAGAAAGAACATAAAACCATAAGATATAGGATCAGAAGTAGGCCATTCAGCCTATCAGACCTGCTCCACCATTCAATGAGATCATGACTGTGTGAAAAACTTCTCACACCACCCTTGCTTCATTTGCATATCACTTTAAATCTGTACCCTCATCCTCAACTCCACTTTCCTGCCTTTTCGCCATAAACCTTGATGTCCTTACTGATTAAAAATCTGTCTATCTCAGTCTTGAATATTCTTTGTGATTTAGCCTCAACAGTTCTTTGCAGTAAAGAATTCCAGAGATTTGCTCGGAGAGATGAGATTCTCTCTCATCTCTGTCTTTTATGACAGACCTTACTCTTACATTATGTACACTGGTCCGAGAATCTCCCACGAGGGTTACCCAATCCTCTAGGCTTGCTAATATACTACTCCCAATACCATTGCCTCTTATCTTATTAAACAACCTAATGTGTGGCACCTTACCAAATGCTTTTTTAGAAGTCTTAATATATTACATCCACAGGTTTCCTTTATCTAACCTGCTTCTTACCTCTTTAATGAAATCTAATAGATTTGTCAGGCATGACTGCCCCCTTTGATGAAACCGTGTTGACTCTGCTCGATTATATGATATATTCCTAAATGCTGTGCTATCACATCATTCATGACAGAGTTTAACACTTTCCCAATGACAAATGTTAAGTGAACTGACTGACCCATAGTTACTTGCTTTTACCTCCCTTCCACTTTGAATAAGGATGTTCCATTGGCAGTTTTCAAACTATGTGGAACTTATTCCGAATCTAATGATTCTTGGAAGATTGCAATTAGTGCATCCATGATCCAAAATTGAGTACAAGAGCATGGAGGTGATGTCGAACTTGTGTCAGACACATATTAGACCTCAGCTGGAGTATTATGCACTATTGTGGATGCCACATTATGTTAAAGATATGAATGCATTGGAGAGAGCTCTGAAGCAATTTTATAAGAATGGTTCCAGGAATGAGAAGCTTCAGATATGAGGATAGATTGAAGTAGTTGGAACTGGTCTCCTTGCAGAGAAGAACATGGAGAGGAGATCAGATAGTAGCTTTCAAAATGATGAGCTGGCTGGATAGAGGAGATCGGGAGAAGCTGTTCCTGCTTGTTAAGAAAAAAAAGCAAGAGGGTACAGATTTAAAGTGATATGCAAATGAAGCAAGGGTGGTGTGAGAGGTTTTTCACATAGTGAGTAGTTAGGATATGGAATTAATTGCCTGGAAATGTGGTGGAGGCAGCTTCCATTGAGGCATACAAGAGGGCATTAAGTAATTATTTGAATAGTAATGGTGAGCAAGGATAAAGGGAAAAGACAGGAGACTGGCGTTAGATGACAGAACTAGTGCAGCCAAATGGGCTGAATGGCCTCCTTCTGCGCCTTTACAATTCAATGATTGTCAATTTCTGTAGCAATTTATTTTAGCATCCTAGAATTCAACCCATTAGGTTCAAGCAATGTATAGGCTTTTCACCCCATTAGCTTTTCTTGCAATTTTTCTCCAGTGATAGATGTTGAAATAATTGCCTCCTCACCTTTTGCCTTGATTGGTAGAATTGCATTTATCTTGGGCTGATCATAACCTCTGAGCATCACAGATATGTTTACAGCCAGTAAAGTACTTATGGTATTGTCATTATTGCAGCCAATCACAGCACCAACATTGTATACAGAGAGGCCACAAGTAGCAATGGGATATGAACAGATTACTTGTTTTGGTGGCATTGACTGAAAACTGGCCAGGAAGAACTTCCATGCTCTTTTTCACAATAATACCTGATGGTCTTTAATGACGAGCTAAGAAAGCAGTCTAAATCTTGGTTTAAAGTTCCACCTGAAAGACACCACATCCAAAAATGCAGCCTTTCCTCAGTACTACACTGAGTATCAGCCTGAAGATTGCACTTAAAGCTCTCGAGTAAGACTTGAACGCTGATAACTTTCTGATTTAGTTAGGAGAGTGCTACATCCGAGATCCTGATGTACCCTTCCTGAAAGAAAGAGAAATGCAACCAGCAGGAGAGAGAGAGAAAAAGGGAAGAGGTGAGAGATCAACATCAGCATTTGAGAGATCTGTTCAAAAGTCTGATATAACAGCAGGGAAGAGCTGTTCTTGAATCTGTTTGTATGTGTATTCAAACTTTTATATCTTCTGACTGATGGAAGAGAGTATAACCAGCGTGGGAAGAGGTCTTTGATTATGTTGGTTGTTTTCCAGATGCAGCAGAAAGTATAGATGGAGTCAGTGGATGGAAGGCTGGTGTGATGGACTGGGTTCACAACTCTCTAGTTTCTTGCAGTCTGGGAATAGTTGTCATTCCACGATGTCATGTACTCCCAGGTAGGGTGCTTTCTATGGTGCATCTATAAAGATCAGTGAGAATATTTATGGATATGATTGCTGCACAAAGTAGTTAGGTTAACGTTGTACACAGGTCAATCTAGAAAATCAGTAAAAGCTGACTGGGAGGTTCAATCAAACATCAGTTCAAAGAGTTACCCTGAACATAGGGGTGCAATCTGTAGCTGAAACTAAAGCACAGTTGGACGTGACTTTGACAGAACTTAAGTTGAAGAGTTATCCAAAATGAGACCAAGTGGGTAACATATTATTGTAGAAAAAATGTTAGCAAGCATCTTTTTCTTCAGACAGAAGCTTCAGACTATTCTGCAGCTAAATTGTTTTAAAATTGCTGGTAACAAGCTTTCCTATTTATTCCCCAATGTGGGTCAGCAATGAGGTGCCATAGATTTAAAATAATTGGCAAAAGAATGAGAAGAAAGTGAAAAATGTTTTCTTTTCCCCCATAAGAGCTTATTAAGACATAGAAAGCCTCAGCAGAAAAAGTAGGAAAATCCGCAGGAGCTTTCAAAAAGCAATTAGGCATTTACTCAATGAGGACTCAGGTGAGACTATATTGGGTACAGCTCCTTCAAACAGTTAGCACAGGCAAGTCAGGCTGAATGGCCTCCTTCAACTCCATAAGATTCTCTTATTCTTCCTGATATTTTTCCATTGTTCCCTCTGTTCAATTCTCAGTGATACTTTCCAAGCCTCTTTATGTTTAGGTTTGCCACCTCTCCAGGATTATTCTTGAGTTCTGGCAATGGTAGATTCATCACCTGAGCTGTTGTGAATACCCTGGGAGAAAATTCATTGCATATTGTGTTTTGCCTTTTCTTTTAACGGTACAGTTCCAGCTGGCATCTCTATTCTCATTGATCTCCATTATATACTCTTCTTTTCACTCCTGTCAGCTGTGACTTTTTTGCCCTTTGACCATGACCTTCCATCAAGTCTCTGCCAACTCACACATGTTTATAGCAACATTCTTCCTCACTCCTCCAACTAACAAAACCATTTCACTTATTCGTTAAAAAAAAAATCACCCATCACACCATTCGGCTATTCAATTCTATGTTTCTTTCTCTCCATTTCCTAATGTGGATGCTGTTGCATTGTTTTTAATGGAGCCAATATTGGTCGTCACATACTGGTTCCTGTTTTGTTCTGTTATACTTGAGCAGAGTTTACAATTGTGGATTAAAGGGTTAATTTTGAAAATGATGTAAAAAGAATTTCATGATCAAAAGCCTCTGAAAGACAGGCTGCAGTATAGACCTTGTGTTAGAGCTGATAGTGCAAGTAGTTCATATAATGTGGAATGAACAGTAGCTTTAAAGAAAACCTTAAGACTCCACTGTTAAGCAATGTTGAGGTTCAAATTTCTTCCAAGAATTCCACCACATTAACAGATGTGTGCACATTTTATTCTTCTGCTTGTTTTAATTTTTATTCTTGTTTACCATCGTTAGTTTTGTTTTTGCTACTAATGTTTGACAAGGCATTTGCCAAAACCCGCTTTCACAGCCATATTTCATTGCTCAATGATTGCCTCTGACTCAGGCTCACCTCACGTGGACTCCAACAGAAGTTTCATCCTTCATGTTTCATATCCACTAAGGATCACAGATATCTTCGTGATGTACAACAGTCGTCACACAGCTGTTCTTGCCGCATCTTGAGATACATACTCAAGTGCTATTCACTCTGAAGAAAGGTCACTAGTCTTAAACAACAATAACAATAGAAATTCCTGGAAAAACTCAGTAGAACGTTCTGAGGAAGGGTCACTTAACCCGAAATGTTAACTCTGATTTCTCTCCACAGATGCTTCCAGACATGCTGAATTTATTTTCCAGCAATTTCTGTTTTTGTTACATGTTTTCTCTGCACAGATGCTACCATGCTGTTGAGTTTCTCCAATCTGTTTCTACATTTTATGCTGTTCAATAAAGATAACGATAAATTCACCATAGATTTACCAGACCTTAGGCTGTTGTCACATTAAAAAAAGATGACTGGTGGTGGTTTAAAATGAGGTTCAGTACTTCTCAGACAAGGGAAAGAGGTTGTGAAGGTCAGCTCTTCACAGTAACCTTAGCTGGTATGGGAACTAAACTCATACTGTTGGCAAAACTTTGCATTACAAACCAGCTATTCAGCCAACCGAGTTAACTGTTCTATACGCATTTATTGCAAGCTAGATCACCTAGCCTACACAACATGGAATGGGGGATATGATTAGGTGGTATGGACATTGACACATTCTTTCATGTAGGAAGAAAGTGAGGACTGCAGATGCTGGAGGTCAGAGCTTAAAAATGTGTTGCTGGAAAAGCGCAGCAGGTCAGGCAGCATCAAAGGAACAGGAGAATTGACGTTCTGGGCATAAGAAGGGCTTATGCCCGAAACGTCGATTCTCCTGTTCCTTTGATGCTGCCTGACCTGTCGCGCTTTTCCAGCAACACATTTTTGAGCCCACATTCTTTCATGTCCTTAGCTTTTTAATTTGCCTACTTCAGGCATGTCAAAGTCAGCCATAAGTGGGCCTAAGAACACTGGCAAAGGTGTATCCTAGTGATGACATTCTAGCTGTGGGTCTGACCAAGACTCTTGAATGCAGCGGAGAAAGCTCGCAGGATACTAACCAGTGAAACATTTTGATACGTGCATGCTCTTCCAGGCCACAAAAACATATATTTCTTTCTAGTTGTCCAACTGAAAGCATTTTATGGGTAATCTGAATTTCAGGAAATTGGATGCAATTTTGTCGATGTCTTGACTTTTCACAAATGAAACTTAGTTGGCAAGGCACTTCTGATTTGGATGTTGTTCAAATGTCAGCTACAAATACATATTAATTTAAGATTAGCTGAAGTGAAGGGGGAGTAAATCCTGAGACATGAGCTGTATCACCTAAGCATGCTCTTATGATATAGAATATACATATAAAATCAAGACAAAAAGTCAAAAACTGCATCTATCCCATGGCACAGGGTAGTCCAAAAACAGAAATATACTCCTCTCTCTCATCCTCACTCCTTACACTTCACTTTCATTCTCTACAGCTAATCTGAAACATTTGTAAAGTGGCTTTCTCCTTACAGCATGAACGAAGTATTTTACCCACCACCATGCTGAGTGAATCATACTTTGCTATCCCACTCTTATTCTCCTGATAGGAGAATAATCCCTGAGACTTTCTGATGGCCACATCCTCTGCAGACTGAGCCCCAAGCTCTAGGCTTTCTCTCTTGAAGTATTTCCACCTTTCTCTCCTCCGTGAATAAAAACCACCTCTGTGACAAACCTTTCAATCACTAATTCTGACCTCTCCTTCTTTGACTCTGTGCCAATCCTTGTCTGATTGCATTCCTGTGAAGCACCTTGAGATGTTTTTCATGTTATTATCTGAATGGAACATGCCGTTGCTGTGGGGATGATGTTCCTGCAGTCTCTGACAAAAATAAAGAGGGCGTATTGGCACCCTTGCAGGTTATGAGTGACCACAATTCTCCTTGCTCACTAAATGTAGAGACAAATATACACGGCATGGAACTAGCTGATTATTGAAAAGGAATCAAATACCATAACCGACAACATGAAGCTCTAGTATTTGAATTAACTCTCTGCACATCAGTAAGTTGTTACGAGCATTTGTACACGATAGAGACAAGTCAAAAGAGCAAGCTATTGACATATTTATCACAGCAATATAGTAATATTGATGTTGCGGTTGATAGGGGAAAATTAATGTTGTAATCTCCAACACTGTTTAATTAGCACCATGCTATAAAATTAAAGTAATAAACTTAAATTATTTTATCATAATGTTTGGGATTGCTAATATTATGCATGTGTTAATAGTAACTTAATCAAAACATTGCTACATGTCTACTTTTAAAGACATTTACAATCTGAGATGTCCCTCATAAAGCCTTTTGAATTTGCTCAATTTAAATATTAAAAAGTCAGTTTTTTTTATTCAACATTACATGACGTGATGATACAGTCTTAAGGTATTGTCACACAATTTGACTTCAGTGGGTTTAATAATGGGTAAAATGTTCAGAAATCTGCAGATACTGTGCTATCATGTGAAGAAATGAGAAAAGTTGGGAAGGTTCTTCTTACTAAGGTTAAGGAAATTAAAGGGAAAATTTAATTAGCATTTTCAAAACTCTGGAGAGTTTGATAAGATGACAGAGGGGGAAACTGATTTCCTTGATCAGTAAATAGAGGTCATGAATTGAACATCATTGCTAAAAGGAGAGATTTGTAGGAGGTTTTGTGATCCTCCAAGATACCTATGTCAGGAGTTAAGACCAGAAGAGATTCCAAGTCAGCCACACTGATGCAGACTTGCATCCCTCAAACTCTGGCTTTTGAACCTGCTGCAGTGAAACAAGCTATGGAAAACAGACATAAGCATCAAATTTGTCTGCCTCATGCATCTCTAGTTTTTATAATACTCACTCACAGGACATGGACGCCTCTGGCAAGGCCAGCATTTATTTCCCATCACTAATTGCCCGGAGGGCAGTTGAGAGTCAACCACATTACTATGGGTCTGGAATCACATGAAAATCAGGCCAGGTAAGGATGACCGATTTCCTTCCTTGAAGGACATTAGGAAACTAGATACATGAATAACACAATAATAGTGCAAGCTAAATTCATTAAAAAACACTGGCGTCTAGAGCTTAGGCTAATTCTTTCAGAGTATTTGGGAAACATACTTTGCAAGCCTTCCAAACTCCTATATCTGAATGAAGAAGCCTGGGGCTCATTGAAATGAAGTTCTGTATCTGTCAATGATGCCAGAAGAAAGCTTTTAATATCATTCAGGGCTATAGGCCTAGTGCAGACAAGTGGGAATAGTGTACTTGTGGTGGTACAGCCTTGATAGGCCAAGAAGTCTCTTCTATATTGTATGAATGAGGATGAACCTTCCAATGCAGATTAGGCCAAGTTAGCGTTGGAAATTTTCAGCTTGCAGTATGTTGTTGCTGAACTCACCAGCATACTCTGTGTTGCTATGTAGTTTAGAACTATTATATAAACAATAAGAAATAAAATCCATTCACTATAAATGCCTGTTTATACTGCAATACCGCTGGACATAAATGGTAATCAAATTGCTGAGGATTCATTCAGGGCTATTGTTGGTTTCCCACTGAATTAACAGCCTCACCAGAATGAACAAAATGCCCAAGGACCACATTGGGTCATCCTTTGTTTATCAGGTGCTTCAGAGCTGGAGAAATGAAATGAGTGCTTTTGAGTAGTGATTTTAAAAGCATTAAATTATGTGAGTTAGATATAACGGCAATAGATGTTTCTGCTTTAATCTCCAACAGGAATGACTTCTGCTTTGTTGCACATGCTGATGTACCCACATCAAGATCCGAGCTGGCAAGCTTCTATGCACTAATGGGGACAGAACTATTGATCCACACAAGCTGCTTGCTTGTGGTAGTACAGTCCAATCAACTTTCAAACAGTTATCGTAAAAAACAATTACAGTATAAATGTGAGTTTTGCAAGCACAATCATAAAAAATTACCTTCAATAATAATTTAAGCTGACTGAAACTAGGTTGCCATCAACCCAGGAAAATCAAAGGTACAAAATTTATCGCCTGTATATGTGTCAAATTCTAAAGGGAAATATAGGCCTCCATAAGTTCATTACTGTAGAATCATTTTATAATGGTATCTCATCTCACCAGCCATTGATTAAATCTAACTTACCTTTTCTTTTTAAAATGGCAAGGGGTCCTCTTGTCAGGAATATCCATTTATAGAAAGCTTTGCTCATACTAGCCTTGGTTTGCACTCCCCTTCCTGCTCTGAAAACATTTCAGTTTATTCTCGGAATAAATAAAAGTCATGGGATACTGGGCGAACTGTTTCAGAATCCAGATGGGATGCTTTAACTTCATCAGTCTTGATTTCATCGAGAGTGGCTCCTGCAACTGTGCATCAAAACTGGGCTAAATATGTGTATTATTTGTAATGTTACTTTATCTATTCATATTGTGAAAAGGATGGAGGCAAGAGAAAGCAAAAATTAAATATTTTCAAATTGGTAAATGTGCAAAAATGGGGTAGAACAGTGTAGAATTAAATAAACTGTAGGACAGAGAGATATAGGGAAAGAAGATAACAAAAAATGGAAACAGACAACATGAAAAACTCTGCCTCTACTATAATCTGAGGGTCAATGCTGTCATAACTCTAAAGTGACTTTATAGGCCTGATACTATATTGTAAGACTGGAAGAAATCTTACAGGAAAAGAGAAAATAAATTGTTCATTTGTGGATAAAGTAGGATATTAAATACATTTGAGAGAGAGAGAGAGACTTTCACAGAGTGGAAGGAGATACATTGGGATGAGTGAAGAAAAAAATGATGTTGTAACTGTTTGGTTGGGATTTTGTAGGGAGCATACTAAGACCTCTGGTGAATTAAAATGGGACTAAACTGTCTCCACTGTTTTATACTAATTTGCGATAAATACAGATGTGAAATTATATAAATGCAAATCCTAAATTCTCACTCAAGTTTTCTTTAATAAAAGAAATAATCAGTAGTAATGATAAACTGACACCCTGATTTCAACCTTCCTGGATAAAGCTACAGATTGCATAACCTTTAAATGCCATTGTCAGAGAACTGTGGGAGAGTGCAGGCTAAATATATTATGCATATAAAATGCTACATTAAATTATTGAACTGGATCAGACAGAACGCCTGTATCATTAATAGATTGACGACTGAAATCTTTGCTGAATATCCCTCTTTCCTATTCACACTTTCACATTAACAACTGTGGCCTAAAATGTGCAAGTACGATCGCTACACTGCTGTGTAGAGTTGGCATAATTCAGTGATTACATTTGATGACAGAATGCCAACTTAGTGCAGTGCATATCTGAACATCACACTGCTGTTTATCACACAAATGCTTGCTTGACGATGCCCTGCGTGTTGTAAATGTAGATTTATTCTGATGCACAAACAACTAACACTGAATCCCACTTGTACCGCCAGTGACTGATTGAGCTATCCATAATCATCTAATAATAATTGGCCTGCAGCACTGCAGCATTTTAGAGAGAGATAACATGCTGAGGTGATTTCAATCTTGGCAACCAGCGACAACCAGAAATCGTCAGTCAGAAAAAAAGAAAAAAAAAACAATCCTTGGATTTCAGTGCCACTTTTTGCAACAACAGAAGTATCTAAGGCTGCCTCTGACCAGCTTTTATATTCCAGCTGCCTATTTAATCTGAGGTAATGGCTGCAATTCCAAGCCAGGGACCTTTGAGTGCCAGTCTCATTTGAATTCCTATCCTTCAAAGCCGGGACATGCTGACTATAATAGCGAAACTTCTATCGTGACTAACAGATAGTTTGGCACTGGCTGACATCAATCAAAAAAGGAACCAAGTGGGAAGCCAGCTGAAAATTAGCTAGGTCTCCTGTCCATTCTGGAGATACCAGTAGCTGGCTTAAATAGATTTTGCTTTAACTCAGATATTATGGGATTCCCACCCAAAACCTCAAGGTCCCTTTTGAAAGCATGGATGTTGGGTTTTAATTGTGACCCTAACACAGAAAGAGTCATTCACAATAATTAAAATGAAGGAGATTAAAAAACATTTGCAGGAGGTGATGACATATGCTAAAATCACTGTGATGATTAATCCTGAACCCCAGGATTACGCTCTGGCAACATCAGTTTGAAACTCTCAACAAAGGCATGTGGTGAAATTTGAATTCAATACAATTCAGGAATAAAAAGCTCATTTAATAACAACTACTCAAGCATGTAAAAGTCTTATCTGATTTGCCAATGTCTTTTAGGTAAGGAAATCTGCTGTCCTTAACTGGTCAGGCCTTCATGTGACTCCAGATTCATAGTATAGTAATTGTCTTTGACTGCTTTCTGGACTATGAAAGATGATCAATAAATGCAGGCCTAGCCAGTGATGCCTAGTACAAGTAAATAAAATTCCTGGGTCATAAGGCTAGTGAAAGCCTTGAACTCAGACCAAAACTGTCCAATGAAAACTTCTCCCTTACATCCCCTATCCAAAATTGGGATCCAAGCTTTTGGTCTGACTCATTTGTCTTTAAGACTGTACCCAGTAAATTGATTCAGCAGTCTTCCAAATTAATCTATTTGCTATTTTAATATATTCCAACCCTTTCTCACTAGCATTAGTACTTGGCCTGATGAAAAACCATTAAATCACATAGCATATGTGGCTTCTATATGTTGGTCTCACTGCAATCAAGTTGCATTTCACAAGGAATCTATGCCATCGGGTTTAATTGCATGCCACCAGTAATGAAATTTAAAGCAGGGCTAAAATTGCAGCTATTAATATTGCCAGAGGTGTAAGCACCTAGTCTTAATTGGAAGGTATGTGGTACAGTCATCGTTGTAAATATCAGATCTCTCCGCCAACAGAAACCAATCTAAAGACAGATTGGTGTTCTGATAAATTCTAAGCAAACAAATTTAATACAGAAGAATTTAATGGTTCCAAACTGTGAAACAAAATGAATGCTTAAATGCACACTATAGTTAAGAAAAATAACACTTCTGAACTTCAAACATACTCACAAAAACATAATTTGCTTGGTTACAGTGAGTGAATACTGTAAAATTATTTTCACTATACACCTTTGCTAATGAGAAAATTTTTTGGTTTTACATCCTAATGCAGGATGGCGTAAAATTATCATTTCCAATTACAGAGTGAGCAACTGTATGTTTATAGATTTGCTTTCCATAATTAAGAGCTGGACCAAATGTTAGGCAATGAGAGGAGGCAAGCAAGATAGTGCAAGCTGGATGGAACTTCCATGGAGCAGCAGCCTTTTGAATAATTAAGATTAATATCAGAAATTTAAAATACAGAGGGAATGTATTTTCCTCCAGATAACACTGGAATTCTGAATGCCATTTTTTCACACTCCAGGACAAACCCTGTAGCCTAGCCTATGACTCCAATCCCTTCCACAAACAATATCTCAGGCTTTAATAAGAAAGTTTGTCACCTTGGTGGCTGACTTGCTTCAAGTTCACCTCTAGACTTGATGGGAGGATAATTCTCAACTTTGATCTCTGACAGCAGGTAGCCTGGTGCATCAGACCAACTACCATCTATAAAACCCACTTACATTTCACCTTGATAATTTTAATGAATTAAATAAATGTGCTCTACAAAGGGTGGACAATCTTTTCCACCAAGTTATCCTGTAGGACAATGCTATAAATCACTCAACTGCTCTAATGTTTTCCTGGCAGGTTTCATATCCTCCATGCTCCATAAACTTCATACTGTCAAAACTCAACTTCTTGCATTAGCCAGCTTTCCCCAACAGAAATTTCTGGCAGAATCATTTAATAAGGCCCATTTACAGGGGCAGGGATCACAGTGCATCAATACCCTATACTTAGTTATGTTGGCACAGACAGCACTTGAACTTCTTGTTGTCTGCTCATTGAAAAGGTCAGCAAACAGCCAAGCCCCAGAAGCATTTACTGCTTCAGCAATGTGAAGCTAGCCTGCACCTCTCCAAGGCAGCATCCCTCTGGTAGGTGGGAGAAATAACATTGGAAATAGTTCTCAAGTTGGAGTCTGGTTTCTATTTCTATTTAGTCCAGTAAAAATAAACATTTACAGGCAAAAGGACATCTCTCTATGATAACCCCCACTCAAAAGGCTGAATGAGAGTATCCTCTCAAACTGTCAAACAGAGAATAGATTCAGTACCCAAAAGGTTAAGATTTCTACCTGTCACTGCTCTGTTGCACCCCTGTTGAAGATTAATGGCACAGGTAAGCAACAATATCTACATGACTTATTGCAGTGTTACTGGAGGCAGTTTGTGATTTATCATGAACACACAAATAGGAGCTTCTTGCCTGCTTCCACAATTCAGACTGCAGCGAAAACCGCCACTCCCTTCCATCAATCTATTATGAAGGGATGTGCAACAAGACAAGGAAGGAAGTACCAGAACCTGCAGCTGTCATAACTGCTGCCTCTACACTATTTATAGATGTATAATCATACAGGTATGTATTCAAGTAATAAGTGAATTACTGTGAGAGTGAATCCTGAATTTTGTCCCAAAATGCCTTAATTTTCATCTTTTCATTTCTCAAGGGCATTCTAGATGGGTAACAATGTTGACCTTGCTGGCAACATTCCACATTGTAAATAATACGCTCTTTAAAAATTGCTTGTGCTACGTTTGGGAGTAATTTAGTCAGAACAGGCCAGTAACTCCATTTCACAATGGCTATTTTCTCACGTAGAATGCCAAAAAATGTATCTGTCTGCTGACACATTATAGGATGTACATTAGAAGCAGTAATTGTCAACATTTTTAAAAAGAGTGATAAATAGCTAGCAAACACAAAAAGAAAAATATTTGAATGAAATATAGATTGTATATGTAAAAAAGTGTCAAAGCATTTTTCATTTTTTTAAAGTCGATGTTTTTATTGCATATATGCATGTGCAAATGTAAAAAAAAATTGCCAGCTATTATCAGCGTTACCAAACGTCCAGTCAAAAATATTGTAGAAAGCTTCTGACTGTAGGTCCTTCCTGAATTCAGGACCATGGCCAGCAACCAGGCCGAGACTCTGCGACATTCCAAAAAATCCAGTTTAGGTTTCAATTCCTTGCAGTCAATATTCATGCAAAAGGGGACATTTTGTCCATAATTTGATCTCCAGAAGTTTAAATTGAGGTTATCATAGTCCAGGCTTTAATGTAACATCTTCGTAGAAATAACAGGATGTTCAAGTGCATTGGCTAATTCAGAAAGCAGATGAATAATAATATCATTGTTTTCTTGTCCATCTACTATTTTCTTGCCTGTTCTGACCAAATTAAAGAAGATGACAAACACAGCTGATACATTGGAGCAACATCGTCTTAACATTCCCAGCAAATCATGCACTCTCTCAACTTGGAACTTTATCACTTCTTCTTGTGTTGCTGAGTAAAACTCCTGCCACTCTGTCCCTAAAAGCATTGTGGGTCTTCTTACACCAAATGTGTTACAGCAATTCAAGAAGGCAGCTCAGCATCACCTTCTTCAGGGCAATTAGGTATGGGCAATGAATGTTGGTTCAGCCCACACTTAGTGAAAGAATATTACAAAAAATGGTGATGTATGATACTCTACATAGTTATAGTTTCCTTGAATTAGGAAAAGGCAAATATATAAGGGAGCTGTCAGGAAATGGGCACGGATGCTATTATAATTAGAGACATCACAAATGAGAGTATACAATGATATGGCAAAGGTTAGCTAGCAAGCTAATATCAGCATGATGGACTGAATGATCTGGTTCCTAATGAAACCAGTCATTAAAACATCTTTTACTTTCATGCCTTCATAAGATATGGATGTCACTGTCTTTGTCGCGTATCCCAAATTACCCTTGAAGTGGCCTTCGTGGCCATTTCAGAGAGTAGTTAAATGGTAACCACATTGCTGTGGGTCCAGAGTTGCATGTAGATAACAGCACAAAACAATGGTAGACTTCCTTCCATAAAGCACACTTATTTTAATCATTCACGGGATATCATCATCTCTGGCTGGGACAGCAGTTATTGTCTGTTTCTAACTGCCCTTGAGAATTTGGTGGTGAGCTGCCTTCCTGAACTGCTGCGGTCCAAGCTCTATTACGTACATTCATGCTATTATTAGGGAAGGAGTTCAAGAATACTGAACCCAACACAGTGAATGAACAGTGATACATTCCAAGTCAGGACAGTGAATGACTTGGAGGGGCTCATATAGTGGTGGCCCCATGTATCAAAAAGTTTTCTAAAAATGTACTGACTTTGCAGTATACTCATGGAGTTGGTAATAATATGAAAGGGACAACTACATAGTGGATTTATCATTTGCAAATTAGTACACACATTCCAAACTATTTAATGTAGCCTAAAATTTAAAATATATATCTGTTATGTAAAGGTTGCCACTTCAACACACCATTGTATTGCCAAGGGAATTTCTCCATCTCAGGTTTATTACATTGCTCCAATGAAGCTCAATACAACTGAAGGAAGAACACCTCATCTTCCATCTAGATACATTACAACCTTCAGGACTCAACACTGCATTTAACAATTTCAGAGCATGAACCCTCCCTCCATGTTTGTTACCCACTCTGAAGCATAAGGTCCTGTTCTGTATGGATTGCTCCCAGCACAGCAAACCTATTTTAACTATCCACAGTTATTTCCCGTTCAGCTTTACTTCTTCATTGGCTTACTAAGACCAATCCCTTTATCTGCTTCTTTATTTTTCTCTCTGGCACCATTTCCATCTTACTCCTTTATGCTCCTTGTCTCTCAACCCCACTCCTCTTCATTAGTATACAGACCACCTTCACCTGACAGCTTTCTGTTCTGACAATGGGTCATTGGATTCAAAATGTTAACTCTGCCTTTCTCTACAGTGATGCAGCCAGACCTGCTGAGTTTCTCCAGCATTTTCCTTAAGGGTAATTACTTACTTCTTGATTTATTGTTTTACACTTTTTGTATACTTACGGTTTCATTCATTCAACAGTTAAAACAGCAAATAAGATCTGGCATAACAACAAAGCTTTTACTGCATGTAAGAAAAATAAACTTGCATTTATAAAGAGCCTTTTATGAACATAGGAAGCCATGAAAACATTTGCAGCCAACAGAGTACTTTTGAACCTCTCTAAGGCAGAAAATTCACAGCAGTCAGTAAATCTATACATGGCAAGCTACTTGTGATAATGACTAGATAATTTGTTTTATTTATACATTTATATATATGCATGACTATGGAAGATCCATGCGCCACATGCAGGTCACATGGGGAATGAGAGGTAGAATGGGGGAATGTGCAACATCATGAGGGAATGTCAGAGGCATCGGGTGGCACGTGTAACATGAGGGGGCATTGGATAGCCAGACAGAATGTGAGGTGTCATGGACAAATTTAAGACAGCATTGTTTCATATCAATGTGAGGTAGCACATGTGTGAATGCCACGTGTAATTTAGGGAGTTTTCAAATGACACTGAGAACTTGGCTTTGGTGTTGGAAAACTGAAATTCAAGGCAGTCTCTTCCATATCCAAGCTACAACAAAGCTCCATTCTGTTTGCAAACTGCACTACATACAAGTCCTGTGTGAAAACAGAAAACTGTTTTGAAATCACACATTCATGAATTCTGCCTGGAGGTCAGTGGTGGGTGATGTCCCACAGGAATCTGTTCTTGCGCTTCTGATCTTTGTAGTTTTTATAAATGATTTGGATGATGAGGTTGAGGGGTGGGTTAGTAAATTTGCAGATGACACAAAAGGTGAAAGTGCCATTGATAGTATCAAAGGCTATTGCAGGCTGCAGTGTGACATGGACAGCATGCAGAGCTGGGCTGAGAAATGGCAGATGGAGTTCAACCTGGATAATGCATTTTGGAAGGTCGAACTTGAATGTTGAATATAGGATTAAAGATAGGATTCTTGGTAGTGTGGAGGAACAGATGGATCTTGGTTTTCAAGTGCATAAATCCCCCAAAGTTGCCACCAAGTGGATAGGGTTGTTAAGAAAGCATCATGTGTTTTGGCTTTCATTAATGGGGGGATCGAGTTTAAGAGCCATGAGGTTTTGCTGCAGCTCTACAAGACCCTGGTGAGTCCACACATGGAATATTGTGTCCAGTTCTGATTGCCCTATTATAGGAAAGATATGGAGGCTTTGGAGAAGGTGCAAAGAAGGTTTAGCAGGATGCTGTCTGGGCTGGAGGGCTTGTCTTACGAACAGAGGTTGGCTAAGCTCGGACTTTTCTCTCTGGACAGAAGGAAGAAGAGAGGTGACGTGATCGAGGTATACAAGGTAATGAGAGGCATGGATAGAGTCAATAGCCAAAGACTTTTCCCCAGGGCAGGAATGACTGGCATGAGGGGTCATCATTTTAAGATATTAGGAGGTAGGTATAGAGGAGATGTCAGAGGTAGGTTCTTTACGCAGAAGGTTGTGAATGCATGGAATGCATTGTCAGCAGTGGTGGTGGAAGCAGAGTCATTCGGGACATTTAAGCGGCTGCGAGACATGCACATGGACAGCAGTGAATTGAGGGATGCACAGGTTAAGTTATTTTATTTTAGATGAGGAATAATCCTCGGCACAACATCGTGGGCTGAAAGGCCTGTTCTGTGCTGTACTTTTCTATGTTCTAATTGGGCATTTTTCAAGTTGAGCAGGTGTGCAGGTCAGATCTTTCTGAGCCCAAACAACTATTTAGCTGCTGGGCTCCAGTAGATACTATATCTCAAAAGTCTGCGAAGTTTCCCCATTAACTGAGAGCCAGTTTTATTCCAATAATTTGGTGAAAAACCTCAGCATCGTTATTACATAAATTACGCTTCCTGAGTATAAGGCTTAAGAGTAAAGTCTTTTTCTGGGGAAAAAAAATGAAGGAAAGCCAAGTCTTTTACCCAGAAAGTAAGTTTGGATTTACTGATCTTCCAGCCTCAGATTTATAAGGAGCTTTTAATGTAAAATTAGCTGTAAACCGTGAGCAATATTGTACACTCTATCTTTGGATATTCTAGATATCAACACCTATCTCCTAATTTGTAGATTTGGGTCCAATCTGTTAAAATAAGTTGGCATAGTCTGGTTTCTGCAAAATTAATTTTGCTCATCTTGACCAAGGAAATAACAAATCTGGAAAACTCTGAAATAGCTGAGAGCAATTCAATGAAATGCTTTCACCTCAAGTTTATCAAGTCCTTTGGGAAATCTGTAGTTGTAAGCAATATGGATAAAATATTGCAATTGGTTTCAATAACAAGCCTATGTAATAACACTGTGGCAGGAAGTGTGTCAAAGTAGCACAGTTCACACTTAAAAAGTAGTAACTAGGTTTGGATAAGGGCTCTTGTGGTGCAGTGGTAGTATCCCTAATTCTGAGCTAGGCAGCCTGGGTTCAAATTCCACCTGCTCCAGACTTCTCTGAACAGGATGATTTGAAAATAGGTTAAAAAAATCTAGGTTATGATATACCTTTCTGAACAAAATAAGTGTACATTGAATATTGGGACTTGAATCTGTGTTATTGGCAGCTGGAAAATAGTTATCTTCTGGCCTAAATGTGCTGCGTTAAGTCAGCTTCTTTTTCAATAATCTACTTCACACTGAGGAATACTAAATAAAACAACTACCAAGATAACAAGGTATTATTGATTTACATGAGCAATTACATTGATTGTGATAGCAAATAATAAACTAAACCAAACCCCTCTAATGCATTGAACGGGATCATAAAACAGGAAGTACAATTAGAGGTCAAAAATTCTTTTGTTGACCATTCAAAAATTGTTCCAAATTTGGAAAGCAATAGGTACAACTGCATCCAGCACAAAATGTAATGATATTTTCCTTCTTTGTGAATGAGATGGAAGAATAATTGTCATTGAAAATGCAATAAATACATATTTGTTCAGCTGTCATGTCAGTCATTTTGTGATCGAGATATGCATACACCACAATTTTATACCTGTTACCCTTCTTCCTCCACTTGAGGACAAAATGCTTGAAGTGGATAACGATAAGTGTGATCTCCTGTTGTATTAGAGACTAGAGGTGGACACACCACTGGCTGTTATAGCCTGCCAGGTAATTAGTGCTCATGTTGGTTGTGGTTAAGTCAGTAACCAATCTACATAAGAGTCAAGAATTGCCGGTTGAAGTCCAATCCAAGACTTCAACACAAAAATCCAAGCTGAAACTCCAGTTTAGTGTGGAGGGAGTGTTTCATTGATGGAGGTTTTGCTTCTGGCCATTCAGTTGGATGAAAAATACCCCATGCCACTATTTTGAAGAGTAGCCTGGGAAATATCTTGACATCTTGGCTGATGTTTATGCTCAATCAACATCATAAAAACAAATAATTTGGTTATTTTCACATTGCTGTTTGTGGGAACTTGCTGTGAGCAAATTGGCAGCCACATTTCCAATATTAAAGCAGTGACTACACTTTAGAAGTGTTTTTTTTTTGTTTTTACAGCACTTTCAGGATACCTTGAAGTTGTGAAAGCCACTGTATGAATGAAAGTCTTTATTTTTAACTGGCTTTACATCTATTACTGAGGAACATTGTTGATTTAATTCAAAATCTAGTTTGCTCCAGACAATGTGTCCAAGTCCTATATCTTTATGCATAATGTATCACTGTATCCATTACCGACATAAGTATTATTTTTTTTGTTTTTACGCTGTCTGCAAAACCTACTTAAGATTTGGAACTCCTGAAAATCTTCTTCACACTCCTTTTATCTGCTCATTGGTCCATGAGATGCTGGTATCAATGGTAAAGACAACTTTTATTGTACATTGCAACTTATCCTTTAGAAGGTGATAGTGAGCTACCATCTGGAATCACTGTAGTTCATATCATCAACTTATACCCACAGTTCTTTTGGCAGGGACATTCCAGGGTTCTGACCCAGCAAAGTTCAAGAAAGAATGATATATTTTCAAATCAGAATGGTGTGACTTAGCAGGGAATCTGGAGGTAATGGTGTTCCTTGACCTTCAGAGAGTCAGAAGTCTTAGATTTGGGAGGTGTAAGATGCTGAGTCATTTGAGTACACCTTCTCAGTGGTACTTATTGTAGTCAAGTTGTAGCAGTAGTGAAGGAAAGCAAATGTTTAAGTTTATGGATGGCACGCTGGTCAAGTGAGCTGTTTTGTCTGGATAATGTTGAGCTTCTTAAATTTAATTAGATTTACATTCATCCAGTCAAGCAGAGAGTACCCTCATTTCTTGAATCTCTTAGGTGGTGGAAAACATCATGGGGAGTTAGTCCACTTGCCACAGAACACACTACCTCAGAGGTGCTGGTATAGCCATGGTGTGCATGTGACTGGTCTAGTTAGGATTCTGGATGTACATGCCTTATGCTAAGCTGCTTTACTCTCAACCCAGACTCTGCATCAGTCAGATAGAGCTTAAGGCATTAACATTAAATCTCTCAAGAATGTTACCTTATACAACAAGAATGGGAGAGGTTTTAAAAAAGGTTGTATAGGGTAAGGAAATGGAAGAACTTGAAACCAAATTTAGAATCATTTTTTTAAATTCTCAATGTGGTTAGTGAGCATAGGAATGGCATGTGAACAAAACTTAGTAGATGGATTCAAGATGGCACTGACACATGGCAACTGTTTGCGAGCTTTCTACAGCAGATCTTATTTTTCCATGTCTTACAATCGTTCTGTCTTTTTAATCCTCAATTCTAAGTCTGTTACCTCTCAAATTTCAAATTTAAATGTTAACTTTGCTTTTTGTGAACCTTCTTTGCAGCCATAACATTGTATTCCTTGCTCTTGTTCTATTGCTCTTATGCACCTTTGTATGACCTGCCTGTAATGTGCAAAAAACATAACTTTTCACTGTACCTAAGTACATATGACAATAATAAATCAAATCAAACAGTGAGAGCTAGGATTCGATGCTGTGTTGAGTGAACATTTGAAGGTCGGAAGTGGGAATTTGAACAGAATAGCATCAAAAGAGCAGAGTACGAAGAAAAATGATAAATTTGATAAGAATGAATACAACATAAAGATCCTCGGGATTTTAAAGGGTGCTATACAAATGAAGTTACTAACAGGTATTCTTCAATACTCAAGAAATAATGGGCTAACAAGTGTATGTTTGGTTCTATCACCGGACAGTTTTGCAAAGGAGAAGCCCCTTTGTTCAGCTTATATCTCATCCATTTACTGACAACTGTGAAACTACAGACATAAGCTAAAAAGTCAATAATATCAGTAGTAGAAAAGGCTTAAAAAGAACTCACCTATATTGAGCACTGATTTAAAGATGCTTAATTTTCAATTGATTTCCAAATATTAACACTCAATCCTTTACATCACAGACATTTTCCAAGGTGCCACAGGGGGCATTGTTAACCATCAACGTACCTACATTTTGCACATTCTAGCTTTAACTCAATTGAACACACTAGCATTCATGTGACTCCAACTCCTGACAATTTATTATAATACACATGTAACTAATACTTATCTGAAAGCAAATACTACTTTTGCACATTTATACAGAGAGTGTGGAGATTTGTTGCAAAAATAATGTATCACCTTCGATGATTCACTTTTGACAAGCAAGAGGATATTGTGTGATTATATATGCAAACAACTCTTTAAGTGATATTGTCAAAGCCAAGCTATATTATGTCAGCCATTACTTGCCTCTGTTGATGCAAATAATACAGAATAATTGTAGCTATGGAGTGAATCATAGTGTTTTAATTCAATCAGGTAGTTCTAGCTTCTGAAAGTTCAACACAGCCCTAGGCTTGAATACCAACGTTGTAATTCTCTTTATTGTGTCACTTATTTTATATAATACTCAACAACACTTACTCCATTGGGCTGCTTTTATGAACTTTTGGTGAAACTATTCTTTTGCTTCTTCAGTAGAAAGAAAGATTCTTTCAGAGATCCTACTGTATCATATTTTGCGGTCATGCTAAGAGCAAAATTGAGTAGGAATGCAGAAAAAGACATGCATTCACAGACACACCCTTTACAACTATAGGATGAGCCAAAGTAATTTTTGACTTCTAATTGCTGTTATAATGCAAGAAACAGGGCAATGGATTTCAAAACAGCAAGCTTCCTCAAATGTGACCATGATCATATAATCCAGCTTTGTATTTCTGATTTAAGAATAATTATCATTCAGGACATCAGGGATAATTCCCTTGCTCTTTTTCTTATCAGTATCATGGAATCTTCACCTTAGAAAGCAAGCAACATTATGATTTAATGTCACTTCTGAAGTATGGCACTTCTGGCCTTGCAACAAGACCCCAGTTCTGCACTGCAATATGTGACAATAGTAATAACAGTATTGACTATCAATTTTCAAGTTGTTTCATTTGATTTTAATACCTGGAACATTCGTGGCCTGAAATTGTGTTAGAAAGGATAAGTATTGACTAAAAATGTCCTTTGCAACCAGCTGACCAAACAGGTTGACCCAACTTTGTGAAACTAATGTGGAAGAAGCAAAATTGTCTGAAAGGAAATTAACATTTTTGTCAAAAGCCACTGAAAGTAATCCACTCAGCCAGGCATGAAGAAGGCTCCTTGTATTTTGATTTTTAAAAATTCACTTGTAGGGCATGGGGAACGATGGCTTAGCCAGCATTTATTGCCTTTAATTGCCCTTAAAATGGTCATAAGCTGCCTTCTTAAACTGCTGGAGTCCATGCGCTATACGCTCACAATGTCATTGATGAGGGAATTCCAAGATGTTGACCTAGTGATACTGAAGGAATGGTGATACATTTCCAAGTCAACATGGTGTCACGTGTTTCACATGTTGGAGATGAAAGATAACACCAACAATTACGAAGTGTGTAAACAATAAACTCAGATGTTTAAACAAACAAAACAGCTAGTATTTCAGGAAACTGCTTTTGTCAGAGCATGGGATACATTCGTAACTGCAGAACTGGAGAAAGCTTGCTCTCTCTCACACACACACACACGCACACACACACACTTTCCCTTGAAGGACAAAACACCTGGTAACACAAATACAGAGAAAGTAAAATTATTGGCAATATTCACGGCTAGTGAGGATATATGTTATAAATTAAACAACTGTCACCTCAGATTAAACCCGCACACATCGAGGACACCCAAAGCATTTAAACTGTATGTTCCGACCACTTTCCTTTTGTACTGACACCATCCTTTTTAATTCTGTACCTGCATGTAAATATTAAAATTGCTTTCGCTTTCATTCAAAAAAGACCTTTTATTTGGCTCCTTTATGATGCTGTAGATATTGGGAGCTGTATTCTTATGAGAGATTTATAGGCTCATAAATTAAAAAATCTTAAACATTAGTTGTGGTCAACGCCGGAGGTCAAAAAGAGGGACACTTATTTACTACTACTCACTTGGTTGTATCATGTTTCAGCCAGGAATTGTGTGCTCACAACTCTGTTTGAACACTCAAACTCCAAATTCATTTGAGAGAATGACATCAAATAAGCAGTGGTTATTAGTTGTGAAATACACATTCCACAAATATAGAGGGTTAGTTAAGTACATAACAGTAGATTTGATGGGTAAACTGCTAAATTACCTTTTCCAATGTTTTGGTCAAATTTATAAATATATTACTTGATGCTGAAAATATTAACTTCATACTGTTAGCCATCTATAAATAAGGAATGAACAATCTTTGTAGACAAGCCAGATTGAATTCTTTGAAGATTTAACACAAACGATTGATAAAAGTAGTATAGTAACTATGGTACAGATAGACTTTCAAAGAGCATTTGACAAATTTCCACATAACAAACTTATTTGGAAAATAGAAGCACATGGCACTGAAAGGCTGAGGTACAGGATGCAGAAAGTAATGGATGTTTATCTGACTGGAGAGAAGTTTGCAATAAGGTCCCTCAGGCATTAGGACTGCTAATTTCTATTCATAAATGATTTGCCATTGTTTTCAGGGCTACCATTTTCAAGTCTAGGATGATATAAAATTTGACACAGCTTTGTGTTTAGTGTGCAGGAGCAACAAATTTCAGAAGGACTTAGGCAGTCTGGTGAAGTGGCAGATAGAATTTAATTGGGTTAAATTTGAAGTGGATTTATCAAAATGACTTCAAGGACAAAAGAGTTCAGCAATGTGGAGAGATTGAAGAAGTTTGGATTACTCTCCTTAAAGCAGGGCAAGGTAACAGGTGACCTAATAGAGGTATTCAAAATGAAGATAGGTTTTGATCAGACAAGAAGGTAAAAATAACTTACACTGCCAAATGGGTCAGCTATCAAAGTTCTTAGATTTAATTAGATTAGACTTACAGTGTGGAAACAGGCCCTTCGGCCCAACAAGTCCACACCGACCCGCCGAAGCGCAACCCACCCATACCCCTACATTACCCCTTACCTAACACTATGGGCAATTTAGCTTGGCCAATTCACCTGACCCGCACATCTTTGTGACTGTGGGAGGAAACCGGAGCACCCGGAGGAAACCCACGCAGACACGGGGAGAACGTGCAAACTCCACACAGTCAGTCGCCTGAGTTGGGAATTGAACCCGGGTCTACAGGCGCTGTGAGGCAGCAGTGCTAACCACTGTGCCACCGTGCCGCCCTAAATTGGTAAAATGTCAAGGCAAAATGAGGAGAACATTCTTCATGCTTAGGGTTAAGATATGAAATACCCTACCTGAAGAGATGTTGAAATCCTGATCTATCTGAACAGATACTTTAAGAAGAAGAGTAAGAATAAGGGAAATAAAAGGTTTTAGGGACAAAACTTAGGTGAGGAACTAAATTGGATACCAAAGTCAGACAGCTATTATTTAGATTTAAGTGCTCATATGGCCTAATTCTGTGTTGTGAGATTCAATTCTATGATTAAACTTCAAACAAAATCAGAGCAAAGACCAGGCATGATTTCTGTCTGCAAGTGATGCAAACATACGCGTGAGAGCACAGCAGAATGGAATTTCATGTACAATCCCTGTAGAACAGTCAAGAACCATACTGCTGGCCAATAAACAAGACTGCAATACTCAGAGAGCCATGTTGTCACTCAAAGAGACATATCGGTGCTGTAAATTAGTCTCAAATGTCCCTTAGCTGAACTACTGATGTTGGCATGATTGGAGGCAGAAATGCAAAAACAGATTTAGAAAAAGCTTGGCTGTATTAGGATTGATGCTTCTGGCACAAGGTCTGACGGGATCCCCAAAATACCTCTGAATGGAAATTAAATAATTAGCATTGAACCAGTGTTCCACAGACCACATATCCAATAAAACATCAATGCCCTAAAGAGGTTTTTTCATCGTTAGGTTTATAGACTAACAGGGATACAAAGTCTGACATGGTGATGTTAAACATCAGCAAAGTACGGATTAGAAAGGAAGATGTCATGTAATTCACGCACTGTAAATGATAAATAGCAAATGTTTGAATGAGAGACCACATAGCGACTGCAGTAAAAATGTAATGTTTGTTGGTGTGTGGTGTTTTGTAATCTGCCATTTCTTATCATGGTGAATCCCTGCAGCTGTTGTGCATTTAAAAATGTCTTCAATTAAAAGTTTCTGTCTGTAAAGGGTACCACTGTGACTCTCAAAACAGATGCTCCACTTTCCACTATGAATACCATTAAGCATTGCTTGTTACGCTTTTCTGAGTTTCCTTGGGGCATTTTAGAGGAATTAAAGCAGGATTTAATTAGACTGTTTAATCAATAGTAGGTTACATCTGTGAGAAGCATCAAATGGAGTTTGCACTGAAGGCAACAGGCCATCACAAAGAAAACTCAAAGCAATAATACGGTCAATAAGACTATCCTTTAGTTGCTAAAATTAGTGTCAAGCCTCAAAGAAGAATTAATTTTCACAAAGGAAAAATCAGCTTGTAATGAAGTGTCCAAACTGAAGATCATCAACTTCAATGATAGATTAGTTCATTTGCCTGCCGGAAATTTTAATATTTTGAGCAGTGAAGACAACTGAAGATTCAGCCAAGATTAGGTAATGGACTCAATTGTCGCTTAATGCCCCCATATTGTCAAAATTACCAAATGGATAGCGTAGTGAAAATGTCATCCTTAAACAGCCATTGTAGCCTATGCCATAAATGATGTGTTGAAGTCCTTTGGGAAGTAACGCCATTCCAGACAGAATGACAGTACTCTTGGCAGGCACGCTATTTCCATTTTCCATATGCTTTATAGCTTCATCTGTATTTGCGTGCAGAAACCATGACAACATATTCATGCACTGAGTTTTGAGACTTCCTTCATTACAAACCTTGCATTCCTTTTAAACCTGAGATGAACAAAGAGTTCAACAACCTTTATCTCCTTGCACTGAACAGTCTTATTTGCTTTCTGCTCACATATTTTACTAATATAAAATAAAAGAAAGAGCTTGTATTCAGACTGCAGCTCCCATGTGCTCGGGGCATTGCGAAACGTTTTACAGACAGTGATTATTTTTGTAGTGTGGTCACTGTTCAGATGCAGGAAAAGCTGTGTATAAACAGCAACATTATAGAAAAGGATTTATCAAACCATAGTGGGAAGAGTCTGCTACGTATAGGAATGGTGTTATTATTACAATAATAAAAGAAAAAAATTGCATTTCTATAGTGCCTTTTATGACTTTCACTCTGGCACTCGCAAGTGCTTTAATTCCAATGAAGGACTTTTGATGTGTAGTTAATCTTGCAACTAAGGAACCAAAGCAGTCAATTTACTTACAGCAAACTCTCACAAAGAGCAATAATACACAACAGCTTTTGAGATGTTGACGTTTTTTATTCATTAACACGACATGAGCATCACTAACTATCCAGCATGTATTTCCCATCCCAAGTTGCCTGTGAGAACGTGGTGATGAGGTACCCCTTTGAACCACAGCCATCCACATTAAGGGATAATCATTGGCAAGACACTGAGGATAATTTCCCTGCTCTTCTTCAAATTATTATCAACATTTAACTGCTATATCAAATTACAAAAGCACCAAAAACAGTTTTTTTAAAAACAATTTCCCCCACGCTTGCCAGATTAATTTTTTTCCCTGCAAATCCCTTTATTATGCAGGCATCAAATCAACTAAAAAAAACTAAACTGTAACACAGCAAGTATATTTTTCTAAATTATTACACAGTCCTCGAAGTGACAGATGAGTTTATCTATACACTTATTGCATGTTTCTACTACCTCCCATTTCTATATTTTTGTTTGTGCAAACTGTCCATGTGAGGCAAATAGAATGTAGGCTTCTCAGTAGAGTTATGCTAATGGTGCAGCAATGAACAGTACTAGCATCAGACTGTAGACAAGGTTTCCATTCAATGGGCCTTACTGATACAGAACTTCATCAACAGAACTTTTCACAGGGACAAATCAAGTCTACTTGCTGTCAGACCATTTCTGACCATAAGTTCTGAATCACAAAACACTGGACCAAGTACTGAGAAATGCATTGTAAGGATATAATAATGATCTCATTTCATAAATAAAGATGACAAAACAGAACACAACAGAAGGGAAGAGACCACATTCAATTCAGTAAGCAATGGGCAGCTAAGGCTGCTCAGGAGACAGCTACAGCTGACCCCTAGTACTCAGTGGGAGTCGCAGCAATTGGTCCAGAGAAGGTGATCATGGTACTTTACACAGAAATATGGAAAAGAAGGAAAAAAAGCCATTGGGGAAAGTAGGGAAAAGGTAAATGGCACTGATTGCATCTATCAAAATGACAAAGATCTAGGCCAGGGAGATAGTGATAGAAACAACGACCACAATCTCGAATGCACAATCGGCAGTATAAGGACAGGGTGTGGGTAAACAGGAAGAATGTCAGATGTATGTCCTGCAGGAAACAGTGACATTTTGTTAATGTAAAGTTGTAAATTGATCATATTATGTATTCCAAAGCATTTAAGATATGAAAACCTGTGAGTTTTGTCAAAATTCAATCTTCAAATGTTTTAAGATGAACTCTCCTTGTTCTTACACTTAAATTTTCTTACACTGTATCCATGTTTTCTGGTGGTTCAGCAAATTGAATGACAACAAGAATATTTTTGTTTTTATTCCTTCTGGCAAAGTGGATATTTACACATTTTCTAATTAAAAAATTCCTTTAAGCATCACCTCAATTGTCACCATTTACATTCACTCCCCCTGTCATAATTCTTAAATCCTCAGCTTCACCTTTAAACCTCTCCAGACATCACTCAGCTCTACCTCTGCAATATCAGAGTCCTACACAACATTCAGAATCACCTGCTCTCCAATTCCAGCCTTAATTTTCCACTCTGACAGGCATAGACCCTGATTACCTCTTCATTTGAGGTAGGGCCTCTAGACTAATGAGCCCAACCTGTAGAGATTTATTTCTGAAAGCTTCTTGCTCTTCCTTTTCTTTTGTTTTTCCTAAACCCCACCTCAAAGCCAAACTCCAACTTGTTAAATTTGCTTTCCTAAATTACATGTAATTTCTGGACATATACCCAATGAAGATTTTCAAGGTGGTTTTGACATTGAAGGCATGTATAATTCTTCTAAAATTTAGATATTTAAGACCAACTTGCAATTACATTGTGCCTTTCATATCTAAGTCTGCTTCACAGTGTCATTATCAGATCAAAATTGACACTGATTTACTTAGGATGTAATAGAACAGGGAAGCAAAGGTTTGGTTAAAGAAAGTGTTTTGAAATAAGAACATAAAGCAGAAGAGAACGATAGAGAGGTACAGACTTTTAAGGAGGGAATTCTAGAACTTAAGGCCACCCCTGGAAGGGGTGAAGGAAATTAGAGGGTGAGAGTTTGAATAGCACTTGGAGGATTTCAGGATTGGAGGAGATTATAGAGATGGGGGGAGGTGAGGTCATGGTGGGATTTCAGCATGAGGATAGAATTCAGCTCCACAGTGAAGTCGTTTCAAAGGAATGTTATTGAGATGTTTTAAACGGTGCAGTTTAAATCTATCAAAGGATATTATTTCACAATAAATCAAAGAATTGAAAACCAAATTAAAAACAGATATTACATTTTCACTCAATGTATGATCAATATTTCGAACATCTGCCAGGAACAGTGACAGAGACAAAGCATCAGTGGTATTTAAAATGTAATTTACTGTTATAATGAGAGAGTGAGAGGACTAGAGGGATGAGTTTCATCGGGCTGAACAGTTTTCTGTCATCCATCACTTTATCTTCGGTTCTTAAATGCTCTAAAATTATGTTTATCAAAGTGACATCTCAAGTCATTGCAGAAAAACAAATCTATCTGTAAACCACCATATTTTATCTCTTATCTGACTTGTACCTGCCATGTAAGGGCAAACACTACTAATTCTTTTATCTTGCACAAACATCAGAATAATTTTCAGGGTTCAAATCTTGTTTTGAGAAAAGGGGTCAGCTTAATTTTTCGACAAATCAAAAACACTGCCAACTTATACCCCAATTTGCTCTCAGTGGGTGAAGCCCCCTCAGGAGTGATACAAAGAAGCATAATTTCTTACATGAGTTTGCTGCCCAAAAATGTTGTTGACCTTAGAGTGGATGTGGGGGTGGAAGGGTGGAGGATTGTGGTGGTGGTCAGGATTATGAATAATAGATTTTCTTAGCAATGGTGCTAAGGGGATGGGGTAGAAGCATTCATTTGGAATTAAGATCAGTTGCAACCTAATGAAATGGTGTATCAGGCTTGAGACTGCAGAAGTAAGGTTTAATTAACACATCAATGAGCTTCTGATGTAGGCTGTACATTCACTGTGAGCTCAGTAGTCACATGCTGGCACTTTGCTGGGAAGTTGGAATCTGTACAGCTCAATGGATGCTGCTCTGTAATTTTTCATAAGAACTTAATAAATAGGAGCCCCTCTGGCATGCTCAGTTATTTGATGCAATTATGTCTGATTTCACCTCAGCCTCAATTCCACTTTCCTGCCTATTCTTCAATCCATTACTAATCACAAGTCCTTCTTAAATGTATTCAAGGTCTCAGCATCCACCACATTGTAGGGTAATGAATTCCATACATTCACAACTCTTTGAAGGAAGTAATTTCTCCTCAGCTGTTTTAAATCTGCTACTTCTTACCCTAAAACTCTGACCTCTCATTTTAAATTACCTCAAATGAGGATACATCCTTTCTATGTGTACTTTGAAGATCCCCTTTAGTACCTTATATACCTCCATTGGATCTCCTCTCATTCTTCTAAACTCCAGAAAGTTTCCACCTAAACTACTCAATCTCTCATCAAAAAACAAACTCTTCCTCAATGGAATCAATTGAGAATCTGAAATGCCTCCAATATAATTACAGTCCTCCTCAGGCAAGCAGAAAAAAAATTGTGCACAGTATTCCAGGTGCAGTCTCACTAATGCTGTGCAGTTGCAGCAACTTATATACTCTATTGCTTCAGTGACAAATGCTAACATTATATTTGCCTTCCTGACTACCTGTCATACTCACATTCTAGTTTTACCATATGTATTGCCTGCTAATAAACACACTTCAAAACATCCTACAAATCTGACCAGAACTGATATGAAGTTCAAAATAAAACTCACAACCAGAGCAGGGGACATTTTCTATAATTTTGAAAGCTTGAGAAGGATAATATCGCTTCCCAATCATAAAATAGAGATTAATAAATCCACTTAAGTGGAAACAAATGGACCGGGGCTCCTTTGCAGATATCTCCATAGTAACATGCAGCACAGGAGGAAGCTCTTTGGTTCAACAATTTCATGCTGTCTGTTTAATACAGTTGACCACTCTTCTGCTCATTGGCCACAGAATGTAATTTTCTCCTTTCAAATATATTTCTAATTTCCTTCTAAAAGTTACTGCTGTTTCTTTCCTTTCAGGCAGCAGATCCCAGAAGATAACAAATCACTAAATAAAATAAATTCTCCTATTTTGGATAATCTTTTGCAGTTATCCGAAATCTTTGTCCTCTGGTTACTGAGCATACTGGTAATGGACAAAGTTTCCCCTGATCTACTTTATCAAGACCTTGCATAAATTTGTATGTCTCTATTAAAATTCTCATTAATCTTCTCTGCTCGAAGGAGAAGATTTATAGATTTTTCTGTGCCTCTGGATAACCAAAGTTGAGATTTGCAATCCAATGGACAGTAGGATCTCCCACAGCTTAATGTAGCCTGAATACGGCAACGTTGTCAGTTCTTGAGGTGTGCAAAAGATATGTGAACCCTTATTAAGGGCAAGTAAAATGTACTGCTGAGAATGTTACTGAATATGCAGTACAGTGACAGCACCTCCTATACTTCTGATTATAATCCTAAAGGTCTGGAATAATTGCTTGGTGCTGGTGCTGCCTCCTGCCAGAATTGAGCAGCTGAATAGTTCAGTGTTGTCGCAGTGAATGTTATAGAGCAGAGATCGATAAATCATTCGGTGCAGAGCCTGCCCGTCAGAGTTTTATTTTCTGTGCATACCCTTCTTCACTGGAAAATAAACAGTGTTGGTGTTACCTGTAGACTCAATTATTCTGGCATGAAACTCCACAAATTAATTCCACATTTTAAATATTTTTTAAAAATATCAATGTTTATCCAACATTTTCATGTTTAAAATGAAAATACAAAAACATCTAAACACTCCCTCTGTCACAGAGCCAATGGAAAGGACTGCTCCGGCTGTGAAATATTGTGCAAAATCAAAATACTGCAGATACTTGAAATCTGAAACAAAGACACAGAGAATGCTGGAGAAACTCAGTCAGTCTGGCAGCATCTGTGGCGAGAGAGAAACAGTTAGCATTTTGAGTCAGTTTGGCTACCTCTTAAATTCCATGTTGTGAAAATGGACACTCCCTTGATGCTACTCCAATCTACCAATGTTTCCTGGGTTTTTTAGGGCAGGAGAAATATATCATCACCATCCTCCCCCACCAATACTAATGTTCTCTTTGTCCGTCTCTCACTTTGCCTCTTCCATAAACTTACATTCATTCAAATATCTGCCATCTGCATTCTAAGTTGCATCAAGACCAATTCGCTTATGAGCCCTGTGCATACTGTCCACTTGACTCAGCAACTATATAAGTGTAAAATCTTCATCCTCAAGATCAATCCCTTCAGTTCAATCATTCAATCATGATGACCTTGCCTTCAACTGCCTAGATTAGATCACTGGATTTCTTTTTCTAAAGCTCCCCACCTCCCAATATTTCCCTCTCTCATTTACATTTATTTAAAATTTCTCTGGATACATTTTTAGTTATCTCACATCTTAAGACACCTTGCATCAACAAATATTGTTTGATAATGCTCCCAAGAAAGATCTTAAGATACTTACGTGCATTTGAAATATGAGCAAAAGTCGACCATTTATAGGGTCATAGAGTCATAGAGATGTACAGCATTGAAACAGACCTGTCGGTCCAATTCGTCCATGCCGACCAGATATTCCAACCCAATCTAGTCTCACCTGCCAGCACTCAGCCCATATCCCTCCAAACCCTTCCTAATCATATACCCATCTAAATGCTTCTTAAATGTTGCAATTGTACCAGCCTCCACCACTTCCTCTGGCAGCTCATTCCAGACATGTACCACCCTCTGTGTGAAAATGTTGCCCTATAGGTCTCTTTTATATCTTTCCACTCTCACCCTAAACCGATGACCTCTAGTTCTGGACTCCCCGACCCCAGGGAAAAGACTTTGCTTATTTACCCTATCCATGACACTCATAATTTTGTAAACCTCTATAAGGTCACCCCTCAGCCTCGACGCTCTAGGGAAAACAGTCCAACCCTGTTCAGCTTCTCCCTATAGCTCAAATCCTCCAACCCTGGCAACATCTTTGTAAATCTTTTCTGAACCCTTTCAAGTTTCACAACACCTTTCCAATAGGAAGGAGACCAGAATTGCATGCAATATTCCAACAGTGGCCTAACCAATGTCCTGTTCAGCCGCAACATGACCTCCCAACTCCTGTACTCAATACTCTGACCAATAAAGGAAAGCATACCAAACACTTTCTTCACTATCCTATCTACCTGCGACTGCACTTTCAAAGAGTTATGAACCTGCACTCCAAGATCTCTTTGTTCAGCAACACTCCCTAGGACCTTACCATTAAGTGTATAAGTCCTGATAAGATTTGCTTTCCAAAAATGCAGCACCTCACATTTATCTGAATTAAACTCCATCTGCCACTTCTCAGCCCATTGACCCATCTGGTTAAGATCCTGTTGTAATCTGAGGTCACCCTCTTCGCTGTCCACTTCACCTCCAATTTTGGTGTCATCTGCAAACTTACTAACTGTACCTCTTATGCTCGCAACCAAATCATTTATGTAAATGACAAAAAGTAGAGGACCCAGCACTGATCCTTGTGGCACTCCACTGGTCACAGGCCTACAGTCTGAAAAACAACCCTCCACCACCACCCTCTGTCTTCTACCTTTGAGCCAGTTCTGTATCCAAATGGCTAGTTCTCCCTCTATTCCATGAGATCTAACCTTGTTTATCAGTCTCCAATGGGGAACCTTGTCGAACGCCTTACTGAAGTCCATAGAGATCACATCTACCGCTTTGCCCTCATCAATCCTCTTTGTTACATCTTCAAAAAACTCAAACAAGTTTGTGAGACTTCAGTTCCCACGCACAAAGACATGTTGACTATCCCTAATCAGTCCTTGCCTTTCCAAAAACATGTACACCCTGTTCTTCAGTATTCCCTTCAACAACTTGCCCACCACTGACGTCAGGCTCACTGGTCTATAGTTCCTTGGCTTGTCCTTACCACCCTTCTTAAACAGCGGCACCATGTTAGCCAGCCTCCAGTCTTCCGTACCTCACCTGTGACTATCGATAATACAAATATCTCAGCAAGATGCCCAGCAATCACTTATCTAGCTTCCCACAGAATTCTAGTGTACATCTGATTAGTTCCTGGGGATTTTTCCATTTTTATGCATTTCAAGACTCCAGCACTTCCCCCTCTGCAATATGGACATTTTGCAAGATGTCACCATCTATTTCCCGACAGTCTATATCTTCATGTCCTTTTCCACAGTAAATACTGATGCAAAATACTCATTTAGTATCTCTCCTATTTTCTGTTTCCACACAAAGGCCGCTGTGCTGATCTTTGAGGAGCCCTATTCTCTCCCTAACTACCCTTTGTCTTTAATGTATTTGTAAAAACTCTTTGGATTCTCCTTAATTCCATTTGCCAAAGCTATCTCATGTCCCCTTTTTGCCCTTCTGATTTCCCTTTTAAGTATACTCCTACTGCCTTTATACTCTTCTAAGGATTCACTCGATCTATCCTGTCTATACCTTACATAATGCTTCTTTCTTTTCCTTAACCAAACCCTCAATTTCTTTAGTCATCCAGCATTCCCTATACCTACCAGCCTTTCCTTTCACCCTAACAGGAATATACTTTCTCTGGATTCTCGTTATCTCATTTTTGAAGGCATCCCATTTTCCAGCCGTCCCTTTACCTGCGAACATCTGCCCCCAATCAGCTTTCGAAAGTTCTTGCCTAATACTGTCAAAATTGGCCTTTCTCCAATTTAGGACTTCAACTTTTAGATGTGGTCTATCCTTTTCCATCATTATTTTAAATCGAATAGAATTATGCTAGCTGGTCCCAAAATGCTCCCCCACTGACACCTCAGTTACCTGCCGTGCCTTATTTCCCAAGAATCAGTCAAGTTTTGCACCTTCTGTAGTAGGTACATCCACATACTGAATCAGAAAATTGTCTTGTACACACTTTAACACTATGGCAGTCCCAGTCTATTTTTGGAAAGTTAAAATCCCCTACCATAACCACCTTATTTTTCTGACAGATAGCTGAGATCTCTTTACAAGTTTGTTTCTCAATTTCCCTCTGACTATTAGGGGTCTATAATACAATCCCAATAAGGTGATCATCCCTTTCTTATTTCTCAGTTCCACCCAAATAACTTCCCTAGATGTATTTCTGGGAATATCCTCCCTCAGCACAGCTGTAATGCTATCCCTGATCAAAAATGCCACTCCCCCTCCTCTCTTGCCTCCCTTTCTATCCTTCCTGGAGCATTTGTATCGTGGGACATTAAGCTGCTCGTCCTGCCCATCCCTGAGCCATGTTTCTGTAATTGCTATGATATCCCAGTCCCATGTTCCTAACCATGCCTTGAATTCATCTGCCTTTCCTGTTAGGCTTCTTGCATTGAAATAAATGCAGTTTAATTTATTAGTCCTACCTTGTCCCTGCCTGCCCTGACTGTTTGACTCACTTCTGTTCTCAACTGTACCAGTCTCAGATTGTTCTCTTTCCTCACTATCTCCCTAGGTCTCACCGCCCCCCCCCCCCCCCCCCAACCTTACCCGTTTAATCCTCCCGAGCAGGTCTAGCAAATCTCCCTGCCAGTATATTGCTGAGTGCAATCTGTCATGCTTGTACAAGTCACTTCTACCCCAAAAGAGACTCTAATAATCCAAAAATGTGAATCCTTCCCCCATACATCAGCTCCTCAGCCATGCATTCATTTGCTCTATCGTCCTATTCCTGCCCTCACTAGCTCGTAGCAGTGGGAGTAATCCAGATATTACTACTCTCGAGGACTTCCTTTTTAAATTTCTGCCTAAGTCTCTGTAATCTCCCTTCAGAATCTCAACCTTTTCCCTTCCTATGTTGTTGGTTCCAATGTGGACAATGACCTCTTGCTGGCCCCTCTCCCCTGTGAGAACATTCTGCACCTTTTCTGAGACATCCTTGATCCTGGCACCAGGGAAGCAACACACCATTCTGCTTTTTCACTGCTGGCCACAGAAACGTCTGTCTGTATCTCGAACTAAAGAATCCCCTAATACAATTGATGTCTTGGAACATGACATACCCCTCATTGCATTAGAGCCAGTCTCCATACCAGAAACGTTGCTGTTTGTGCTACGTTCCCCTGAGAATCCATCGCCCCCTACATTTTCCAGAGCAGCATACCTGTTTGAAATGGATATATCCACAAAAGACTCCTGCACTAGATGCTACCTCTGTTACCTTTCCTGGAGTTAACCCATCTATGTGACTGTATCTGGGACATCTTCCCCCCCCCCCCGCCCCCCATAACTGCAATCTACCACATACTATTGCTGTTGCAAATTCCTCATTGCTTCTAACCGTCTCTCCAACCAATCCATTCGATCTGATAAGATTCACAGCCAGCAGCATTTATGGCGGATATAATCCGCAGTAACCCTTGAACTCTCTTTCAATTCCCACATCTATCCATCACAGTCTTGAAAATACTCAATGACTCACCTTCTGAGGCAGAGAATTCCAAAGCCACATGACCTTCTGAGTCAAAAAAAATCCTAACTCTGTTCTGAAAGTGCAACCCCTAATTTTAAAACAGTAACCTTAATTCTAGACTCACCCACAAGAAGAAACAACCTTTCTGTTTTCACCTTCTCAAGACCATTCATAACACCAGAAGAACCAAGAGCAGGAATAGCCAGTTCAGCCCCTTGAGCTTGCTCTGCCATTTGAAACAATCATGGCTGATCTCATCTCAGCCTCAACTCCACTTTCCTCCCCATTTTCCATAACCCTTCAACCCATTACAAATTAATCTATCTCCTCCTGAAAATTTACCTCTATGTTCCAATATCCACTGCACTCTGCACTAGTAAATTCCAGATTCACAATCCTCTGAGATAAGTAATTTCTTCTCATCCATGTTTTAAATCTGCCGCCTTTGTCCTAAAACTATGGTTGCTTGTTTTAGATTGCCCCAAGTGAGGAAACATTTTTTCCATGTCTATTCAGGATCTCGTACATTACAATCAAGTCAACCCTCACTCTTTTAGACTGCAGGGAAATAAGCCGACTCTGAGCAACCCACCCTCATAAAACAACCCATTCCTTCCTACGATATTCCATATTTGCAGTGTATCTTGCTGTATGTGAATGTTGCTGGTAACCCCCAACTTATTTGTACAGATATGTCAATTCAGCTGTTTTTATGCTCCATGATTGGATTTCAGGTTGAAACTCAAATATGTCACATAAACACAGCAGTCATGTTTACTTCACCACAGTTGTGACAGAGTGCCATTCACATATATAAATTGACTTGTTGATAAACAAAGCAAATCTTGCAAAGCTGGAACAGATTCTGTAAAAAGCAAAAGGCACCTCATGAACATGCCAAGGTTTTTTTGTCTGATAACATCATTGGTGTTGTGACTGGAACTAAATTGTATGTGACAGGAGAAGGTTAAAACTGTTAAGTTCTTAGTAGCTGACAAAAAGCAGGATCTGTCTTTTCCTTGAGGTAAGTGACCCCTTGTAGACCAGGAGAGGCAAAAAAGCGCCTCTTACCAGCCCCAATGTCATAAGAACCGAAAAGGATCTTAAGATCAACCTCTGATCTTTAGTCTCCCTCAAACCTTCCAATATCCACACTTCCTTACTCAGTGTCGGGAATTGTCCCTGCAAGTTGAGCCTCCAAGTGTTCATCTATCCTTTAGTTCACCGATAATGTTTCCCATGTTTTGTTAAATGCAGTCCTACAAGGATTTATGTGGTCTCCTTGTATCTCAGTTCATAATGGGGCAATATTTACTTTTATGTTGAAAAGTACACAGGAACTTTCAAAATAATGTTTAATCTAGATCTTTACTGGACACGTAAAGAAGATTGCTCCTATGATATCCCTTAATGTGTATGTGAACAACACACTGGGTTACCATAGTTAAAAATCACACAACATCAGGTTATAGTCCAACAGGTTTAATTGGAAGCACACTAGCTTTCAGAGTGTCGCTCCTTCATCAGGTGATAGTGGAGGGCTCAATCCCAACATACAGAATTTATAGCAAAAAGTTACAGTGTGATGTAACTGAAATTACACATTGAAAAATTGATTGTCTGTTAAGTCTTTCATCTGTTTGAATGCCATGATTGTTTCACTTCTTTCATGTGTAAATCACAAAACCCTTTTTAAAATTTGCATTCTCAGGTTAGCTGTTGCCAATGGTGATAGCTAGACAATATGTTGAAGGTGTTAGCCCCCTGTGTTCTCTGTCTATGCCATGATGTTTAGATTGATTCTAATCTAAAAAGTGAGGTAACGGAGTTTTACATTAATTCATGCAGTTTTTGAGCTCAGAGTTCTACATGAATGCATGCAGTTTTGAGCAAAGTACAATGTAATCCTGCAAGTACAAATTCACCCCACAAAATATGTGTGCGCATGTAGGTCTTTGTGTGTGTGTGTGTGTCTGTCTGGGTTGGGGGTTGTGAGTGTGAGAACGTGTATGTAGTGAGTGTAGAGGGTCTTAAGTCTGTGAGGGGATGCATGTGTGAGTGTGGGAGTGTGTGTGTCTGTAAGGGTGTGTGTGGATGTCTGTGTGAGTATCTGTGTATATGTATGTTCATGTGCATGTGTGTATAGGAGTGCTTGTGTGTGTGAGAGAGTGTGTGTGGGGTGAATTTGTACTTTAGGGTTACATTGTACTTTGCTCAAAAACTGCATGCATTCATGTAGAACTCTGAGCTCATATTGTCTAGCTATCACCATTGTTAACAGCTAACCTGAGCATGCAACTTTTTAAAAAAGGTTTTGTGATTTACACATGAAAGAAGTGAAACAATCATGGCATTCAAACAGATGAAAGAGTTAACAGACAATCAATTTTTCAATGTATAATTTCAGTTACATCACATTAAAATTTTGGTATAAATTCTGTGTGTTAGGATTGAGCCCTCCACTATCAGCTGGTAAAGGAACGACGCTCCGAAAGCTAGTGTGCTTCCAATTAAACCTGTTGGACTATAACCTGGTGTTGGGTGATTTTTAACTTTGTACACCCCAGTCCAACACCAGCATCTCCAAATCATGCTTCCTCCTTGGAGATGGACATTGAAAGTGTAACCTGGGGAGGAAAGAGGACCTTGACCTTTAGATATTCCTAGGCTTAAGTGAACTTTAGAATTATTTTTTTTCTGTATTATATGATTTGACTTGTTCTCTCCAATTGTGTCTATACTTCCTCCCAATACCTTGGTCGTGTTTGTCTTTCTTTCTGCCAGTAATTTGTAACTGTTGAGATGGTATAAGAACCGAATGTCACTTTTAGTGGCTGGGTTTGCAATGGAGATAAAAATCAGAGTGAGACCAAGCGTGCTTCTCTGGTGTCTCACTGCCAGGCATTATTCTGCATTGCAAACACATAAGCTCAATTACATAAACTTCAAGTATGAAGGGATCCCTGCCACCCTAATGAAACGCTGAATATTTGAGACAGTCAGACATTCAAAGGTGTCCCTGAGGATCTAATTAAGGTACAAAATTCCAGTTGCAAATATGCTATAAGACTATGGAAGAATTGACATTATGAGATAGTTGATAGACAAATAGACCGAGGCCCATTTCCTTTGAGTCTTGCATCCTAACTTTATATTCAACTCTGATCAAACAGCCTGAAGTGAATAAGCATCAACTTGCAAAACTGTGCTTAAGTCAAACATCAATCGATCAAGAAATAAATAGACTGAATCTACATGAACTAGAATTTACAGTGGCAGGCTGTGAGACAGCTTGGGGAAAAGAGATATTTCACTCAGCTATTGTAGTAATTCGTTCAGAACTAGCATCATGACATTGTGAATAAAGTAAACTTTGTAGTATTGTTTTGGGGCAGAGATTTGAATTTCATATCATATCTTGAGCTGCAGAGGAACTGAACACTCACTTTCTTTTCCTTAACCAATAAAAACAAATCTTTAACTTCTTGTTTTGGGATTTTTATTCTTCAGTGATTTTTTAAAAAATTGCTTTTAGCTACCTTAATTTCAATCTGAACCCAATAACAAGATGAGCAATGAAAACAGACAGAGACCCTCTTCCCTTCACCTTTGTTGGTTTGCATTGCCTTTAACAGGCATGGCACATAAATTAATCAATTGGAAAACATGGGTGATTTACCGTTGGTGGTTAATAGCTGGAAAAAAAAATCACAGAAGGTTACAAAAAAAAGTCCAGATGAGCTCGAGGACTTCTGTATATAAAGAAAAAGAAGAGAAAAGAAAAAGAAAGTGCTGGAGGAGCTCAGCACATCTGGCAGCATCTGAGGAGAGAGAAACAGAAATAACTTTGAGTCCGACGTGCCTCTTCAGAAGCAACTGGACTATGTTTGACCTTCCATTAATGACTTATTTCACTATTGCCATTTATTTGTCTTCCAGAAGTTCTGAAAAACAGTCATATTGAAATATTAACTCCATAGATGCTATCAGTCTTGCTTACCTTTTCCAGCACTTTCTGCTCTTATTTCCAAAATCCAAAGTATTTTGCTTTTATAACAATATAAGCAATTCAGGACTGATGGGTTCTTCTCCATTAAGATACGAAGTAAGTACACATTGGTGGATTTAGTTTAATAATTCCAGTTCAGTTTCACAGCAGTATGTTGTACCTGGGTGAGCCCAATTACTCAAACAGCATAAAGAATCTATTGAGGATTACAATAATTGCATTGATATAACACCTTTAAGTATCCAAACTGCTTCACAGGGACATTAAAAGGCAAACTTTGACAGTGAACCTCTTTTACAATTATATTTGTATGTGAATCACATGCTGGGGTAATTTGATTAAATTGATAATAACAAATATGCAACAATGGAGTTAGTTTGACCTTCATTTTGAGTGATTGAGAGATATTAACCTCATTCCATTCCTCCAATGGGGTTTTCAAAGCTAACTTTCCAATCGGCAGCTAGTTCATAACTTATTCATTCTGGCTCGACTCTGACATGAAATGGCCAAACTGACAGGAAAATGGGCCATCTCTATGGTAAATGGTTGTTACATGTAGCTGGGAACTGAAAAATAAAGTAATTTTTCTCTTGTGGATGGAGCCTGGGGAAATTTGCAGAAAAACCACTGGACTCTCTGCCAAATCATTCATCATTGCCTTAAATGCTCCTGAAAAGATGAGGTTCTTCCTCTAAGTTCTTTGTGTCATTTTCAGCAGCAGCCTTACCTCAGACCTGACATCCCAAAGTTTTTCACATCAAATTAAATCTGTTTAATATTTGTCAATTTAATGCAGGGCCCAATTTATTTAATGTCCCAGGAACAGCAATGGGAGTAATGATCAAATCATCGAAACTGAAAAGCTTTAATGGAGGGGACACAGGCTGGGACACAGAGGATTCTTCTGTTCTTCATCAAACATGGTCACTAAGTGATCTTTCGACATTCAGAAGCTTGCTTTGACATCTTATTCAAAACTTACTCACTGGTACTTTCAGCTTGGGTTTCATTCTCAATTTCCTGGAATGGGGTTGAACCCACATGCTCGTCACTGAGTTGAAAAGTGTTACCACTGAGTCACAGTGGTTGGAATACCATGAGACTTGGGCTTCAATAGTTCCACTCAGCAGTGTCACCAAAGAGGCAGCATCAGTCATACATCTTCCCGAGGACTCAGTTGAAAGAGTGACCATAGCACAGGCAGAGTGATCGCAGAGGGTGACACAAAAGGAGGTCTGTAGCAAGACCCAGGGGGTTGGCCACAGAGATACTGCACTTCCGGGTGATGATTCTATCAAACATAACAATGAGTGCCAGTAAGTGAGGGCATAGCCCGCCCCAGGAGCCTGCAAACAAATATGGCAGCATTGGGTTATCATGCTCCCCTCTTGCATCATGGGCAGATTCTTGATTACAACTTCTGAGAAAAACATTTAAAAAATAAAAGAAATAAGAAGTACAGCATTACAGACCTTCAAAAGTGTAAGATCATAATAATAAATTTCAAAAAACAAATAAAAGTCCAGCGTCATAGATCATAGGAATAAGTTAGAAACATAAATAATAAGTTCAGAATAACAGTCCTTCCAACCCACACTAGCATCTAGCCTCTAGTCTATGCTGGACCTTGAATCCAGACTGCACCAGGTTTCACCTCAAGGCTCCCAAGGCTGGGAGACCGCTTTGAAATCACCTCGAGACCGGAAGTCTTCACTGAGGCCATATTGGGCTTCCAAGAGACTGCCACACCCTGAGCTGCTGAGTGGCCGCCATGCCAAGCTGGAAGACAGACACACCTGGCTGAAAGGCCACCAAACCAAGCTGAGAGATCACCACGGATCTGCGTTGAGGTCAGAGGTTCAGTACATCACCAAGAAAAGGATGGAAAAGAAAAAAACACAAAAAAAGACAAGAACTGCACAGAATGGGGAAGAGCTCTGATTGAGTAGTCATACTCCGCTGCCATCTAGATTAGGAGCCAAGGGGATAGTCTCAGAATGAAGAGATAATCTTCAGAACAGACATAAGCAGGAATTTCTTCAGTCAGAGGGTGCTGAATATGTGGAACTCCTTGCCACAGAAGGATGTGGAGGTCAAGTCATTTAGTGTCTTTAAGACAGAGATAGATAGATTCTTGATTAGTAAAAGGGTCAAGAGTTACGAGAGGAAACAGAATGAGGTTGGGAAACATATCTGTCATGATCTAAAGATAGAACAGGCTCAATGGGCCAAATTCTCCTCTTATATCCTTTCATCTTATGGGATGTGAAAAGCTCAAATTATAACTGCAAGCAAGTCATATCATCACTCAAATACTGAACTCCCTGCCCTGAGACAGTCAGTGTCCCTGAGTCATTTCCAGCATTCACACTGTCTCAGCTGAAGTCACTGAATGGATCGCTAATCTCCATATCGACCTATCACTGCTTCTCCAACCTTATGAAGGAGAAAGAAGAAAATTTATATTATTATTCCAAGGCAATTAAGTAATAAAATAAAACAATAAATTGTGCCACTATGGCGGTGTCTGGAAATACGTATTTTCTGCTCAATGGGAATAAATTGCTATAATAATTAAAATAAATTTCCTTCAGACTCATTATTCTCTCCCCAAGATTTCAAAACTTTTTACATTTCTCAATCTTCCTCTTTCGTTTTATGATCCAGACACATTTAAAAACCAGGAGAAAGTGAGGACTGCAGATGCTGGAGATCCGAGTCGAGAGTGTGTTGCTGGGAAAGCACCCAGCAACACACACCCTCAACATTTAAAAAACAACTTTGCTGTTCCTGTTTATTTTTCAGTCTCCTCCTCTCACTGAGGAATTTCAAACTTGCCAATAGCCTGCTGTAAACAACGTTATTGGGCATTCCAGTGAGATTAAGATGAGGTTTGCTTAAAAACTGTTACAGCGAGGTGCTTATGTAATGGAAATTCATTTTGGTGAAACTGACATTCAGCAGTGTAAACCACAATCAAACGACAGCACTCAGATTTAACCTCAAACTGTAATTGATGCACACACTTGTACAGTAAATCAGATACAAAAGCTTGTGTGTAGATTGGAATTAAACATGGGCAGTCTGAAACCAGTTCAACCAGTTCCACACTGTAAATCTAATCTAAAAATCTAATCTAATGCTCACTTATTAGGAATTTGAATGAATGCTGCACGGTTTAACATTTGCATGCCTATGATGCATTTAATATAATAGAACATCCCAAGCCACCTCAAAGTGTGTGCATGGAAGGGGAGCAGGCAAGAATGTGGAGTTGAGGCCATAATCAGATCAGCCATGTAGGGTAGACTCAAGGGGCTGAATATGAACAGTTATATGGACATTCGATAAATAGAATGTATAAAAAAACATACGTTTAGTATATGAGGCAACATGGCAGCTCAATGATTAGCATTAGATTTGATTCCAGTCTTGGGTGACTGTGTGGGATTTGCACATTCTTCCAATGTCTGCGTGGATTTCTGCCGGGTGCTCTGGTTTCCTCCCACAGTCCAAAAATGTGCAGGTTAGGTGGATTGGTGCTAAATTGCTCATAGTGTCCAGGGATGTGTATGCTAGGTGGATTAGCCATGGGGAATGCAAGGTTATGGGGGTAGGGTAGAGGTGTGGATGGGATGCTTTTTGCAGAGTAATGCAGATTCGGTGAGCTAATTGGCCTCTTTCTGCACTGTAGGGATTCTATGATTCCAAACAAAATGGACTTCAATAATATATGAATATCAGCATCATACAAGGTGAGCATGTGATCCCATGATATTTCTCCTTTTTAAACTCCATTTTAAGTCTCTTCATAAAAATGGCATTATTAGAATCAATAGATTCAGCTACATTAAGAAAGTACCTCATGGAACCAGAGTGTGCTGAGCACAGGACTGTTTCTAAAGCAGCTGTAGATAATGAATCTGTTGGAATTTCAAACTATAGGTATGCTACTTTGTGTGAAAAGCTCAGAGTTAATCAAATCTTATCAACTTAATGTTCATTAACATTAAATCTTTCCATTCAACCAGGCACCAGTACTGTAAATTTCATTCTGTATCTAAATTCACTTGTGTCACAAAACTGCTCATGTAACAGTCCCTGTGAAATGGATTTTGAACTTTGATAATATCCACATCCAACCTCAAGTTATCAGAATTTGACATGTATGGTTAATCAGTCATACATGCAGAACGCAAGTGTGAATTAAGATGGAATACTTGAATCAGGTCGCATTATTCAAAGAAGAGCACAGATGAAGAACTAGGATTAAACCATTAGGCCCTTTGTGCTGGTCTGAACACTCCACCTGGACCCAACTCTAATAACTCCTCACCCCCTTTCACTGTCAATAATCTAACTACCTCTGCCTTAAAAAATATTTACAGACTCTGCTTCCACCATTTTTTGAGGGAGAGAGAGTTCCAAAGACTCATGATCTTCTGGAAGAATATGATTTTTCCTCATCCCTGCCTCAAATGGGCAACACCTTATTTTGAAATAATGACCTCAAGCTCGAGATCTTTCTTCAAGAGGAGTCATCCTTTCTACATCCACCCTGTCAAGACGTCTCACGATCTTATGCATTTTAATCAAACTACCTCTTATATCAGTGAGCTGATTTATCCATAATGCCCAGGGAAATACTTGTCTTTCAGTCAATCTGCTAAAACAGATGCTCTGGTCATTACTGCACTGGTGACTGTCAATGCCTCCACTCAGTATCATAGCAATGGCACATGCACAAACACAGCTTGGTATTGTGTGGAATAGCTATGCTAAATTGCTCATAGTGTCCAGGGATGTATATGCTAGGTGGATTAGCCATGGGGAATGCGAGGTTATGGAGACAGCAGTTGACGAGAACAAAGATGGTGCTACTCAGCCAAATTCATGAGCATCAAATCAATGGATGTTTCATCCTCTGTTGCAATAATACTATGATTACTAAAATTATTCCTGTTCCATAACACTTCCACTACCCCCCTCCATCCAATCCCCAATAAACGTAATGTGCAATTTGATCTCTAAAATGGCAACTCTCCACTAGAAATCACCATAAAACTTGACAAAAAAACACCTTGGAGGAATGTGAAGGCAAGAGATTGTCCTCTCAAAAGAGAAAACTTGTCAAAGCCAGCAGTTTATCAGAGTGTCCATGATCTCTAGCAAAAAAAGGCTGTGTTGCAGCAAAGTGATGTTGCCAGTCCCTTCATTTCATGATCCAGTGGCCATTTTATTGACCATTTTGGCATTTAAAATCATTACAAGTAAATGGTGCTCATTTGTTGCTGTACACAAGTGTCTGTGGTGAAGTATGTGGTCAGATACAACAGGTTCAGTTTGAAGGATATTTTATTTTACATTGATACTGGAGTAACTCATACTTTGGACAATATTTTACAGTCAAATAAGAAACTGCAAAGATTGTGCTGATAAACATGATTTTATTACAAAACATCAAATTCTTCTTGTGATTTTTGTTGAAGGCTTGACTCTTTCTCATAACTTAGAAATTTCATTTGCTGTGCTCTCTCAAATTTCCTCTCGATTTAGGCTTAATAATCTTGTGGTTAATTAACATAGCAAACTACCCAGGATAATGGGATGCACATTTCAAATTTAAAACAGAGCACTTCATCGAAGAAATTGTATTGAGTGAGTTTAACATGCAGAGCTGGATAATCATTTTACCACCTCTCCAACATGATTTTATCAGATACTGACAGCTGAATATAAATCAATGTTTCAACTGGATGGATAGCAGGCATTGAAACTCAATGGTCATCTTTTTTTGGGGGACATAATTTAACTATCATATTTAACTATCTTCATGGGACTTCCAAAATTAGCCAGCAGTTAGTAACTGAAATGCAGCAAAACAGATGTTTAATTGTATTCTGATTTCCTACTCAATGCTAAAAGTTTTCCTTGTGCAATATCTGTAAGATGTGCAAGTGGACCTTCAAATTCTTAACCTCAATAAAAGAAAAGAATCCGTGAAACAGCATCCTTCAGCATAAAACAAATGGCATCTGGACAGTAAATTTATACTTTGAGTGGAAGGTTATTCAACTGCTAGCTTAGGAAATGTAAGATAATCACAAGAACTCCCAGCAAGGATTTGGGTGAAATCTATCACTCAGAGAGTCAAAATGTGACCTTTCGACATCGAGGAATATATTAGATAAAATAGGAGTAAGTATTTCAAACCCACAAGTCTGGTCTGTCATTCAACAGAATCATGGTTGACCTGACACTCTCCGGACACCACTTTCCTGATCTTTCTCCAGAACATTTCGCTTTGCTACTGATCAAGAATCAATCTATCTTAGTCTTAAATATACACAAGGATTCTGCCCCATACCTCTCTGTGGTAAGGAGTCCTAAAAGCTCAATGATGAAATGAATAAAATAGATACATTCAGGGTTGCAAAACCCTCGATGGACAGGATCTTGAAAGTGCCTTTATGTGACCCACGTAACAAGGATATAACCCGCCCCGGTCCTCACCTTCCACCCCACCAACCTCCAGATACAACGCATTTCTGCCACCTACAATCTGACCCACCACCAAAGATATATTGCCCTCCCCATCCCTTTCAGCATTCTGCGGAGACCATTCCCTCCATGAATCCCTCATGAGGACCATACCTGCCACCAACCCACCCTCCACTCCAAATACCTTCCCTTGCCACCACAAGAGGTATAAAACTTATGCTCACACCTTCCCCTCACCTCCATCCAAGGCCCCAACGGATCCTTCCACATCTGGCAGACATTTTTCTGTATCTCCAAACACCTCATCTACTGTGTCCATTGCTCTCGATGTGGTTTCCTCAACAATGGGGAGACAGGACGCCAACCCATGGAACATTTTGGAGAACATCTCTGGAACACATGCACCAAACAACCCCACTGCCCTGGGGTCAACCACTTCAGTTCCCACTCCACCAAGGACATGCAAGTGCTGGGCTTCCTCTACCGCCAAATTCTAGCCATCCGACAACTGGAAGAAGAATGCCACATCTTCTGTCTTGGGACCCTCCAACCACATGGCATCAATGTCAATTTCACCAGTTTCCTAATCGCTGTCATCCCAGATCCAATCCCTCTTGAACTGTCCGGCCTGTCCACCTTCCTTCCCACCTATCCACTTCACCCTCCGCGCCGACCTATCACCATCACACACATCCCACCAGCATCTATCTATCGCCTTCCCAGCTACCATCCCCCATCCTCACACTCCCATCTATCTCTCAGCCCCCTTCACCCCCACCACCCCCCCACACTCCCAACGAAGGGCTTATGCCCGAAATGTTGATTCTCTTGCTCATCGGATTTTGCCTGCCTGACCTGCTGTACTTTTCAAGTCTCACACTTTTCGACTCTTATCTCCAGCATCTGCAGTCCTCACTTTCTCCCATTTTCTTTTTCATGTCAATCGAAGAAGGAAGTAAGCAGTTCATTCCTTGGTTAGGTGATTCTCCATTGTCTACCAAATGTCTTTAGTCTGAACTTCACCAATTAATGGAAGTAGTCCAAACTAAGCTTTTCTACCTTTCTGATGATTTTCCTCCTGGGCTGCTAGAGAGATTCCCAGAGACTCCAGGGCAAATCTGGAGGGCTGCCAACTCTAGGTGCATTTAGAGGGACAGTACATGGGGGAAAAAGGAAGAGAAGATTGTACCGATAAAGTTCAGACGTAGATGGGTGGGAAAAATTCATGTGGAGCACAATTAGCAGCATTTTCTGTATCCATCTATGGGATATGGCTATTACTGGCTAGGTTAGCATTTGTTGCCCCTCCCCGATTGGCCACAGGTCAACCACGTTGCTAAAGATCTGGAGCCACATGTAGGCCACAGCAGGTAAAGATTGCAAATGTTCTTCTCTAACAGACCCAATAAACCTAATCTCTTCCCCCCAATAACTGACAATTAATTATAAAACAACGTTTAAATTGGATGGATTGCATGCATTAATACTCAATGCTGTCACAATTTGTGGGGGATATAATTTAGTTATCCAAGCAGTCCATATGTAGTCTCCAAATTTAACTATAAGGTCCCTGCTACTTCAGCATTTTATACAAAAAAAACTTTAAGTTCTGCCATTTATCCTGGTGGGATTTGAACCAAAGCCCCCACAAGATTCACTTGGAGTTCTGGATTACTGGCCCAGTGACATTACCACTGCATCACTGTCTCCATGACATAGATGAATGGGGCTGAATAGCTTCACACCTGCACAATGCAAGGTTTTGAACTGGGTTGTTGCACATAGCTATATTTATACTCAGTTAAAAATTATCTTTCTGGGGATAAATAATCATCACTCTACAGATCCAAAATAGCTGAATGGGTACAGTGTCACAAAACTGATCCTTTTTATAAAAGCTGTTCCTTTTCTCAAGGATACCGTGTCCTTGTGTTTTTTCAGAGAGGTCGGAAACAGGCCGGGCTCCAAATTGACTGGTTTGGTACAGGGATGAAAGGGTATGGGGAGACCTTTCTGTTTATATGTAAACAGATGAGACTTTAGGCCACAGCTTCATGTTACTTCATGTTTTAGAAGCAACCTGTATCATTAAAGGGGAGTGGTCAGTCCTGGAAGCTGAATTCTTTTTGTTGAGTCAGTTCAGCAGGAGCTGTATGTAAACAGGCTGCTAAACTCTCTCTCCTTTTGCCAATTTTGAATTTTTAACCAATGTAATATTGAAGCAAAGCAGTTTTCTCATTCTGCTTCTCTTCTACACGTACACTTAGAATGATGGAATAGAATATTAGAGAACAGAAGTAGCCAATGCAGCCTAGCAGCTCATTGAGAAGGCTATACAATTGGTCCCAAAACCCTGCTATTCTCCTCTTGCCTGCACGTATTTCCTTTGCGTGTATTTTTCCAATTTTCTTTTGAAAGTAGCGGTTGGATCTAGCCCTACTGTTAGGCATTGAATGTAACAACGTACTGTGTGGAAAATATCTCGTCTCCCCTTGGTTTTATTTTTGCCAAGTACTTTAATTCTGCTTTCTTTTTTTATTGCTAACCCTTCCTCCATTGTGGAAAGCAATGAAATGACGCAAAATTCTTTTTGCTCTGCAGAAAATTAAACAATTACATGAAACATGATACATCACTGAGTTTGTATTATAGTTGCACACCTCAGTTGTGCCTTCTGCTTTTCATTTCATGTAAAGATTCTTCAAAGGAAGATAGACTTTGCTAATAGCTGACACAAAGCTGCCCCATTGAGAAACCACTCCTTAGAATGACAGGCTGTCAATGAAGGTAAATTGGATACCAAAAGCTGGTATCCCACTCACCATAGGATCCACCCCACAGCTTTCTAATACAACTGCTATTAACAAAAAAAATAATTAAAATGGATCATGGGTTTATCAATCGTTGAAATTTTAATATGTCAATTAGGGTTTAACTAATAATCCAAGCAACATGTTTGTTTGAAGCAACACCAAAGAATTGACCAGGGACAGGAATATGCGTCACATTCATCTCTTAACACTCCAAGATATTTATGCTCCCCTAATTCTGGTTCTTTGAATATCACAGATTATTTCCACATTAATAGCTTTGCCTTTGGCTGCCTAGGCACTGGGCTCTGGACCTCCTTTCCTAGTCCGCTCTCTCTCTTTTACCTCAATACTGCAGACCACTTCCTAAAACAGTTATTTAAAGAATTTGTTTCGACCATTTACCCTGAGGCAAATGTAGTGTGACATGAAACTTTGGTCGATAATGTTCCTGTGGCATGCCAAGTTTGATCATGCTCCTCTTAAATGTTTTCTTATTCCATTAAAGGCACTATAAAGACACAAGTCAATATTGTTCACATTCAGCAATTCAGTATATCATTTAAAAACAAATATTGGACAACTCAGAATGTTTGGGGCGGGGGGGGGTGGTGGGGATGGAGAGGTGCCAGGAGTGAAGGGGTTGTTAGCAATAAAAGAGGGAATCCTACTGCCATCTGCAGCTAGGTTTATGGTTGCTTCTGAACTGAGGGCCTTTGTATTTCTAGGAGTTCAGTCCTCACCCTGGCCTGATGGGTAATCATCGTCAGGCACCTAATCCTTCCTCCATTTGTTGGGGACCTAGAGGCTGATGGGAAAAATAATTGTTGGCCTTTTTTTAAAATTGGCATCAATTAGGAGCTCAGAGATCCTGATCTGTTGCCTGCAGTGGTGTACCAGCCCCAATCCCACAGAGAATGGGAGTGGTACTTCCTTCCTTCCAAGCAAAGTCAGCCCATAACCTGTTCTCACCGAAATGAACCTTATCCCTGTATCAATCCCATGACTTCCAACACTCTCCATGTCAAACTATACCCCTCTTCTCAACCCCATAACCTCAACTCTCCATGTAAACTACATCCCTGTTCCTACTCTCGCCCTTCACATGACCTCCTTGCCAACCCATGCCCCCGTGCACACCCCATGGCCCTTTACATCCCCTACACCAGCTCATGACATACCATGCCCCACATCGACCATCCTTTGGTTTTTCACATTCTGTGCCAACTTGTTCAATAGACAATATAAGCAAGCCCCTGGAATCAAGTAGAGATGAGACAAAATAAAGTTCTATTAAATAAAGTGCCTTTTGCAGACTTCACCATTTTGAAAAGAAATACTTTCATTCACAAAACCCAATTTATTGCATTTGTATTCCTTCAGCTACATAATCCCTTATCACAGCAAATGTTGCATTCAAGTGTATAATCCTTTTCAACAACAAACAGGGGAATTCATAGTCTGACTTCAAAAAAACTGGAACCACATGCAGCTGTCAATAAAACTGTGAAGTAGAAGAAATTCTATTGTGAAAATGGATGGTTGTTCAGTAAGTCATGCAGCACTAACCTATTAAAAAAATCCATCAGGGTAGTATCAATAGATAAATGGTGAAATAACTCCACAGAAGCCGGTGTCCTGCCACCAAGTCACTCCTTATTTATACATGGAGAGTCCCTGACACTGATCCAGAATGAACAGAATGTCTGATGCTTCTGTTATCATGTGTCAACCAGAGCTCCCCAACTGGACCAGATTAACAGCCCAAAAGAGGGGACTCATATTCTATGAGGACCACCTGGCTGACTTTTTACAAACAGCACGTGAAATTGCAAAAAAATATTTATTTAACAATCCAGGAATCATGTTCCAAGATTTAAAGGGACTTCTAAGTACAAACATCCATAAAAATACTTGAATGAGGAGCAGTAGTAGGCAGTGGAGTCCATTCATTTAGATCATGGCTGATCTGAATGTAACCTTAAATTTGCATGCCTGTCTACTCTGATAACGTTTCATCATCTTACTTAGAAAGCTTCTATTTACTTCTGGCTTAAAAATATTTCAAAGGTTTTGTTTCCACCATCTTTTTCAGGAAGAGAATTTTAAAGACTTAGGGTGCTATGTGAAAAAAACATTTCACCTGCCTTCAGGTGTCCCCTTGCTTTCTGAACAGCGATCCCTAGTTACAGACTCTGCCATAAATATCACCTCTACAGCTGCACCATCTAGACCCTTCAGAACCTTATACTTTTCAGGCAAGTTTGATTCTTTGAAATTTTGACTGCTCCCTTTGACAGGTGATTTTGACAGTTCCTCTTCACACATTTGGCAGAGCCTCTTCACAAGTTGCTTTTGACACCTGTGACAGCTGATTTGAAGAGATCCTCTTGAAAGTAACAATGAACTTGACAATTAATGAGTCTATGCATGTTTAGTTTTAACAGCTCTAAAGGGCACATTCCCTCCTTAGACTACATCTGACCTCCCTAATTGTGTTCCGAGCTATGTTCAAGTAGGTACCTTATTTCTATAAATGGGAACTCCAGCTATCCAAAGTAATGCAAAATATTTACACCTTTCATACGAATACTACTCTGCACAGTCCAGATTTCATACTCAAGGTTGCTGAGATCCAACTTGAGCCAACACAACTGATGTTTTGAATGGCCAGCTGCAGCCACAAACCATGCGTACATGAAACATTACCTGCCCCAATCCCCACTTTCTGTGGAAATTCTAAATGCCATGTTCAGAGGAAGTGTTATCCTATTTCACGATTTTTCTCACACCACAGAGATGTCACCCGTCAAGGGATAAATCAGAGTAATAAATGGCACCGATCACAGAAATATCAGTACTGAGGCTGAACAGTCAATTAAATTTCTTGAAATAATACCAATGATTCTTGGAACATCATGTTGTGTTATTTCTCAAAGAAGGTAGAGATACAATAACATCAAAGGAAGAAAATGTGTTTTCATTCAGTGCCCCATGAATACTGGGTGTTCTGATATGTTTTCCAAAGAATGAAATACTGAAGTATAATCACCATTTGAAGGTAGGAAATGTGGTAGTCAATTTGTGCACTGGAAGATTCCACAGTTAAATATTTTTAAAGCAGTCATCTTGAATGGTGTTAATTGGGGAATAAATGTTGGCTAGGACATCAGAAAAAAACCTCTCAGCTATGTGCTGATCACTGAGCTAGGGGGAACACATGTAGAGAGAAAACCTCATCAGTCAAATAATAGAAAATTGCAATTTACCATAACACATATGCAGGGTCAGGTACATACCGTTAGTATAAAAGAATCTCAATCAATTGGTTGATGTAGAAGACAAAATTAAGTAACTAACTTTCCTTGGTGTGGATTAATGACTTTTTCTTTGCAAATGCGATGCATTTCACCCTCATCAAAGTGGAAAGTAGTGGCATCAAATTACATGTCCAGTTTCGACATAACAATGCTGATTGAGGAATTGCAATTAATAACCTGATTACCATGGTTTGCTGGTTGAATGCAGAAATACATCCCCTTAATATTTCAAATTTAGATCCTGAAGACAATCCAAGGGTTTAGAAATCTTCTAAATGTCATATAAAGCTTCACAATAAGCACATAACACTTAGGAGTAGGAACAGGCAGTTCAGTCCCTCAAGCCTACTCTGCCATTTAATACGATCACGGCTGAACTCCCTTCTACATTTACTTTGTCAATCTCCTTTAGCATCTTATTATATCTCATCATAAAACTGGCTTTCTACTGTCTAACTTAGTTACAGCAAGATATAGCACGTTCATGGTTATAAAATGCTCAAGAGTTCTTCGTAAGATTGCAATAAATTAAAATAGGAACCAAAAGGAGAAAATATAAGAATAGGTGAATATAAGCCTAATCAAAGAAACTGGTTTTGGAAAATGCTTAAATACAAGAGAAAAAGAAGAAAGCATTAATGTAGAGAATGCCACAGTTTAGGGTCTGGGTGGCTGAAGCCTCAGTTAGTAAAGCAGGTGAAGGGAAATGGAAAATGTGCAATTCTGACGAAGCTCCACAGTCATTGGGAGACAGAGCCCTCAGTGAGCTGTGGAGACAGGAAGGGATGTGATGATGCACTTTGTAAAAATACCTTGTGTTTAGTAAAGTTCAACTTTAAAAGCTGTGTATGTGTACAATATTGAAACAGTGCCTGCAATTTAGTGCTTTATTATTTGCAAACTTTGAGACGTTACATTTTTTTCTCTCATCCAAATCACTAATATATATTTTCATTATATATTATAGCACTGATCCTTGTGGCAGGCCAGTAGTTACTGCCTGCCAATTTAAAAAGGACCCATTAATTTCTACTTTTTGTTTCATCACTACCAACTATCACCTGTTAACAGTCAGCATGTTAATCTATAGGGGAGAATGCATAGTCAATAGTTAACAGGCATAACACAACATTCAGTGTCATTGCCTGTTACATTGGAAGGAATTTAAAATACTGGTAATTACTGATTGAGAAGTTGGTTTTTCTCACTTGAGAAACTAAGTGATCAGGGTATGTGCTGGATGATTCAGATCAGGATCCGCCAAAAAATGTTGAGTTGGTGATCACACAACCCTCCACAGATGTTTTCCAGAAAGATTGTCAGACAGACCTAAGTATCGCTAAGAACTTACTTATGACTATCCTTCTGTACCTTTTCTGTTAATAAAGTACAACACAAGAACAGAGCCTTTGGCCCACCATGTGTGTGTCGATCACAATGCCATTCTAAACTAATCCCATCTTTCTGCACAGAACCAATTCCTCTATCCCTTGCCTATTTGTGTCTGTCTAAATGCCTCTAAAACATTGTTATTGTGTTTGCTTCTACCACCTTCCCTGGCAGTGCATTCCAGGCACCCGCACCTTCTACATAAAAACTTGCTTTGCATGTCTCCTTTAAACTTTTCCCCTTTCAGTTTAAACCTACCTTCTCTAATATCTGACATTTAAAACATAGAACATGGAACAACACGGTGCAGAACAGGCCCTTCGGCCCTCGATATTGTGCCAACCTGTGAACTATTCCCAGCTCATCCCCCTACACTATCCCATAATCATCCATGTGTTTATCTAAGGATTGTTTAAATCTCCCTAATGTGGCTGAGTTGACTACATTAGCAGATAGGGCATTCCACACCCTTACCACTCTCTGCGTAAAGAACCTGCCTCTGACATCTGTCTTAAATCTATTACCCCTCAATTTGTAGCTATGTCCCCTCATACAAGCTGACGTCATCATCCTAGGAAAAAGACTTTCACTGTCTACCCTATCTAATCCTCTGATCATCTTGTATGTCTCTATCAAACCCCTCTTAGCCTTTTTCTTTCCAATGAAAACAGACCAAAGTCTCTCAGCCTTTCCTCATAAGACCTTCACGCCAAACTAGGCAACATCCTGGTACTTCTCCTCTGCACCTTTTCCAATGTTTCCACATCCTTTCCGAAATATAGGGACCAGAACTATACACAATATTCCAAGTGTGGCTGAACTAGCGTTTTGTATAGTTACAGCATGATATTGCGGCTCCGGAACTCAATCCCTCTATGAATGAAACCTAACACACTGTATGCCTTCTTAACAGCACTATCCACCTGAATGGCAACTTTCAGGGGTAAAACCTTTTCCTCCCTGGGAAAAAGACTTTGACTATCCACCCTATCTACACCTCCCATCATTTTACGTCCTCTTGTTAGATCACCCTTCTGCTCTCACAAAAATAATCCAACTTTGTCCAACATCTCCTTATAGCTAATACAGTCAAATCCAGGCAACATCCTGATAAACCTCTTCTGCAACTTTTCCAAAGCCTCCACGTCCTCCTTGTAATGTGACAACCAGAATTACACACAGTACTCCAAACGTGGCCTAACTAAAGTTTTATACAGCCACAACAAAACCTGCCAATACTAATACTCAATGCTCTGATGATGAAGGCAAGCATGCCATATGCCTTCTTTACCACATGTCCACGTGTGTTCCCACTTTCAGGGAGCTATGGACTTGCACCCAAGATCTCTCTGCATATCAATGCTCTTAAGGGTCTTGTCATTTACTTTATACTTTCCACTTGCATTTGATCTTTCAAAATGCATCACCAACCCATGTCCAGATTAAACTCCATCAACCATTTCTCTAATTAATGTTCCAACTGATCTATATCCTGCTGTATCCTTTGACCATTTTCTTCACTACCCATAACTCTACCAATTTTTTTATCATCTGCAAACTTACTATTCAGAGCACCTATGTTATCATTCAAATCAATCATATATATTACAAACAAAAAACCGACTACAAAGCAATCTTTGCTGGTCGACAAAACTTGTAGGTCCCATGTACAAACTCAATGATTGACAAATTATCAGAATACTGAAACATAACAAGACACGTGGAAGATGTGATTTGTGCATGCATGAGGGAAGTACATAGAAATTAATCAATTTTGCATGGCATGTGGCAGAAATAGAGCACTGGCAGAGGAAGCTCCCTAGAAAACAGGCTGATGCAGCGCTGAAGAATCATGCACTGACCCAAACAGATCACATCCAAGGCGATATTCAAATAGCAATGAAGACATTTATATCCCATCAGAGACATATACAAGAAACTTTTCATTATTCATTCACAGGATAAGGATGTTGCTGGATTGGACAGCATTTATTACCCATTTCTGATTGCCCAGAGGGCAGTTAAGATTCAACGACATTGCTGTTAATCTGGATTCACATGTCAGGCCAGACCAGGGAAGGATGGCAGATACCTTCCCTAAAGAAAATTAGTGAACTAGATGGAATTTTCTGACAACTGAGAATGGATTTGTAGTCATCATTAGATTCTTAATTGAATTCATTGAATTCAAATTCCAAAATCTGTCATGGCAAGATTCAAACCCAGTTCCCTCGACATTATCTGGGTCTCTGGATTAACAATCCAGCAAAAATACCACTCAGCCATCACCTCCCTTCAGTGACAGACAAACCATCATTTGATGATGTGCATGACAAGACAGATTGGTTTACCTGTCAATCTTATGGAAAACATCAATGTCATCACATCATCAGATGTGTTTGCAAAATTTGAAATGATCTGTCCTCTCCAAACTGGTAACTATTCACTAATGGCTAGGATTAACATGAGGGTGAATGACAACATATTACTCCAGGAAACAATACAAAGCATGTAGATACAGATATGGGAACTCACGTCCAAACCTACAAAGGTAAACTTTGCAGAATACAATGGTTCACTGATTCCATGCACAGGATCAATAATGCTGAAGTACACAATCCATCTGGACTTCGCATATGTTTTACATTGCAGATAATGCTTGACCAGCAGTTGCAGACATAGCAGCATGCTGTTACCTCACATGAATTACAATCCATTCAATCTAACAGCAGAAGCACAACAGAATCTGCAGCAGACTATTCGAGAAGCATTGACAGTGCTCAATATGAGAAAAGAGTACAGCACTCCACTCCTTCTAAATTAGTACAGCTAAAATCTCAGTTTTTGGCTATGGAGTTAAAAAAAAAGTTCATGAGAAAAAGGTTCAAACAATTATTTCATGATAAATCTAAAATGTGAGATTACCTTCCCTCAGACTATGAAGTATTTATTGGATATTATTCACTATGATACTCTGACTGCATCTTCCAATGTCTACCATATAGAAGGACACGGATGGTTCTCCTTAAAGCCATATACCATCCTGATTTGCAATTATATGGCCATTTCTTCACTGTTGCTAGGTCAAAATCTTGAAACTTGCAGCTTTACAGCAATGTGACTATCCCTCCACCCCCGACACTGCTACAGCTCAGGAAAGCAGCTCACCGCCACGTTCTCCAGGCCATTTAACACTGTGATACTCCATGAACAAATTTTTAAAAATGCCTTCTGCTCGGTTTACAAAGTGCTGGAAGAGAAGGAAGGAAAGCAGAATTATTAACCCAGTGAAAATATTATGGGATTCTGGAGAGATCTGGAGCAACTAGCTTGCAAAACAGATCATGCTGAGTAGGATTAGCTGTAGAAACATCACCTTGAACTCAAACTGATGTGAGAGAAAATAATAGATCTGCAAAAAACAACAGGGATATACATCGAATATAACAAAGAACTGGAAATTATTCATGAGACAGTCCTTTCAGAATTAAGTTGCAGCAAGGATATAGTGGTGAAAGAACTTGCGCAGGACATAAAGGAAACTAAACATCCACTGAAGGAGCAATTGAAAATAGTCCAGACTGGACAAAAAAACAAATTGTTGGAACAGGTCATGCAGAAGAAAATATATTGGATCTATGTTAAAAATCACACAACACCAAGTTATAGTCCAACAGGTTTAATTGGAAGCACTAGCTTTTGGAGCACTGCTCCTTCAGCACCTGATGAAGGATTGGCACTCCAAAAGCTAGTGCTTCCAATAAAACCAGTTGGACTATAACCTGGTTTTGAGTGATTTTTAACTTTGTACACCCCAGTCTAATACCGGCATCTCCAAATCATTCTTGGATCTATGAAAGACTAAAACTTTGAGAGAATTAGAAAAGTCCGTGGTGTAGAACCAAAAGCCTCAAGATGAGCAGGGTGCTGTTAAGGAACAGAACAGTAAATGTCAAAAAGGATTGAACCACTCAAAGAAGCTTGAAGACGAAGATCAGTCAGTAGCTAATCTTGAACAAAAACTTGTCTGTAGAGTGCCATGACAAGCAAATTCTGGAACAGCAACTTGCTTTAACTAAATTCACCTATGGATTTGATCAATCCTCGATGAGTGATTAATCGATCATCTTCATGATGCAACAGTGGAGAGATTATAAAATTGTGGCATGATTGAATTGAGACCCAATGTAAAACAACCAAGACATACGCTGAGTGAAAGATGCGCATTTATATATTGACAGCAGAATATTGAATGATTAACTTTATAGGAGATGTAAGAGGAAAACCAAAAGTATAATGGTGTAGTCTAATCTAGAAGTGACACAGTTATGGTAACATGAAAAGACTTGTTACTATAATTTATAATGTAGACAAATAACATCTTTGAAGTTATAACGCTTTTGATGAGTTGTATTTTTTGCAAGGGACTGAGGGAATTATTTATTTCAGTTTAAAAACAAAGGTTTTGAATGAAATCATCAGAGCAAACCAGCATCTGAATAAAGATTGCCATATCATGTTGTGAAATCAGGTGTATTATCGTGTTATAAATTCATTACGAGCAATAAGATCAAGGGATATCCTTTCAAAAGAGGAAGAAACACAACATCTGCATAATTGTATCATCAGGCAATTGATACTGGGAATCAATTAGAACCAGGTCTTTCATTTGGAAAGCTATAATCTTCAACAATTATACTGTTTATCACAGTTGACTGCAGGAGGTAACACAGCTGAGTTCAAATGGATTGGAAGGACTTTGTTTCAAAATTGTTTGCAACAATTGTCTGTAATAATCATTACCACTATGGTGAAACCACGTGCAATAGTTGTGTAAAACAAGAGCAGCAGTTCATTGTGACCAGTCATGGTTTAATCTTGTGGAAACGTCTATGTCTGGGAAAGCAGCCAAATGCGTGGAAGTGCACCCATGGAATTAGTCTCAATCAGTTGCAATGTTATTCTACAATCACGACTTGGACAGCTTTTCGGGATTCTCTTCTCTAAGTTTCTGTGTCATGCACAGAACAACTGAATGTTGGCAACACTGTTTATGAATCATTCCAAGGTAAAGTGCAAGGATACAAAGATAACAGCTAAGAAATCCTAATCAGTTGATTGCTATGTCACATGAATGACTGCACTTCCGATATACAGTGAAATGAAAATGAGGCAAACCTCAGCTATCTCACTCACAGAATAGGAAGTCCTACAAAAGAATGCCCATGAGTTGAAGCTCCAGATTTGTAAGTCTGAAGTCAGTCAAACACATATGCTTTGGTAGCAGAACTGCACCAACGAAATGGAGTGTAGTTTGACCACATGACGGTGCCAAATCACATAGAGCCAAATTGTCTTGCTCATATCCTGAATGAGTATGCATTACATTTTAATGTGGTTGAAACCAGGCTATTTTACCCTCTCTTACCAGATTGCTTTCTAATGTTTTGAGATGAAATGTGTGATGGTGAAAAATAAAGAACATCTCACTGTAGTGATCTGCACTAACGCGGATGGCATCAAACAGCTGCTGTTCCTCACAATAGGAAAATCTGAGAAGCCATATGATTTTGCATAGGTCAAGACCCTACGCACTTGGTTTGAGGCTAACAAAACCGCCTGATGACCTCCAGCACTTTTGAGGTGTGGACCAAGTAAGAGGGAAAAATGTATCAAATGAAGTAAAGAAAATATATTCCTCTGATGACCAGTATGAGTCTGAAGAGTACCTGACTGCACACCTGCCTGTTCCCCCAGCTGGAGCCTCAACCAATATAGAGATGCTCCCGATTTCATACTGCAGGACGAAGCCATGGCAAACATGTTTAACTGCAGTGACAATTTTCCCAAAGACAGCAAGTTGAGTAGAAAATGATCATGGTTTTTTCCAGGGCTAACTAACAATGTTTTTCATTTCCTTTCTCTGCACAAGATTGTAAGGTGTGAGCACATTTAGAAATACTTTTCAAATATTTAATGTCACTTTTTTTTACATTCAAGTGTGTTTGTCGACAAATCAGATTACACAGGATGTTGTTTTTGGCTATCAAAGCTCTGCTTAACTCAGTCATGAGCATATCGAATAGCCTACTTTTGCTCTAATTTTCCATGCTTTGTTAAATTAGTTCATCCAATTTAGGCAAATTTGTGGACAGTGTGACAATTCCTCTAACTCGTCCCAGATAACGAAAGAAAATCACAGAGTTTCTCACTTCAATTCCTTTTCCAGCTCCATACTTAATATAATTTCATCAGTGCATCCCAGCTACCCAAATTTCACAATATATAATGTATATTCAAAGTTGTACCTTCTTAGAATAAGGATACAAGTGTTGAATTCTCAGCTAAATTTTTAGAAAATGCCACTGCAATTACTACAAACCCCACTGTTTCCTATTTAGTTCAGGAGAAGGCTTTAAAATCGTCTTCTCTGTCTACTCTCATCTTCAGAATCACTTCCAACCTCGCTTGTCCATGTACTCTCTTGGCTTCTGTCACTGCATTGCTAATTGGTAGCCTCTTGACTGATGCTTGCTGTTTGTTGAGCCAGTACACTGCTGACCTCTTCAACTGCCTTCCCATTGTCTAGGTTTGCCACTTCAAAAGTCTTCTCTTCGACTGTGTCTTATTTCTCCAAACGTAATCCTTTCTCATTCTGCTTTCTTTGCTCCTCGTTGATAAGGAGCAGAGTGAGATGCTTATCAAACGAGCTGCTGTCGAAATGAAAAGCATTCTTTTTCTCTAGGTAAAGTGTTATTACATAGGGAAAAGACGAGAATATAAAATGCCCTTCCTTTTCAACCCGTAACACAAAATAATGGGAAACTCAAATTTATGATCATTTTTAAATATCACCAATGTGCACTGAACAAGAAGCAATGTATCAAAAGATACAGCAAGAGAATTAGGCCATTCAGCTCATTAAGTCTGGTCTGCCATTCAATGAGATTTTAGCTGATCTGAAAATACTCTACTTTCCAGCCTTGCACCAGAACCCTTGATTCACTTCCTGATTACAATCTATCTCAGCTGTGAATTTATACAATGATTCTGTCTCTTCATCCAACCGTGATAAAAAATTCCCCAGACTCACGACCCTCTGAGAGAAGAAATTGGTTTGGCCAAGCATCGTCTCAATCCCATCAGACATACCATGTCACAGGCAGTTGAGACAGTGTGCATCGCATTTATCTTTTGTAAATTACATCACTAATCCATATACTCTAGTTTCTTCCCCTCACATTAAACTTACTCTTACCCCTCCTTTTCTCAACAGCTCCAGAGACGATGAAAAATGGCAATTGGATGCCTCCTTAATGCATGTTCTTAAAGAACTCTGAATGTTAAGTGAAAAGATATTCCTTACAAAGCTTCTCCTTTCCATTTTTTATGTTCCACAGGGGTATTCACTGAACCCTCCTCAGATATTTTCCTCAGATTATGAGACAGCCACTTAATTTTAGTCTGACACTTTTGTCTTGAAAAAAAGCCAGGGTGAGAGGGGAAAGATATAAAAGAGACCAAAGGGGCAACATTTTCACGTAGAGGGTGGTATGTGTATGGAATGAGCTGCTAGAGGAAATAGTGGAGACGGGTACAATTGTAACATTTAAAAGGCATTTGGATGGGTATATGAATAGGAAGGGTGGAGGGATATGGGGCGGGTGCTGGCAAGTGGGACTAGATTGGGTTGGGGTATGTGGTCGGCATGGACGGGTTAGACTGAAGGGTCTGTTTCCGTGCTATACATCTCTATGACTCTAAGATTGATGTCCAATTTGCTATCTAATGGTTCATTTTCTGCAATTGGCAGATTTTGTTTTGAAGGGTTTAGTTCCCTCAACGTACATACAGATTGGTATAGTTCAAAACAGTCTGCACTTCAAGCAGTTATCAGTACTTTCAACCTCTTTTGAGGTTGTACAAGTAAATACCTGCTCAGAAAATAAGCAATCAATTTCTCAGCCCTGATACAAAACGCTTTTTACTGTTGGCTAAAGTAGTGTGTTATACCACCCAATAAAGCACAACAACCTTTCTCTTTTGTGAGATTGCAGATACAATTGCGTGGAACAAGTTGCTTTTGTTATGATCCCAGCTGATGTTATTACTGGACAATTACAGACTGAAATCCGACCAGATATGTTATTTTGTTTTGATACAAATTAAGTGGTCTGCAGGCAAAACACAAGCATGCAATATTGCTGATTTAGTTTTGACAAAAATTAAGTTCATTATACAATAGAAGATAAAATGGAATAAACACAAATTATTTACACAAAACACAAGTTCAGAGATTCTGAAACAGACAGTAAAATATAATCCTATTACTCCCAAAACACTACACTACAGATCCCAAACTCCAGAACTCACACCAAAGAAGAATCCCTTCCACAAATGCCTTAACTGTGACTTCAGCTACCAGTCAAAAGATCTGACAGCCTTTTCCACCAACAGTCATAAAGTTAAGTTTAAATATTCTGAGCTTCGAATAATTACTTCAGGGTTTTATCCAGACATCTTTGGTCTGGGAATATTATTAAACTCCTTAATGGAAGGCAATATATTGTTATACCTTGTCTCTTTCTCAGAGGGCTGCTTTATAGATCCATATTCTTTGAGAAGGTCTTCTGGAGAATGTCATGAACCAAATCTTTTTTTTTAAAAAGGCATTCGTTTTCAAACAGTAGGTGTTACCCCTCAGCTAAACACAAAGAATCAAGTCCAGATATCTCTGACAGAAGTCCAGATGTACAATTGTTTACCTTGCTCAATTGTAAACTGTTCTGATATAAACAAAAGCTCATTAGTTCTGAAGGTTACCTGCCTGTCAAGTTATTTTTTAAAGAAATTACCATAGCTAAAGAAATTCTTGCAAATTAATCATTAAATCCTTTATACACAAGGAAGAACCCATGTTACTAATTCAAAACTCAGAAATCCAAACTGCAAATAAATTATATTAAAATATTTATAAATCACATATCCTCAATCAAACTGTGCTTTATGCTATGAGAGTCAACTAGTGTACTAAAAATTGTTTTAGGAATGGCAACATGAGCAGAATAAGATGGACATCAGATGGAGGCCAGTCATAGAGTCATAGAGATGTACAGGAAACAGACCCTTCTGTCCAACCCGTCCATGCCGACCAGATATCCCAACCCAATCTACTCCCACCTGCCAGCATCCAGCCCATATCCCTCCAAACCCTTCCTAATCATATACCCATCCAAATGCCTCTTAAATGTTGCAATTGTACGAGCATCCACCACTTCCTCTGGCGGCTCAGTTATACACGTACCACCCTCTGTGTGAAAAAGCTGCCCCATAGGTCATTTTTACATCTTTCCCCTTTCACCCTAAACCTATGTCCTCTAGTTCTGGACTCCCCCATCCCAGGGAAAAGACTTGCCTATTTACCCTATCCATGCCCTTCATAATTTTGTTAACCTCTATAAGGTCACCCCTCAGCCTCCGATGCTCCAGGGGAAACAGTTCCAGCCTGTTCAGCCTCTCCCTAGAGCTCAATTCCTCAAACCCTGTAAACATCTTTGTAAATCTTTTCTGAACCCTTTCAAGTTTCACAACATCTTTCCGACAGGAAGGAGACCAGAAATGCACATAATATTCCAACAGTGGCCTAACCAATGTCCTGTACTGATGCAACATGACCTCCCAACTCCTGTACTCAATACTTTGACCAATAAGGGAAAGCATACCAAACGCCTTCTTCACTATCCTATCTACCTGCGACTCCACTTTCAAGGAGTAAGAACCTGCACTCCAAGGTCTCTTTGTTTAGCACCACTCCCTAGGACCTTACCATTACGTGTATAAGTCCTGATAAGATTTGCTTTCCCAAAATGCAGCACCTCACATTTATCTGACATAAACTCCATCTGCTACTTCTCAGCCCATTGGCCCATCTGGTCAAGTTCCTGTTGTAATCTGAGGTAATCCTCTTCACTGTCCACTACACCTCCAATTTTGGTGTCATCTCCAAACATACTAAGTGTATCTCTTGTGCTCACATCCAAATCATTTATGTAAATGACAAAATGTAGAGGACCCAGCACCGATCCTTGTGGCACTCCACTGGTCACAGGCCTACAGTCTGAAAAACAACCCTCCACCACCACCCTCTGTCTTCTACCTTTGAGCCAGTTCTGTATCCAAATGGCTAGTTCTCCCTGTATTCCGTGAGATCTAACTTTGCTAATCAGTCTCCCATGGGGAACCTTGTCGAACGCCTTACTGAAGTCCATAGAGATCACATCTACCGCTCTGCCCTCATCAATCCTCTTTTGTTATATCTTCAAAAAACTCAATCAAGTTTGTGAGACATGATTTCCCACGCACAAAACCATGTTGACTATCCCTAATCAGTCCTTCCCTTTCCAAATACATGTACATCCTGCCCCTCAGGATTCCCTCCAACAACTTGCCCACCACCGACGTCAGGCTCACTGGTCTATAGTTCCCTGGCTTGTCCTTACCACCCTTCTTAAACAGTGGCACCTCGTTAGCCAACGTCCAGTCTTCAGGCACCTCACCAGTGACTATCGATGATACAAATATCTCAGCAAGAGGCTCAGCAATCACTTCTCTAGCTTCCCACAGAGTTCTGGGTTACACCTGATCAGGTCCTGGGGATTTATCCACTTTTATGCGTTTCAAGACATCCAGCACTTCCTCCTCTGTAATATGGACATTTTGCAAGATGTCACCATCTATTTCCCTACAGGCTATAGCTTTTCCATATCCTTTTTCCCAGTAAATACTGATGCAAAATACTCATTTAGTATCTTCCCCATTTTGTGCGGCTCCACACAAAGGCTGCTGATCTTTGAGGGGCCCTATTCTCTCCCTAGTTACCCTTTTGTCTTTAATATCTTTGTAAAAACTCTTTGGATTCTCCTTAACTCTATTTGCCAAACATATCTCATGTCCCCTTTTTGCTCTCCTGATTTCCCTCTTAAGTTTATGTCAGTAAGACCATAATTGAATTTTGCATCATTTTTGTTTTCCTGCACGTTGGCCCCTGTCCTTTGAGTCTTTTAGTGCTCAAGAATCTATCCATGTCAGTTTCAAATAGATTTATCAATAGAACATCAACTGCCTCTTGGGGAGACAATTCCAAAGATCCACAACTCTGAGTAAAAATAATTAGACCATAATACATATGAGCAGAAATTAGGCCATTCAGCTCATCGAGTCTATCTCAGTGGTGAATGGCTGATCTCATATCGTGATACTATTGTTCCTCATTCTGGAATCTCAGACACAGTAATCAGTCTCTCCGTATTTAACTCAGCAAATCTTCACAATAAGATCACTTCCCATGTTCATTAAATCCAGGCAGTATGGACCCATTCTACTCAATCTCCTCTGATAACACAGCACTCTCATCCTAGGAATCAATGTAGTGAGTTAGTTGGATAGCTTTCCAAGGCAATTTTATTCTTTCTTGGACAAGGAAAACAAAACTACACACAATAATTGTGTGTGTGTGTGTGTGTGTGTGTGTGTGTGTGTCTCGGGGGGAGGGGGTGAAGGTGGTCAGCTGGCTGGGCAGCCAGCTTTTGATTTACAGTGAGGATTCACTTCCTATACCAGCTCAGGCTACCATTAAGATCCCATCTTCTCTACTTCTCCTCTCACCTGAGGCATGGTGAACCTCAGGTTAAACCACCAATAGTTAGCTACCTCTATTGAGAAAGTAGCCCTACAATTCTCTGGCACCATGGCAAGTTTACTTTCTATTCCCTGTGTGACCTCATCAATGTCCATTATAATTGTAGCAAGACTTCCTTATTCTTATACTCCACCTTACTTACAATAAAGGTAAATGTATCATTTGCCTGAGTTGCAAATGTTGCCATTACATGACAACTTGCTCTAAGTCCAACACAGACATCCAAATACCTCATTTACTAGTCTTTCACATATTAAAAATGTTTTCTGCAGTTCTGTTCCACCCTTTGAAGAGCACGAATTCCTATTCCCTCACAGTATAGTTAATCTACCACTGACTTACTCATTCATTTCCTCCATCTGCATCTATATTACCTCTTTCTGTCCTCCTTTGGACTTATTTTCCTACCTAAGCTTCATGAAGAGATGCCTGACAGAACTAGAGTATGGCAAACATTTTGAAAACAAAATAAAGTAAATGTATTCTTTCTTTTATATATTCCCACAATTGCTAACTCACCTTGTCCTCACTGCCTAAATGATTCTCAATGTTTTATCACCTACTTTACTGGCAGGCGCCAAGAAAAACTTTGACATTTAAAACAGCATAAGTCCTATTGTTGCAATAAATGACCAGGATTAAAGAATTAGCATTGCCTTTACATGGCTTGAAGATTGTTTAGGCATTATTTTGGGTTCATGTTAACTTTCGCTGATGGGTGGTCAATGATATTTAATCAATTGTCAGCTTTATATATTTTCTGTTAACATCAAGAACAATTGGATGATTTATTTTAATGCATATCTTTCCCACCACGGCTTGACTTCCATTATGCTGGTGAAATTTAAAATTCATTCCTGCATAATAAAAACACACTGACCATGTGAAAACAGGTCAAGCTTTGTAGCTCCCCTGCCACACTGTGGGTTTATTTTGATTGCTCCAGTTATAGTGAATTATGCTTCCTTCTTTTAACACTGCTACATACTGAGACTTATCCCAATTATGTCTATTCATGACCTACTTCCCCCCACCCCCACAGCGTCAAGAACAAGAAACTTTTGAAATTCTGAAACTGTGAAAAAGGTTTGTTTGGTAGATTACCTTTGACTAACTGGGAACCTGCTAAATCCTTTGATGGAATCAAATACAGAATCCTCCCCTATACTTACAGTGATTGGGATGAAAATATTACATCAGACTTACCAGGGAAAGGAAAACACTAGCCACTTCAAACAAAAACTCAACCAACCCACAAGGTTATAATGAAAATGTACTCCCATGTCAACCCTACCACCTTCACAGGCTCAATTTTCTCTGTTAAGTTGCATTTGAGAACTGAATTGGCTTCCAAAGAGGCAGCCAAAATCATACAAAGGAACTTTAGTGGGGTTTGTGCTTGGGCCAAAATACAGACTGAACACTAATTGTCTTAACACGTTAAATATTTGAGATGTTACTATCATGTTTGAAATTCAAAAATAGAGGCAAGTGGCTTTTGGTTTCAGTCCTGTGAAGGTTTAGTTTAAAGAAAAGGTCACAAAAGTCAATTTGGTCAGTGACCTAAATATGTAATTTTGAAGAAAATATTTGATTCAGTTAAAGGTCTAGCAAGGCACCTGTGCTGTTAATTGTTTAAACATCTATAGATTAGATTAGATTCCCTACAGTGTGGAAACAGGCCCTTCGGCCCAACAAGTCCGCACTGACCCTCCGGAGAGTAACCAACCCAGTCCCATTTCCCTCTGACTAATGCACCTATCACTACAGGCAATTTAACATGGCCAATTCACCTGACCTGCACATCTGTGGACTGTGGGAGGAAACCGAAACATCCAGAGGAAATTCACACAGACACAGGGAGAATGTGCAAACTCCGCACAGACAGTCGCCCAAGGCTGATACTATTGAGATTATGACATACAGTAAAAAAAACAATCGGGGACCATTCATTCAGGTTGAATTTCAGTTCAGGAGAATCAAGAGATTACTGTAGAACAGTTGCCCCCTCATAGGGAAATCTAGTTTACAGTTCAGGAGAACAGTTATGCTAGGAGAAAAGTTTTAGATTGTGGTGTCTGCCAGCTGGGAGGGATGGTGTCAAAGTTTTCACATTGTCAAAAGTGAAGGGAGTCTTTGGTCAGCAGAACAGAAAACAGTTTGAGGCCAGCCGAACTGGACAGATCAAGTGTCTCAATTGTGCAAGGAGGTGAATGGAAAAAAGCCAATTAAGTAAAATTTAAAGATTTGAGACAGAAATATCTCTCTGGGATTGAGAATCTGTTAAAGGATACTGCTGGGGGAAAAAAAGTTGAAACTTTGCTTTACTGCATATGCTAAGAACTTTCTATTTATACATATATATATCTCATACATATCGACTTCTTTTGTTTTCTTTGTGTAATAAACATGCGATCTTGTATTAAAAAAGCTTTGGCAGCCTTGTGTGAATATGCTAAGAGACTAACCATTATGGAAAACAACTGCAAAAGTCAAGATCCAACAAGCCAGTTTTTACTCTGCAATCTGATTTACCCAGTATTACCAGCGGCTGGGATTATAGGTGCTTAAAAGAGTGGGTACACCGCCAATACTCAAGAAATTGAACTCAAAGAAACATAATCAGACTTAAAAAGGAAAAGTCAGTCCTGACTGTACTGTAACATCTTAGCCAGAGACTTTTCCCCAGGACAGGATTGACCGGTACGAGGAGTCATAGCTGAAGATATTAGGAGGAAGGTACAAAGGAGACGTCAGAGGTAGGTTCTTGATGCAGGGAGTTGTGAGTGCATGGAATGCGTTGCCAGCTGTGGTGGTGGAAGCAGAGTCATTGGGGACATTTAAGCGGCTGCTGGGCAAGGACATGGACAGCAGTGAGTTGAGGGGAGTGTAGGTTAAGTTATTATATTTTACATTAGGATTAAACCTTAGCACAACATCGTGGGCCAAAGGGCCTGTTCTGTGCTGTACTTTTCTATGTTCTATGTTCTACCTTATCTTAGAAGTTAGGCAGTTATTCTTTCTGCTGCAGACATAACATTTTCAATTATTTAGAAAATAGAGAGAACTAGTTCCTTTGACGATATTGAGAATGTTTTATTAAACAAGGCACAATGAAATTTCACAAGATGTTAGTTTTGTTTTGCATTCAGCAGGTTCTCCAAAACATGATGATGCAATGGACTGTCCTCTGAATTTGGGACCATTCTGCTTAGTCTTAATCAATGTAAGAGAAGAAAATATAATGCCTCATGGAGGGAATTCCAAGAAAGAATTCAATGGTCCTTCACTTTTGGCATGGAATGACATTTTACGATGTTTGATGCCATGACCAAGTAGCAGTAGACCAGTAGATAGCAAAATTTCAACAAATAATGGCGAACCATCAGAGGTGTCTGCTCTTTTCTGTCGTTTGGATGTGAAATTACTGAGAACTTGTTTGGCTTATTGTGTGGTCATAAACATTTCTATGATATTACCACTTTGAAGAAGAACAGAGGAGCTACCAAAAACAGATTATGTGGTCATGATCACTTTGCTACTATGGGAGCTTGCTGTATACAGACTGGCTGCCACACTTCAGACATTACAACAGTTGCTAAAATCAAAAAGGCTGTGAGGTACTTTGAGATGTCCAGTGGTCATGAAAGACACCATATAAAACAGAGTTTTATTCCCAAGGTGGGGTAAAACTTTCTATTAGTTTTCCATCAGAGTTACATTCGGAGAGTGCATGGGGATCAATACTTAAACGCTGTTAACGATTAACCTTGATAGCTACAAATGAAGTCTGAATTATATCTGGTCTTTGGTCCAAACTATCTCCAAGCATCTGAACCCCATTTTACCTGAAACCTGGTAATTAACTCATGGTGCACTATGAGAAACTAACCAACAGAACACAAATTTACTGTTTCAATTAAAAATGCAAGGCATCCCAATTGAAAGGAAATTTATTAAAACTAATAAAATTAAGTAACACATTATTAGTAAAGTTTAAATACAGAAGCAATTTAAACTTTTCAATGCCCAACTTACTTCATAAAAAGCAACATGACCTATTTCAAAGTGATAGAATCAGTTCAGCATTTGAGAGCAGTTATACAAGCATGGCACATTCAGCTCTAGTTGGATCCAACTAAAAAGTTTCATTTTATTTAGAGAAATGACAGGACAATTCAATGCTGAAGCTCTCATTCCCATGGTCAATGTCTTTGAGAAGTCATCAGCCAAGAAATAGTGCAAAAGCACGAGTATATCATAAATCACTCATTAGATGAGAATTACTTACTGCTACAAAATGACCAATCTGCTTTCATATTCCCAGTGAGGGAGTATTATTATTAATGTCACAGTGAGTGAGTCAATTCATCATAAGCTATAAAGGAGCTACAAAAACAACAAGAAGTAAATAAGGGAGTCAGAAGTTATGGGGGTGTGGAGGAAATGAGAATTGAGGTCACAGTTAGATCTTTATTAAATGTGAGGGCAGGTTGAAGGGGCTTAATGACCTGGTCCTGCTCCTAACTTGCATGTTCATATGAAGGGCTTATGCCCGAAACATCGATTCTCCTGCTCCTTGGATGCTGCCTGACCGGCTGTGCTTTTCCAGCAGCACAATTTCTGGCTCTGATCTCCAGCCTCTGCACTCCTCACTCTCCTGATAGTAACTCCAGCTCTAGGAGATTCCATCTTTGTTCCAGAATCTCCTATGGTCAATCCAACAATAACTTGCAACAAATATAGAAATTAATGGAAAAGCTCAGCAGTCTGGCAGCATCGGTGGAGAGAAATCCAAGTTAACGTTTCAGGTCAAATAATCTTTCCTCAGAACTGGGTAAGAGTGGCAGAAAAATTGAGGTGTCATGTCGACAGTTCTGAATGATCAGACCAAGTGCATGTGGAGGGAAAATGTTGGAGATAGGTGAAGGGGTCTGTGGGACGGGGAGTCTCTTGTCCAAAGTAATGGGCACGGGGGCGAAAGTAATGGAAGAAGAGTTCTGAGGAAGCGTCACTCAACCTGAAGCGTTAACTCTGATTTCTCTCCACAAATGCTTCCAAATCTGCTGCACTTTTCCAGCAATTTCTATTTCTGATTTACAGTATTTGTATCAGTAACTTGTATTTTAAATAGTAAAATGCCCCAAAGTGTTTCACAGGAATACAATCAATCGAATTGTGAGGATCAGCCATGTCAGAGAAGAATATCCCTCACTAACTTGGATGAATGCAGTTCCAACCAAACCCAAGATGCTCAACACAATCCAGGACAAAACAGCCCACTTGATCTGCCCGCATACCAACTTAAACACTGACCCCTCCATCAGCAAATTGGCTGCAGAATTTTAAAGTTTTCAAAAAAAGTTTTAAGGCTGGCTGTGGGTTACCGAGGGATAGCTGAGGTCATGGGGACATGTGAAAACAAGAATTAGATTAGAAGAGAGTTTTAGCTTATGAGTAACTTCAATGAGGGCATATATTCCAAAACCCTTGCTCCTTCTGCAATGATGCTCGTCAATGTTTGACTGATTGAGACAATAATAAACTTTTAAATTCTCTTGCTGATAAACACCAGAGGATATGAAATAGAACACATATGCAAAAACTAAATGCAATACAACTTTTGGAAATCATTTTAATTTAAGCTTACTGCTCCTCTATTAGCTCTACTTAAGGCCTACTTCCAAAACACTCCATTTTAAGAAAGAAAAATTTATAACCTGGAGCGCTGGAGAATTTATTGAATCCTTTGAAACATGTATTTACAGAGACAAAGTGCAAGGAATAAATCCTCCACTGTGCAAGGAAAAGCCGACAAAGAAAGAATCTACCGAAACTATCAAATGCTGGAATGGAAACAGAATTTCTCTGAACTGCTTGTCAAAAGGTATAGACCATGTTATCACATCAGTCTGTTTAACTATTCACGCTAGAACTGAAATCGCAAATATGTATGAAATATGATCGACAAAGTGGATTGAAAACAGGGCTGAACATTACTTAAGAATATTGTTTTCCCATATCCTAATGAGATACTTCTGTGTTATGTATTTGCAAATTCCACACAACAGGAGTTAATGGGAAATAAAAAGGTACATTTGGATCAATAAGTGGATCCAACAAGCTTATCTGCTGTCAAGAACACTAACATTACAACCTTGCACTTTAAAGTGGCAGCCATATTTTACTGTCACAGAACACCATGTAGTTGCTAATTGAAATTGTCTATAGGCAGTATCTCAATATTGATTTCAAATCTCCAGAGTAGACGAAAGAAACCTATAGGGAGAAAGAGAAGTTCAAACTTATAAACAGATCATTTTTGTTGTGGATGAAAGGGAAAAATTGGGAGATGAAAAGAATAACATTTCCCTCATTTTCACTGGTGAACAATCTCAACAGTCAGTGTGGCAACAGAACATGTTACAGAAAAGACAAACCTTGGACTCATTTCTTAAGTTTTAAAATCCCTGGACCTCACAATGCAGTTTACAGTCGATGGTGTACTTTCAAAGTTCAGTCACTGTTGTAATGAATGGAGCCAATTTGTACAGAGCAAGCGCACAATGTTCTCTCTAAGCTGCGTCACTGATCAGATGATGGAAAATGTTGTGCGTACTGATTAATATGCCAATGTATTGCTTTTGCTTCTGGGAACTGTGGATGAGCAAAGACCTCACGAGGGAACATTTTTTCCCTGTCCTTCAAAATAGTGCCATGGGATCCTTGACATTCATTGCAGAGGATAGACAATGAAACAATATTCCACTAAATTATAATAAAATCTCTCCCTAGTTCTTGGGATTTTTTTTTACAGTCATAGAGACATACAGCACAGAAGAGGCCCTTCAGCCTATTGCATCTGCACTGACTTACCTACACTAATGCCACTTTCCTGATAGCCCATTAACTTGAATGTTCTGACAGTTCAAGTGCTTATCCACATACATTGCAAAGACTGTGAGGTTTCCTGGCTCGACTGCTCTTTGATTAGTCAGCAATGCCCACTAATGACTTATGCTCCAAAGTTTTGATTCCAAGGAATCACTGGTGGCCTCACCATGGCTTGACTGGCATGTGGTTTGACCACCCTTCCAAAGAGAAACCAGTGCAGGACTCACAGGCTCTCCACAGAATCACAGAATTGTCACAGCACAGAAAGAGACAATTCAAACCATCATATCTACACCTGCTCTATGAATGAATGCATTGAGCCCTTAATGCCACTCTCTTGTCTTTTCCCCAAAACCATGCGCACTTTTGCTATTCAAACAAACATCTAACTCTGTTTAAATTGATTGATCGAATCTACAATTTCCACATTCTGTGGATTGCAGAGATCCCAGCTTCCTGATATATGAACAAGTTGGTTCTCATGTCTCTGTTGCTTCTTTTGCCAATTACTATAAATCAGTGCCCTCAAGTTCTTGCTCCTTTCAGGAGTGGAAACAGTTTCTCTCCTATCTGTGCCAGCTTACCGGCAGACATCTAATGCCACAAGATTCCACTCCCAAAATCAAACATTTGATCCAACATCCATCACATCGTGAGGTCTTTGCTCATCCACAGTTCCCAGAAGCAAAAGCAATGCATTGGCATATTAATCAGTACGCACAACATTTTCCATCATCCTGGGCATTCTCCACCACCGAATCCTAGCCACCTGATGTCTGGAGGACGAACACCTCATCTTCCCCTTTGGACCCTCCAACCACACGGAGTCAAAGTCGATTTCACCAGTTTCCTTATCTCCTCTCCCCCCACCTTATCCCAGATCCAACCCTCCAACTTGGCACTGTCCTCTTGAACTGTCCTACCTATCCATCTTCCTTCCCACCTATCCGCTCCACCCTCCCCTCCGACCTATCACCATCATCTCCCACCTTCATTTATCTATCGCATTCTGAGCTACCTTCCTCCCAGCCCACCCCCTCCCATTTATCCTTCAGTCCCCTTGAACGCACCCTCCACCAAACTCCTGATGAAAAGCTTATGCTCGAAACGTCGACTCTCCTGTTTCTCGAATGCTGCCTGACCGGTTGTGCTTTTCTAGAGCCACGCCACATTTTCTGTCTCTGATCTCTAGTATCTGCAGTTCTCACTTTCTCCTAGTAATCATTGACTGTCAAAGGAAGGTACTTTAGTTCTCTCTTGCTTTGACGACTTTTAAAGGCAACATTACTAGGCTGTGACTGCAAAATCTAGACCATTATTAGATTGTAATCAGTACCACACATAACCAATGTACGACACAGAAGAGTGATAATTTGCTAAAGGAGGTATTTAGGGATGGTTGCAATCATTTGTGATTAAGTATGATCAGTAGGCCTCAAGAAAGGCTTATAGTGAAGATGCTACTCATCTGCCTTTCTGCAGAGTATCTAAATGGAAGTGTGTGAGAGACACAAATCTTTCATGGACAGTTAAACTGAATTAGATGCTGCTGAACAGCCACTAAAATCCGCCAAAGCTCACAATTAAAAGATAATATCATGCAATGACCTTGTGAGAACAGGCTATTAAAGTGCAATATGAGAAATTAAGTAATGTCATTAACAACTGGCAATTAGTGAGCAATATGCTACACCTAACAAACATTTGCCAAGAAGTATTCATGATGTATGGAAGTATGTTTTAAAAGAAACAAACATTTATTGCACTTGACCCGAGACAGTAGGGATTGGTTTCAGTCCATCTTCTCCAAAGCAAAATATAAGCGCATCAGAGCGATTGTTTCAAACACACTCTTCAGTAATGAGGGTCCTGTAGTGCAGGCCAGGAGGTCTGGTTTCCAGTTGCACCTATCTCAGACATGTCTGAGCAGGTTGATTAAAAATATCTAAATCGTTTCTCCTCCCTGCCATCCCAGTTAACAATGAAAAGTAATCAGTTAATCCATAATGAGAAAAACCAAAGGTTTTTCCAAAGGACGACTTGAGAATTGGCACAGAAAAGATGGTGTTACACATGTTCATAATAAATGACAGGTAAGCAGAGAAGCAGTGGTCCCTCCAGCTCAAACCATGCAATTCAGATGCCTTCTATATCCCAATACAGGCATTCCTCACCCAGCTGGAATCATGCTGTCATTAGGGAGAGGTCTCTTTGAGCCCCTTGAAAGAAACACTTGAACATCCGTAGTTCTTTTGCATTCACAGGATATCCAAAGTACATTAGAGCTAAAGATACAATTTAGAATCATAGCCCCACTGTTGGAAAGGGAAAATAAAAGCATCAGCTAATTTGTAGATAACAGATGTAATATGTGATAAAGGCCAGAAAATCTGTTTTAGCTCTCTTGACTGAAGGTTATATATTGAGTAGGCACAAGGGTTAACTCTCCCAGTTTTCTCAGAAGCAGTGGAAATAGGATCTTATGTATCTACTTGACTGAGACAAGAGGGCACCTCTCATCATCTAGCACTCTCCCAGTGCTGCACTGAAGCATGAGCTTCAAGTTTTGCTTATTTCTGAAGTGGGGCAATTGAAACTATTCCAGAAGAAAGGTCACTGAACTCAAAACCTTTACTCTGTTTTTCTCTCCACAGAGGTGCCAGACATGTTGAGATTTTTGTTCATATTTCAGGAAACCACCTCGATTTTGAATAATTGTGCATCGTGTATGAGGTGATCTCATTATTGGAAACCATTGGCAGTAAGGAAGACAGAGGTCAGCTGATAGGCTGGTGCAAATTAATCCTGGAGTTTTTGCGTGGGGTGGTTACCTTGGAGGGGAGCTAGGTGTTGCTGGAGGAATCCCCAGCCTCATAATCAGAAACATTTCTGTCTTTTCCCCAAAACTTTCTTCTCCTTCCTCGGGTTGCCAGATTTCCTGGAATCTAGGAATCTGGTCACTCACTGTAAGGTGTACAAAATAAGTTAAATTTGAAGTCGCCAGCCTCATTAACAGTATTAAAAATGGCACCCTGCCCCATAGACATTAGTTGGCAGCACAGACCCCATCCAGCTTCTGCGAAATACAGAAATAGGATGCAAATGTTTAAAACTTTAAGACTTGTCTCAACACAAATCCACATATGCTCGCTTGTGAAATTCAAACCTATAGTCACATTTAAAGGACAGGAAATGTGGCAACCAATTATGCATTGCAAGATCCCAGATACAGCAAAGTGACAATCTATTTCAGTGATGTAGATTAAGCAATAAATGTTAGCCCTAATATTTATTTACTGAGGACAACTCTCCTGCTTTTGTTAGAAATGGTGGCACGGCAAATCAGCTGACAGGGTGGACAGGACATAGGCTAACAGGTCATTCAAGGACAGCAGCTGAAATAGTGCAGCACTCTATCAGCAATTCCATTGACAGCCCAAATTTTGAGATCACATCCTGAAGTACAACTTAACCTCATGCCTTCTGCATCAGATTTGACAGTGTTGTCAACTGAGACACAGCTGTCATCTCATGTTGTTTATAGATGTAATAAATCTTAGAATCATCAAAGCTGTACAGTGTGGAAAGACACTATTGGCTCATTGAATCTACATCAACCCTTGACAAAGCATCCCACCCAGACGCACATCCTACCCTGTCTCCAAAACCCTGTCTCCACAACCATGGCTAATCCACCTAACTTACATATCCCTGGACACTATGGGCAATTTAGCATGGCCAATCCAACCAACCTGCACATCTCCGGATTCTCAAGAAATTAGAGAGTTCTGGTGAAAGTCATAAAGCTGGACTGTGTTTTTTATCCCCATGGATATCATCTGCTCGGCTGAGCATTTTCAGTATCATATGTTTCTTATCTCAGGAACTATTACGGCAGGTTTTTCCCTTATTATTAAAAAGTGCCAGCGCAAGCTTGTCAGGTGGTTACTTAGAAGCCACCCTCACCATGATTGCCCGCCAATCAACTCATTAAGAACTGACCGACAAGCAAGGATTAGGATTGTGTCCTATCACAGATCTTGAAAATGAAGACCCGGGTCCCCAGGAAATGCTGGTCCTTCATAGGTAGACAGCTCATGGATCCTAAAGTCCATTTGGTCAAGGCCTATGTCTTATGGATCCAACGGCATGAAGATAAGTAACTCTTCTCTTCCTGTTGCGGGGAATGGGTCATTAACATTGAAGACAAGAGTTTGGCAAGGCTGTCAGAGACTAATTTCTTGTCACCACTTCTCCTATCTGTGGCTCCATTTTGGGGTTCCTCTCAAATGGGCAGGCACGTTGCCAAAGCTTCCAGATGGGGAGTGTTAGTCACCTTTCATGACTGCCAGGTAGGCAAGAGATCGGGAGGTGGCAAGTTGAAGTGATTAAGTGACAACTTAAGAGGCACAATTGCTGGCGAGTTGAGCAAGTACCCAGTCAGCATTCTTGTCCAGCATGGTAATTGGTGTGGTGGTGAAAAGAGGCATTTCCAGGGGTATTATTTGGATAGACATGGTGTGCAGTGATATGGGAACAGGCAGAGAGTGGAAATGAGATAATATTTTTATATTCACTTTTGGGACATTGATATAGCTGGCTAGGTCAGCATTTATTTCCTGTCCTTAGTTGACCTTGAGAAAGTGGTGGTTAGCTATCTTCTTGAAAGGCTGCAGTCCACGTGCTGTGGTTGACCCGCAATACCCTTAAGGAGGGAATGCTAGGATTTTAACCTAGTGACAGTGAAGGAATGGTGATATTTTTCCAAGTGAGTGCCTTGGATGGAAACTTGCAGATAGGGGTGTTCCTATTTATCTGATGTCATTCTCCTTCCAGAAGGAAACGGTCATGAATTTCAAATGTGCTATCTCAGGATCTTTGGTGAATTTCTACAGTGCATCTTGCAGATAGCATACACAACTGCTACTGAGCATTGGTCGTGGAAGGAGCGAATGCTTGTGGATGTGGAGTCAATTGCTCTAGATGGTGTCAAGCTCCTTGAGTGTTGTTGCAGCTGCACCCTCCATGCAAAAGGGAGTATTCCACCACACTCCCTGACTTGTAAATAATAAACTTGGTGCAGGCACAATGGGCTGAATTGTCGCCTTCTGCGTTGTCACGAATCTGTGATTCTGTAAAGTGGGTAAGTTTCCCTCGAGGGCATACTTCCCTGATAAATTCCTCCTCCTCCTCCCCTCCAGGGTGGGGACAATTGCACCCTATATCATTTGATCGTTAATAGTATAATCTTACCAAAATGATCTGAATTCTCAGACAAAATATAAATCTGTATACTCTAAGGAGTTGAAACGTCAGAATGTAAACTCAATAAAATGTCAGGCAATTCACCTACTTGGCCTCACTGAACACAGTTTATAACATGAACAAATTCAACCAATTTTCATTCCTGCATGGAACTGAAATTATATGCTAGGATCTATATTTTCAGTATTCCAAGTGCACAAATTTTCTCGTAAAAGATTATTCTGACAATGCCTTAAATTTAGAAGACATTATCTTGAGTGAAGAGGGTCAAATAGAAAGGAAATTGCAACCTCACTTTGCTATGAAACATAATCATAAGGCTGTAAGAAACAGGAACAAGAGAAGGCCATTCAGCCCCTCAAGTCTGTTCTGACGTTCAATAGGATCATGACTGATCTGACATTCGTCACGTCCACTTTCTTACATTTTACCATAACATTGATTCTCAGGAATTACACTGGACTCCATCGCACTAAACGAAATAATCCCATCATAGTATTACTCACAAGTTTGTGTGTAAGTGACATCGAGTCCTGACAGGATGCAAGCATGCGTCTATCTGCTCCAAATGGTTAATGGAATCAAATGGACTTTGAATTATTAAGGAAAAGGACTTTGAATCACATCATAAAATGGAATAAAGCAGATTGCATTTGTTCCTGGAAGACAAGGAGGGTTTTATTGCTTAATAATGATGCAGAACTGGCACATTCAATTAACATGACCTCAAAAAGTTATTTCTAGACTGTGAGATAAAACAAGCATTTCCTACTTCCTGCAGCATTTATTCCCTGATATTTAAGTTCAAGGTGCATTCTCGTGCAAGAATATTTCTTGGAGAAAACACACAGCACAGAATGAGGCATGGCTTGAGTCTGTCTAACAAATAAATACCTGTTTCAGAATCTAAGAAAGATATTCTTGTCTAATAATGTTGTTCTTCTGCCCCCACTTCACTTCCAACTCTGTGAACAAAATTGCACTGGAGTACAGTCACAGTCTCTCAAATCCAAAAGCCTACGGCTGAGGCTGTGGAAGATTTGGAATTTGCCAGTTTCCACAAATCTAAAACATGTTAATTTGAATTGGAACGTGTTAATCCACTGAATAAGAGATGTGAGGGAAACTAATGATATAATTGCAAGCAGTCAGGGTTAAGGGTAGTGTTGCCGTACATATTAATTGGCTTCTCATGCATAATATTTAATAACTCTCTCATGCCTCTCCCACAAACGCCCCTTCATCAATGAAACATTTTAAACTGAAAAAAATATCAATAAAAAAAGTTCCAATTTTTGGGCAATGCTCATTTTCCAGTAGTCTGATCTAAAAAAGTCAACCCATACTTCAAAAGAAACAATTATTATCCCACGCCCTTTAGTTTGCACACAATACATAAATTCTTTAAGCATTCTAAACCTCGTAATGTATTAACATTTAACACACTCAGAAGTTTGTATAATTGCACTGGAGATGCAGCACAGCAGGGCTACTTGTTTTCCTTGTACTTAAATATTTAAAAAATAAGTTACATATATAATAATAGGCATGGGAAAGGAGTGAGATGAAACACTGAAATGAATCAGATTGGTACAAAAAAGTAATTTCTGAGGCTTGTGGTGTGACTGCCAAACACCCCAAGTTATTTATAGTTTCATTCTGGTGTATAATATTATTTGCCACACTGTGTGAATTGTTTGTGCCTGGTCACTATGTAGAAATACATTGTCTCTCTGTAGCATAGTCGGAAAGATGTTTACATACAATGGAACAATTTTGGGTTTGGGTGTTGAAATAGAATATTGAAATTCTTATCTAACTGCAATTTATCAGTCATCTTGCTATTTAAAAAAAAAATGATGTCCTGATTGTAATGGAAACCATGTACATGAAATTGTAGCACTCTAATTACACCCCAATCCCAGCAGCTGTGCCTTAATGACATGAGTCTTCAACCTTCTGAACACACAGGAATACAAGTTAAGAGTGTTCAACTTGCCCTCATAACATGTCAAACGATGGGATCATTATGTTGAATCGAAGTTGCATCTTTTCCATGGCTCTATTGCTTTTCTGAGGTACAGTGACCAAAACTGAACACAGTCCTCCAAAATTGTCTAAACAAGGTTTTCTAAAGCATAAATCTCTCCACTGTGTATTTAACAAAGACCAAGTCCCCTGAGCTTTTTTTAAAATTCCTTTTTATGCTAAAAATGATTATGTTATACTTAAAAGGCAAGAAACACACCTCCTGACTTCTTCAAGCCCTTCCACCATTGACAAGGTACAAGTCAAGAGTGCGATCGGATACTCACCACTTGCCTGTATAGATGCAGCTCCATCACTCAATAAACTTGACACTATCCAGGATAAAGCAGTCCATCAGAATTGTACTTCGGTCACAACATTCAACATTCACAACCTTTATCACTGACACAGTGGCAGCATTTGTTGTCATTACAAGATGGACTGCAGTAATTCACCAAGGATCCTTCAACAGAAATTTTCATACCCGTGGCCATTCCCATCTGGAAGGTTAAGGGCAGCAGACATAGGGGAACAACACCACCTATACATTCCCTCCAAGCCACCCACCTCTTTGAATTGGAAATATTCCATTGTTTCTTCACTGTCATTGGGTTAAAATCCTGGAGCAGCTCCAGTGACATTGTGGGTCTACCTACACCAAATGGATTTCAGTAGTTCAAGAAGACAGCTCACCACGATTTTCTCAAGAACAAATAGGGAGAGGAAATAAATATTCGCTTAGCCAGTAATGCCCACACCCAATCACATTTTTTAAAAATCCTTTTAGTAACATATAACAGACTTGGTGCAATAATGGTGGAGGGAGCAGGAGGCTAGACTGTTGAATGTTTATCATTGGATTTCCTAGTTTCAATAACTCACAAAGACCGACAATTACAAAACAATTCATTTTAACACATTTAACGTATGAGTATATGCCTTCACACCATGCTATTTTCTCTTAAGACTCTCTGATCATGACTGAATGTCACTTCCTTCTATGACAACAAAGACTGTGAATCCATTATTGTGCATAGTCGAAGACACTGGATGAGTGCAGTTCCAACAACATTGAATAAGCCTGACATCATCCAGGACAAAGTAGTGCAATTGATTGTCACCACATCCACAAATATCCATTCCCTCCATTCCTGATGCCCAGTAGAGCAGGGTGTACCAGCTACAAGATACAATGCAGAACTTCACCAAAGATCATTTGACAGCACCTCCCAAATCCATGACCAATTCCATCTTCCAGGGAGAAGGAACACCACCATCTGTAAGCTATGCTCCAAGTCACTCACCATCCAGACTTGGAAATATATTGCCGCTCCTTCAGTGTCGGGGCTCGGATGCTGCCTGAACTGCAGTGCTTTCCAGCACCACTAATCCAGAAGGTCCTTCAGTGTCACTGAGTCAAAATCCTGGAATTCCCTCCTGAACAACATTGTGGGTCTACCTAAAGCACATGGACTGCAGCAGTTCAAGAAGGCAGTTTACTACAACCTCCTCGAGGGTACCTGGAGATGGGAAATAAATGCTGGCCTAGCCAGTGATGTCCACATCCTACAAGTGAATTAAAAAGAAAAGACCACTATTGCTGGTCAAGCATGATCTCAATGTGCTTAAATGTAAAACTTAAATGTAAAATCATGATCGTCAAAAAATAAATTTACTGGTCACCTTGGTTCATGGAATTGATTGGTGATTTCCTTTTAAACAGACCACATGAAGAAGGGTCACTGGACCAGAAACATTAACACTGATTTCTCTCCACTGATACTTGCTGAGCCTTTACAGCAATTTCTGTTTTTGTTTCCACTCATGACTTTATTGTATTGGCAATTTATAGAATAAAACAATAAGATCATTCTTCAATCAAAGTCCCATCAATCAGGGCTTCCTTTTAAAATACAATTACAATAATTAAATTATGCTCTGCATACCATTCGTTAATTGATGAGATCATAGAGTGTGACACTATTTGAAGTTTGACAGGCTTGATTGCAATTAGCTTGCTAATAGTCTTCATCAGCAATTTAGCCAGAACATTAATGTCTGTTCCAATATTTTATGTATGGTTTAGCTCCTGTCATTATCACAAATGAGCAACTGAGGACAAATATTTGATGACACAGTTAGCAGTTTTTGCAATGAGCTTCTGTGAAAAGTGGCTTCCTACAATAGACTCCAGAAACAGCAAGCTCCTCTGGGGATCTCTGCAGCCTGATCCCTGTAAAGATGAATATCCTTTTAACAGTTAGCCACAGTGGTTAAATATGGCTCCTAAACTGTGTAATCCTCTCATTGGTTTAAAGCTGCATGGCAGAGCAAACTGAATAATAATGTATGCTGTCTTCAGCAGTGGCTGACATTCATTGTAAAAACATTATTTTCAAGAAATAAGATACAATATCAAGATGTCTCAAATCAACTGAGGCTGCTTAAGAATATCAGAACATCCATCATGTGAAACAAAGTACTCTCTGCAGAATCTATTCCCATTGCTTGATTCTCAACTCTCCCAATTTCAGGTACACCAAAACAAAACTTGTATTTAGATATCACTTTTACAGGGGATGAGTAATCTGGAAGTGTAGCCCCTGTTGTAAACTAGGAAACACACTGAGTTTCTGCAAAAGCAATGAAACATAACCTAGATTAGCTGTTTTAACGATGTATGTTTGGTGATATCATTGAAAGTGAACTTTGGCCAGAGAATCATGGAGAACTACCCAGTTGTTCTTTACATATTGCTCAGGATTTCTGTGGCATCTCCATTCTCAGTACGACTTAAACACTGGCAGCAGAACTAGGCAATTCAGCTCCTCAAATCTGCTCTGCCATTTGATAAAAACATAACTGATCTCAACTCAGTCTCAACTTTATTTTGCTGCTTGCTTCTCATTGCCTTTTAACTCACTACTCTATCTACCTCCTCCTTTAAATTTATTCAGTGTTTCCTGGTGCCCACTACACCCTGGGGTAGTGAATTCTACAGATTCATGACACTTCGAGGTAGGCAATTTCTCCTCATTTCTATTTCAAATCTGCCACCCTTCAGCCTGAAACCGGGACCTTTCATTCTAGATTGCCTCATATGAGGAAACATCCTCCCTACAACTACTTTGTTGATCCTCTTTAGCATTTTATATACCTTAATTAGATCCCTCATTCTTCTAAACTCTATCTAAATTGCTCAAACTCTCCTCAGAAGACATTCTTTTATCTCTGGAATTAATCTCGTGGACCCTCTCTGAACTTCCTCCAATGCAATTACATCTTTTCTGAGTGATGAGGAGGCGCCGATGTTGGACTGGGGTGGGCAAAGTTAAAAATCACACAACACCAGGTTATAGTCCAACAGGTTTGTTGGAAATACTAGCTTTCGGAGCTTTTCTTTTCTGAAGTATGTATGCAGAACTTCACAGGCGGTCTTGCTGGTGCCTTGTACAATTATGAAAAACTTTCCTGCTTTTATACTCCATACTTACAATAATTTCCAAAATTCTATTTGTCCTCTTTATTACCTACTGTATCTCCAGTCCAGTTTTCTACACTTCATGCTCAAGGACACCATGACCAAAGCATTTTGAACATTCATTGAGATAATAGTTGCCATTTTATTCTTCTGACCAAAATGGATGTCTTCATGCTTATCCACGTTAAACTCTCTCGGCTAAATTTCACCCAACCTATCCATATTCATTGTAACTTATTTTCCTATCCAATTTAGCATAATCTGCAAATTAGTACTTTCTATCCCTACATCCAAATCATTAACATAGATTGTAAATGGTTGAGACCCAAGGACCAAACCAAGTGGCACTCACTTGTTACATCCTGCCAACCAGGAAAAGACACCATTATCCTGATTCTGCTTTCTGTTTGTCAGTCAATCCTCCATCCAAACTAACAAATTACAATCTCAAATTTTGAAAGTGTGTTTATTCAAGTAGCAGACATGGTCATAAAAGTCCATTTAGCAGACAGTCAAGTGTCATCCAATTGGGTAATTATATGTGACCTTGCTTTCCAATTGTTGTTGGAAGGCTATTAATGGAGAATGGATTTACTGGGTGACCAAAGCTAAGAAAGAGAATGGGCCTCAGGGTGATTGAAGACAGCAATTGTCTGGAAAATATTCAACCATCGTGTTCTGTATTTTCTTCATTGTGGATGTTAAACTGCTAATACATGTGTATTCCTTCTGACCCATGCTTAAATGTGACATGACATATTTAACTGAATCACTTGGCACTTATTCATCATCACAAAGGCAGCATGAGTCGATTTAGGCATGGACAGAATTCTATTCACAAAATTAAGACATTTGTTCTAATCCGCTGCACAAAACCTTTCTTACAGCATTGAAACTTTGATAGAAATGCTGTAAATAGCTATTGCACATCATAAATGCCCCACTAACATTCTTCAATTTCAGATTATCTTATATCTTTATGAGATGACTTGTACCTCTATATAAACATTCAACCTGTTGTAGCTGTCTTCATAAATTACATGTATAATGAATTTTAAAATCTTGTTGAATATCATATTTAAACAGTGCTTAGAGATTATTTAAAAATGCAAAATAAAATCCTCTTCATTCAAAGCTTTTTTATGTCATTGAAAACAACCACTCAATGATCTGAGTTTAACCGGGCAACATAGTAATGCAGATCTCTCGTCATGTGTGTTTGAGACTTAATTTTACTGCATACAGTCACATCTCCTTAGAAATAACGACAGTGGCTCTTGCGCAAGCAAAATGGACACCTGGCAAATTGATTAAGTGGTGGAATGCAAATCTATTCACTGCTACAGAATTAAATGGACTTAATCCAAGTGAACTATGTGCTACTGCTGTAGGTCTTGTACCACACTTAGAATGAATTGTGAGATGCATGAAGTACAATAGCTGTAGCAAAGGCACTTCACTCAAACAGAATTCATACAGTGCACAGACATGAATACAGAATGACCTGAATAAGCTTAAAGAAGTTGGTGAGACTGAATTTCAAATGTTTCATTTTAGTGGTGAATTGTTAATATCTAATAGAGTAGAATACAATGGGGTACAAAACTGATAGGCACAGAATTGGAGATGGTCCAGTAAAACTGTCCCACTTCATGATGGTTTGAGCATTATGAATTAAATACTTCTGCATGCAATCTCTCTGGAACCTTCCCGTTTCCTGCCTCTCGTTGCCATGTAATGTTTTGGAAGTGCAAAAACAACAGGTCTAATAAAGGAAAAGATACTTTGCAAAATGCATTTTTTTTACTCCCTCTGATGATTGAGACAGGTCCAGGAGATAACATGGACTTGTAGTCTTATTGATAAAATCACTTCCTTGTACGTGATGCAATCTCTGCAACAGTCAAGAGTTGATGAGCTCCTCTTTGAAGGCCATACAAAGAGTTAGCACTAACTGCAACTATCAGTAATGTATTTCTTCAGGTACATCTGGTGAATTTCTACCAGATGCATTTTAGAAATTTGGCTATAGTACTTTCTACCTCCATGTGCAAGTTTCTCTCCAAGCCATTCCTAATCCAGATTTGGAAATATATCACTGTCTCTTCAGTGCAGTTGGGTCAAAATCTTGCAATTCCCTTCATAACAACGGTGTTGGTCTACCGACAACTAATGAACTGCAGCAGTTCAAAAAGATAGCTCACCATCACCTTGCCAGATAAGCTGATATTTGCCAAAACAGTTGGGTGCCAAGGTCCCAAAGCACCATTTAAAGAAGAACATTGATATTCCCCTCATATTCTAGTTAACACTTTCCCATCTACAAAATACCTGTGAAACAAGTTGACTGGGCATTTAACTCATTGCTGTTTCTGCGGTCTCGCTGGACATTAATCAGCTCAACTTGAAAATTAAATTCTTTAGGTGTGAAGCAGTTTAGGAGGAATATGAAAGTTACTAAGTACAGGTACACAGTTTTGCCTTTGAAATAAAATGAGAACAACCCATAGAAAGAAAACAAGGAAGACCAAGAGCATGAGATAAGTAATGAAACTGAGAAACAATTATTTTGCTCATGAGGAATATAAGAGACAAGGCAGTATTTAAGTGAAATAATCTTCGAGCTCCAAAACAGTGAACATGAGATACATCACAACATTCTAAAATTGCCATTATTTATCCATGTTGGTGAGTGAATGTGTAAACTGTGCTTTAAGATGTTTGACTTGGTTGAACCGTGCAACCCAGGAATTCAATTGGCTCTTCCTACAATTTCTGCAGCCAAAAACGATTTGCTTTTTGATAATCCAAACACCTGTGTGTGCACTTCAAAGGGACAAATAATTGAAGTAGTTGCAAATGAGGTAGGATACTTAAAGCACTTTCCAAGTCAAATAATCTAATCCAACAGTTAATTTTACCTTAGACAGTATTTGCATGTCCAGTGCAAAGTATTTTGGTTCACAATGACCCTTGGAATTTGTACCTCAGACCAGAAGCAGACTTTGCCCAGAACTGATTTCATCAGGACTAATGAAGATGTTGCTCAATTTCTGAATGCAAATTTCTTGCATCTGTAAGTTGAATTAATGGCTGAAACGATATCCACAGGTATGTTCAAATGTGCAACTCAGAACTGAAGTGACCAATAGTTTCTAATCAACTGTTTAAGATGTTCTTATATATCACTGGAGCAGAAGGAACTTGAGTATAGGCCTCCGGGCTCAGGGGCACCAACACTATGCCAGAAGACTATCATGTTGGGTATTTATGTTTAAAATCATCAAGTATTGGAAATGGCTGCATGGTTTGCAAATTGTTGCAAATTTGAGATTTGGCTTATCAAGGCAGAGTAGTTCACAGCAATGATACCTTACAGAAAAGGTTTTGAAAATGATCAATATGGCTATACATGTCATAAATTTAGAAGCACTTGGATATTTTCAAAGATGATCTATGGCATTAGTAGAAGCGGCCAGTTGGAATGAGTGTAGAGACATTGCTATCATTCTCACTTGTAAAAGGTCAAAGATTGCATGCTGGCATTACTTATAGAATCAGATCCATGGCTCACTTCATGTTGTCCTACCCAGGTGTAAAGTTAGGTAGAAATTAACTTGATGCATTTATGTTGATGATTAGATATGTTACTAGTCACAGGGACAACACACACTGCAACATACAATAAATTTTTCCCATTTGCTGCACCATTCCTGTTTGGAGAACTAGGAGATGTATATCATGCCTTATATACTGTTAATAGCTTTCTGAGGCTAAGGTTGTTTATTTCTCAGTGCACATCTCAGAGATGTTGCAGTCCTCGGATGAACCGGGAAATCCACTGACTACTGAAGACCAACCAGACGACATTCAAGTCGAACGACCCAGACCTTTACAGGAAATCCAGATCTGACCTCCACAAGGCCATTAGAGATGCCTAGAGGCAGTACTGAACTAAGTTAGAGGCCTAAACTAACCACACAAACACCCACCACCCGCGGCAAGGCCTACATGATGTAACGGGATGCAAAATGAAGCAGAACAAAGTGGCAGACAAAAACACATCCCTCCCTGAACGCTTAATTCTTATACTCAGCTCAAGCAGAATGCCAGTGATGCAATACCACTTGCCTAGACAGACCCAATGCATATGTTTCCTCAGTCACCTCTGCAATTGTCAGATTGGCCTTCTTGAGAGCAAACCTGAGGAAAGCGAATGGCCCAGATGGAGTTTCCAGCCAAACACTCAGATCCTGTGCTGAACAGCTGGCAGGAGTATTCGCTGACATTTCTAACCTCTCCTTGCTACAATCTGAAGTCTCCACCTGCTTAAAGAAGATCATCAACAATCCAATACCAAAGAAAACTCGTGCAACATGCCTCAACAACTACCACCCGGTGGCCCTGACTTCCATAATTATGAAGTACTTCGAGAGATTAGTACTTCGAGACATTAACTTGAGCATCCCAGCCTGCCCTGATCACTTGCAATTTGCCTACTGGCACAACAGGTCCACAGCAGACCATATCCAAAGCTCTGTACTCAAGTCTGGAACATCTGAATAATAAAGATACCTATATCAGGCTTCTACTCATTGACTACAGCTCTGCCTTCAACACTATAATTGCAACCATACTAATCTCTAAATTCTGAGATCTAGGTCTTGGCTCTGCCCTCTGCAACTGGAATTAAGAGTTTAATGATGACCATGAATCAACTGTCGATTGTCAGAAAAGCCTATCTGGTACATTAATGCTTTTTAGGGAAGGAAACTAACATCATTACATGGTCTAGCCTACATGTGACTGCAGACCCAAAGCAATGTGACTGACTCTTCACTGTCCTCTGGGCAATTAGGGATGGACAAAGAATGTTGCTTAGCCAGTGACACCTGCATCCTACAAATGGAATAAAGAAAAAAAAACTGGATCCTCAGCTTCCTGGCCCATAGACTGCAATCAGTGAAGACAGACAACAGCATCACCTCCATAATAATCCTCAACATCTCCACCCCGTAAGGATGTGTACTCAGCCTCCTCCTGTACCCACTGTACACTTGTGACCCTGAACACCGCTTACAAATTTGCTGTTGACACCACCGTTGTAATACCATAAGACCACAAACATAGAAGCAGAAGTTAGGCCATTCAGCCCATTGAGTTTACTCTGCCATTCAATCATGGCTGATAGGTTTCTCAACCCCATTCTTCTGCTTTCTCCTTACAAATTCACAGAATAAGAATGGCTTGGACAGAGTAAATGTTGGGAAGATGTTTCCATTGGTAGGAGAGACTAAGACCTGAGGGCATAGCCTGAGTGTAGAAGGAAGATCTTTTAGACCTTTTAACCCTTGATCCCCTAGAGTTATCACCAGATACCATGACTGCCACATGGAGAATTTCCAATGTCAAGTTTGTTTGCAGCAGGTGGCAGCGTAGGAAGCTGCATATTGATGAAGTGGGGTGTGTAGACAAAAAGGTTTTTACAAGCAATAATTCTCTTTAACAGGCAACTCATTGGTGCCTGGTGAGAATGCCACCTTGATACTTGGAAATTAATTAAAAGATGCAGCGCATTGCTCCCACCTCAGTGGACTTCTGGTGTGATTCTGTCACATTTCCCACCATAGACCAAGTCATTCAGGCCCCTCGAAAATTCTGCCTTGAGATTTCCAAATGAACTTATCTTTTGTTAAAACACTGCAACTCTGGACAGCTCAGCATTTTGCCAGAAATTGTACAAACTGCATTGGCTCAGGTTTGAGTACATCAAGAATAGTGCATGAGTAAGGACCATGGCAATCCTTTAAGGGAGGAAGCTAGATTAGATTTGGATCAGGGACCAGGGAACAAAGCAACAGAGAGAAGAAAACCTAGTTCTTAGAAGAACTTTGGAAGGAAAACAATGCTCATAAGACCATGAGACATAGGAGCAGAAATCAGGCCAATCAGCCCATCAGGTCTGCTCTGCCATTCATTCATGGCTGATAAGTTTCTCAAATCCACTCTCTCGCCTTCTCTCTGTTATCCTTGATACTCAGGAACCTATCTATCTCAGTCGCAAATGTACTCAATGACCTGGCCTCCACAGCCTTCTGTGGCAGTGAATTCCATAGATTCACCACTCCCTGGCTGAAGAGGTTTCACCTTATCTCTGTTTCGAAAGGTCTTCCATTTACTCTAAGGCTGTGCTCTCAGGTCCTAGTCTCTCCTACCAATGGAAACATCTTCTCAACATCCACTCTGTCCAGGCCGTTCAGTAGTGTTTAAGTTTCAATTTAATCCTCTCTCATCATTCTGAACTCCATCGAGTTTAGACCCAGGGTCCTCAAACATTCCTCATATGTTAAGCTTTTCATTTCTGGGACCATTCTCATGAACCTGCTTTGAACACACTCCAGGGACAGTACATCCTTCCTGAGATAGGGGCCCAAAACAGCGCACTATACTCCAAATGTTGCCTGACCAAAGCCTTACAGAGCCTCAGAAGTACATCCTTGCTTCTATATTCAAGTCCTCTCAAAATAAATGCCAACATTGCATTTGCCTTCCGAACCACTGACTCAACTTGCAAGTTTACCTTGAGAGAATCCTGGATGAGAACTCCCAAGTCTCTTTGCGCTTCAGACTTCTTAATTTTCTTCCCATTTAGAAAATAGTCCATGCCTCTATTCTTCCTAACAAAGCGCATGACCTTACACTTTCTCACATTGTACTCCATCTGCCACTTTTTTGCCAACTCACTTAACCTGTCCAATTCCTTCTTCAGCCTCCCACCTCCTCAATACTACCCCACCTCTTTATCTATCTTTGTATTATTTGCAAGCTTAGCCAAAATGCCCTCAGTTCCTTCACTTCAATCATTAATCTGTGAAGTGAAAAGTTGAGGTCCCAACACGGAGATTTGCGGAACACCATTTGTCACTGGCTGCCATCCTGAGAAGGACCCTTTTATCCCCACTCTTTGCTTCCTGCCAGACAGCCAAGTTTCTATCCATGATAGCACCTTGCCTTTGACACAATGGGCCCTTATCCTACTCATTTTCCTGTGCTAATCTATCATTGCATGTGTCTGATTAAATGGACCCCACAACCAGGATAAACAGCAACATCTTACAGCAACTACCCCGTCGATTCCTTTCACTTTTTTTGTCCGCTTCTCTGAAATTTTTTGAAATTTTGAAAGATATAGACCCAGTTTGCCCAATCTCCTTTCATCCAAAAATTCTTCCATATTGGAAACAAGTCCTGCGAACCTTTGTTGCACTACCTCGATGACAATTTTATCCTTCCTGTGATAAGGAGTCCAAAATCGTACTTCAGGCACAATCTAACTAGGCTTCTTTACAGGTGAAGCATGACTTCACTACTCATATAGTCAAGTTATCTTGCAAAAAAGGCTAACATTCCTAATAACTTGCTGCATCTGCATGTTAGCCTTTGATGTATTCAAAGTCCCTTTGAATACCTAAAATTTCCAACTATTTGAGAAATATTCTGCACATTGTTCTTCTTATGATGAGATCCAACATCTCCAGTTACAAAACATTGCGACTTGGAACTATACCGTTCAATACTCCAACCTCAAAATCTAGAAACTCCCTCCATAATTATATCATATGGACTGCAGCAGTTCAAATAAAAGACTCAGCACTAAATTCTCTTTGCTATTGTAATGGCCAATAAATGCAAGTCTTGCATGTCCAAATCCTCTGCAAAATGCATGGAGAAAGTATGTCTCAAATGGAATCTTATTTAGCAAAATGCCTTCAGGCTTGTATTCAATGATTGCAGCACTAATTGTCTCAGCCAAATATTAATTTATTGTAAAATACTGGGAGCCCAAGGTAATCCATGGGGAGATCATTAATCAAAATTATCCAATTAGATCTATTACTGTGGATAAGTTCAGACAATGTGTTTCTTCATCATAGATCTCCAGAGCTTAAAACTGTACAGATTAAATAAATAGCGTGGAACAGTGGAACAATGGAATGGTCAATGTTTCTGTTCAGGAGAAGTGTATCATTCTGAATTAGCCATCTTGTGAATTTTTCAATCTACCATTTTAGGCTGTATTGAGTATAGGGAAATGTTCCAAAAGTGCTTCACAAAAAAAAACGCTGAGAGAGAACTAAATAGATACCAAGGCAAAACAGGAGCTTCCTTTTTCAAGTAGCTTCTTAAAGGAAGAGACAATTAGTGAGATAAAGTGGTTTAGAAAGCAAACACACTCTCCTCTCATCTAAAATTTCACCCCACCATCACACATACAACACCCACCACTACAATTCTCGTCTCACACTCATCCCAACCATAGATCCAGCTAAGCAACTAAGCACTCTAAATTTATAGTCTAAGCAAGAGATGGAGTCGGGAAGGACCTCTGCATTGAAAGAGCTTCAGTTATTCTTGTCCAGAACAAAGTGGGGAATCATTCAACATCATTGAAAAATGCTTCAAGAGTTCAAAACTCCTGCGGTTCCAATGTTTATTCTCATTGGGTAAGTTGCAAATTGGCCATAGTTAAAATTGGGGCTGACGGTTCAAGTAAGTTGAAGGGAAAATTGCTGACTTGGGGTAGGGGCACAGAGGGTGCTTACTCTGCATCAAAACCTTGAAAAACTCAAGAAGGTGCTGCTTGATACATTGACAAAAAGAAATAAGCTTAGTTTCTCAAATCAAACAATATTAGAGATATTGCAACACTTTTACAAAAAGGAAGAAAGCATATCAGGCAAGATTCCCACCAAGAGGAGAACATTTACAATGGCATTGAATGGACAGATAAGGTATTAAACAGCTGGGACTGCATTGTTTTAAGAAGGCTGTCATCTTCTTCGAGGCAATTAATAAATGCTGACCTAGTTAGTGATGCCCATATCCCATGAACGAATATAAAAAAAAGATTGCTGATCCAATATTGACAGTAACTCCACCCTCTTCTCACAGTCCAATATTTGTGTAACTCAGTATATGCAAGTCCTATTCAATGGGTGTTTCTAAACAGGAAGAAAGAAGAATAAGAATAATAAGGTCAGTTTTACTTTGGGAGCTACATTTCAGGCCAGTGTGGTATTTACTTGATGCCCTACTTTTCTTTTTGCTGCATCTCTTTGCTGCATTCTATCTGCCTAAAGCTCCTTCATCAAATAACACATCAGAACACGAAGTGACCCATTGCACACAAGATATCTCAAACACCAACTGTACAGGTCTAAGGCATGGACTTTGTTTCTATAAATCTGCTTCAATCTTTTATAATATTATTTGTCACAGTATTTTAATAACTTTTGAATCATTAACTCATATTAAAGAAGGAATAAGTATTTGCTTCTTATGAAGCACAGTCTTCAGTCATTATTTATCTATTTTCTTTTGAATGAATCTATTGCAAAATAATACATTTCATACCTCTACTGAAGGCACTCTGATGTCTCAGACTACATTCGGACAGTTCATGGGTAGTGACTGAATCCTGAGACCATGAGAGATATCAAACCTGCCCTCGCCACTTACACAATCCAGCCACATAACACCACTGTCTCAAACTTGCCAGCTGTGAATGAGGCAAAACTAAAACCAAGAAAAATCAAATGAGACAGCTGAGTGCAGTCATCCCAAACATCCAATCGTAGCTAAGTAACAACCTAATGTTTGTCAATGCAAATATTTTTCTCATTCTGGAACTTGTCAAGTTCACCTTGACAGGAATGTTGTGCCACAATACAAGAACTAAATCAAGAAGCACTCAGTAATAATTAGTTCAACACTGAGTCCAACAAGGAGTTAACCTCAACTGTGAGTTGCAGACTGGCACTTCCCAAGGTCTAGGATTATGTGCTAAGGGGCGCACTAAAACTTGGAGAAGCTGTCACCGAGGTGCAGCAGGGAAAGATCACTGTCTGAGATCATCCTGCTGAAGTTAATTGAGGGTCCGTTCAGTTATCGGACCTTTCTAGTGCCTCATACGCAGTAAAATATTTTCTTGTACATGTAAAAGATATCTTTGATTTCTTTGGATAGAGTCAAGCTGCAATGTTTGTTTGCCTCCTTGATACTGTACAGAACCAAACTGTGTTTTTTGATGTTTTTTATAAATAAAGAATGTTTTCAAAATTTAAAAAAAGCACAGTGCCTCAGTGGTTAGCTCTGCTGCCTCACAACACCAAGGATCTGGGTTTGATTCAGCCTTGGGGCGACTGTCTGTGTGGAGTTTGCACATTCTCCCCATGTCGGCATGGGTCTCCTCGGGTCCTCCAGTTTCCTGCCACAATCCAAAGATCTAAATTGTCCACAGTATACAGGGATTTGTAGGTTGGGTGGATTAGTCAAGGGGAATGCAAGGTTATAGGGATAGGGTAAGATTGGATGGAATGCTCTTCAGAGGATTGGTGTGGACTAGATGGGCCAAATGGCCTGTTTCCAAACTGTAGGGATTCTATGATATTCCACAGCATGCCAATTTCCTGTACAGGCTCCTTCCCACCTCTGACTAATCACAGGAAGCATTTTCACCAACAGAAGACTGACATGTAGTATCTCCCAAGGCTAAGTAATCCTGATTATCATGCTTCCTGTTACAATGGTTTGGACTAAGTTCTGGCCATGGTTTGCATCCTTTAAATAAGAGTTAAAATGTTAAAATAGAGAGTAAAAAAATTGATTCTTTAAATAAAGCTATTATAACAAAATCCCATTTGCACAGCTAACAATATAATGCCCACAAGCACTTCCAAAGACCTTTATATTTCATGCTAGAATCATTTTATCCTTATTAAATTTCTGCGAGCAAAAGCAATAACTCTTTCTGAGTTACCTTGCTTTGAAAGATAATGTGCTCTGCTGCAAAGGCACAAGCATCAAATGAAATCTACTTATCACCCTGTATATTTGGCAAAACTAAAACAAGTGATGTATCAGTTCAACACCAAAAGCACAGGTTGACATTTAGAAGTCAATCATAGAGGGAAGTTCTTAGTTAATTGATGCAAAGTGGCAGCATTGATATATAAGCCCTTCATGACTTCAGTGTGTCCCAAAGCACCTTTTAACAAATACACAGTCACTGCTGTAGTGAAGAAATTACACAGCAGCCAAATTAAACATGCAGACTCTCAGACACAGTAATTAGGTAAATGGCAAACACATCTGTTTCAGGCACTGGTGAATGGATAAATATTGGCCATGACATTCAGGAGATCTCCACTGCTCTTCTTCAAATGATCTTGTCTTTTATATCCAACTGAGGGGTCTTTTAGTTTAACATGTCGTCCAAACAATGGCACCGTAGACAATACAGCACTCCCTCAGTCTCTTGTTTTTGTGCTTAACTGTCTGGTCTTTGACTGTAACCAACAATTTTCTTACTCAGAACTAAGTCAAGGTTAATACCTTTCTCAACAAATGCTGCATGCTTATTAATGAAGAGATGTGAGGTGAACTAATAGCTCAGTGTAATTATTGCTGGACTATTAAACCAGAGATCAAGGTAATGATCCAGAGATCCAGGTATGGATCCCACCATGGCAGATGGTGGAATCTGAATTCAATTTTAAAAATCTGGAATTAAAAGTCTAATTACTACCGTGAAACCATTGTCAATTGTTGGAAAAACTCATTTGGTTCACCAATGTCCTTAAGGGAAGGACAGCTGCCATCTGTACCTGGTCTAGCCTATATATGACACCAGGCCCATAGCAATGTGGCTGAGTCTTAACTACCCTCTGGACAATGAGGGATAGACAATAATTGCTGACTTAGTAATCTGTGAATAATTTTTAAAAAAACAGGGCAACTTGAACTTTCAGTAGAAAGCTAATGTGAATAGTTAACAATCGTGTCTGTAAGATTCAGTCAGAGTGGTTTTGAATGCTCGCTGTCAGTTACTTTGCTGTTCTGATTGGGGTTTGACCCATAAACTGGTGATGGAGATCAGGTAAACTGAAGACTACCTGAAGACACGGAGAAGGCTGACATTAAGGGGTCAATCGTCAGGGTCTTGTGGGTGGTGGGCCAAGCACAGCAGAGACTTGCAAGTTTCCTAGTGGATCCTTATAGGAGCATTCTTGTTCCTCCATATCCCTTCATCACTTACCTTTCGTGCCCTCACTAACATTTCTGGCAGGATTCAGTGACAGTAGGAATAGTAGACTCAGGAAAGTGTGGTAATTCCACCTGGGCTTTCCAAAGGCAGAAAATATATCCGCTTCTAGAAACAGCGTTGATAAAGAAGAAGTCTTGAGCAGAGAACTATACTGTTTTATTTTAAATTAATATTTTGCGTTAGTATTCACTGCAGAGAAGCACATGGATGCTAGGGAATTTGGGGAAATAAATATTGATGTCTTGAAAACAATCGATATTACAGAAGAGTAGGTACTGGAGATCCCCTAAAAAAAAGGTGGGTAAATCTCTAGAATCAATAAAGCATATACCAGGACATTCCGGGAAGCGAGGGAAGAAATTGCAGGATCCCTACCGGGACGTTTCTATCATCTACAGCCACAGGTGAGGTTTCAGAGGACTAAAGGGTGACTTATCTTGTGCTCTTATTTAAGAAAGGCTGCAACCAAGAATCGGTGAGTCTAACATCAGCGGTAGATAAGTTTTTGAAGGGACTTCTGAGAGATAGAGTTGACATGCATTTGGAGAGGCAAGGACTGATTAGGGATAGTCAACATGGTTTTGTGTGATGGAAATTGTATCTTGTAAACTTGATTGTGTTTTTTTGAGGACGTAACCAAAACGATTGATGAGAGAAGAGCGGTAGACATTTTCCACATGGAGTTTAGTAAAGCTTTGATAAAGTTGAGCATGGTAGACTAATTTGTAAAGTTAGATCATATGAGATTCAGGGAGAGCTTGCCAACTGGATACAAAATTGGCTTAATGGTAGTAGACAGAGGGTGGTTGTTTTTTTTGCTCTGGAGGTCTATGATCAATTGTGTTCTGCAGGATTGGTGATGGGTCTACTGTTGTTTGTCACATACATTAGCAACTTGGATGAGAATTTAGGAAGCATGGTTAGTAGGCTTGTGGATGACACCAAAATTGGTGGTACAGTGGACAGTGAATAACTTTATCTAAGATTACAAATGGATCTTAATCAATTGGGTCAATGGGCTGAGGAATGGCAGATGGAATTAATTTGATGATGCATTTTGGTAAGATGAACAAGGCAAGACCTATACAGTTAATGGCAGAACAGAGAGACCTAGAGTTCAAGTACGTAGTCCTTTGAAAGTTGCATCACAGGTAGACAGGGTAAAAGTGGCATTTGGCACACTTGTTTTCATTGCTCAGACCACAGAGTATACGAGTAAGGCTATCATGTTGCAGTGGTACAGGATGTTGGTGAGGCCACTTTTGGAGTGCTGTTTACAATTCTGGTCACCCTGCTTTTGGAAGGTTATTATTAAATTGGAGACGGTGCAGAAAAAATTTCAAAGGATTTTACTGGAACTGGAGGAATTATAAGGAGAGACTGCACAGGCTGGAAGTTTTTTTTCACTGGACCATTGGGGGCTGAGGGGTGCCGTTATTGAGGTTTATAAAAATCATGAGCGGCATAGATATGGTGAATAGCAAAGGTCTTTTTTTCCTCAGGAGGGGAGTTCTCAACTAGAGGTCATATTTTTAAGGTAAGAGCAGAAAGATTTAAAAGGGGCCTAACTTTTTCACACAAAGGGCAGTTTTTGTTTGTGGAATGAACTGCCAGAGTAAGTGGTAGATGCAGACACAGTTATAGCATTTCAAAGACATTTGGACAGGTACATGAATAGGAAACGTTTAGAGGGATAGGAGCCAAATGTAAACAAGTGGGATTAGTTTATTTTGGGAAACTTGGTTGGCATGGACAAGTCAGACCAAAGATTCTGTTTCCATGCTGTCAGACTCTCTGACCAGGTAACTATAAATAATCTTTTCCATCTTTCTCATTGTTCAAGAATTAAAATTCACCTATCTAAACGTTAAGGTGATATTAACCTACAGGCAAACTCTCTTTTCTGGATCTCCTAACTTTCTCTTTGCCAGGATTATTCAGCCTGGACATGTCACTTTGTTTCACATAAAGCAAAATTTGGAAAATATTAGTTTTGGTCTCATTCATCACACAGTGGTAACTTTAATTCTAACTCTATAATACTAGCTCTATAATAAAAAAAGCAATTATAATTACATAAAATAGACTAAACAAGCAGACCTCCCCCAGTGCTTATGATACGAGTAGTGACAAACCTCAATAGTCCTCCATTCATAAACTTAAAAAGCATAACTTCAATTTGGTTGAATCACAGCAGATTATAAACCATGATTTTTCCACAATCAGCTGCTCAAGTCTGCTAATGATCAGTAGGTGCGTTAACGTTTAAAATATATACCAGACAACCCATCACTTCTCAGTAATAAGCCCTGCGTGTAATTTTTCGTTCAGATGGAAGGTATAAAAAGGCTTGTATTGAATTATTCAACTCTTTTTGAAATCAGCAGATAGTAAAATCAGGCAGGATTGTCAGTCAACTAATATTGTCCACATTATAGTATCGATCAAAGTAACCTCCCTTTCTTTTTGCTTTCCTATGATCAGCAGAGCATCTTGTACAATCTGGTTTTGAGATTACTGCACTTAAATGACATTACCTATTAGTACCCATTCGATATGGTGCTGTGCTAACATAGGCACAGTGGAATGGATCTGGTCACTATCACTTCAGGTGATGCCAAATATTCCCTTGGGAATCAGATTTAAAAAAAAAGTTTGTAAGAATTCTTTCCTTATTCTCACCATCAGCAAGCACCTGAAAACATTACAAGTTTGTAACTCTTACAAGTAACTTTAGTTTCCTAGAAGACATGTTCTATCAGGGAACAGAAGATGACTTGTGAACATTTAACCAAGAAACAGTAATAAAAAAACTACATTTATATATCATTAAAGATGAAGCTAAATAAATGCAAGTTGCTGTTGCTGTCTAATATGGTAAAATGTCCTATGTTACTCTACAGAAATAATCAGAAAAAATTGACACCAGCCAGCAAGTGAGCGATGAGCTTGAACTAAGGGGGAGCAGGAGAATCCAGAGTTTATATTAGAGTGGTGCTGGAAAAACACAGCAGGTAGACCAGTTCTTGATAGCAGATTCCATTAAGGGCATAACAAATCAGATGGCTTTATGTGACAATTCAGGAATTACATGGTTACCTTAGCTGACATTAATTTAAAGTTTCAGACTTATTAATAGACTGAATTTAAATTCCACAACTGGCAGGATGGGATTTCAACTCATAACTCCAGATCATTAGTCCAATAAAATAACCAACTTGCTCCCATTGCCTCGTGAGAAATATACTTCACATCCAAATTAATGAGACAGTTATTCAAGTCACACCTGCAAGTTCAGATCAAGTTCTTTCAACTGCACAAATCTGTATCCATGAGCACTGCACTTATTCAAGTGTATAAAAGATCAGCAGTAAGAATAAAACATGTTCATGCATTTATGTTGGAATCGTATGTTAGAGCATTTTACATAACGAGACAGAGTGAGACATGGCAAATAAAAACTCCCCAACAATTCAGATACTAATTATTAATAGCTTTGGTTATTTTGATTTTTTTTTCTCTCTTTCATAATTTGTAGCCAGTATTTTCAGTCCAACTTTATTTGTCATTATCTCAGTAGCCATTTCAGACAGCAATGAAGAGTCAGCCACTTTCTGGTGTTGTCTGGAGTAACATGTTGGCCAGACCAGGTAAGGATGGCAGATTTCCTTCCCAAAACTTTGTCAGTGAGCCAAATGGGCTTATCCCACAATTAATGTTGTTCTTGCCTCGCACATGTCCAGTGCAGTGTAACCTGTATGCCTCACTTTGTCCAAGTTTATTTCACCCTATAATCTGTATGTCCTTACTTACTATGACCTGCTTCTAATGCTTGCAAACAGAGCTTTTCACTGAACTTAAGTACACGTGACAATAAATCAAATCAATCAATTGATCAAACAATTAATGGCAGCTTCAATTCCAGATTTTTAAAAAATTAATTGAATTTAATTTCCACCATTAGGATTTGAACCAATGTCCCCAGTATATTAACCTCTATCTCCAGATTATTAACATAGTGAAATTTGCTGCACCAGGTTGTCCCCTAGATTAGCACAATAATTTACTGTCTGAGGTACCTACTAAAAATGATACTTTGATACAAATAAAAAACCATTCCAGGCTTCAATGTTTACATCGATGTTTAACCAACATCATTGAGCTATGCAGTTCAATATCAATTATTCAATTTTTCAAAATCACTGCATTAGAGGCTAATTTCTCAATAATGTGGCATGTTTGCAAGTTTAACAATGGAGTCTGGATGCTTCCTCACAGAGAGCGCGAACAGTTCCAGTGGTGACCCGCATACTCTTTATTAAACTGAATTGCCTGGTTTTTCTCAAGGCCATTTCAGAAGGATAGTCACAATCAAATTATGTTGCTGTGGGTCTGGAGTCACCTGTAGCCTAGAACAGTTGAGGTTGGCAGATTTCCTTCCCGAAAGGACATTTGTGACTTGAAACATTTTTCTTTTATAACAGTCTTGTAGTTTTATGTTTACCAAATGTGTGCTAGCCTTTTATTCCCAAAGTATTTAATTAATTTAATTTGCATTCACTAATGAGACTTGAACTCTCTCCTTTGGATCAATTGCCAGCAACATAAGCACTGTCAAGTAATGTCATGGAAACCTTTACAAACATGCAAATAGATCTTTAATTGACTGTCTTGTCCAATAGGTTTATTTGGAAGCACTAACTTTCGAGGCACTGCATCTTTATCAGGTAGTTGTGGAGCAGGACCAGAAGACACAGAAATTATAGCAAAAGGGTTACAGTGTCACTGAGTAGTAATGATATATCAACCAACTTAAATTAAGTCTTGCATCTTTTAGGATGGGATATGCTGATTTAGGCTCTTTAATACATAAAATCAAAAACTCCTTTTCGGTTACATTCTCAAGGTGGCTTCAGTTTATCTAACAATAGATGTGCATAGTCCAAACAGACAATTGCCCGAGGCTGGAATCGAACCCATAACCCTGGTGCTGTGAGGCAGCAGTGCTACCCACTTAGCCACTGTGCAGCCTCAAAAAAATGGATGGGGCTATTCAGGTAACAAATGGAGAGTACGTAATGAGGGAGATCATAGAATCCCTACAGCGTGGAAGGGGAAGTAGGCCATTCAACCCCTCCAAAGGGCATCCCACCCAGATCAACACTATCCCCATAAAACTCTCGCAGACATGGGCAGAATGTGCAAACTCCACACAGATCGTCGTGTGGTGCTCCGGTTTCCTCCCACAGTCCAAAGATGTGCAGGTCAGGTGAATTGGCCATGCTGAATTGCCCATAGTGTTAGGTGTATTAGTCAGAGGGGAATGGGTCTGGGTGGGTTACTCTTCGGCGGGTTGGTGTGGACTTGTTGGGCGGAAGGGCCTGTTTCCGCACTGTAGGGAATCTAACCTAATCTAATAGGTGTTATCTTCGCTCAGACAATGTATTAAAGGTGTGAACTTAAAGTCTGTCCCAATGTTGAGTCAGTCTTATTTCTGAAGTGGGACTTTCAGAATCCTACATGGATTTAAGCAATTTTTGAGCAAAATAAAATGTAATTCTGCAACTGCAGATCAACCCCATAAATGTATGTGTGTGTGTGCGTGCAGGAGAGACAGAGTGGGTGTGTATCTGTGAGTGTGTGCATGTGGATGAGAGCGCATATGAAAAGTGTGTGCATATATGTGTCTTCTGGTCCTGCTCCATAACCACCTGTTGAAGAGGCAGTGCCTCAAAAGCTAATTTCCAAATAAACTTTTGGACTATAACCTGGTGTTGTGTGATTTTTAACTTTGTCCATGCCTGTCAAACACCGGCACCTCCAAATCTTGTCCAACAGACACAACTTTGACAACACAGCATTCCTGCGATAATTGAAATGTCAGTTAAGATTAAACATTCAGGTCCTGAAGTGAATGCTAATGTGCTATCTTAGAGGCCAAAGGATTATAGGGTGCAGGCAAATAAGTAAAGTTGATCACTTATGGTTTTACTGAAGGGCAGAGTTGACTCAAAGAGCAGATCGGCCTCCTCCTGTTCCTATTGCTGCTCGATCAGAATGCTAAAGGACTATGAGGGGCCAGGTACATAACCAAATTTGAGATTGTCACTGGATTAGTTCTGGTCTTATTGAAAGGCAGAACAGGTTCAAAGCACTCAATGGCCTCCTCCTGTTTTTATTGTTTATATACTGACATTTCAAGCATAATTGAAAACCTTGTACACATTTGCCCTGAAAATCAATTTCTTCTTAATAGACACACAACTTTTATTTTGGACATACCAAAAGTAATTTACAATTCCTGTTTAATGCTTCTGCCACAAATATCAGTAAAACTTGGTCTGAAATCACATTTGAGGGTGCACATGTTTTCAATGCACTGAACCCAGCAAAACTAAGCAGTCCTTTCAGTCTATGCCTGCCCTGCATTGGGTGTGTGGATACAAAGGAACATAGAACTTGCAGGAAGAATTAATCAACCTTCAAACTTTCTCTACCATTCAGTAACGTCTAATCTGGTGTCAATGTAGTTTCAGCTCTTCTTTTCTCTGCTTTGTAGCTCAGCTGTGACATTAGTAGACTGAGAATATCTCTGAGCTAAGGAGACAATATTGGCACAGGAATCCCATTCAATTTCCACTTCTGCTTAATGTGAAAATCAAAGAAATAAAAATACTGATATGTTTGCTCCACCTCTTATGACTACCAGACATCACAAAATGCTTTAAAGCTGACAAAGTACATCAAGTATAAAGTAAGTAAAGTTGTCACAGTTTCAGGAGACCACTCTCACTTCAGAGAAAGATGACTGATGAGTTTAACCTGAGGGTCACTGTCCCTCAGGTGAGGGGCAAAGCTGAGACCTTCACAAGGGAAAAGACCCATGCTGTTGGCATCACTCTGTGTTGAAAACCAGCCATCCAGCCAACTAAGCTGACCAATCAAGTATAGACTCTTGTAATGCAGGAGGCATGGATGTGCAGTAACTTCATAGCAATATTACTGGACCAAAAACCTAGAATCCTATGGGGACAAGTGTTGAATCCTACCATGGCACACGGTGAGATCTAGGTTCAATAAAATTCCAAATTTAAAAGCCAGTTTTATGACAACTGTGTGATAATTGTTGTAAAAGCGCATTGGTTCACTAATAAATCTGTCATCTACTAGGCTCACAGCAATGAGGTGGACTCTTAATTGCCCTCTGACAAAGCTCTAGCAAGCCACTCAGACAAGACAGTAGGACAATAAATGCTGGCCCAGCCAGAGATATCCACATTTCATGAATTAAAAGACGATGTGGCCCATCAATTTGTTCACAGGAGACTCCACAATGGCCTAGCAACTTGTTTTCATGATGTTTTTTTGCGGGATTAACATTGGCCAGGCCACTAGACTCCGTGTTATTTCCAATTTCCATGTTCTTCTTTTGAAATGTTGGGATTTTTCAGACCAATTTCAAGAGCAGGCTAGGGCCAAATTTCATGTCTCATCCAAAAGACAACACCATTGACCATGAGTCAACCTAAATATGTACATAAACCTCTGGATGAATTTGATCCCATAATTCTTTAACTTAAAGGCCTGAATGATAACTTAGAGAGATATTTCTGACTTCTAAAAATTAGTTCAGACTCATACCAGGGGCATATTAAACCTAAAAACATTTTCCTTATAACAAGCGGTTTGGGTTAAAGCTCTCAAACATAACCCATACCCACATCTGATCTGAGACAGACATTCATTATATGAAGGTTGATTGCTCATTTCAATATCAAAACAAGGCTTCAAACCTCTAATTTAATTCCTATATCAAATGTTTTAGGAAATCCAGCAAATAAAGAGATGCAAAGGTTACTAGATCCACCAGATAAGTGCCTTTCAGTTGTCTTTCCATTTACCTGCTGAATCCAATGTCTTGCTTCCTCATTTTGGCCACTGCATCTTCCTCATCTTGATCTAAACCTCTCCAGGGCCATGGTATTCCACTGATCCAATCCATGGCCCCAAACCTCTTCCCTTCTCCAACCTTCCCATCTGACATGGATATCTTCTGTGATCACCCACCCAGAAGCAAACTAGGCTACTGCTGTGATATTGATGAATAAGTCATTGTTGTCACAATGTTATCATATGATGCGATGCCTAAGTACCCGTCACTGATGGCTTATGGCTGGTGAAAAGTGTTGTTACCAATCCTCCTTCCTATTCTGTTCAGTCATCTGTGGAGGAGGCTGGTTCACAAACAGGTCTCAGATGAAGAGGCATTTATCTTTGATAAAGAGATGTGGTTTCTCACATCTTATTAACTACATACAGGTTACATTAACTCTTAGGCATATTAACTATTACTAACATGAGCTAGTGAAGACAGATGTTTTACATCAGGACACTGTGCTGTAATCCAACTAAATGGTTGTAATAAAGTGTTTCAATGACAGTATGCAGCAACCATTTATTACACTAACAAGCACACAGAAATATGAGTCTTGCAAGTTCTGAAACTTAAAGTAAATGGCCCTAAGGGTTTGTTAGTGTCTCGAGTACAGATATATGATCTGTTTTGCTCTGCTCTTTGTGATTTATGCACATAAGTTCAGCACAAAAATATACTCAGAAAACAGCTCACCATCACGCTTGGGTGTTTTGTCTTTTTTTCCTCAACTACCTTCCGACTTAAAACTGATGATCTTTGACTTCTGCCACACAGTCAGTCTCCAAAAGAGGGTGGGAGTTTGGGGAAAATAAAGAGCAGATGTCCCACTTTGAAACAGCGATGCCCTCATTTATTACTCATACTGAAATCTCAGACCATGTTTCACAATTCGCAATGACCCAATTGCAAAGCAAAAGTTGCACTTTTGTTATTTGTCCTCTGAGTAGTCACCTTCAAATCTCAGCTGCTTTATGCAGTTGAAAAACACTGCTGGAACAAGTGTGTCCTGCTAAGAAGGCCAGGTGAATCCCCAAGGCTCCTCGCTCGTCTGTGTTGCAAACTGTGAAACCATTTGGCATTGACAGCCTCAAAGCCCTAGGATAATTAGCTCTTTTCTAAAGTGGGTGGAGAGTTTGACAAAGACTGAAAACTAATACTTGCATTCCATTTCCATCACCTGGGGTACCCATCAGAGCGTGAAGAGTTTTGACCTACATATTTTCAGGGTTACATCTTGCAAAGTGTTTATGCTACAATTGATGTGTAGGTGATCATTTTTGCAGACAGTGTGCCTTCTGAGTTTACTCAAACAGTAAAGCTACATTGGAAAATGAAAAATAGAAAGGTGCAAACAGGTTGAATTGCTTTTGACAAGGGCAATGAATGACCCTGAAATGTCTAAAAATAGAGGGTCAATCTGACAAAGCTTGCCATCATTTTGTTTTAAGTCTAGTGTTTGACCCTGGCAGACTGTTAACTAAACAATTAGCTTTACCCATTCATAGACTTCAATTTAGAATTTAGTTGCTGAGATGAAACAAAACCACATCAATGCCTTCTGGTTAATAACAAGCTGTGATCTTGTGTTAATATTTTGCTTTCCTTTTCTTTACCATTTTCAAAGAAGTAAAGACCGTAAAGGAAAGAGAGGATTTTCATCCTAATTTTAAGTATTAGCGTGCACTGTTTTGAACACAGAGGACTGGCAAAGTCAGATCAATTCCTGGATCCCCAAACATGATCTGGGGGAACATACCCTCGGAGTTCGGATTTTCATTCAGAAGTGGCAGAGTTCCCTGGGCGTACACCCTACAAGTGTGGGAGCTCCTGGAAGGGAACTGGACACAAATGCATTGGTACTTTAACTGAAGTTTTTTTTGTTCAAAAGAAATGAGAAAATAGAAAGCATTCTTAAACACCATCATCCCTCACTTGCCTCTTTCATTCCAGAAGTGGCAGATGACTACAGTATTCAGAGATCCTACTAAGTGTGTATGGTTTGGCGCAAATCAGATCCAAACATATGTATGGGATCCCAATCCATCTGATTCATGCCAAACCGTATTATTTGAGATGGACTTCTGATTTCTATTGTCATTTGCCAGTTTTGTAATGATGAAAGAAGAAAGTGAGGGGCAATGTAATTTCAGAATGTCAGAGGTCAGGGTATGAAACATTAGGATGAGCGTCTTTAAACCTGACCAGCTAAGGAGCCGAGAGAAAAATATACAACGATCAACAATTTTGTAGACCAGAGTGAACTTTCAATCAAACAGGGCAGTAAATGATAAGTTTCAAAATGCACTCTTTTATATTTTTTCCCTCTCACCTTAAATCTATGTTCTCTCGTTTATCACCTGAGTTAACAGCATTTTTAATCCAAAGTGTTAATTAGATTATTTTCCCCAATTTACTTTTCAGCTCGTCAGCCTCTTGTGTCACTTTGATTCACATGATAAGACATAGTTTATTACACAGGTCATGACAAAGGAATTTTGCAGCCAGTTATTCAACTCTATAGTCTCCAAAGCACTTTCATGACCAACAAGGGCAGGAGTTGGGAGCGTGATGGAATACTTTTTACTTTCTACAAGGAATGCCAAAAACATTCAAAATGCTCAGCAGCATCCAGAACAAAGAGCTTGACTGATTGGCAATCTGTCCAACACCTTAAACATTCACTCCCATTACCAACAATGCACAGTTTTGGCACTGCGTGCCAACAGAAGATGCACTGTAACAATTCACCAAAGTTGCTTTGACAGAACCTTCCAAAACTTCATGCTCTATAACCTAGGACAAGAAGAGCAGATACATTAAAAACTCCACCAACTGTAAATTTATCTCCAAGTGACACTGTCCTGACTTGAAATTATCAGCATTCCTTCAGTGGCACTGGGTCAACATCCTGGAAACCCCTTCTCAACAGCACTATTGATGTAATTACACCAAGTGGACTGAAACAGCTCAAGAATGCAGTTCATCACCACTCCCTCCATCAGGGCAATAATGGATGGGCTTTAAACACTGGCCTAGCCATTGATGTTCACTCCAAAGAATGAATTTTTAAAAAGGTATACACCTGACATTTTTATTAATTTGTTCATGAGACTACTGACTAGGTCAGCATTTATTATCCATTCCTAATTGGCCAAAGTGCAATTTAGAGACTGATCTCCTTCCTATCGAAAAGATGTTGTGAAACCTGAAAAGGTTCAGAAAAGATTTACAAGGATGTTGCCAGAGTTGGAGGATTTGAGCTACAGGGACAGGTTGAATAGACTAGGGCTGTTTTCCCTGGAGCAAGGGGGCTGAAGGATGACCTAATAGAGGTTTACAAAATTATGAGGGGCATGGATAGGATAAATAGACAAAGTCTTTTCCCCGGGGTCGGGGAGTCCAGAACTAGAGAACATAGATTTAGGGTGAGAAGGAAAAGATATAAAAGAGACCTAGGGGCAACGTTTTCACGCTTATGTATGGAATGATCTGCCAGAGGAAGTGGTGGAGGCAATTACAACTGCAACATTTAAAAGGCATCTGGATGGGTATATGAATAGGAAAGGTTTGGAGGGAAATGGGCTAGGTGCTGGCAGGTGGGACTAGATTGGGTTGGGATATCTGGTCGGCATGGACGAGTTGGACCGAAGGGTCTGTTTCCTTGCTGTACATCTTTATGACTCTATAACCACATTGCAGTGGGTCTGCAGTCACATATATGCCAGACCAGTAAGGATGGCAGATTTCCCTTCGACAAAACATATTAATGAACCACATGGGTTACAGTAATTGACAGTGGTTACAAGGTCACCATTAGGCCAGCTCTCTTCCAGGTGTTTACTGAAATCAAATTTTACCATTTGCCATGTTAGTATTTGAAGCATATTCCCAAAACATTGGGATCCTGGAATGCTCACCCAGTGACATCCTAGATGGTGACTCCGGTCCCTAAAGATCCACATTTTGGAAATAAGCCAAGTTATTGTAGTGCTGTATCATGCATGAGTGCACCTCACCACAGTGGAAAATAATTTATGTATGTGTTACCCATGAAAAAGAGATATGTCAAATCCCACAAATTAGCCTCCTCCAAATCACCAGCAAATTGTAATGCTTCCCTTGGCTGCTGAAAATTAACCACAGGGAACTAACCATAGGTATCTGACTACAGGAACTGTAACAAACTGCATCAGCTCCATATAGTGCTGTGAAGAAGGCATATGGCGTATTGGCTTTCATTGATAGAGGAATTGAGTTCCAGAGTCCTGAGGTCATGTTGCAGTTGTATAAGACTCTGGTGCGGCTGCATCTGGAGTATTGTGTGCAGTTTTGATCGCCATACTATGGGAAGGATGCGGAGGCACTGGAAAGGGTGCAAAGGAGGTTTACCAGGATGTTGCCTGGTATGGTAGGAAGATCGTATGAGGAAAGGCTGAGGCACTTGGGGCTGTTTTCATTGAAGAAAAGAAGGTTTAGGGGTGACTTGATAGAGGTGTACAAGATGATTAGGGGTTTAGATAGGGTTGACAATGAGAACCTTTTTCCACGTATGGAGTCAGCTATTACGAGGGGGCATAGCTTTAAATTAAGGGGTGGTAGGTATAGGACAGATGTTAGGGGTAGATTCTTTACTCAGCGAGTCGTGAGTTCATGGAATGCCCTGCCAGTAGCAGTGGTGGACTCTCCCTCTTTATGGGCATTTAAACGGGCATTGGATAGGCATATGGAGGATAGTGGGCTAGTGTCGGTTAGGTGGGCTTGGATCGGCGCAACATCGAGGGCCAAAGGGCTTGTACTGCGCTGTATTTTTCTATGTTCTGTGTTCTATAACCAGTCACCTTAAATTTGCAACCTACAATCTACCTTTGTGCAACTCTCTCCATTTTATGTGCTAAGAGGCATTTTCTTTTTCTCCTCAAAAGAAGAAATTTGGACAAGCTCATAAGAGGAGACAGCAGTTTTTCTTTCTTTGCTAAGGTTGTGGCACACAGTGCAAAGCCATTGTGGTTTTACAGGCTGCAGAAGTGATTGATTCATTAACACCACAAATACAAAAAAATTGTCAGATACAATTTGATGAACAGATGACATGACTGGTATAGACATGTTGGCAACACCACTTGGAAAGAAGCTAGTTGAAAGACTTTCAGTGAGTAGGTAACTCTATTCTTGTCTCTTTTCGTTTCATCCAAGCCTCTTATTTTGAAGTGGTAATATTGATTTTATAATTGGATTCGCAGAGACTGTGTTAAGGTAGTTCAGTGGAAAGGTAAAAGCTGGTACCTAATTTACTGACTTCCAAGTCCTGTCTATTCCAACATGATCTTCACTCCACAAGATCTTTTGCTAAGCAACCTCAACTCCTCAACCAAACCAGTCTATCTGACTTATTATTGTTCCATTTAGATAAATTTAAGAATCAATGTCACACAGCACTGCTGGCCAATAGAATCTGTCACATATGACGTCTGTGACATAGCCCAGCAACTTGGATATCAGTCTTAAGATTACACTATTTCCTGTCCACTGTTCTTGTACCCCTAAAGATGGACAACAAATAATCCAATTTTCTTTTCTTCTTTCAAGAGCATCCTACAAAATCATCAAGGATTTTCCAACAAGACATTCTGGTTTTATGTATGTAGATTTAGGACTGTTTTTTGTGTTCCTTTTAATTAAGTAAAAGAATAAAAGGTATCACTTCTAGGATGCTTGGGGATTAACTTATTGGGCTAACTTGAGTTTGATGTTGTGGTTTAGCTCTTTGCTGAAAGAGCTAGAGATCTAAGACCCATGTGGTGTCACTTGTTTCATGGCTCCAGTATGAAGTTTAAGACCAGTAGTGCAACAACGTAAGTGTAGGATTAGACCTGTAGTCACTGCCATTTTGAAGAAAGTACTTCCTCTTTCGAGAATTTCTTCACAACACATGCCATCAATAATTTTCAAAGGCAGTATTTGCAAAGATAAAGATTGGAAGCATTGAACAATGCAGAGTGTTGCTTTGGAAAGGAATAAAAGCGATTACATTTCAACCGGGAAACTAGGGAAATACTATTGATTTCTCTGCGCACTGCCTCCTTAAAAGTACTGGGCTGGATTTAATCATCCCATGAGGGATGAGTTAGGAGGGCGATACCTTATAATGATGAGCGAAATTAGGTCGTAGGCTGCCTGCCTCTTTCTGCTGCCACAGCATTTTACCAGTGACATTAACCCCCTTTTTAAAAATTCATTCACAGGATGAGGGTATCACTGGCTGGCTCGGCTAGCAATTATTGTCCATCCTTAATTGCCCTTAATTGAGGGCACTTAAGAGTCAAACACATATTAGGCTCAGACCAGGTAAGGAGGCAGGTAAGGATACCCTAGAGGGCATTAGTGAATCAGAGTATTTTTTTCCCGACAATTGACAATGGATTTGCGATCATCATTTATTCCAGATTTTTACTGAGCTTAAATTCCATCATCTCCTGTGACAGGATTAGAACCAGAATCAGCAGAACATTACCTGGGTCTCTGCAATAACAGTCAAGCAACAAAACCATTAGGTAACTGCCTCTCATTTTCCATTTTGGGGAAGCTACAGTGAGACTGATCAATATACTTACGGAAGGATGTTAAAGAATTGGAATCAGTTCAGAGGTGGTTTTCTAGACTAATATCTGGAATGAGCGTATTGCTTCATGAGGAAGGGTTAGGCCTGTATCCTCTGGAGTTTAGAAGAGACAGAGGTAACTTAATCAAAATGAAAGATCCTGAGTGGTGTCGACTGGGTGGATGGGGAAAGGCTTTTTCCTCTTGTGGGAGAATCTAGAAGTAAGGGTCATAGTTTAAAAATAAGAGGGTACCCCTTTAAGACAGAGATGAAAAAATGTTTTCTTTCCCTTGGAGGGCTGAAAACTTTTGCAATTCCCTTCTCAGAAAGTAGAATATTTAAATATCTTTAAGGCAGAGTTAGGTAGATTCTTCGAGTAAAAAATGAGGTCTGCAGATGCTGGAGATCACAGCTGAAAATGTGTTGCTGGTCAAAGCACAGCAGGCCAGGCAGCATCTCAGGAATAGAGAATTCGACGTTTCGAGCATAAGCCCTTCATCAGGAATGAGAGAGAGTAGCCAAGCAGGCTAAGATAAAAGGTAGGGAGGAGGGACTTGGGGGAGGGGCGATGGAGGTGGGATAGGTGGAAGGAGGTCAAGGTGAGGGTGATAGGCTGGAGTGGGGTGGGGGCAGAGAGGTCAGGAAGAAGATTGCAGGTTAGGAGGGCGGTGCTGAGTTGAGGGAACCGACTGAGACAAGGTGGGGGGAGGGGAAATGAGGAAACTGGAGAAATCTGAATTCATACCTTGTGGTTGGAGGGTTCCCAGGCGGAAGATGAGGCGCTCCTCCTCCAGCCGTCGTGTTGTTATGTTCTGCCGGTGGAGGAGTCCAAGGACCTGCATGTCCTCGGTGGAGTGGGAGGGAGAGTTAAAGTGTTGAGCCACGGGGTGGTTGGGTTGGTTGGTCCGGGCGTCCCTGAGGTGTTCTCTGAAGCGTTCCGCAAGTAAGCGGCCTGTCTCACCAATATAGAGGAGGCCACATCGGGTGCAGCGGATGCAATAGATGATGTGTGTGGAGGTACAGGTGAACTTGTGGCGGATATGGAAGGATCCCTTGGGGCCTTGGAGGGAAGTGAGTGTGGAGGTGTGGGCGCAAGTTCTACATTTCCTGCGGTTGCAGGGGAAGGTGCCGGGGGTGGAGGTTGGGTTGGTGGGGGGTGTGGACCTGACGAGGGAGTCACGAAGGGAGTGGTCCTTGCGGAACGCTGATAGGGGAGGGGAGGGAAATATATCCTTGGTGGTGGGGTCCGTTTGGAGGTGGTGGAAATGACGGTGGATGATACGTTGTATGCGGAGGTTGGTGGGGTGGTAGGTGAGAACCAGTGGGGTTCTGTCTTGGTGGCGGTTGGAGGAGCGGGGCTCAAGGGCGGAGGAGCGGGAAGTGGAGGAGGTGCGGTGGAGGGCATCGTCGATCACGTCTGGGGGGAATCTGCGGTCCTTGAAGAAGGAGGCCATCTGGGCTGTACGGTATTGGAACTGGTCCTCCTGGGAGCAGATGCGGCGGAGACGAAGGAATTGGGAATATGGGATGGAGTTTTTACAGGGGGCAGGGTGGGAGGAGGTGTAGTCCAGGTAGCTGTGGGAGTCAGTCGGTTTATAATAGATGTCTGTGTTGAGTCGGTCGCCCGAGATAGAGATGGAAAGGTCTAGGAAGGGGAGGGAGGAGTCTGAGACAGTCCAGGTGAATTTCAGGTTGGGATGGAAGGTGTTAGTAAAGTTGATGAACTGTTCAACCTCCTCGTGGGAGCACGAGGCAGCGCCGATACAGTCATCGATGTAGCGGAGGAAAAGGTGGGGGGTGGTGCCAGTGTAGTTGCGGAAGATGGACTGTTCCACATATCCTACGAAGAGACAGGCATAGCTGGGGCCCATGCGGGTGCTCATGGCAACTCCTTTAGTTTGGAGGAAGTGGGAGGATTGAAAAGAGAAGTTATTCAGGGTGAGGACCAGTTCAGTCAGTCGAAGGAGGGTGTCAGTGGAAGGGTACTGGTTGGTGCGGCGGGAAAGGAAGAAGCGGAGGGCTTTGAGTCCTCCAAGGCCCCAAGGGATCCTTCCATATCCGCCACAAGTTCACCTGTACCTCCACACACATCATCTATTGCATCCGCTGCACCCGATGTGGCCTCCTCTATATTGGTGAGACAGGCCGCTTACTTGCGGAACGCTTCAGAGAACACCTCAGGGACGCCCGGACCAACCAACCCAACCACCCCGTGGCTCAACACTTTAACTCTCCCTCCCACTCCACCGAGGACATGCAGGTCCTTGGACTCCTCCACCGGCAGAACATAACAACACGACGGCTGGAGGAGGAGTGCCTCATCTTCCGCCTGGGAACCCTCCAACCACAAGGTATGAATTCAGATTTCTCCAGTTTCCTCATTTCCCCTCCCCCCACCTTGTCTCAGTCGGTTCCCTCAACTCAGCACCGCCCTCCTAACCTGCAATCTTCTTCCTGACCTCTCCGCCCCCACCCCACTCCGGCCTATCACCCTCACCTTGACCTCCTTCCACCTATCCCACCTCCATCGCCCCTCCCCCAAGTCCCTCCTCCCTACCTTTTATCTTAGCCTGCTTGGCTACTCTCTCTCATTCCTGATGAAGGGCTTATGCTCGAAACGTCGAATTCTCTATTCCTGAGATGCTGCCTGGCCTGCTGTGCTTTGACCAGCAACACATTTTCAGTTAGGTAGATTCTTGACCACCAAGGGGACTGAACAATTTTCAGAGATAAGCAGAATGAAGACTTGAGGTTAAAATCAGATCAGCAATGGTGTTATTGAATGGTGCAGCAGACTCTAGGTGCCGAGTGGCCTATTCTTGTTCTTTGTTCTCATGTTTGCATGCAACCTCACATCTGCCTAGCCTCAGGAAACAATGGATTGAAAGGAAATGGAGTACTAACTGGTACACCAGGCAGCCCACACATTGGTCCCAGGCAGTTTGACATAAACACCAGCCCTACCATTGCTGGAGTGCTTCCTGCTTGTCCAATTGACTCCCAATGATACTAGTTCTGGGTTAGTTCTTGTGAAAATACTCACCACATTCCCTGGTACTTTTATTCTTTGGTCTGTTGGAGCAGATCCCATAAACAAGTGAACATTTCATACATTTGTTTCATGATTGTTTTAATTTGCTAGAGGACTTCTAAATATGTCTGAATTTGCACCCTCTAATAATGTCTCATATTGCTTCGATTGCACTAACAGACACTGAATAGTTGCCATTTCAGCTCACTGTTGAAGAGTAACACCCAGCAGGATTCTGGTTTCAGATTTTGACATCCGCAAGAAAAAGAGATTAAACTACAGTAACTGTGCTGTGCATATAATGTGCTGTAGTAGCCAGTTTGGACAAATATATCATTTTGAAACTTTTTTTTCACCACAATCTAAGTGCCGCAGCTTTTGTATATGTTTCGTTATGTGTTTCATTTCTGCGCTTTACCACACAGCAATTGCTACTCTTATAGCTGAGTTATTTGCCAAACTGCTGCCTTTTCATTTTTTTTAATATGAATTTAGGGACAGGAGCAGGGAAGGTGGTTTCAGAAAACTGACAACTACAGATATTTGTCAAGACAATTGCCTCATTAATGCTAAAAAGCAAATAAACTCAGAGTCATGTCATGTAAATATATACAGTTTCACAATTTACACTAAAGACAATTCTTTTAGTACACCTTGGCTCTGGAGATTTTTAACAACATTTTGTTAGTGTTTCAAATATCTTAATACTATTTCTGATTGTACTAAAACTCATGCTGATTGAAATTAAATGATACTTGGAGAAAGTGAGGACTGCAGATTCTGGATACCAGAGTTGAAAAATGTGGTGCTGGAAAAACACAGCAGCCAGGCAGCATCCGAGGAGCAGGAGAATCGACGTTTCAGGCGTAAGCCCTTCTTCAGGAATGACACTTGACAGGATAGCTTTATTTTAAATCTCTAAATAACAGATATTTACATACCAACGTAGACACAGATGAAAGTCAAGGCCAACTTTTGCAAACCTTACACATAATCAAGGTTGACACTTCAGCGCATTGCTGAGAAGTGCTGCAGTGGCATTTGAAATATTGTAAGCAGTTTTGGGCTCAGTAACTAAGGAAGGATGTGCTGGCATGCAGGTGGTCCAGAGGAAGTTTACAAGAATGATTCCAGAAATGAAGGGCTTGACATATAAGAAGTGGTGGAGGACCCTGGGTCCATTAGCAGGATGTGGGTTGGAGGAAGGTGTTTGCTGGAGATGAGGGGGATGGACCCAGGGGAGGAGTGAAATCTAATTGAAACTTACAGAACACTGAGAGGTCTGGAGAGAGTGGACATGGAGAAAATGCTTCCACTAGTTGGAGAGACTAAGGCCCAAGGCTACAGTCTCAGAATAAAAGGACGACCCTTCATAAATGAGATGAAGTAGAATTTTTTTCAGCTGGAGGGTGATGAACCTATGAAAGTCATTGCCACAGATGGCTGTGGAAGCCAAGTCATTGAGTGCATTTAAGACAAAGATAGATAAGTTCTTGATGAGTAAGGAGATCAAGGATTACAGGAAGACGGCAGTAGAATACGACTGAAAAACATATCAGCCGCGACTGAACGGTGGAGCAGACATGATGAACTGAATGGGTGACACTTTTAACGGAAACCTCACCTGCTGTCTCAGGGATGGAGAAGATCCCAAGACAGAGGTATTCTTCCTAGTGTTCTGGCTGACAATTAAACTTTAAAACAGCAAGAAAGGAAGCTCTGCAATATGTCCTACTGTGTTTGTGGGACATTGCATTGTCCAAACTAATTGAAGTTCCAAATTCACAGCAAAAAGCACATTTTAAGAGTTTTGGAGTGTCCATATATGTGAAACATGGTATATAATTGAAATTTTTTCAACTTTTTCTTTCTCTATTTATCACGTTTCGAGCAGATGGACCAAAGTTTTGTACAACATGGGGGATTATGCACACATATACGAAAGTCCTTGTGATTTTGAGAATATTTCATTCTATGATACTTTCAACAACTAGTTTATCCTCAAAGAGCATTTCTTACAAAAAGCATATTGCTTCCAACTACTGATCATGTGACCAAGGTGTCTGGGAAACAATAAGAAACCAAAAGGGTAACCATGAAACTCATTACAGGTGGTGAAATGTGAGGTTAGATTCCTGTAAATGGTTCTGTTTTCAAGCAACCTAGTTCACATAAAAGAGATGTTTTTTGAAACCACCTTTATTTAAAATTTAGTTGAAATTCTGTATTCTGCCTGAATGGGTTTAAAATATCTAATAACTGACAGGCTCAACTAAAAGCGTGCAACATTTCTAGATAGTCAGACAGATGAGGTGGAAGGTGGATGAGGGAAAGAAAGCTTCAAGGTCAAACACTCCAGAGTTAAAGAACATTGCTGCTGTATTATGTCTCAAAGCGGATACATGATGCATCTTTAAGGGACATTCTCATGGTGTCATCACCATATCATGGCATGTGACCTAATAGTATAAAGGTCTCCATCTTACTCAATCACCTTGCAGCATGACATGCTGAGGGAAGTGTGATACAGTAGGTCTGAATTGCTTAGCTTGATTCCAAGACACACGCATGCCGGTCACATCATGTCACGGTGGCATCACTGTAGTAAACACCAGTAAATTGCTTCAATGGAAGAATAACTACTTAAGATCAGACAAACCAGGATTGTAAGCAACCAGAAACCAAACACAATATGTTTATATGAGTATAGGTTTCCAACTTGAATAGTTGGAAGCCTCAGAAAGAGGTTTACGTTCCTTATACTTAAAGTTCAACGCCTGGCAAGCCTTTACAAGTAAGTCCTTCAAAACTACAAAAAGCAAAGTGCCAGCTTGATTCCCAACATTAAAATTCAGACACAACAGTTAAAAAAACTTCTTACAGCTTTTAAAGCAAAATTGGGAGGTACAAGATTTCCTACAACTTTAAAGCAAACGTGAGCAGTTACAGGATACTTTCACAATAGAGCCCTCTTGTGAAGAGAAAATGTGATTTAAGCATTAAAAGGGGATTTTTTAGTCTAAAGAAGTTTGCTTCTGCTCAGTGATTAGTTCGTTCTGCCTTTTACGTTTTTCAATTTGGCATCAGAGCAGCTGTCATGTCTGAATTGGTGCAAAGTCCTTCTAATATCTGATACTTATTACTGCAGGGCTTTATCTTTTAAAGGCACAGACCCACTCATCACATATCTTAAAGAGTCTTCAACCATTAATGAAAAGGCTAAAGAAAGAAAAACAAAAGACAGAGCAGTGAATCAATTAAAAAAAGGAACAAATAAGCTCAGCATTCTACTTCAATAAAAATAAATAACAGACTTTTGACAAGGCAAGTAAACATTTGATCATGGATTTGGCCACGATTGGCATCTTTGTTAAATCAAGACTGTTTCAACAACATTGGTACCGTGACTTCACAGATCAGACAGAAAGGTTCCTGAAAGAAATTTCTGAAAATGTTGCTAACTTTCAACAAGCAGAGGCTTCACAGAATAAATGCACCTGAAATTTCTGAGGATATCAAGAGATGATCTGAAAGTATTTGAAGACCAGCTCAAGGTACAAATCAACTTCTGATTGACAGATTCCACCTCAAGTTGCACAGAGAGAAACCTCAAGAGTTCATTGATGACTTTGCCACCAGATGCCACAACAAAGGGCATGAGTGTGATTTACCTAAAAAAAAACTTGTAGAGGGGATAGCTGAGTTGGTAATCACTACTACTTTGGTCAAAGATCTTCTGGGCAAGAAATAGGGCCATATCATTCATGGAGGTTGGTTGTCAAGATGAAGTCATGTTGGCAGGCCAACAAAGATTATATTCTTTGGGTCAAAAGTGCATCAAACCAAGAAGGTCAGTCATAAATACAGTTTGTCACACCTACACAGAAGTTATCTGATTTTTCTGCATGTCTGCAATACATGTGGCACCAAAGGACTTGGGCACGCAGGTGCAGAAAGCATAATTTCAAAAGCCAAGACAGAGTCCGAAACAAGACTAAGGTGCCCAACAAGGTGGTACAATACCACAATAATGGCAGTGCAGAAAGTCACTCAAACATGAACAAACAGGTCAATGACGAAAACAGCTAACCAGCTTTACACAAGACTATCATGCTGTCACATACCATATCATCAATACAAGATGAGCAGAAGATTTAACAATCATCCCAAAGGAAGGTTAACACAGTGAAAGTCGAGACTGATAGAGGAGGTAGTGCAAATATATTAGATTTAGATTTTATTGTCATGTGTACTCAAGTACAGAAGTACAAGAGTACAGTGAACAATGTATAACATCGCCACACAAGGCATAATCTTTGGTACAAATCTTCCTTAATTTAGTCTAGGAAAATAAAGGAATAAGTTAACCCACTATGGATTGTAAAATATATGCCCCCAACAAATGGTGTTCCATGGTACAACCTTTGAAAGATCCTCTCACAACAGTAACAGATTGGCAACTCAATGCAATGGTACATTCACCGCCAATTGGCCTGTCCAGCTTAGGTTTCTGAAATCATCTATCTGGTTGATGTCAATGATTCAGCAGTAGCAGGAGTAACAGTATGAACAGATCTTAGCATTGTAACCATTCATAAGATGCAAATCAGGACTATGATGGTGAGTACAAAAGTGACACAGGACATTCTCTTCAAAAATAAAAGAGAATGAAACAGATTTAGCACAAGACAGAAGCCAAAGAATGACCACAACTACACATCAGACAGAAATTGCAAATCAGAAAGCAAGTCACAAATACCTGGATACCAGCAATGGTTTCCAATGTATGTAACCAGCCCAGGTCACAAGAAATCATTTCTGATCAAGGTGCTAAATTGGAAAGGAACAGAACCCAACTCAGACCAGTGTTATGCCACATCAATCAAGCACACAGAAAAAAAAAATCCACTGATACTAAGTGACAGCAACCTGCAGCAGGACAACCAATTTGTTAGCCAAAAGCAACAGAGAGAGAATAGCACATACCTCTCCAGATAAGAAAACAAACAGCAAAACAGTAAGGATAAATTTAAATATTCAAAAACCATACATTAAATTTTGAATATGAATCCTGTTAACTTTGTTTTTACATTTCTGTATAACTATTGAATTGACAACACGTGCTAATGTACAACAATGCAAATCTGTTTCGCTTTTTTTCCCCCTTCATAAAACGGGGCATGTTGGGTTATATACCACACTGATTTGCATTATACCTTTAATGTTCATGATGTCATCACCATACCATGGCATGTGACCTAACCATTTCAAAGTCTCAGGCTCCATCTTACTGAGCTCTGACCTCTTGCAGCATGACATACTGAGGGAAGCAGGTGAGAGTATGGGCAAACTGCTTAGTTTGAATTGTGATATAAAAGTGCCTGTCATAGCAGTCTATGTATGTATGTAACAAACATTTATTGAATTCTTCATAAGTACCTAAATTATGTCTCATTTGTATGTTAAAGGAGCAAACAAAATATTGCATTATAAGACCATAAGACATAGGAGCAGAAATTTGGTCATTTAGCCCAACAAGTCTGCTCTGTCATTCAATCATGGCTAATAGGTTTCTCAAGCCTATCTATCTCAGTCTGAAACATATTCAGTGATCTGGCCTCCACAGCCTTCAGTGGTAATGAATTGAAGAGATTTGAAGAGAAAATCAGGTAGGAGGCCCAAGATATCACATATCACTGTTGTTCGTCATTTATATAAACAGTTTGAATGAGAATACAGGAAGCATGGTTTTGGTGGAGAAGGAAGCCTTTCAGCCCACTGTGCTTGCATCAGTTTTACAAACTAGTGCCAATCACTTACCTTTTCCCCATATCCCTGCACACCACCTCAACCCTTACACAAATACTTGGAAATGTACTTCACTCATATGTTTGATCTTGCAATTTCTGCTTAGTAACTGGCTTGCAGTTCAAAGAATGCAACTCAAATGGGTGTAGTAGGAAATTAGAGCTAGGAAAATCATGTCAGAGTAAAAGTAAATGTGTTCATCATACCCTGAACACACACATACACACAAGAAATGACTACTTAACAGAATTGCCTTCTCCCTGGTAGGCTCCAGCACCAGCTGTTCTAAGAATCCATCTCGGAGGCACTCCACAAAGTCTCTTTCTTGAGGTCCAATACCATCCTGATTCTCCCAGTCTACCTGCATGTTGAAATCCCCCATAACAACTGTAGTAACATCTTTGCGGCAGGCCAATTTCAGCTCCTGATTCAACTTACATCCGACATCCAGACTACTGTTTGGGGGCCTGTAGATAACTCCCAAGAGGGTCTTTTTACCCTTAGAATTTCTCAGCTCTGTCCACACTGACTCTACATCCCCTGATTCTAGGTCCCCCTGTGCAAGGGACTGAATATCATCCCTTATCAACATGGCCACCCCACCCCACCCCCTCTGCCCATCAGTCTGTCCTTACGACTAGAAAATTTAGGGTCTGGGCTACCCTCTTGAAACGTTTTGAGGGGGTCTGGCCTGGTCTATAACACTACCAAGATCATGACACACAACCCAGAGCAGCCATTCTATTCAAGAATGAGCAGTGAAAGTCTGCATATTCAAATGAAAATCTCCACATCATTTTCAAATAAAGTACTGTCAGTCAACCAGATAGATCCACTTAGCTATTTCATCAATTTTGATTCAAATCCTTCCCTACTGATAGGACTTAAAGATTATAAATGATTTGGATGTGAACATAGGAGGCATGATTAGGAAGTTTGCAGATGACACGAAAATTGGAGGTGCAGTAGACAGCGAAGAAGGTTACCTCAGACTACAATGGGAACTTGGTCGGATGGGCCAATGGGCTGAGGACTGACAGATGGTGTTTAATTTAGATAAATGTGAGGGGCTGCATTTTCGAAAAGCAAATCTTAGCAGGACTTATACACTTAATGGTAAGGTCCAGGGGAGGGTTGCTGAACAAAGACAGCTTGGAGTGCACGTTCATAGTCCTTGAAAGTGGAGCGGCAGGTAGATAGGATATTGAAGAAAGTGTTTGGTATGCTTTCCTTTATTGGTCAGAGCATTGAGTATAGGAGTTGGAAGGTCATGTTGCGACTGTACAGGACATTGATTAGGCCACTTTCGGAATATTGTGTGCAATTTTGCTCTTCTTCCTATCAGAAGGGTGTTGTGAAACTTGAAAGGGTTCAGAAATGATTTATAAGGATGTTGCCAGGGTTTGAGGATTTGAGCTACAGGGAGAGGCTGAATAGGCTGGGCCTGTTTATCCCTGGAGCATTGAAGGCTGAGGGGTGGTCTGAGAGAAGTTTATAAAATCATGAGGGCATGGATCGTATAAATAGACAAAGTATTTTTCCTGAGATGAGGGAGTTCAGAACTATACGGCATAGGTTTAGGTTGAGAGGGGAAAGATTTAGAAGAGCCTGAGGGCAACTTGTTCACAAGGAGGGTGGTGCGTGTATGGAATGAGCTGCCAGAGGAAGTGGTGGAGGCAGGTACAATTGCAGCATTTAAAAGGCATCTGGATGGGTATATGAATAGAAAGTGTTTAGATGGATATGGGCCAAGTGCTGGCAAATGGGACTAGATTAGGTTAGGCTATCTGGTCGGCATGTTTGAGTTGGACCGAAGGCTCTGTTTCCGTGCTGAACATCTCTATGACTCTAAATATTACAGGGCAATGGCAAAACTTCATTCAGTTGCCTCATTAAATAAGACATATTTGATTAAGAGTTGGTAAGAAAATTAAATAAAATGCAACCCCAAAACTGTGCATCTCATTATGATAAAAGGCAGTCAGCATACTAATGAATTCAGCTAATTTGATTTTCATGTGTAAATTTCATTAGAAAATAGACCTCATTGCCAAATCAAAAACAAACTGCTATCTCCATGACACATGATGCATAATTGTCATTCACCTGGGAATAACAAATTAATGAATAATATTAATTAACCCACAATTGCATAAACAAATTGCATGTTTCATTAATTCTAAATATCACTCATTCAATGCTTGAAAGGTTAATATGAGTAGCGAAAAGATAACCATTAATATCGGTTTTGGTTGTGTTATGATTTAGCGGATGTTATTTCCGGTCATGTCAAATCCTCAACTGAAACCTGGATTAATAGATCTTATTTTATTTTGTTTTGTCTTGGTTTTATTGAGGTGGTCTCTTATGTAAACATAAGCATGCAGTGATGCAAACTTTGTTTTAATAATAAAACATAAGTTTACTATGCAAAGAAATTAAGGTAAAGTAGATCAAGCTAATCTCAAAGTATAAATTCAAAAAAACTTTTAAACACACACTAAAACTATCAACTTATTAGTCCCAAGACATTTCTTTACCACTTCCAAACTAACATCTCTTTTACAGCACCTAACACAAAGCATTGTATTCACATCAGAATCATTTTTCGCGAACATCTCAATTGATTTAATGCAACTTTGATGTTATCTCCTAGACTGGAAACATTGATATTTCCTTACTGGTATAATTGTATACTTAAGCTTAAACACATTTAACTTCAAGTAACCATTCAGAGTTTTACCTAACACTTCTGGTTTGGGGCTATCCCTAACTCCATATTCTGAGGTAATCAATTTCACCATAATCTCCCCATTTCAGGAGTTCTGCTTCATACATCCACCTCAATCCAAAGACTTCATACTGCTGCCCAAAATGCAGTAAAACTAATATGAACTTCTCTGTTTTCTACTACTATTTCCCTCACACTTAAAAAAACTGTCTAGAAGTTTCTATAAAGTCTTAAAGTACAATGGTCTTCTTTGCTTAATCATAAAATCCTAAAGTAAACAAACATCAATCTATTAAAGTAGCCCTCACAAACGTTTTAAAAGAAATCACCATATCTACAAAAATACTTCTTGAATACATATTAATTTCAGGTACACAGGAAAAAAACTGTTCCTGAGCAATGTTTCAAAACTAAAATTTTACATGAGTGATTATAAGTATATATACATGTAGGATAGGTTTGCGTAAAGATTTGTATGCCCATTGCTGTAGTTGTGGGTGTGTTCGCCGAGTTGGGAAGTCGATTTGCAGAGTTTTCATCCCCTGTCTCATTCACATCTTCAGAGCTTTGGAGCCTCATTTGGCACACATCCACAGACTCCATCAATAAGCACATCGACCTAGACCCAATATAGCGGCCACTACAACGAACAACCAGAACCGGCAACCCGAAGCAGCAAGAAGAGAACAAAATAAATTCTGAACAAGACAGTACAGCAGCGCTTCTCAGGAGGCTCCAAAGCACTGAAGCTGTTACCTAGACAGGGGACGAAACGTTTGCAAATCATCTCCACAGCTGGGCAAACATACCCACAACTACAGCATTTATGGGATAGATTACATCACAGCAGCAAGTCATGAAAGTGAAGACGAATTTTACTGAATGGCTTGGACATCAGTGACTTTACTTCATAATTGGTTTTACAGCATTCTGGAGATATTGAGAACTGAAAGCTCCTATTAAAGTTCATTTCTGCACTATCCATTCAATAATCAATAAAACTACAAAGCACCCTCCTTCTAATGTCCTTCAAGATTATAAACATTTGCGAAAGGTTACGTGTGACAAACCACGTGCGTGAGCACAATGACTAAAGAAACATCTTCAAACCTTGAACGCAAAATAAGGATTCTTAAAAAAAAATGCTTTGGAGATGCCGGTGTTGGATTAGAGTGTACAAAATCAAAAATCACACAACTCCAGGTTACAGTCCAACAGGTTTACTTGTATTTGGAAGCACTAGCTTTCAGAACACTGCTCCTTCATCAAGTGATTGTGCAGTATAAGATTGTAAGACACAGAATTTATAGTAAAAGTTGACAGTATAATGCAACTAAAATTATATATTGAAACAGACCTGGATTGTGTGTTAAGTCTCTCAGCTTTTCGAATGAACATGTTGGTTTCAGTTCTTCCATATGTAAACCGCAGAACGTTTAAAAGTTACATTCTCAAGTGAACTTTAACAATTGGTGTCATGTTAGCCCAGATAATGCATTTAAGGTGTGAGGTGCCCTGTGTGAGACTGCCTTTGCCTCAACGTTCAGACTGATTTTAATCTGAAAAATAGATTTACTAAATCATACATGCATTTTTGAGCAAAGTAAAATGTAATTCTGCAAGTACAAATTCACTCCACAAACTTGTGCGTGCGTGCATGTGTGTGCGTGTGTGTGGTGGGGGTGGGGGGTTATGAGTGTATGAGAGAGAATATGTGTATGTATGTATGTGAGTGTAAAGCGGTATAAGTCTGTCAGAGGGTCCGTGTGAGTGTGGGAGTATATGTGTGAGTGTATGAGAGAGAGGGTGTGTGAGTGTATTGGTCTGTAATAGAGGCGATCCCCATGGGTACTGAACTTGGCTATCAGCCTCTGCTCGGCCACTTTGCGTGTTGCCTGTCCCGAAGTCCACCTTGGAGGATGTCACCCGAATGCACGAGGTCGAATGTCGTGGACCACTGAAGTGTTTTCCGACTGGGAGGGAACACTCCTGTCTGTTTGTTCTGCAGTGTTTACTCATCCATTGCCATAGCCTTTGCTCAGTCTCACCATTGTCCCATGCCTCAGGACATCCTTGCCTGCAATGTATGAGATAGACAGTGTTGGCTGAGTCACATGAGTTACCTGCCGTGTATATGGTGGGAGGTGTCCTCATGCCTAATGGTGGTATCTTTGTTAACACTCTGACATGTCTTGCAGTTTGATGGTTGTTAAAAGACAAGAAGTGGAGGCATAGGGAAGGTCTTGGTGAGGTGCTCACCCTCATTGATAATGTGTTGCAAGCTGCAAAGAACATGGTGTAGTTTATTGGCTCCTGGGAAGTAGTGGACAGTGAAGGGTACCCTCTCAGTTGTGGCTCATGTCGGTCTCCTGAGGGGGTCATTTCGGTATCGTGCTGTAGTGTATCAAAACTGGCGGTCGATGAGTTGAGCATCTCATATGCTGCAGGCAAGAATGCCCTGAGGCATGGTACGTTGGCGAGACTGAGCAGAGGCTATGGCAAAGGATGACTAGACACTGCACAACAATCAACAGACAGGAGTGTTCCCTTCCAGTCGAAGAACACTTCAGTGGACTTTGGGAAGGCAACAACACAAAAGTAGCCAAGCACAGGCTGATAGCCAAATTCGGTACCCATAGGGATGGCCTCAACTGGGACCTTGGGTTCATATCACATGACAAGTGACCCCACTGCACTAAACAGACAGACAGACACACACAAACGCACATTCCTACAGACCTATACACTTCCGCAGATTCTTTCTTATACACAAGCTCTCTCTCAAACACTCACACGCTCAAACATTCACATGCACACACACACCCTCGAACAGACTAACACCTCTTTACACTCACTCACACTTACACTTTGTCACAGACACTCATAACCCATCCCCCCACAAACACACACACACATGGGGCGAATTTGTACTTGCTGAATTGCATTTCATTTTGCTCAAAAAATGCATGGATCCATGTAAATTCTGTAAATTCATTTTTTAGATTAGAATCAGTCTGAACATTGTGGCACAGGCAGTCTCACACCGGGCACCTCACACCTTAATTGCATTATCTGGGCTGACATGACACCAATTCTTTAAGTTCGTTTGAGAATGTAACTTTAAAAAAGTTCTATGATTTACATATGAAAGAACTAAAACCGACATGTTCACTTTAAAAGATGAGAGACTTAACAAACAATCCAGGTCTGTTTCAATATGTCATTTCAGTTACATTACACTGTAAACTTTTGCTATAAATTCTGTGTCTTACGATCTTATACTCCACAACCACCTGATGAAGGAGCAGCACCCTGAAAGCTAGTGCTTCCAAGTAAACCTGTTGGACTATAACCTGATGCTGTGCGATTTTTAACTTAAAAAAGGCCATCTTGATAATACTTCCTGGTATTAACACTAGGGATAAAGAGTACCTTGTAACAGGAGTCTTGCAAGGTATTACAATAAACTCTTCATCTCAGCACACAAGATTGCAAACTGAGCAATTGCTGCCAAGATGGATTGGACTCTCTTTTTCATTCTCTTTGTGTCTTTTTTGTTCCTGGTTTTTCATGGCGGTTGACAATTTCCCTGATAAATAACCTACTCAAAGTGAGTTTTGAGAAGATTTGTAGCTCAGGTTGAGGTTTTGGATGCAGGTTTGCTCGCTGAGCTGCAAGGTTCATTTCCAGATGTTTCATTACGCTACTAGATAACATCTTCGTTGGGCCTCTGGCGAAGCAATGCTCAAAATTCCTGCTTTCTATTTATAAACAATGGGTGCCCAATGAACATAGTCCGCTGATTTCTCAGCAACAAACCCAAACAAGCAGACAAAACACGTCCAGAAACTCTAGCCACTCTCCCCTACATCAAAGACTTCTCGGAAATGACTGCCAGACTACTCAGACCCCCTTGGCATCATGGCAGCCCACAAACCCACCAAAACATTAAAACAGCTAATGAACTTGAAAGACCCTATACAGACAACAAGCAAAACTAATGTCATTTGCAAAATACTGTGCAAGGACTGTAACAAACATTACATTGGACAAACAGACAGAAAACTAGCCACCAGGATACATGAACACCAACTAGCCACAAAAAGACATGACCCTCTCTCACTAGTATCCTCACATACGGATGAGGAAGGACACCACTTCGATTGGGACAACACATCTATCCTAGGACAAACCAAACAAAGACACGCACGAGAATTCCTAGAAGCATGGTATTCCAACTGGAACTCTAGCAACAAACACATTGAGTTAGACCCCATCGACCACCCCTTAAGAAAAGGAACAGGAAGTGACTTCACTACAGGAAATAGCATCACCAACCCAAAGAAAGCAGGAATTTTCAGGATTGCTTCACCTGAGGCCCACTGAAGATGTTGCCTAGTAGGGTAATGAAATGTCTGGAAATGAACCTTGCAGTTCAGCGAGCAAACCTACATCCAAAACCTAATCAAAGATAAATGGATAAACATTAGCAGTACCATTTTCCAGTTATTATTTGGAGGTGCCAGTGTTAGACTGGAATGGATAAAGTTAAAAATCACACAACACCACATTATAGTCCAACAGGTTTATTTGGACTCACTAGTTTTTAAAGCGCTGCTTCTTCATCAGATGGTTGTGGAGTAGATCATAAGACATAGACTTGAGAGCAACAGGATTGCGGTGTCAATATTAAACAAATTTAGCTTAAGTCTTTCATCTTTTAAAATGACCATGAAAGTTTTGGTACTTTCATGTTGTAAATCCCAGAATGTTTTTAAAGTTACATTTTCACCCCCCTCCACCTATTGTACTCTTTGCTATCTTCTCCCCACTACCCACCCTCCTATTTATCTCTCCATCCTGGAGGCTCCCTGCCTTCATTCCTGATGAAGAGCTTTTGTCCGAAACATTGATTTTCCTGCTCCTCAGATGCTGCCTGACCTGCTGTGCTTTTCCAGCACCACTCTAATCTAGCTAAAACTACAAGTTAACCATAACAGTTTCCTGAACAAGGACTCCCAAGTCCCTTTGTGCTTTTTCCCAAGCCTTCCCCCAGTTAGAAAATAATCAATGTTTCTATTGTCCCCACCAAAGTGCATAACTTCACACTTTCCCACGTTGTATTCCATCTGTGACTTCTTTTCCCACTCTCTCTAGCCTGTCCAGATCCTTCTCCAGCCTCTAACCTCTTCAACACTACCTGTACCTCCACCTATCTTTGCGTCATGAGGCACTTTCTGCATGGAATTTTAGCCCTCGTGCCTCTGCCAATATTTATCCTTGAATTATCATGAAATTAGATCATCTGGTTTTTATCACATTTGCGGGTGTTTGCCATTTGTAAATTGGCTGCCTGGTTTTCAAATTACAACAGTAACAACTAATTAAAATGCATTGTAATGTTCAGTGTGATGGAAGGGGTGAAGGAATGCAACTTTTATTTTATCTTACATCGGAATCAGTTACAGTTCAGTTTAGTAAGATTCATTACTTTATTTGTCAACCGACATCTGTCAAAACAAACCATTTTTCTTGGAACAAAATTATTCTTCAGTACCAGTGGATTCCCACTGTAATTTTGTAAAGTTTCCAGGATTCCAGTTATTTTGTTCAACATTTTAAATGAGGCCTCATTCAGTGCCTTTGGAAACCAGTTGGCTTAACGTGGTAACTTTTCTTTCTAACAGCTTTTATTCCATCATAGTTTAGGAATGTTGAAACTGTATTCCTTGGAGAAGGGAAGGTTGAGAGGAGATTTGATGATTTGGAGATGCCAGTGTAGGACTCGAGCAGTGCTCCAAAATAAACCTGTTGGATTATAACCTGGTGTTGTGTGATTTTTAACTTAGCAGATTTGATAGAGGTTTCAAAACCCTGAGGATTCTTGACAAAGGAGATAGGAAGAAACTGTTCCTATTTTCACAAGGGTTAGCACAAGGGAGGTTCGAGGTTAAGAGGTACGAGCAGAAGAACCAGAAGTGACAATGAGGAAAGCTTTTTCTTTTAAACAGAAATTTGTCAGGACCTGGACTGTATTATGTGAGGGTACGTTGAAGACTGACTCACTTTCAAAAAGGAATTAGATAATTAGACGAACAGAAACAACTTATGGGCTACAGAGTAAAGACTGGGTGTGGCACTGGATGAGTTGCTCTTGTAGAGAACATGCTTTGGTGACAATGAATGAATGAATGAATGAATGTCCCCCTTCAGTGCTGTGACCATTCTATTATTCAAAGGTCATCACCAAGATTGCATTTCTCCAATTCCTGAATCATATCTACTGACACATTAACTCTCTCCTCTTTCACTGCAGAAAACTTTACCTTAGTCAGCCTTAACTGTAGGAACAGCTTCTTAAATCCTCATGAAATTTGTCTCAAAAATTCACGTAGCCCAAATCCTCACTCTTCGTCATCTCATCTTCACTCAGGAATCAATGGCTTCCTTTGCCATGCAAATTCCTATCAAAATCCTCATGTGGATTTTGTGGCTCAATTTCATCCCGAGACACAAAGTTCTGGATTCAAGTTACACTGGAGGGTCTAAGTGCAAAAAAAGATGGAAAATCCTCCAATGCAGCACTGAGGGGAGAATGATGCATCCTCAAACATACCATCTTTCAGATAAGACATTCGATTAAGGCCACATGTGTCGGCTCAGTGGTTTAAAAAAATCAACACTATGAGATACCTGGTCATTACTGGATTGCTGTTGGTGGGAGTTAGTTGTGTGCAAATTAGCTGCTGTGGTTTACCATAAGAAGCTGAACATTCAGACATAGCTGTCTGGAATTCCACAACAAAATATATTCACCTTGTTGTTGCATTATTGTACAATAAACATTTAAGACATATACTTAAGATATCACCACTCTATCATAGCATGTGACCTGACATTATAAAGGTTTCAAGTGCTATGTTATCTAGAGACACTTGAGGCATGACATGCGGTGAAAATGTGTAAGCAAATACCTTAAATTGCCCCAGGTGCAGAAGTGCCTGTGACTATAATAAAGGGAGCTGCCATTAATATCTGTTGGATCTTTCAATACTACAGTATATACATCTCATTCATATTTTCTGGGAATTAAATTAACAAATCTATATCAGATACACTTATGCTGCTCGAGATAAAATAGCACATTACTACGGCAGTTCACCTATTACGCATGTCATCTTTTAAAAGCTTCTTTGAAACTTATTTCAGCCATACTATTAATCTCCTCTCCCACTCACCTCCAATTCCATTACATTTTCCCCAGTGTTCAAATCTCATTCCTATAAAATTTTCCATGATCTATTTTGACATAAGCTATGCTCTCAAAATATAAATTGCTTTTGTTAAATCTGGCATAAATGTGCTGCAGATATCAGATCTGACAAGAAGGGAGGCAGCTGCAAGCAACACAGATAGCTTTTGGAGCAGAGAAAGAGTTCAAGCAATTATACTGAAGTATCAATAGATCACCCACAGACTAAACTATGCTGCAGCAACTTCTATTCAGTAAACAAAATCAAAACTGTGCAATGGCATGAAACCTGACATAAATCTGGTTCCAGCATTTTACAGACAGAGCTTCCTGAATAAATCATGGTTTACTCTGACTATGAATATCCACATGAAAGAACCAAAGATTCTGGTGCTACCCACACAAAACAAATTCTGGTGATAACAGTATCTGAGTTTCAAGAGGAGAAGGAAGGGTGCACCAACTTTTATTGGTGTCAAAATGTGGACACCTTTTCAAATAATACAGAATATCAAAACACGATTTTTAAAAATTTAATCATCGCTGGCTGGGCCAGCATTTGTTGCCTATCCCTCATTGCCCTTGCAAAGGTGGTGGCGATCTGCCTCTTGAACCACTGTAGTCCATATGCACATACTATAGGTTGAATAGAGCTGTGCCAAATGCTATATTTCTGGTAACACTGGTAAAAGGTAAGCATGTTTAGTCAGGCACTAATAACTGGTATTGTATTACAATTATCAATGATGACCAGAGCTGTTAGATGTTTTGAAGACTGATTTCTGACCTGAAAAAAATTAAAGGAATAAAGTCCACTGAGCCAAGTCCACTGGGTTGCTTTTCAGTTAACAGGTTAGAGCTGAATTATCTCCATACTCTGTCAAAATGAAGAATTAATATTCCAGTCCTGAGCATCTAAGCTGGAGATGCCAACCACAAATATTGGGATCAAGCATTGCAGGAAGGTTTGGGCTGTAACTTTCAATATGAACCTGGTCAGTTCTAAACAGCAATCTGCATTTGTCTCAAAATTCATCAATAAAAACTCCATCTCTTCTGCGTGTCTCTCTCGGTTAGGCACAGGAGACTTTCAATTGGGATTAACAGCATTTTACTTTGTTGCTTACTGATCTTGTTAATTTGATCACATAACTAAGGGTTGAATGAGCAGACTCAGACATCTTCTCAGCCATTAAGAAAAAATAATTTATTATTCAATCTTCATTAAAAATAGTATCATTATTTTTACACACGCAGCAATACAAATATAATGTTCTGAGCAAAGGTGGTACAAATTTTAATTCATTCCAAATGACCAAATAACAAGTTACCATCTCAAACCAAACAAAGAGCTTAGGCTTGAAATCTGGTTTCAATATTAAAAATGAAAACCCGAACCAGAGATGTTATGAAACATCATGACAGCCTAAAATTTCCTTTACCAATTGTTAGGACAGGACTTCTGTCCCCGTGTTCGTTTGGAGGAGAGAGACACCGGGTCTGATTAAAAGTATAAACAGGTTTAATGAGAGAGAATCGTACACAGTACGGTGAGGTGTCTAGCTCACTGGAGAAGGTGCGTTCTGACTATATTTTTAATTTGTCTATCCTTTTGTCCTCTCACATTCCAGAGTTACATCCTTATTTGGTAAAATGCAGAATTTTGGTATGTCATTGGTTCTCACCCGATAACATTCTATTACCTCAGTTTGAGCTACGTGCATTTAGACACGGCTCCAATGTCCTGTTATCTCTTACCCTCCATGGGGCCTCTTCAGGCTATGCCATCAGCTTTTCAGTCTGTTCTTAGTGTAACATAATGGCTTACTGTTGTCTAGTGAAGCTAACAAGTTCCAGACTTGCTAATACTACCTTACGTGAGCACTACCTAACAATAAAGTTTCTTACACTACCTAACCTTAATAATGGATCCCAACACTATGTTCCTGCAAAAGGATTTGTTGAATTAAGAACCCAAGTCTTTGGTGATGGGTTTTAAATTCAAAACAAATGCAGAGAATGCTGGAGAAACTCAGCAGGTCTGGCAGGATCTATGGAATGAGAAACAGTTAAATGTTTCGAGTGGCTCTTCTTCAGAATCTTTTTTCCTGGTCAAAATTAAATTTTAGTGAAGGTGCAGACGGATTTTGTCTGACCACTACATATCTCACTTGGTTTCCTTTCCATTAACTTCAACATCCACCCTCAGACCTAGTCCACTGCATTCCCCAGATCTAAGTTTAGGATTTGTTAAAAGAACTCGCCTCCTTATCTGGCCATTGGTGTAACCTTTCCATTTTTAATTTAATCTTCTATTCATTGCTTCTGTTCTTCTTTAGGTTTACTCAGTGTATAAAAATAAAAGACATTTAATGACAGGACCATGCAAAATATTTCATTGTAAAACACCATTTTTCACACAAGCTTTCTTGGGGAAATCCCCATATCTTCCTGCCTTTTATGGTGATCTTTGATCACTATTTGGCCTTATTGCAGATCAGATGGAAGCATCAAGCCAGTTCAACCTTATAATTCAAGATGGTTTTAAACTGTCACAGAAAATAGTGTTTGTGTAAGATCAAGGTTAGATTTCTGACAGATTTAAGGGCTTGATTTTCTCAACACTGATGACATGACAAGTTTCCCACCTGCTGTTCAATTCTATCTGTATCCATTTACAACGATTTTGTCACCATTACATTTAACCATTCAACTGGAAAGAGATGCATGGGTAGGGAAACTGGCACTTGTAGCGACATGCATCACAACACTTCTCAATTTACATTTAACTTGTTTCCTTAGCTTATAAACAGCAGGGCATTGCCTTTTCTGCACCTGATTCTTTTGCAAGAACAACAGCTTCACAAATGAGTATCTGATCATTTCTTTTGGCATTATTTCTTTGGAATCACAACCTGATCACACAAATCTCACTAAAAACATGATCAGCTTATGGTACCATCAATATTCTGACTGGATAGTGTGGAGGGATGTTGCTTCTCTCTCGATTTCCTACAAAAGAAATGGCAGCCACTTTCAAAATGAGAAGGTGGTTAAACATGCAAAGGATTTAAGAACACTTTACTGTCGTTGAGAATGCTTTAAATCAGCATAAATAATGAGAGGCATCATGTGGCCTCCTGAACATCACAACTTCTTCAACCAGCTATATCTCTAGGGCCAAGTTCCACTTAATTGCAACATAGATGGCAAGGCAAGGACATATATGACAGCGGCGACTTTTGTGTTGGACCCCGATGGTTGCAATATTGTTCTGCCACCAACTCTCCTTGCTAAACATTTTCTTTTAATCAATCTATTCAGAATTGCTATTACACATATCTGGAGATAAAGAGACTTAAAGTTGGGCTACTTGGTTCAAAGGTAGATAGGGACAATATCACTATATCTTAAAAGTCCTCCAATCCTTTTTTCTATGTTGAGTTTAAAGGCCTGTCTAATCATTATGATTTTTAAAGGTTAGACTTCTGATGAGTCTTAATAAGAGGTCACACTTGTCTTACACAGCATGCGATAGCAATAGATACAAACTACAATGGCTACTTGGACCTAATTATTTAAGAATATCAGGAACCAGAGATGACGCTTCTGTTTCCATTGGAAATCGTGCTAGACTGCTTGGTGTGCCATTCAAAGACTGTGCAATGTTATCAACATTAACTCTTTCAGAAGTGCTACATCCCAGACATGTGCAAGGCAATCAACTTGATATATGCATGAGCATTATTCCTCTTCATGATGTGTGCAGAATGGAAGTAAAACCTATAAATCTTTTTAACCTGAGAAAATGACTGGGAGTCTGAAGATTCTAAGCTTTACTTTGCACCTCCACTTCAGCCAGAACAAAACTAAGTTCCAGTCCACCAGTCCTGGGGAACACACAAGTGAACTAAAATGGAGACTGTTAAAATAATTGTTTATTTGTAACTGTTCACACTTCACAAGGAATTACTAAACTTAATAGATAATAATTTACTATTTTTCCTTTTCCAGATTTCGCTAAGTTGATAACATGAAGTTGATAATGATCGCCACATTACCAAAAGGATGTGAACACTTTGGAGAGGGTGCAGAGAAGGTTGCCTGATATGGAAGATGCAAGCTATGAAGAGACATTAAGTAGGTCAGGATTGTTTTCATTATAAAAAAGGAGATTGAGGGGACCTGATTGAAGTCTACAAAATCATGAAGGGTATAGACAAGGTAGATAGAAATAAACTTTTTCCCATGGTGAGGGATTCAATAATGAGAGGCCATGTATTCAAGATGAGAGGTGAAAAGTTTAAGGGGGATACACGCAGAAAGTACTTTACACAGAGGGTGGAGGTGCCTGGAACGCATTGCCAGCAGAGGTAGTAGAGACAAGCACGGTAGATTCTTTTAAGGTGCATCTGGATAGATGCATGAGTAAGAGGGAGCAGAGGGATACTGATCCTTAGGAATTTGGCGATAGGTTTGGACAGTAGATTTGGATGGGCTCAGGCTTGAAGGGCAAAAGGGCCTGTTCCTGGGTTGTAAATTTTCTTTGTTCTTAAACATTGTGGAATCCCAGCCTTGAAAACTATCTGTATTCTGCCCAAAGTTAGTGCAACAAATAATATATTTGGGATTTGCTCAATGCATTTTACACCCTGCTTTAAATGTAAATTTCAAGTAGGGCGCACCGACACATAAATTTTAGTTGAAGATTTAAATACCATAATGTTTTGAAGTCACCAAAATACTGAGTCTTTGGAAATCCATCTTTGGTTTGTACAATCCTTGACCATATTTCAGTATAGCTTTTGATATTGAGATTTACTGTGCTTCCCAGATTGTTGAATTGATTAACACGTTTAAAGTTTCTTCCTTTTGCTGTGACACAAGAACATAAGAACAAGGAGCAGAAGTAGGCCACCCAGCCCTTCGAGCCTGCACTGCCACTCAATAAGATCATGGCTAATCTTTTTGTGGACTCAGCTCCATTTACCCGCATTTTCACCACATCTCTTAATTGCTTTATTTTTCAAAAAATGTACCTACCTTAGATTTAAAAGCAATTACTGAAATAGCATCAACTACTTCCCTGGGTGAAGAAGTTCCTTCTCAGTTCAGTTCTAAACCTGCTTCTTCTAATCTTGAGGTAATGCCCTCTTGTCTCACCGACCAGTGGAATCATCCTATCTATTTCTATTTTATCAATTCCCTTCAGAATTTTATATGTTTCTATAAGTTCACTCCTCATTCTTCTGAATCCCAATGTATATAATCCCAATCTACTCAGTTTATCTCATAAACCAGCCCCTTCAAATCTGGAATCAACCTATTGAACCCCCTCTGCACCCTCTCCAGTGCCAGTACATCCTTTCTTAAGTACTGGATTCTTACAGCTGTACCAGGACCTTGTACATCTGTAACATTACCTCTCTGCTTTAAAGCTCAACCCCTTTAGCAATGAAGGACAAAATTCCATGTGCCTTCTGATTTACCTGTTGTACCTGCAAACTAACTTTCTGTGATTCTGTGAATCAGCAGGCTGTAACTTTTTACCATTCAAGTAATAATCTATTTTGCTATTACTCCTACAAAATGTATGACTTCACATTTGCTAACATTGTATTCCATCTGCCAGACCTTTGCTCAGTCACTCAATGCATCTATGTTCATATTGGACCGCTCTTTTCTCTGAGTTATTAACAGGTGTACAGTTCAGTCAGTAATGAAATATGGATATGAAGGTTGGAAATTTGAGAAAGAAGAAGAAAGTATAACAAACAATTTTGAAAATCTTACAAAGTGCTTACAAATTATCGCCAGGGTGAGCTGGATGGAGAAAAGATCGAAAGACAAAGTACTAAGTATGGTAGGAAGTGCAAGAAAACTCTAAAATAAGATCAACAAAAGATAATTCTTTGGTCATGCCAGTCATGCAGAAATGTCAGTGACAATTCAGCACCAGGCAGAGTGATGGAAGAAAAGCAAGCAGTCGTCAGCACAGGAAGCAGCAAGAAAACATTAAAGAGCGATATAACCAGAACCAGTCATCCAGCATTTGGATGATCAGAATATTTGGAAGAACTTATTCACACATACATTACTCAACATGGCACTGAGGCAATGACAAATGCATCTAAACGACGAAGGAGAGCATTGTAGGGAAGGGGGTCAAGTCATACAGAAGAAACATTGACGTATTGTTGCTGTCAGTATGTTTTGGAAACCCGCTATTTGAGGTCTGCTTGGTGCTAATTTCTAGAAGACTCTGTGATTTGGGCTAAGTCAGGCTGAAGGCAATTTTGTTATTGATGTGCAAAGACGTGCATCAGTCTTTGGAAAGGATGATTGAGTGCTTTTCAATATAGATTTCATACTGTCCATCTGTTGCTTCAATATCCCTCATAGTTCTTGCTATGTGCCTGTGTGTGTACTCATCTGTCACAAGCAAACATTTAAATATTTGAGTTTTTCAGGGCTCACACAATAACTGGACAGGATGTACAGCACAACAAAAGATCATGTGGCCCAAATTATTCTCCGCAGAAGTCGCCTCTGATTCTTGTTCATTGAACATTATCTGAACACACTTCTTTTCCTTTCTTCATCATGAAATTATTCAATCTCTCCCGATCACTCAGTAATTAACACTGCTGCATCGCAGCGTCAGGAACAGAGGTTTCATTCCACGCTTGGGCGACCGTCTGTGTAGAGTTTGCACAATCGCCGCACGTCTGTATGGGTTTCTCCAGGTGCTCCAGTTTTCTCCCACACTCCAAAGATGTGCAGGTTAGATGGAATAGCCATGCTAAACTACCCATAGTGTTCAGGGATATACAGGCCAGATAGATTAGCCAAGGAAATGCAGAGTTACAGAGATAGGGTGGAGGATGTGGAATGCTCTTTAGAAGGTCAGGGCGGACTCGATGGGCCGAATGGCCTGCTTCCACACTGTATGGATTCCATGATACCAACACTTTCTCCTTAATGATTCCATGCAATACAGAATATTATATATGGGTCTGGAGAGGTTAATATCTAAAAGAATATGACTGGCATTATGTGTTGTGACAATGTCACACACAGACACACAAGGAGTCAATCTGAGACAATCAGTGTGGAGGCATGGAAGGCTTCTAGCATGAACAGTAGCACTGGTAGAAATTCTTGTGTAACCTGTTTACAGCAATGCAATATGTTTCTTATTGTTCAATTTATCCAATGCTCAGTTTTACTTATTAGACCAAAGATATGGATTATCTCCTTCTGTGGTATTATCATCATTGCTATCACTGGTATCACGTGGTATCTATCTCTGCTTTTATGAGCTTCAGTGAAAAGGTTGTTTGAGGTACTTCACTACCACCCAATTCCTCCTATGTCTAGAACCTGGGTGATGATCAACAGTAAAGGATATACCACAACTAAGTCTTGACTGAAAGGAATCATTGTTTGACAAGATGGTTTATTACATAATAGATATAAATACAACTACATTGCTAGTAGGTCATAATTAATAGGACTCTCAGAAAGTATACAAAATACAGCTGCTCCCGATGAAGGTTTTATATATATATCTCTCTCATCCTCTCCATTCAGTGTAATATCACATCATTAGACTAGGTGGAGCTAATTGGAATGATCTCAATTGACGTTATTACTGGACAAGTCAGCTCCCAGACGGAAATCTGTCTAGACAGATCACATTTTGTTTTGTTGGCTTTTACAAAATTATCTTTTGCTGACAAAATTGCAATTCTGCAGATTTGGGTTTAACGATAGAACAGAATTTTATATGCAAATGAAATTAAGATCAAACAGAATAAATCAAATTATTTACAATAACAGTTGTAAAAATTACAAAATATACAGTAAAAAATACTGTCCCCCAGTAATCCCAAGAGCATCCTATTACAGTATTCAAAAAACAGAGAGGATTCCTTTCTCTATTCCAATTAGAATTAGACTTCAGTTATGGACTAAACCAAATCACTCAAAACATTCTTAAACAGGCAGCTCATCCCATAACTTTGCAATTTGTTTTGGTAAGTGTACAGTGAAAATTACCCGGATTAAGTTAGCTAGGTTGACTACTAGATTTTAAAACAGAAAAAAATTATTCACAAAATTACACAATGAAACACAAAGAACTGAATAAAGAACCCCTACAGAACTCAACCTATCCAACTAGACTTAATTATGTTGTTCCGAATATAAGACCATACCATAACACCACACACACAACAGTCTCAATAAGCAAACTCCCTTTAGTAAACAGTATAAATGGAACACATGCTTACAGGTTGAAGTTGAATGGCAGAAAAGAGAGATTTTCCACACAGCTCCCTGTTGAACTTCCAACCTGTTCAAGGTTGAACTAAAAACTGCTCAACTCAGCTAGCTAGAGAGCAGACTTTCGTTATACAGATCACTTCTAATACATGATCACTTTGCCCTGAAGTCTCATCTGTTTATACATAGACAAAGAGCCTCTCAAAATCCTTTTCATCTCTGTACCAAACCAGACTGATCAGAGCCCAGCCTGGTTTATTACCCCTCTGAGAAAAATCAAGGACAGGGCATCCTTGAGCCAAGGAACAGCTTTTAGGAAAAAAGGGACTAGCTTTGTGACACTTAGCTGTTGCTTCACTTCCAGTTATGAGAATCTGATAGCCTCTTTCTTGATTGAACATATAACTGAGTTTAGATATTCTCAGTTTCGCATAACTGCTTCAGGGTTTTACTAAATATTTCTCAGCTGGAACTTAAAATACATCACACAGAGGTAATCTCTTTCGTAGTGGTCCTAAAATACTTCCCATTCATAGGAACAACCATTTTACCAAGGCATTTGTAAAACTTCCCAAACAAAATTAAAAACCCTTTTTATTCCAAGTTATGCATGTTTTCCCTTGGCCCCTAGAAAATCTAAAATTTTCTTTCTGAAAGGTAAATGGATTCTCTTTAATACTATGTTTTAAAAGAAGTCACCATGGCTACAAAAATGCTTACAACTTAATCATTAAATCCCCACAGACACACAGAAAATCATATGCCACCAGTTAAAAAGTCCATAATTGATATTACAAATATATATTACATACTTTTTACCACATAATACAATTTCAATATTGGAACTCTTTCAGAACTATTTTCTTACACAACATCTCTCCCCAAGGCTTTATTTCCCCACAATTAATGCATTATACATTAATATATGCAACTATATGAAGTTTGTCCCTTCTCTCCTAAAGTCTTAGACTTCATCACTGCAGGACACAATTTCTCTTAAACACATCTCTTTGGACTCGGAACAATAACCATTCATCTGCTTGAGGACTATTAACATTGGGGTCAATGGATTGATCCTCTTGGAAGGCTTTTTACCTCTCAGATATTCTTTGTGGAGGGCATAATTCACAGAAATGTTGGCATTGGTCCATTTACTTATCTGTGTAATGTTAATCTCCTGAACTTACTGTACAGAGGAAGTCTTCCCTGCTAATTCAGATAGTTGCCCCACTAGCATCCAAAGATCTTCAATCGCTCTTTAAATATTTTTGTGGGATGTGGATACTGCGAGCAAGGCCAGCATTGTTTGTCCATTAATGGGGAGGGGAGAGATGTATTACCATTGTCCAGTTAATCCAGAGAACCAGAGTCAAATCCCACCATGGCAGATGGCGGATTGTGAATCCGATAGAAATCTGGAATAAAGACTCTACTAATGACCATGAATCCATTGTCGATTGTTGGAAAAACCAATAGGGTTTAATAATGTTCTTTAAGGAAGGAAACTGCCATCCTTATCTAGTCTGGCTACTTGACTCCAGATCCACAGCAATGTGGTTGGCTCTTAACTGTGGTCTGGAAAGTTAGGGATGGGCAATAAATAGTAGCCTATTCAGCAATGCCCTCAAACCATAAATAAGTGATTAAAAACCTTTAAATTCCCAGAGGGTAGTTAAGAATCACCAACATTGTTGTCGGTCTGGAGTCACAGGAAGGCCAGACTTGGTAAAGATGGCAGATTTTCTTCTCAAAAAGGAATGCTCACTATGGGCAGCTGTATCAACAGCTGCTCTGTTAAAACTAGTAATTCCATCCAAGATCCTGGATTTCTACACCAACCTTCTGACTGGAACAGGTGCTCTCTGTTCGGAATATTCTAGATACTTAAACCAGGTAATTTCTTCTTCTTAATCATATGCTGAGTCTGTGGTCATTGATCTAGACACATGCAGCTCATCTCTGTACAGTTCCTTGATCATGTAGAATATCTTCATTCGCTCCTGTTGACTGGTTGTTTGACTGGTTCACTAAATCCTTTCACACACATGGTACTGGAAGATTGCTGTTCATTAATCATGACATTTCTAGCTGGCATTGACAGTTCTGCTGTGCCATCTACTATGGCAGGATTTGAACCAAGATGCCCAGAACATTTATCTGGGTCTGTGGAGTAATAGTCTACCAATAATACCACTAGGAGAAAGTGAGGACTGCAGGTACTGGAGATCAGAGTTAAAAAAAAATGTGGCGCTGGAAAAGCAAAGCCAGTCAGGCAGCATCTTAGGAGCCAAGAGAGTCATCGTTTCGAGCATTGGTTCTTCATCAGCAATGTGGGGATGTGTGTGTGTGTGTGTGTGTGTGTTTGTGTGGGGGGCGGGGGGGGAAAGGCCGCTGAGAGATAAATAGGAGGGGGTGGAGTTGGGGGAAGGTAGCTGAGAATGCGATAGGTAGATGAACATGCGGGGTGATGGTGATGGGTTGGAGGGGAGGGTGCAGCGAATAGGTGGGAAGGAAGATGGATGTAGGACAGTTCAAGAGGCCGATGCTGAGTTGGATGGTTGGATCTGAGATAGGTTGGGGGAGGGGAGATGAGGAAACTGGTGAAATCAACACTGATCACTTGTGGTTGGAGATTCCAAAGGCAGAAAATGAGGTGTTCTTGCTCCAGGCATCGGTGACTAGGATTTGGCAGTGGAGGCAGCCCAGGTCTTGCATGTCCTTGACAGAGTGGGAGGGAGAGTTGAAGTGGTTGCCCACAGGGCAGTGGGGTTGATTGGTGTATATGTTCCAAAGATGTTCTCTGAAATGTTCTGCAAGTTGGCATCCTATTTTCCCAATGTACAGGAGAACACATTGAGACCCAACTTACATAGTAGATGAGGTGTTTGGACATGCAGGAAAATCTCTACCAGATGTGGAAGAATTCTTTGGATGGGGGTGGGGTCAGTGGAAATGTGCGCATTGGTTTTACACCTGTTGTGGTGGCAAGGGAAGGTGTCAGGAGTGGAGAGTGGGTTGAAAGGTCAGGGGGAGGGGGTGTGGACCTAACAAGGGAGTTGCGGAGGAAATAGTCTCTGTGGAATGCCGAAGGGATTGGGGAGGGAAATATACCTCTGGTGGTGGGGTCTGACTGTAGATGGCAGAAATAGCAGAGGATGATGTGTTGTATCTGGACGTTGATGGGCTGGAAAGTGAGGACTGGGGTTGGGGTTCTGTCCTTGATGCAGTTGAAGGAGTGTGGTTCAAGGTACAAGAAGTGGAGGAGTTGCTGGAGGGCATTGTTGATGACTTGGGAGGGGAAATTGCGGTCCTTAAAGTCGGAGGCCATCTGGGATGTTCTGAAGTGGAAGTGGTGTTCCTGAGAGCAGATGTGGAGGAGTAATTGGGAGTAAAGGATTGCGTTTTTATGCGGGTGGGGTTGGAGGAAGCGTAATCCAGGTAGCGTTGGGAGTCGTTGGTTTTGAAGTAGATGTCTGTGTTGAGTCGATCGCTGGAAAAGGAGATGGAGAAGTCCAGGAAGAAAAGAGAGGTGTCCAAGATGGTCCAGGTGAACTTGAGGTCAGGGTGGAAGGTGTTTGTGAAGTTGGTGAACTGTTCAACATCCTCATGGGAGCACAAGATGTCGCTGATACAGTCATCGATGTAGCAGAGGAAAAGGTGAGGAATGGTGCTGGCATAACTGTGGAAGATGGACTGTTCCATTTACCCAATGAAGAGGCAGACATAGCTTGGGCCCATGCAGGTGCCCATCGCTACCCCTTTGGTTTGAAGGAAGTGGGATGGTTTGAAAGAGAAATTGTTAAGAGTGAGGGCCAGTTCAACCAATTGAATGAGTGAGTTGGTGGAAGGTCACTGGTTGGGTCAGCGGGAGAGGAAGAAATGGAGGGCTTGGGGGCCTTCATCTTGGTGAATGGAGGAGTACAGGGATATCCATGGTGTAGATGAGGCATTGGAGGTGGGGAACCAAAAGTCATGGAACCAGTGAAGGCCGTGCATAGTGTCCCGAATGTATGTGGGGAGATTCTGGACCAAGGGGGACAGGATGGTGTCAAGGTATGTGGAGATAAGTTCGGTGGGGCAGGAGTAGGCAGAGACGATGGGTTGACCAGGACAGTCGGGTTTGTGAATCTCTAACTGGGCACCACCCTCGTGAACTGTCCTACCTGTTCATCTTCCTTCCCACCTATCCATTCCACCCTCCACTCCGACCGATCACTATCACTTCTCACCTGCATCCACCTATTGCATTCCTAGCTACTTTCTCTCCAGTCTCACCCCCTCCCATTTATCTCTCAGCCCCAGCCCCAGTCCCACCCCATTCTGCCACCCCTCATTATTCCTGATGAAGGACTTATGCTCGAAAAGTCGACTCTCCTGCTCCTTGGATGCTGCCTGAGTAACTGTGCTTTTGCAGCACCACACTTTTTGACAACAGGTCATCACTTGCCAATGGTCTGCTGTGGCGACACCGGTCTGAGGGAAGAATTGGCCAAATCTTTTCAGTAACGAGACAAAAGTGGGAGATCAGTATGATGTCAGTAGCTGGAAAGCAGTCAGTGGTGATGGATGATTGGGTGGAGGGGAGAGTGATGAGGTATTCTTGATGATTGAGTAGAAAGCACAGAAGGCAGGAAGGGTTAGCAGTTTGGGAGGATGAGGTGGATGAGAGTCATTTGTTGGACATGATACACTCAATAAGGATAGCTGCAGAACATGCTCAGTTACAAACCACAACTGGAAACAAACAGCAACAGCAAAACTTAAATTTATCAAGCCAGGTCTCATTCTGGGGACCTGACTTGTCCAGTATTGCAATAATTTTATAAAATAAAACCAGTCCAGTATTACAATCATGTGGGACCATAACGTGACTGACATTCTCGTCTTTATGACTCTGGTCTCTCCCATAAGCTGAAACATTCCTACAAACTCCTTTATCATTTTTTTAAAAGAAAATCTCTACTAGATGGCCTTTTCTTTCAAAGAGAGTTATTTTTATGGAACTTGGAGGAAACTGTCAGAATAACATGAGGAATACTACTCCCTTTAAAAAAAAGGGAAAACAAGCAATTTTATATTTTTTTCCCTTGCCTAGCAGATCCTTTGAACTCCAAGATAATAGATCAGCAGAGAATTTGAGTTTAAATCATGGCAGTTCATCTCAACAGTGGCATCAGCTGTGAAGACAAATTGCCATCGTGATCGAGATTTAAAGCTGGAGAAAAGAAAACCTGAAGACTTCCTTCTTCATTTAAAAGAATGCAGTGTCTTAATGTAAGCCTGCATTAACTTCATCTGGAACAGGCAAAGCCAAAATACACTGCTTTTGTTTTACATTGTTAGGTATAAATTAATGTGTTTTAAGAAAAAGTGAATTCAAATACTCCAAAGTTGTACAAATTGTTCAACATCTTCATTTAACCTAAATTAAATTCTTGCAAGCTCAGCAGAATTTTGACAAGAAAATCTATTCCCATTCCCCAAAGGATGCATGAATGGATCATAATTTCAACAATTTCTTTCCAGTTGGAGTTTGCTAATGCACTCACCCTCAAAGTGCAGTTGAAAATAAAAAGCACCACAGTCATTTCTTGATCTTTCATTGGGGAAAATAAAAACTGGCTGCTCCTTTAAATGCAAAGGTACTGCTTTATTTTGTGCATAGACACAAATATTGCTGTTGCACTGTGAGATTGGTTGTGGTATAAGGTGAACAGGGTTCTACCATGAGACTTCTGTCATAATTCACTGGGATAGAATACTGAAAGTCAAGTCCTGCTATTTCTGGAACAATCACAAAAGTTAAAAGATTTAAAAATGTGAGTGCAGTTCAACTGTGACCACTGCATCAAGTCACTTGCTTTCTTATAATGCAGGAATTCTCTGTACTAAAACAGCTCTTTTCCCATTTCCATTCTCATTGTTAAAAATTACACACACAAAAAAGATGATCTTGAGGTTTCTTAGGAATCAAATGTGGCACTCATACCAAGGGCAAGTGCATCCTAACCCTCATCCAGACATGAACACAATATTTATGCTGATACTCCAGTGCTAAAGGAGTGTAGCATTGTGTGAGTTGTGTTTTACAGAAGAACGTTAAAATAAGGCTCTGTCTGCTCTCTCAGGGCAGTGATAAAGCTCAAAAAAAAAGAGGAAGTGGTTTCAATGTTTGGGCTGAAAGGAGGAAGGTTTCCACACTAAATAAGCACTTCTGCAAAAGGACAGCACTGGTGAGAACTCACCCATTCTTATTTAAGATTGTGGCGTGCAATCTTTTACGTCCACCTAGGAGGGAAGCGGAATCGAGGTTTGACATCCCACTGACAATAAACAACACTCCATCTGCACTGATATTGTGCTTATATCTCTGCAGCACAGCTTGAACTCATAATCTGATTCTGACTTTGAAGTATGGACACTAGCTACTGAGCAATAGTAATGAGAACCATTTTACAGATTGCACTAAATAAAATTGCGGTCCATTTCTTGTCTGAGGAATCTTTTGTGGGGCAGGGCAAATCTCAATGAAGATCATTCAAATCAGACAGAAACACAAGTAAACAAATTTAGTAATCAGTTTGGTTTTTATTCCCAACTTGCACTTCCCTAGGTGATCATCACTCCTGACATTGTTAACTTCTTATTGTATTCTACAGATCTTGCCTGCAGATGACCATTTCCCATGTTTGAGATGTGACATAGTAGATACCCATTGTGGGGGAATCACAAATAAGGCTCTAACAGCAACTGTACTGGTCTTATATAACATACAGGAAGAGTTCAACTCTCGTGGTCTTGCTAGGTGGATCAAACTGCACTTATATCAATATCAGTCGCAAACCTCCCCCTCTCAAAAATTAAGACTTCTTGGTCTTCACAGAAAGTGTCCTTTGTGCAATTTATCTCTGATTTCCAGGGCTAATTATATCAAACCAACAAAATATACATTAGGAAAAAACTTCTAGGTCATTGCAACAAATTCTGAACAAGCAGACTCATAGACGCTCCCACTGCTATGGCCTAATTTTCCTTCTGCATTTTTACTTCATGCAAAGCCCTGTGCACCACTGTACCAAGGGGCAAGAGAAACATGCTTTCGGGTAAATAACATAATCACCCCATAATTGCACCAGTACATAATTAACTATTTATTTTCATCATGAAAATATTATTTCAAATTCAAAGCTGATGGGAGGACACAAAAATATGAAAAGGTCTAAGCAGAAGTACCTGTTAAGATGTTATTTTGCTTTGTTGGTTGGGAGATATATGCTGCATTTCTTCCCTCTCATCGTCTACCTCTACATGGCCCCTTGAAATTTCGAGCTAGTACTGAAAAGTTTATGAGTGTTCACAAAAATACACGTGACAACTGGGAATGAATGCTGCCTCAGCATCAGTACTGTCTTTCAAGACCTCAATTCAATTCATTGCCCTGGACAGGTTTCACTGATTTGTATCTGTGTTGTACACAACATGAACAGATGCTATACTTCAGGTGGAGATGCACTAGCTCAGAAGAGAGATAACCACCCCACTGTGGAAGGCACTTTGTAATATGATAAAATGATTGCTGCTTTATTATTGTAATGATGAAATCTAACCCCACCTGATTCTACAAAACTCAATTTAATTATAACTGAGTTTTCGCAAAGTCCACCATCATATGTGCATCTATATTATTTACATATACCTGGGTAAAACATACAGCAGATTCTACAGTACACTTTGTGAAGTGTTGTAACCTTCAGGCCACAGCTGAACAAGAATGAAACTGTAGATTAAAACATTGAAATAAGATTCTGGAGGTAAAGATACAATCATCACAATTCTAATGGAACATTAAGCTGTTTTCTCATTATAGAGAGACAACTGGTGGTGGTTGAAGTTGAAGGACACCACATCTCAAGCAAGAGAAAAGTTTAAAGGAAGTTCCTTTATGATAACCCAACCAGTGTGGGAACTGAACCTATATTACTAGCCTCACTCTGCATTCCAAACCAGTTGTCCAAGCAACTGAGCTAACCAACACTCTCAACATGGGAGACATTATTCAACAATTATATCGCTATTACAGCATTGATATGGCACCCTTGATTTACCTTGAATGTCCAACCCCTCTACCGCTAATGTACACTGGCACTAGTACATGTATCATTTACAAGATGCACTGCAGTAATTCACTATGGTTCCTTTGCTAATATCTGCTGAACTGAAAATATCAACTCCTTAGAAAAGCATGAGCAGTAAATAGATAGGAACAACACCAACTGCAATTCTCCTTGAAGATATACACCATCCTGATTTCAAGCCATATCATTGTTCCCTTATGTCACAGTCAACATTTTGGAATCCCCCTCTAACTGCATTACACCACATGGAATACAGTGTTTCAAAAAGACAGTTCACTACTACCTTCTTAAAGGGAATTAGGAATAGGTAATGAATGCTGGCTTAGTTAGTGATGTTAAAATCTCATGAAGTAATAAAATAAATACTCCTATCTTGTTCCTTCATTAGATTATTATATTTATAATTAGGAAAATTCTATAGTCATGCAAAATCTGAAGCAAACCATCTATGATTTGATTTTGAGATCTATGTTATAGACAAAGGAGCTGAAAGAACTCCAGTATTAGTTGAATGAAATATAGCCACTCTTTTAAAGTCGGAAAGGCCAATTGCCAGATAGCAAGGTTCCAGAAACGGCAATGAGACCGTGACCAACTAATCTGTTTTATTTGTTAACACAGTATTGCTTGGGACAAGTGATATACACTTCACTCAGGAGAATTCTCCTGTTGTTCTTTGAGTAGTGTAACAAGACTTTTGACCTGCATCTGAGACTGTAGGCAAAACGCTGGTCTTAAAGTCTCATATCAAAGACAGCATGTCTAACAGTGTAGTGTTCAGTAATGCATATGAGTAACGGTTCAGAATTACAGGCTCAAGTCTCTGAAGGTGAGATTGGGTCCCATAACCTTTCATGCTTAGAGGCAACAGTGCTACCAACTGAGTCAAGGCTGACACCTATTGGAGCACTGAGGAGTACTGTGCATGTATAAAGCTAAACAGAAAAAAACCCACAATGAAACACATGAAGGCAGATACAACCCACAGATTCTAAGAAAGGCATTAAATTATTGCATAAAACTATTTTTCCTTGAACATTTTCGCAACCTTAAAACTGATTTATTATAAAAACTTCATCCAACATGAAAGCCAAGAAGTGAACCAGGGCAAATTTTGGAAGATGCACACCTTAAAATAAATATTATTTAAGCAATCTCAACTGAAAATAAACAAGGAACTCAGAGATAGAAAATCATAATTTGCACTAATTCACAAAGCTCCCTGAAAGGAGTATGTGATGATGTCTTTAGTTACTCTATATTAGGAGGAGGTGATAGACTTGTGGTATGATCACTAGACTATTATTGCAACAATTCAGGTAATGTTCTAGGCTTCAATCCTGCCATTGCAGATGCTGGTATTTAAATCCAATAAAACTCTGGAATTAAGAGTCTAATCATGCCAATTCTGAGGGAAAACCACATCTGGTTCACTGTTGTCCTTTCTGGAAGGAAGTAAGCTAACCTGACCTTGATTTGCCTGTAAGTGACTCCAGACTTACAGAAATGTGGTTGACTCTTAATTATCATCTGGGCCGTGAGAGAGGTGTGAGAAATTCGGCCCTAATCAAAGAGGGCAACATCCCACAAATGAATAAAAAAACTTAATTGGCTTGAGTGCTGATAATTTCTGAAGTTCTGTTTATTGCTCTTCAGCATTTTTATGCTGATATTATGTGGATAGACTCCAGGTTACTGAATTACTAACTAGAAAATGGCAATAAGTCAAAATTCTTCTCTGGGAAACATCAATGAGAAACATTAGAATTTGTGTTTCCTCACACACAGGAAAGTTTCACTTCAAAATAAAGTGACTATTGCCCTATTTTATACTGGACGATCAGGTTTTAGCTGAATCATCATTTGTTCAACATCTGACACTTTTACGTCTGGCATTTTTGTCTTGGTGTCACTGATCATGCAAGCTTTCGCTGCAGAAATGTCCCACTGCGTCACAATGATCGCACTGATGCAGCACTGGTAGAGAGGCTTGCACAAGAATGCATTCCTCAATCCTCATTGATTTGTATGCTTATTACAATGTATTTGGGGCTACACACAGCTCATAGACGAAAGACCTGAGATATATTGCAGTGCAGCAAAAATATTATCCACTGCACCATGATTTACTGGCACTGCTCTGATATCGAGTAGACTTGAACATAGACAGTGACCATTCCATTACAAAGTGACAGCAGGGAGGCTATATCAAAGAGAATGGAATAACTATTTGCAAAGAAAGGATATAAAAGGATGCAGACAAGGACAGGCCAGTGAGATTAATGTAGCTGAAAAGCAAAAGTTCACACATTTTTAACTATTATAATAGTCCCTTATGACTAGTTGAAAAGACTGAAAAGTTGAAAAGCCCCATTCAACTGCCTGGCAGTAAAAGGCCTTGCTTTCCTTATGTGGACTACTGTAGCATTCTCTGCTGGGTTTTCAGAATTGCGAAGAGTTTTGTGCTTTTAGTCCAAACTCAACATTGACACTTATTATGGCTCCAGACTTGACAAACATAAAGCTGAAAATAAAAAGCTCCATACAAAATATCAGGCGCGTGCCTTTCTGTATAATACCATGAAGCTCCTTCCTTCTCAAACTTTTCCCTCCTCTGAAGCGTGGTAAAATTGAGGTTGAATCACTATCAATTGTCTGTCTATTTTTCTCTCATGAGATAGCTACCTATAATCTGAAGGATTATATACAAGAGCAAGGCATTATCAGTTTATGTAGGCTAATTAGCTAAAAAGTTCCCCTCTCCATGGCCTCAGATGGATATTGGGGTTCTCCTGACAGAATGGAATACTGAATATGGAAGTCCTTCAGCATGCAAAGATCCCCATAAAATTTGTCCTCAGGTCAGTGGCAACTCTGGTTGGTGGGTGGGTCATCCACGCTAAATGAAACAATGGCCACATTCCCAAAGAATTACTATGCCCAGCTTGCTCTTGAAATCAGACTAGCAACTCACCCACAGCTGCCACACGAAGCTGTCTGCAAATGAAACCTCAGATTGATCAGTTCTGGATTTGATGCATGTTAATTCCTTAATACTGACCACAGTGCTTGTAAGCAAGCTGTTCAGAATGCCGTGGAGAAAGTAGAGGCCAGCAGAAGAAAATTGATAGCAGAAACAGAACCCAATGCAAAGGAAAATAAAACGTCAGTGAACCTTAGTCGAGCAGCATTCATCTGTACCAGCTGTGGAAGGTACTGTTATACACAAATCAATCTCTTCAATAGCCTGCAGAACCTCTGGATTACTAGTTTGTGATGAAATCACCATGTCACTTCCTCACATTGATACTGTCACTAGAGATATTGTCAATGGTCAACCTTAGGAAGACAATCAATTCAGGACATATTAGATGTCTCTGCTGCTCCCATTAGGTAGCATTGTAGTGAGTGTCTCCATAAATATTTACTGCTGTGATAACCAGTGCACCCAGTTTGTACACCAAAATCTCTGTGCACTCCCTCATAGAATTCTTCTCCATATCCATATCCATGTCTTTTCCATATCCTCCCTTTGCTGCTCTTCTGCTGCGACCTTATACTTTTAGAGGACCAATTTTTTTCTTTCATCACTGAGCTCATTACTATCCACCTTGCCATGCACCGTAATTATTTTTCCCATTAAATCAGTTCTGACCTTCTCTCCCTAACTGTCTGCTTCTCTTCTTTTCTATCCCTCCTGCTACTTTTTAACCAAGTTAAGACAGTTCCTCTCCAACGACATCTAGTTCTGATGAAAGGATATTCATCTTGCGTTTATTTGTCAGTACATTGAGTACAGGGGTTGGGAGGTCATGTTACAGCTGTACAGGACATTGGTTCGGCCACTTTTAGAATTCTGCATACAATTCTGGTCTCTCTCCTTTTGGAAGGGTTCAGAAAAGATTTACAAAGTTGATACCAGGGTTGGAAGGTTTGAGCTTAAGGGAGAGGCTGAATAGGCTGGGGTTATTTTCTCCAGAATGTCAGAGGCTGAGGGGTGACCTTACAGAGGTTTATAAAATCACGAAAAGCATGGTTAGGGTAAATAGATAAGGTTTTTTCCCTGGGGTGGGCGAGTCCAAAACCAGATGGCAAAGGATCAATGTGAGAGGGGGAAGATATAAAAAGGATGTAAGGGGCAACTTTTTCACACAGAGAGTGGCGAGTGGATGGAATGAGCTGCTAGAGGAAGTGGTGGAGGTTGGTATAATTATAACATTTAAAAGGTATGTGGATGGGTATATGAATAGAGAGGATTTATAGGGATATGGGCTAAATGCTGGCCAATGGGACTAGATTTATATAGGATATCTGGTCAGCATGGACGAGTCGGACTGCAGGATCTGCTTCCATGCTGTGTATCTCTACGACTCTATTGAAAACATTTCTCTGTCCACAGATACTGAGTGCTTCCAACATTTGCAGGTAAATGCCTGTGTGTGTTTTGGTCCTGTCAACACCTTGGCCATACCGCATTTGCTTGACCACCACTTGATCTAACATGAAGCTTAATTTTTTTGTTTATTTTCCATCTATCCAGTACTCACCGTAAAATGCTTCCAATTGGAGTTCTAACAAACAGAAAACTTTTATTTATTCTTTTGTGTCATGAATTTTCAGAACTTATCTGTAGATATTAGGTAGAACAATGCTCCATTGCTGCTTTGCACTTCAGTATATCATGATTTTCAGTATATTATTTTAGAGAGAATTATATAGTACATTATTCTCCGTTATAAATGTCCTCCTCTCATAACCTGTTTCTTCTCTTTGATTAAATATTGGCTCTTCAGAGCTGGGAGCAAAGACGCAAGTGACCTTCATACACTATATTCAACTTTCAACAGGTAAGAGATAAATTACAACTGTAGTGGGTTAGGCTTTCTTATTGATATGCAAACAAGCAAAACATGAACAGACAGTCCCTCATTGTATCCACTTTGTTTGGCTAACAGTGCCAGAAAGCAATAGAGTTCAGTGAATCATGGAAAAATGTGTACAAAATACTTACAAAGTCTTAATTTATCACAATTTCTATTGAAGATAGAGCTGCTGTATTTTACAAAAGGCAGCTATTAGGATTAACTTGCAGTATTGATAGTTCATGTTGATTTAGGCTGGTGACATGACTTTTGTCAATTACCAGACAAGCTTAATCAAAAGACAGTTAAAGTTAGTGTTTTTTCTTTATGGACTGGTACAGACAGAATTGAAACTTTAATGAATGATCTCATTGTCTCATGTATTTTACAGTGAGAAAAAGATTTTCCACTGTTGCCATGATCCGGCGCCATTTTAAATAGTATTAAGAATAAAAAAAGATATTGCTTAAAGAGAGTCCATTAGTCCTGAGCCAACTCATCATCAACAATGCCTGTGCTGCCATCCCTCCTCCGCCACCTTGACATCGTCCACACTGGATTCAACCAACATTGAAGTCACCACTCTTCAGGTGCCATCTTTTGCTGCTCGGCCAATTCTCCTCCTCCACTTCCTTGCCGTTGCTTGGGCCAGATGTACTATCATCAGGGTCGCCTCTCTTGCCACTGGGCCCACCTCAGTGTCATTGTGATGTCCTTCCACAACCACCGCGCTTGAACACAACTAATGACAAAGCCACTAATCCTCGGGTACTATCTTTCGCCACCGGGCCTATCTCACCTCTACTAATGTAGTAACTGCAGATTCTGACGACAAGTCTCGTGTTCATTCAGGAAAAGTAAGTGTTGGTTCACCAGAGTCTGCACTGGGCTCACTTGCCGCCACTGTTGCCTCTGAGCTCAGGTCAAGAAGTCAGTAAAGGAAAGAAGAAGATAATCAAGAAAAGAGAATAAAAAGAGCCGTACTCTACTGCCATCTTACTGCAAAGTGAAAGCAGTCACTTATAATTATGATACACTGCTGTATATTGGTAACGGAGTCTGGCCATTATTGAAATATTTCTGATTGACGGTAGATAGCAATCTACGCAGTCTATCAGTATTTCATGCTAAACATTAAATCTGTGTGCAACCTTGATTTAGTGGTCCCAAAAGTCCTTGGTCAACTGGTGCCTCCTGAGAGTGGGGAAATTTAGTCCTGAGCATCAGGATTCTTCCCAAAAGATACTGGCATGTTTGGTTCTAAAGTTTACATTCCCCTGTCAATGGGGCATACCTAAAGAAGTTTCTGGGACTGCCCAATTGAAATTCCATCTATTCTTCCCTTATAAAGTCTCAATTGAATGCACATCATTCAGAAGCTGGCATGAGCCCTTTGGAAAACCTTAAAATGCTTCAGAATACTTATTACGGGAGGTGACTACTCCTTGCAGATATCCATTATCTTGTTCAAGATGGTTTCTTGTTACTTTAGGAGCAGAAAGTTTAATACTTTAAAAATCGTTGGGGTCCAGTCACTGCTAAAAAGGCATGTCCCAGGATGGCCAAATGCTGAGAATTTCATCATTTGATTTTCTACATCCAATGGCCCTACCACTCATTCCTGCCTCTCCCTGCTTCTTATAAATAGTCAGGATGAGTGTACCTTTGGCAAAGTGCAGAATTTACTGTTCCTCTGTTTACACCAAAGAGACATGTTGGACTATTTTAGAGACACATAAAATCTCCAGTTAACCATGGAGAGCAAAAGGAAGGTGATACTCACATTGAGGGGTGGTATTAGGATTCTTAAACCATTTTTAAGATGGTTCCTTGGGTGGGATGGCTGTTCGATCACAAGAGGCTGGGCAATTTGATGACAGAATCATGGCCTGGATAAAACCTTAAGGTAGGTATATATTCATGGTACAATAGCCTTTTGAAAAGTTTCTGTTATGTATAGAATAATCTAAAAGTTATCCCTTAAGATTCCAAAGGGATGACTTTCATTACAGTCAATTTTCTGGACCCTGGTTTACCATCCTGCAAGCGTCCATGTCACAGCTTAGTATCCTATGAGATTATCGACACAATTATATCAGCCAGCAACCCACTTGACCTCAAATAGTAACACAGTTAAGAAAAATTCACTGTTTGGGTTGTTTTCTTGCAATCTGGGTTCTGCCTGTTTTTTTTTAAACCTTCTGTTTCCATGACAGGGGCGGATTAATTGTTGAAAGTGTACTTGAAGCTTAATAACACACCAATGATATTGGTTAAAAAGGCATTCCGCAGAGACTATTGCCTCCACGATTTCCTCATTAGGTCCATGCCCCCCCCCCACCAACCCTCCCTCCCTCCACTCCCAGCACTTCCCCTTGCCACCGCAAGAGGTGCAAAACCTGCACCCACATCTCCTCCCTCACCTCTGTCCAAGGCCGCAAAGGATCCTTCCACATCCAGCAAAGATTTTCCTGCACATCCAAACATCTCATCTACAGTGTCCATTGCTCTCAATGTGGTCTCCTCTACACTGGGGAGACAGAATGCCAACTTGCAGAATGTTTCAGAGAACATTTCTGGGACACATGCACCAAACAACCCTATCACCCTGTGGCTGATTACTTCAACTTAGGGTGGCACAGTGGCTCAGTGGTTAGCACTGCTGCCTCACCGCACCAGGGACCTGGGTTCAATTCCCGCCTCGGGCGACTGTATGTGTGGAGTTTGTACATTCTCCCTATGTCTGCATGGGTTTCCTCCCACAATCCAAAGACGTGAATTGGCCATACTAAATTGCCCTTAGTGTTAGATGCATTAGTCATGGGTAAATATAGGGTAGCTGAATGGGTCTGGGTGGGTTATTCTTCAGAGGGTCGATGTAGACTTGTTGGGCCAAAGGGCCTGTTTCCACACTGTAGGGAGTGTAAAATCTAAAGATAATGAACTCCTGATGAAAGGCTTATGCCCAAAACTGCGATTCTCCTGATCCTCAGATATTGCCTTACCTGCTGTGCTTTTCCAGCACCACACTTTTCGACTCCTATTCCAATTGACATAGAAAAACAGTGTTATCCAAAGATAGCCGAATCCCAGTTTGGGGACAGGTTAGTTTTTCATGAGAAAGTCATGCAGTGAAACCTTCAGGAAATACATCCAACCAAGATTGGCAACCCAACTGTTCAGAAGTTATTAACCTCATCAATTACTATTTTTGCCAAATATTTCACATCTGTATCCAGTCATCTTCATCTTATTGTTTTCCCAGCCAATTTAATGCAGGCAGTTCTTTCAAGAGGCCTGCCTGTCCACCCTTCCCAGTTCTGATACAGGATCAACTTTTCAACTTACTCCTTTCCTCACATTCTGATCAATCGGCTAAGTAGACAATACTTATTCAAAATTATTCGGTTCAGACATGTTATGATACCCCTTTCTGGCTGGTGGGATTGTACATGGACATTCTGGCCCAGTGGTAAGGATGTAATAAATGCACTGCATGAGTCCTTTAAAATTATTTTTAATTAACCTGTGATACATTGCCAAGAAAAAAGGGTCTTGAATCTGGACTACATGGCCCAGAGCAGAGGAGAATGTGAATATTTTCAAATCAATCTGTTCAGATATGACACACTTCTTCAGCAGCGGGGACGTGATCCTAGCCCTCCTGGCTCAGAGGTAGAAGCACTGCCACTGAAGACAGGAGCCATCCTGAGTAGAATGTATGCTATTCTGCTATTACCATCCAATTTGCTTTATTTGTGAACATCTAACCCTTATGTGGATTCTTAGCAAATGCTTATGAAGTGGTGTTCAGGACTAAAACAGTCTTTGTCTAATTCAACTTCAGAGATTAACTTTTCCATCCCAGAATGCTGATGTATCAATGAACCTTGGGAAAGCCTTTCTCACACATTTGGTCAGGCACAACTAAGGCTTTATCTTTTAAAAACAAAACACGGTAAGAATTCTGTAAGTTACAGTCTGCAGTGAAAACTATTTCTTGTGTTTGGCACTAGGTTATAAACATTTTCCAGAAGAACATCTTCAAATTTTTGCCCAAAATGCCACACGGTAATGAAAAATGTGTTGCTGGAAAAGCGCAGCAGGTCAGGCAGCATCCAAGGAGGAGAATTGACATTTCGGGCATAAGCTCTTCTTCACACAGTAATATTCACTTCAACCATTCTCTACTTAAGAGAGTAGTTAAAATTAGTAGGTTAGATGCATTTAATGAGTAGCTAGGTAAACTACTGAGTGAGAAGGGAATAGAAAATTATGCTGACAGAGTCATGGAGATATACAGCATGGAAGCAGACCCTTCAGCCCAACTCGCCCATGCCAACCAGACCTCCTTAATAAATCTAGTCCCATTTGCCAGCACTTGGCCCATATCCCCCAAGCCCTTCCTATTCATATACCCATCCAAACACCTTTTAAATGTTGTAATCGTACTAGCCTCCTCGACTTCCTCTTCTTCAGAACACTCTCCTGCCTGTCTACTTTGGATTCCAGCATCTGCAGTTCTATTGTTTCCACCACCTCCTCTGGCAACTCATTCGATATACGCACCACACTCTGTGTGCAAAGGTTGCCCCTTAGGTCTCCTTTATATCTTTCCCCTCTCACCTTAAACCTATGCTGCCTTGTTTTGGACTCCCCCACCTGGGGAAAAGACCTTGTCTATTTATCCTTTCCATGTCTCTCATGATTTTATAAACTCTAGAAGGTCACCCTTCAGCCTCTGATGCTCCAGGAAAAATGGCCTCCACCTATTCAGCCTCTTCCTATCACTCAAGTTCTCCAATCCTGGCAACATCTTTGTAAATCTTTATTGAACCCTTTCAAGTTTCACAACATCCTTTCTACAACAGGGAGACCAAAACTGCACACAATACTTCAAAAGTGGCCTAACCAATGCTCTATACAGCTGCAATATGACCTCCCAACTCCGATACTCAGTGCACTGACAAATAAAGGCAAGCATACCAAACACCTACTTTACTAAATTATCTACCTGTGACTCCACTTTCAAGAATGAAGGAAGACTCGAAGAGACTCAAGTGAAGCATTATTACCAGTGTGGCATGTTGAGTGGAATGGCTTGGTTCTGTGCTCTATGTTCTATGCAATACTTATGAGGAAATTTTCAAGAACAAATTGAGACCTTTGGGGATGAGGAATTCTTATCAGATATCATATTTCCAAAGACACGGAAAGTGTATTTTATATTACCTATTTCCAAATAGGTTCCCAAGAGTGGGAAAGAAGAGAACTAAATTCTATTAAAAACTGTTAATAGTATAAACATAAGTGGACTCTTCCTTCCAATTATCTAATTAATCTCTGGTGCTATGTGATGAACAAAGGCAGGAGTCAATGTAATAATCCAATCACAAAACATTAGAATCATATAATATTAAGCCCACCACTTCCAATAATCAAAGTTTTTGGTGTGTTTTCTAATAATATTACCTGAGATACTCTTAACACATTAAGGATTCATCTGCTACAATGCCCATTAACTACTTGTGATCAGAACACAACTGATAACATGGAAATCTGATGTACATTAATATCTATATGCATGTTTTGATTAGCAAAAACTGTATCGGACATCACATTGATTTGCCCATGAAACAATGTGCAGAAACTCATTTAAATTTTGTGTTTATTGGAGATTGCATCACCTGTTATGTTTCAATATACAACTGCAATTCATACTTGGGTATCAAATCAGTTTGGAAAGTTATACAGCTATCATTTTCCACTGCACTTCAAATGAATAATATCCCAGTGAGATCTAATTCACAGAAGAGAAAATGTAATTATTGGGAAAAAACATAGATTGAAGGAAGTTGACGAAAGGCAATGGAACGTCTACTGTTTTTGCTTGTTCAGCAAAGATTGAGCAAGGCATCAATACTGAACGACAGCAACCTGTGTCAGCATGACAAAATGCCATGTGATGCAAAATACAAATAAGGTACACAATAACACTTGCTCTCTGCCTGTCCCAATAACCATCTTTGTGCTTCCACAATTTAAATGCGATTGCATGGCTTCTTGGGATTGATTCAAATCTTGGTCCAATCCTTTGCTGAACTGGGGACACTTTTAGGATTGTTGCATCACAGCTGTTAGATACAGCACTAGGAGCTCAAAGGTATTTTCTGTAGCAAAATTGCAATTGTCAGTGAAATGATTTATTTCTGCTAATTCTCTCTCTTCCCTTCTCATCTAAAAGCATTGTTTAATTGCTGGGATATAGCTTCATTGAAAGAACAAAAGATCTGATGCTTAACTCATGGTGTTTATGACCTAAGGGTATCCCAAAGCAATTCACTTCACGAATGAGGTACTTCTTAAAATGTAATCATTGCTGTACTGTCGGAAATATGGAAATCCCACAAACAGCAATGAGGTTAATAGTCCGATTATTATTTAGTCAACATTATTTGAAGGATAATTAAAGGCTGGAACCATGGGGGGCTTGCTTTCATGGTGTTCCTCAAAGTCATTCCAAGTTTTTTTATTTGGTAGTATAGAATCTTTATATTATTGTAAAGAGAGATATTCTATTGAAACTTTATGTCTTGTATGCATAAGGACATGCAAGAGTACCAAAACTCAAAGGGTGCAATACTTTATATAATCCATGAGAAAAGGGTTAGAAAGTTGTTTAGCTAATGCCATGGAGAATGTATCATGCACCTGAGGACTGCATGATAAAAGGATTTAATAGGTTGATACTTCATGCACCAAAACCAAGATTCAATGTAAATCTAAATGGGATCTTTTATATCCACATTAGATCAGAGGGGGCCTTGGTTTAATGTCTTACCTGAAAGCTGGCACCACTCTTCAATGTAGCCCTTGACTGACAATGGAAGTGTCGGCCTTGGTTATGCACCCAATTAAAGGGTTACATGTGGCAGTTGTCTGTTCAAGATTCTTTATGACGTGTGTTGAAAGGTTAGTCAACTATCTGAAGGATCTTACCAAAGCTGCAAACCTTCTTCACCTGACAGCTACACAAGTGATTGCTAATATAGTTCACCAGTTCTATACTATCAGTAATAGAGTGCTAATATCCATCTGAACCATTGCCATGCTAGCTGAGAACCACAAACAAAAACCTGGGAACCAGCCAAATTCTGTGGCTTAGCTATCAATGGGATGATGGAGCACAGCTAAAGGAACAGCTGGATTCTAATCCACTGACAGCAAATGGAAGAAGAAATTATGTTTTTGTCCACTATACCAACCAACATACTCAAATTCATTCTATTCTGTGGCACAGTACAAGGACAATACTCAAGACATTGCTTTTAGATCAGAACTAGCAATAATTACACACAAAACAAGTAACCAAGGTACTTTTCTTTGTTCATTGCCCAGGTGTTGATAAAGGACGAATATCACAAACAGAATGAAAAGAACTCTTGCATATTTATTTAACACAAGAGAGCAGATAATTACTTCAAATGTTGAGAGACACAACACTATTTCTAATTAGCGTTGTGATGTGACTTTTACTGAGCTTATGTAAGATCATAATTATAGCACAGCTGAGATCAGCTCAGATTCAAGCCCTTGTTTCTTCAGGTAGTTTGGCTTCAACTAATTTAGAATGGTGCATTCACGTCTACTTTTTGACAAACGGTTAAGATAGGGATTCAGATCATAGTAAATAATTCACTATTTATTTGATTTAATTGATTCTTAAATTATTATAAACAGCTAGGAGGATATAGATTTTAGTGGATATGGTGGACAACTGGTTTAATCGTCTAGGGTCATGTCATTCTGGCCCTTTTGAAGCACTGTTGAGTCCTGCTTTCCTCAGCCCAAACTATTCACTGTTCCAGTATCATCTCAAGAATGAAAGCCATCAACTTCTTCTCTGCACGATAAGTGATTTTCTTAAACCCTTCTCTTCTGCCTCCTCCACCCTCACTTCCTATCAAAGTAAGTAGCTTATTGGTTTCTTTGGCTGAGAACATCTAATTTGTTGTCTTTTCTGTTGCCTTCCCTATTGCTAAACTGCCAACACAAGAGAGCAGGTGAATGAAGTAGTCTTTCTGCCCACTATGCCCCTCTGCATTAGATGACCAAATATCTTGGGGCACGGGGTTGAAGCCAGATCCTTGAAATATCCTTTTGATCATTAATTAATAAATGAACTAATTAATAAGCCCTTAAAGGAGCACTGTAACTGAAATATGAATATCATCATGGGGAGTGATCATGCACTCCAGACACTATGGCACCCACTCATTACAGAAGGGCTGAAGCAAAATGCTGAACACAGCCTGCTTCTTCTCCAAGGACAACCAGGCACACATATAGCCAAGGGAAAGAGGAGACAGTCTGGCTGAATGGCCTGTGCACTGCATACTGTTTGGATGATACTGTCAATGGCCACCTTGGCCTATTGAGAAAGTCCCACCACTCTCACCAATGGTTGGTCACTGATCAGGAGCATGGGGCTAAAGTGAGCCCTTTTTCACACAATTGCATGCATTCTTTTGTAAGACAAAACAAGTTAATTCAAATAACATGCCACAGTGCACTGTGGGAGCAATGCAATAAAAATAAAACAAAACTTCAAAGGAAATCAGGTGCAGAGATGCAGACAGTTAGGTCTAGTGACCCTATTCAGGAGTCTGATATTATGCGCACTCAAGATATTTAATCAATAAAAAAATACAGAAAATGCTGGAGACACTCAGCTGGTCCAACAGCATCTATGAACAGAGAAAGAATTAACATTTTGAATCTAGTATTATTTCTTCGGAACTGTCACATCAGACACAAAACATCAATTCACAGATGTACCAGTCCGGCTGAGTTTCTCCAGCATTTTCTTTGTCTCTTTCAGATTTTTAGTATCAAGTGTACTTTGCTTTTAATCAATCAATACCTTCCTCCTGTTTATTCTCAACTATAATAATGCAATTAATATAACAGTGACAGGGATGTTCATGGCTTGTGTTCTGAACCATTAGGGAAAGACAATATTTCAAATTTTAAAGGACAATTCAACATTTTTAAAAACCTACTCAAACATCTATTGAATGAGTACTGCTGTAAAATTTTGCTTTCCCTTTCTACACATTAATTGTTTGAAATGTGGAGAACTTCCACATTAATGTTCAATATCAATAGCTTGTTTGAAATATAGCTGATCTGTGAAACAACCAACCTCCTTAAAAATAAAGACTTGAATTTGGATAGCACTAATCACCACATATCTCGAAGCATTTTACAGCCATTCATGCACTTTGGAAGTGAACACACTGTTGTAACGTGGGAACTCTGAAAACACAAAATAAAACAAAGAACTGTGGATGCTGGAAATCTTAAACAAATATAAACAGAAATTGCTGGTGAACCCCAAAAGATCTGGCAGAATCTGAGAATAGAAAACAGTTAACATTTCAAAACCAGTTTGGCTTCAGTTCTGAAGAAGGGTCTCTAAATTTGAAGCATTAACTCTACTCATCCTTCACAGAAGCTGCCAGGACCTACTGAGCTTCTTCAGCAATTTCTGCTTTTGTTTGTTTCAAACCTTCAACCAATTTGTGCACAGCAAATTTCCACAGACACCAATGCAATAATGGGGTAAAAACAATGACTGCAGATGCTGGAAACCAGATTCTGGATTAGTGGTGCTGGAAGAGCACAGCAGTTCAGGCAGCATCCGAGGAGCAGCGAAATCGAAGTTTCGGGCAAAAGCCCTTCATCAGGAATAAGGGCAGAGAGCCTGAAGCGTGGAGAGATAAGCTAGAGGAGGGTGGGGGTGGGGAGAAAGTAGCATAGAGTACAGAAGGTGAGTGGGGGAGGGGATGAAAGTGATAGGCAGGTCTCCTCCCTGACGGGGAGGCACGGTGGCACAGTGGTTAGCACTGCTGCCTCACAGCGCCTGTAGACCCGGGTTCAATTCCCGACTCAGGCGACTGACTGTGTGGAGTTTGCACGTTCTCCCCGTGTCTGCGTGGGTTTCCTCCGGGTGCTCCGGTTTCCTCCCACAGTCACAAAGATGTGCAGGTCAGGTGAATTGGCCAAGCTAAATTGCCCGTAGTGTTAGGTAAGGGGTAAATGTAGGGGTATGGGTGGGTTGCGCTTCGGCGGGTCGGTGTGGACTTGTTGGGCCGAAGGGCCTGTTTCCACACTGTAAGTCTAATCTAATCCCCTCCCCCCCTCACCTATTGTACTCTATGCTACTTTCTCCCCACCCCCACCCTCCTCTAGCTTATCTTTCCACGCTTCAGGATCTCTGCCCTTATTCCTGATGAAGGGCTTTTGCCCAAAACTTCGATTTCGCTGCTCCTTGGATGCTGCCTGAACTGCTGTGCTCTGCCTGCACCACTAATCCAGAACCAATGCAATAGTGCCTAGATAATCTATTTCTGTTCTGATATTGATTGAGGGGTAAATATTTTGCAGGACACGAGAGAGAACTTGCTTTTCTGCCAGATCGCTTCATGTGATTTGTTATGTTCAGTTAAATGAGCCTCAGTTTAAGCTTTCATTCTAAAGACAGCACCTCTGACATTGTAGCCCTCCCTCAATACATCAAGTTAACCCTTGATTTTTGTGCTCAGATCCTGGACTGAAGCTTTAATCAGGGACCTCATGTCAGAAGTATAAACGATGATAGATACTGTAAACAATATACATGTCTCTGTATGCTATTATTCAGCTTCCCAATTGAAACTTCAGTTACGGTCTGAAATCTTTCCGTCTCAGAGTAAAGAGAAACTGTCCTTTCTCCCAAAAACACATCACTTGTCTACGGCACCCTGGACAATCACCCTCAGGGGAATGAATTGAGGGACACCCTGATATCTGAGTGGGCAGGTTGTTCAGCAAACCTGTGGGAGGAGGTAGCCAGGTGCAGAATACATTTGCTGCAATGTGTGAAAATCACAGAACAAAAAAATTGGGTAACAGTCTCACAAGGACAAATGTCAACCACTTCAAATATGAGACGGTCTTGTAAACCTCCAAGATGGTTGGTCACCCTTTGCACAGCATTTAACACCTGGTCCTGGTCAGTATTTGTGAAGTAAACTGCAGTATATCTGTCTCAGGTTGAGCATTCCCTTGGGTGCAAATTGAATACTCCATAAGCTCCTCATACACTTTGGCATCAAAGAAAGATGCAAGTGGCTCAGTCTCTATCTCTTCACTTTCATCAATTTCTCAGCCTTGCTTGACTATTCCCTGAAGGAGGAATTGCAAAAGCTCTCTTTTCTTTCACAAATCAGGCTAACTGAACCAAGAGTGGTGATTAATGCACTACAGGATTTAACAATCAAAGACTGTTTGAAAGCACAATTGTAGAACTAATCTTTGAATAATGCAGAGCAGCCAAGAAAGCTTTATAATATTAATTCCATAAATATTCGGAGGCAAGCTTCCAACAGGCAGATTTTCTTTTAATTACATTCTATATGTAATCTAACAGCAGTTCAAATTTTTGAGTCACTGCTAAAAGAAAACACATACAGCCAGGTTAATGACAATCAGAACCTATTTTTTGTCTTCACTGATAAGGACTATAACCAAGCACCATGTCTTAAGCAGCCCCAGTTGTTAATCACCATTGTCTAGCAATTTCAGTTTAATATTTATGATATAGTTTATGAAATTCCACTGCTCAGTATTTCAGGGAAATGGTGCCAATTTGTAGCTCAGCTGTACCACATTTACAGCACAGAAACAGGTCGTTCAGCCAAACTGGGTCACACCAGTTATCATCCACAAGTACCTCCTCCTCTCCTTCTGTATCACAAGGTTTGATAACCTGAGGGCACTGATTTAAGGTGATTGGAAAATGAAGCAACAGAGATGAACAAAAACACAGGGAGAGTCCAGGATGAGGAATGCAAAGCTAGGGTTTCTGGCAGAGACCTTCAAAAGGGAATTAGATTATTATTTAAAGAAAAAGGAATTACAGGACAACTGGGAACAGGCAGAGGTGCAGGGAAAGGCGAGCTGCTCCATCAGGGGTAGCACATACTTGATGTGCCAAATGACCTCCTTCTGTAACAAACACAGAAGGAATTGGAGAAATTCAGCAGCGTGTGTGGAGACAGGAACAGAGCTATTTTTCATGTCCATTATGACTCTTCTTCAGAACTGACCCCCTTCTGTGCTTTTTTGGGAGATTTCACCATCAATATGTTTATGAGTGGGAACTTGCTTACGGTTTGGTGGGGAGAAAAAAGCCACAATAAAATTGGAGAGATTCCTGGTGAATCACCTCTCAGAACATGTTCCACTGTGAGGGAATTTTACAAATGACATGTAGGAGAGAGGAAAAGCTTCCTAACTATGAGGAAGTGGGAGGCCAATCTGAATCTATACAGCCTGTGTTGAGGACCATCTTTCCAGATGGTTGATTAACTCTCATGGAATGGTCATTAGCAGATTCTGCACAACCTCCCAGTGGCAGCTCAGTGAAGAAGTGGGGTAGAAGTTATGGTTTGTGGAGGTTTTCTTCAGTACCCAGAAGGCCATGAGCAGGGAATGTAGCACCTCACCCCCTCACCACAATCCCAGGACGTTCCCCACCCAAACAGTTGTAAGCTGCTTTGCGGGCAATGGCCATCATTCCTGATGGTGCCACGAAGGTGTTGGTGCTCTGATCAGGTCAGCAGCTCAGGTGGGTGGGTCCTCTTCATCAGGGCAGCAAGCTCTGCAGTGATATATTCATAATCTGTAAAATCAAGGGGGTTGCCCCACTGATTGCCCATGCTTGGTGCTGACACACATTTCCAGCCCTATGCTTCTATATCCCTGTCATCATGTTTTTGTATTTCTTTTTTCTTCTTGAGCTTTTATGCAGTTGCTTTTGGCGGCGAACACTTCTTAATAGAGCCAAGTCCATGTTCTGAATTCACAGTTCCAAGTTAAATTCTCATATCAGTCAAGGCAGCTAGAAAGTTAAAATTAACCAAGGATCCCCAAACCTCTGTGGGCCATGATCCCAGCAGTTTCACCAGGAGTTGAACTCACTGGAGACCTCTGGAAACTCCAAAGCAAGTGGAAGAGAATCTGATTGAAAGGGTAGCTCAAACAGCCAGCCATTACTGGAGCCTCATCAACAAGAAAATCCAACATGTGACTACCATCGGAAATAGATCATTACCAAAGCTTCCCCCAGCTCTAAGACCATAATTATGTTCTCTCTGCAAGCTACTCTATCCAGTGTGTTTCTTGCTGGAGCATTTTTCGTGGTACTACCTTCTTGAAACAATTGATAAAATTAACTTCAAAAAGAAAGGAGGAGAATACACCCCCATCTTCATTAGTGGAATGGAGTTTGGGAGGGTGGAGAGCATCAAGTTCCTCAGAGTAACAATAACTGACAACTTGTCCTGGACGTCTCACATAGATGAGATGGTCAAGAAGGCATAACAATGCCACTTCTTCCATAGGCAGCTCAGGAAACTTGGCATGTCCATAAGGACTCTCATCAACTTCTACAGGTGCACCACTGAAAGCAAACTGTTTGGGTGCATAAAAGCCTGGCATGGTAACTATTCTGCCCAGGACCATAAGAAACTACAGAAGGTGGCGTGTACAGCCCAGCCCATCATGGAAGCCAACCTTCCATCCAAGGACTCCATTTACATGGCTCGCTACTGCAGAAAGGCTGCCAGCATCATCAAAGACCCCATCACACTCTGGCAATGATCTCTTACAAACTCTTCCACCAGGCAGAAGATACAGAAGCTTGAATACATGCACCAGTGGATTGAAGAACAGCTTCTTCCCAGCCGTGTTTAGACTGATGAATAATGGCCTCTCTATCCTCAAATAATGCTGATCTTCCTCACGTTGATCTCATCTAGCATGTACAATGATTTGCCCACATTACTCATAAATAAAGCTTTTCACTGTAATTCAGTCCATGCGCCAACAAATAAATTAATTAAAGCAACAACAATGTTAAGCGCTCAGTGCATTCATATTTAAAAGTTACAGTTTCTGCCAGGCTTCGCTTGCAATCTTTGTCAAAACTAATATCATGTCCAGAAATTCAAGAAGTCATGAAGGGTTCTGACCCTCATCACCACAGTATTATGCCTTTACCTCCTTAATATGCCGCTAAGTGATTTTCAAAGAAAAACTCATGTAATCTAGACACTGTTATAATGCAAAATAATAAGGCAATCAATTTGTGAATTGCAAGCTCCCACAGACAGTAATGTGATAATAACCAGGTCACCTATTTGAGCGATGATAGCTCAGTAATAAATTTTAACCAGGATACCTTCCCTTTCCCGATTCCCAGCCCTCATAAAGACCTTTGATCAAGGGGTGCACTCACAAGAGGTTATAAGGTGGCCACATATTTTTTAGTTCCCATACATGCCACACAGTGCTAGGCATGATATTAAGGGTTGCAAAACCAAGGTGAGTAGATAGCACCAAGTTACTGATCAGACATGGTCTAACTGATTGGTAATAGAGAAGCAGTGGCCACTGCCAGCAATACTAGACACCCAGGATCATCAAGAGACCCTAATACACCCAAGATGAGTGAGATGAGATGGAGATGGGTATCACATGTTAGGAAGAGGTACTGAGATCAGTGGGATGGCAACAAGGGCAAGGTGCTGGTTTCCAGCAACCTTCTCCTTTCCTGCTGCCAGGCCTCTGGATTGGGGACAGTGTGCTTGATATTAAGGGAAGCCCCAGGAAGCTGCTGACAAAGCTGACAGTTTATATTATGCAGCATTAGTTAGGCTGGGGGTAGTCTTACAGCCTCCTATTTAATCCTTGAATCACCATTTATTGGCACTGAGCTGGAAAATGGGAAAATAGGTGGTTGATTTTGACCAGTACAGAATAAATGGACAAAAGAGCTTATATTTGTGACATAGACTCTATGGTTCAGGGATGATAGGTGTCAACTGGTTCACTAATGAGTCTAATTGACTGTTTGCCACCTGCGGCCAAGAATCCCATGTCAGTCCTTTCCATCTCAACCCAGCTGGTGGGGTGGTTGTTGCTGGACTATATTTTCCCCAGGTGCGATACTGACAGAGGGTCTCTCCTTTCTTTGATAAGCTGGACCTGATGGCACCACGTTCCCAAAGATGAGCTACACTGAAACCCTATCCAGAAACTCTCTTTCTCTGCAATGACATTGTCTTGACCTGTTGAGTACTTCCTGTATGTCTGAGTCTTTTTTTGGAAAATCAAGGAGTCAAACAATCGTATCCTGATAGTCACTTCCACATTAGCAGTTACTGAGTACAACAGCTAATTTAGTCCTGAGTTTCACTGCTATTATTCTAACATTCAGCACATTGTTCCATACCCAAGGCTGATTTCTACAAATTGACCATGGTCAGTATTATCTCAAGGATAGAGGCCACAGTAGAATAAGACATAGTCGATTAACATGCTAATTCTGAGTATTCATACAAAGGGTAGGGAAATCTGGAACTCACTCTCCTACAACACAAACGAATGGGAGGATTTTGCCATTGGAATGAATACCCTTTCTAATTTAAAATTACTCTGCTTCACACTCCTACTCTTTGACACGCTTTAAAACCTACTTCCATAACCATGTTTTTGAAGTTCTCATTCCCTGGCTTCTTTTTCTCTCTAATTACATTGCTATGAAATACCTTGGAAACATTTTATCATGACAAGCGCACTATATAAACACAAATTGCTATTGTTTGCCTCCAATCCTTCAAGAAAGGCCTCTATGCAGCATGAGAGCAAATTTAACCAAATATTTGGATTTATTGTTCGAGGAATAAAACTGGATGTCAAAAAAGTTAAATGTTGTGTTTGCTACCTGTTATCTAAGAGTGGAAAACCCACCAGACTTTGAATCCATTCAACCTTTATTCCAAAGTCATAGTAATCTGGTGCACCCCATGAGGTGTCACAGTTTACTGCTCAGCCCTTGAAGGAAATAATTTACCTCCAACACGTTCACAAGCTGCTTAACAATTTTTTGCATAGACGATGCACATCAATCCTTGTTTTCTTTAATGAACACACAATATGGAAGGGTCTAATGATAAACTGGAGCTGACACAATAGAAACAGAATCCATACAACACAGGAGGAATCCAACCATCCCATCATGCCTGGCTTGGCTCTTTGGAAGAGCTTTCTAATTTGTCCTCTTTTGCTCAACATAAAATCAGAAATTGCTGAAGAAACTCAGCAGCTCTGGCAGCATCAATGGAGAGAAAGCAGAATTAATATTTAAGTCCAGTGAAGGGTCACTGGACACGAAACGTTAACTTTGTTTTTATTCTCCATAGATACTTCCAGACTTGCTGAGTTTCTTCAGCAACTTCTGATTTTGTTTCAGATTTTAAAGCATCCGCAGTCCTTTGTTTTTCATTTAGTGAATCCTCCTTCGCTACTTGTTTTTCCCCACTCTGCAAATGTTGCTTCTGTTGGTAAGCATTTATCTTCCTTTTGAAAGTTACCATCAAGTTTCCTTTCAGCACTCTTGCAGAGGACTGCATTACATGTTAGAACAATTGGCTACCTCATAAAGAAATTCTCCTCACTTCCCATCAGGTTCCTCTGTGAATTAACTTAGTGTTTACAGCTTCTGATTTACATACATTTATGCTTTTGGAAACTATTCCACATATACTCTATGAAGATCCTTTACCATTTCCCATTCATGTTCTCTGTTCTCAGGAAAGAAATTCCAACATCAGTAATCTCTCCACTGAACAAAAAGACCCAATAAACCAACACTGCATTTGAGAAATCCTACAGTTCAAAGAAAAATATTGATAGAGGGAAGAAAATAGAAACCGAGGAAGTTCAGATTGTTTTCTCAATGACCAAACTGTATTCCAAAGCAGCTCAGGTGAAGTAGCTGTATAAAACTTTAGTTAAATCACATTTGGAGGATTGTGTGCAGTTCTGGACATCACACTATCAGAAGATTGTGCAGACTTTGGATAGGGTGCAAAATAGGTTTACCAAGATGTTGCTTCAAGGAGAGGGTGGACAAACTTTCATTGTTTTCACTACAGCATTGTTGGGAGAGGGATTACCTGATCGAAGTACGTAAATTGATGACAGGCATGAACAGGGAGAATAGCCAGAGTCTTTTGTTCCCAGATAAAAATGTCAAATAGTAGGGGGCATAGATTTAAGGTGAGAGAGGCAAAGCTTAAGGAGATAGGTGACACAAGTGTTTTTTTTTAACACAGAGGGTGATTGATGCCTGGAACATGCTGCCATGGGAGGTGGTTGAAGCAGATAGGTTAGCAACATTTAAGAGGAATTTAGACAGATACATGAACAGGCAGGGAAGAGAGGGATATAGACCATGTGGAGGTAGATGAGGTTAGTTTAGAATAATCTCATGGTCAGCACAAATACGGTGGGTCAAAGGACCTGTTCGTATCCTGTACTGATCTATGTCTTATCACTGCCATATTACGTTATATAATTACGACACCAGACTTATTATGGATCCAAGGGAAAATTCACTGAGGGACCCTGCTGGTCTAAGTCATGGTTTCCTTGTCAAGTAAGTTTATCATTATCAAGGCTTGTGTAAAGATTTGTAGCTTGGGTGCCAGTTGTCGTGGTTGTGGGTATGTTTGCTGAGTTGAGAAGTTGATTTGCAGACACTTCATCCCCTGTCTAGGTGACATCTTTAGTGCTTTGGAGCTACCTGTGAAGCATTGCTGTACTGTCTCTTCTGGAGTTTATTTGGTTCAGTTTCTGCTTCCATTTCTGTTTCCACTTGCAAGTTATTCATTGCAGTGGCCGGTATGTTGGGTCCAGGTCAATGTGTTTGTTGAGAGAGTCTGTGGGTGAGTGCCATGCTTCGAGGAATTCTCTAGCTGTTCTGTGTTTAGCTTCTTATATGATTGTTGTGCTGTCCCAGTAGAATTTATGGTCCCTGTCACCAGTGTGTATGGCTGGTCATGGCGTTTAGTGACTATTTGGTGCGGATCATTAGTTGTCTGCCTGTTTGTCCTATATAGGGTTTTATGTAGACTTTGCATGGAATCTTGTAAATTACATTAGTCTTGCACATGATAGGTATCAGTTCTTTTGTCCAGGTGAGCTGTTGTCTGAGTGTGACTGCCGGTTTATGGGCTGTCATGGATCCCAGTGGTCAGAGAAGTCTGGCTGTCAGTTCCAAAACGTTTTCTGATATAAGATAACGTGGCTAATGAGTTAGGTCATGGCATGTCCTTGTCACTTTTTTTTTGTCTGTTATACATTTGTGGATGCAGTGGCAGGGCTATCAGTTCTTGGCGAATGCTCTGTAGTGGTATTCTTCGTCCCTTCATAGGTTGGGAGTGCTGCAGGGTGTTGCAGCCCTCTTGAACAGTGTTCCAATGCAGCTTCTCTTTTGTGTGCTTGAGTGGTTGCTGGTGTACTTCAGGACCTGGTCAGCTTGTGTGGCTTTCCTGTACACTTTTATGGTGCATTCACTGTTATGCATACACACAGATGACAGGGACCACAAATTCGACTGGAACAGCATAACAATAATAGGACAAGCTAAACAGAGGACAGCCAGAGAATTTCTAGAAGCATGGCACTCATCCATAGACTACATCAACAAGCGCATCGACTTGGACCCAATATACTAGCCACTACAATGAACAACCAGAACCAGCAACCGGAAATGGTAGCAGAAGGCACAGTACAGCAACGTTTTACATGAGGCTCCAAAGCACTGAAGATGTCATCTAGACAGGGGACGAAACATCCGCAAATCAACTTTCCAGCTTGACAAACATACTCACAACCACCACAGTTTATTATTATGCTCCAATGAGAAAAATGTCTGATAATCAATCTGCTGACTGTAAATACCAAAAGCCATCACATGGTGCCGAGTAAACTATGTAACACTTTGAAATGGAGAATGAACTCTATGGGAGGAAGATAAGATTTAATAAGACCATTTAGCCCAATAGGTTAGATCTAACATTCAATGATTTCACGGCTGATCTGATAATCCTCAAATCCACTTTCCTGTCTTTACCTCATAACCATGGATCATTTCCTATTTAAAAATACAATTCAATATACTTAACAATTTGGCTTCATCTGCCCTCTGGAGAAAATACTTTCACAATAGTCTGAGAGAAGAAATTCTTCCTAATCTCTGACTTAAATGAGTGGTGCCTTATTTGGATGTGATGGCCACTGGCCCAGACTTATGGAGACAAAATTCTCTGCATCTACCCTGTAAAGTCCCCTAAAAATCTTCAATACGATGGCCCAGATTCTTTAAAATTCCAATGAGTACAGGTCCAACTGACTCAAACTCTCCTCATAAGACAGTCCCTTAACTCTGTCTTAAATGTCCAACCCTTTTTTTTTAGATTATGCTCTCTGGTCCCAAGCTCTTCTACAACAGGAAACAACCTCTCCACATCAAGTCCTAAGAATTTTGTTTGATTCAACAAGGTCACCTCTCATTCTTCTAAATTCCAAAGAATACAAGCCCAATCTATTTAACCTCTCCTCATACGATAATCCCTCTATATCCAGTATAAACCCAAAGAACTGTAGATGCTGTAAATCAGAAACAAAAATAGCAAATGTTGGAGAAGTGCAACAGGTCTGGCAGCATCTGTGGAAAGAAATCAGTTTTAATGTTTCAGGTCCAGTGACCCGAAACAGTAAATAAGATTTCTCTCCAGACTTCTGCCAGAACTACTGAGCTTTTACAGGATTTTCTGCTTTCGTCCATTTAAATCCAGTACCAGATTAGTGAACCTCCTCTGGACTACCTGCAATGTCAGTTTATGTTTCTTTAGATAAAGGACTCAAAAGAATTCACAGTATTCCAGCTGTGGTCTGAGTAGTGCATTGTATAGTTTTAGCAAGACAGTCCTATTTTTATTCTTCATTCCCTTTGAAATTAAGGTACTATTGCCTTTCAAAATTCCATTGTGCAGTTTGCATTCAATTTCATTGCCATTTGCAAAGCTCATATCTGGAATATGTATGAGATTAAACAGCACTCAGGCACTGGGTGCAATGGATATTCCTTTGGTTAGCAACTGAGAGTAATTTGTCAGTGTAAATTGCGTCTCCTCATGGGAATATCACAGGTAATGCCTGTGGCCCAAGAACATTGATAGCTATACAATTAGTTCAAGTCTTTCATTTAGCAGAATATCCTGGTTTGTTATGCTAAGCCAGAACAAATAGTTCTCAGAAGCAAAGTACAATTATGAGAGACGGAGAGAAATAATTGAGGACAGGATCGAACAGATATATTTTAAAGAAAATGATGCTTAACTAAGTAGCATATTATATGATACAAGAAGCAAATTGAGGGTGGGTGAATTAGACTTTAGCTTCCAAGGTTACCAAGAAGTGATTCACGGATATTGAACCTGGAATTGACAAAAGCAATCACGGAAGTTTCAATGATGATGGGAATGAGGTTGAGAGCAAAGTGCGCATTATGGTAGAAGTGAGGTGAGGTAATGCTTAAAATATATTGGATTTGGATATCCAGTATCAAATAGGACACAAAGACATTGTTGAATGTAGGCTGAGTGAATAATTGGCACAGTTTCTCTATCTGATGTGAACCACAGCTTTTTTTAGAAGGTGTGATGCTTCTGCAAACCAATATCTCACAGATCTAGCAATTGCAAAGCACAAAATAATCATGGAATTAAGGATGGTATCCGAAAGGCAAGTGAATGTAATCCAAAAAGAATTCCTTCTTCATTGGAAAACTACTAGATTGTGCAGGTTGTGCTGAAAAACATCCTTTGCTATTCTTCACCTTCGTTTTATTCTGTATCTTAGTTGAATGCTGACAAATTATCTCCTTACCATCTTTCCCCTCCAAGAATGCATTTTTCAGATTCTGTATCTATTCAGGAAAACTAAGGTCTAAATGCAACTTAACAGGTAGTTACAAAAATGAACGTCTGGAAGGAAGGCTCCAATTTTGTCACTGCTTAATGTGCAATGTTAATAATTAAAGCTTATTCGGAATGATAATTATAAAACTATTTTTAAATGAACTACTCCTGTTCAGCTATAATTATTGTATTGGCAATGTAGTCAACCATGATTGTACTGAATGATGGAGTAGGCTCAAAGGGCCGTCTGGTCTACTCCTGTTCTTATTTTCTATGCTTCGATTTCAAAACAGCAACTAAATTAAAAGAAATTGGAGAAAAACATAATTGGAGAAATTATCTCTGTCAAACACTCGATAAATTTTAGACATGAATTTCATGCCAACAACTTTTCCACATTTTGTAGTATATTGTTCCTTCAAACTTACAGAATTGGTTAAATTTCTATCTCCAATTGTAATTAACTGTATGGCAATCTCAGATTGCAACTCCTACATTGCCAGCATGGCAGTCATTTTTGGGTTGCTGTGACTTATTAGGGCTTCCACATAATGATTTGGGAACATGGGTTGTTTCTGTTGTAGCTGCAGTTCCAAAACAGAATCCAAAAACAGAATGCAGCTGGTGAGGTTTACAACAATATCATTTTTGGCAAAGTAATGATAGCTATTTCTGCCACATCAATATCACTTCCCATGGCGTCCATCAGCACAAGTTGCCAATGTTTCAGATACTATTCTAAGCAGCTGTGAGTTGAAGGCACTTCTTTTTGTGTCTGAGCTACTGTATTAGTATTTCCAAAATAGAAAGTTAGAGGCTTGCCATTGTCTGGCGCACAGTGGGGTGGGAAGGGGGTTCTCTCTTGGAAGGTTCTCCCACTTCCGCAGGTGGTGAACTCCTGTGGAGATCTTGTAGGGAAAGCTCCATTTTGTTCTTTCCCTCTATTTTGATAGGAATTCTAGAAATGAGACCATTCTCTTCTTTCACATCCTCTGCAGCTCTCTCTACCATTCTAGCACTTATCCTGGGTTTTCAAACCCCTTATCCAATATCATGACTAAGACTTAATTTGAGTGAGAAATCACTTGTCCCACAATCAACATGTGAACATATAAATAAAGAACAACAGAAGGTGCCTGGTTCCTTCAAGTCTGTCTACCATTCAATAAGATCATGGCTGATCTGATCTGGACCTCAACTCTACATTCTTGCATATTTGCAATAATCTTTCATCCACTTTGTAACCAAGAATTCATCAAGTATGGCCTTAAAAATGTTTAAAGACTCTGCATTCCCTGTGTTTTGAGGAAGGGAATTCCAAACACTCTCAACCCTCTGGGAGAAAGTAAATTGCTTCCTTAACTCAGTTTTAAAATATGGGAGTGTCCATTTTAAACAATGACTCTAGATCATGATTCGTCCACAAGAGGAAACATCCTTTCCACATCCACCCAGTCAAAGCCCCTCAGGATCTTATGTTTCAATTAAGCTGACTCATCAAAACACGAGAGGATACAGACTTAGCCTGTCTAGCCCTTCCTCATGAGGCAATCTGCTTATTCCAGGTATGTCTCCTAAACCCAATCTGAACTGCTTCCAATGCAGTCAAGGTTGGCATATGAGAAGGGTCAAAGAGGAGCATTTCTTTCAAAGCTCCCATTCTCAACTCCCATTTGCACAGCTGTGGAATGAACTTCTAAATAGGTAATTAGCCATAATCCTTGAGAGACCATTGTTTCACCTTCTTTTAGAGAGAGAGAAAAATCTTGAGAGGCACTCTTCATCAATCACGGGTATTATGTGAGATCAAAAGCCTCCAGAAACATCCACAGTCAATATAAGATTGAACCCATACTATAATTGTACACCACACTCTACTCATCTAGGCTAAACAATCCAAGGCTACCTTTTATAGTTTTGTGATGATACTTAGAACATCTTCATTTAATTCTTCACTTCCACGTTTTGACATTTGATACTTTGTAGCTTTCATGTGTCAATTTGTTAAATTTTAATTCCCTTTAACTCACTGCTGAGAATTTATGAGGGCTGCTGCTCAGAACAAGGAATGATCTGTAATTATCTAATTCTGTAACAAGAGACTGGAACCACAGAAGAACAAAGAGAGACTAATGTTATTGCTGAACACCCTATTAAACAAAAGCATGGAAGCAACAAGCAGCACATGTAGCAAGGGCAGGCATGAAGTAAGCAACAATGAATGGAAAAAAACTAGAGCAAAAACAAACAAACAATTACTCACATCATGACTGAGAATCTCTGTCTGTGTGGACTTGTCTGCTCGTGAGGAATGTGCCCTTCGATTGCGATCCTGTGACAGAAATTGGACATTGTTTGTGACTGGCAACCATAAGACATTGCCATGCATTGAAATAACACCATTAATACCTCAAATCCTTCACAGCCAGCAATATCAAACAAAAGTTGTACATGGAGCCATGAAAGGAGATATTAGGACAGGTGGCTGAATAAAGGATCAAAGAGATCATTTTGAAGGAGCACCTGAAAGGTGGAATGGTTTAAGAAGGCAATTCCAGGATTTAGAATCTCACCAATGATAGAGAAATGAATATTCAGTAAAACACAAACAAATCTTACAGACATTTTAATTTCAAAGTCTCAAAAGTACATTGACTATACAAGTAAGTGAGCCATTTTTTGTGATGATGTTCATTTTGCTACTTGTCCACCAACAGCATAGGAGAGAAATATATAGTTTAAATTGTGTAAAGAAAAGAAAACAAATTGCAGTAAAATGGCTCCTGTCATGATCTCATGATACTTTCCGCAGCTAATGAAATAGTCTGATATTTAATGGGTATGACTGAGGGCCCATTCAATAGGTAGAGGTGAAAACCCTTCAGCAACTAGGATCAGTTTTGCAATTAAATCCCCATCAGGCAATCAGCTAGCTGTCATCAGGGTTCCTGGCTGAAAATGTGTTGCTGGAAAAGCGCAGCAGGTCAGGCAGCATCCAAGGAACAGGAAATTCGATGTTTCGGGCATAAGCCCTTCATCAGGAGGGCTTATGCCCAAAACGTCGAATTTCCTGTTCCTTGGATGCTGCCTGACCTGCTGCGCTTTTCCAGCAACACATTTTCAGCTCTGATCTCCAGCATCTGCAGACCTCACTTTCTCCATCAGGGTTCCTGGGCCCTGTAAAGTGAATTCCCTCCTCCAACCAGAAGCCAGCAGCGCCATTAAGAAAGTTGGTCACTGCTGGTACTGAAGGAGAAGGATTATGTGCAGAGCCTTGGAATGCAGGGGTGAGCTTACCTAGGCCCATGAGGCAGCCTCAGTTCGGATCAGACTGGAAAAGGGCAGCTGATTAAAGGAGATGACTTTGCTCTTTCCTGAATTATGCCTTTGGATCTATTACCCCACTTGAGGGTGCAAACTCAGTTTAATGTAGCAAGTCCAACACTGCAGCACTGGAGCATCATCTGAGATTGCATTCTGAAGGACCTGAAGTAGGATCGGAACTCACAACCTTCTGATTCCTGAAAATGCTGCCACTGTGCAAAGACTGACACTAACTTCCCTGCAACAGTTAGTTTCTATTTGGTTTCGTGAAGGCCTGGTCAACTTCAATACAGCACCAAGTCAGTGTCAAACATTTAAAACATGCTACAGACTCCAGAAACCTTATCAGCAGAACAAGGACATATCTGCTGATAGATGTAGCAATTGCTACGCACTGTAAAAGGTCATTAAACTGAATCAACACACCCGCAATGTTTTAATTGTGTCAACTCCACCTCGCTGACTTCCCATCAGATCCCTCAGTCTTTTTGTTATGTACCCTTTACCAAGATATATTCTACATATATTGTGATTTCAATTGTTCTTTACATGACCAGCTGTCAGCCTTTTGCACAATCTAACGCCAGAAGGGGGTTGTATGTTTGAAAAAGAAAGACATTCATGAATATTACAATAGTCTTATTTTAAAACAAAAATATAGCCACAGTGAATGAGCATAGATCTGTTTCATTTCCAGTTCAGAATTACTGGCAGTCATCAAAAGACTCAAGTTGTTTGACTTGAAGGTGGATGTGTGGCAACATTACCTGCAAAATAAAAGGTAAAGTCACCATATTTCTACTCTTCAATTCAAGAGAGAGTGATGACTGGTGATGAATTTAACCTAATGGTCACTATGCCTCAGGTGAGGAGCAAGGTTGAAGACAAATAATTCATGGCGGCCTTAGTCAGTGCACGAATTGAACACACACAGTTACCATTATCAGCCATCCATGCTTACCAAGCTAAACTGACCCCTACAAGATTTCAGTCAAAAGACAGACAGAAGTTATGCCTCTCCTTGGACAGTTTTATCCTAAGGTTCCTTGCAGGAGAATGAAAATGTTCACAACAAAATGGTGAACAACGCATCCAATGGGCTCTGCCTGTGCTGTGCCTGAAAAAAAACCACACCTCCTGAAGCTACGATTCAGGATAAAGAAGTGGTTTGATGAGCTTGTGACAGTATCTAGAACCTCCCACACCATGAATTCAATTCAGCACGAGCTAGCTGATGGATGGTGGGGTGAAGTCCTCATTGGATATGGGCATCACTTGCCACGCCAGCATTTATTGCCTATCCCTAATTGTTAACAATTAGCCATATAGGGCTTCACTTATCGCTTACTTCTTTAACCCTTCTTACCCTTTGTCTTCAGTATATATACCTTTTCCTAGCTACTATCAGTTCTGAAGAAGGGTCACTGGATCCAAAACATTAACTCTGCTTTCTCTCCACAGATGCTGCCAGACCTGCCGAGTTTCTCCATCATTTTCTATACATGTTTGAGATTTCCAACATTCACAGTTCTTTGTTTCATATTATTACACTGAGAAATAACTTGGCACTGGTTGGCAGGAAAACAATGGGAAGTCCTTCCAGAATGACTGCTAGATGTCATCCTAGTCCTTGATGAATTTGCAAGGAGTGGTCTGCCCTTAGAAATCAACAGCTGGTCCCATAGCAAAGAGCAAGCACTGAAGCCAGTCATGCCCCAGTCAAAGGTACCTTTCCCCAGCATTGAGATTTTCTGCAATGTTGCAGAAGCAGACTTCTATCAGGAGGTAGGAGACAAATTGGTAGTTAGCATTGGACATGGGGCTTGGGGATGCACAACTTAAAATGGTAGAGGAGCTGCCACAGATACTCTTCTGAGAAGGGTTAACAGTCTAGTCTGAGCTCCCATGAAACACCCATACATCAATCGCATGCCTGAAATAATGTTGAGTGAATATCCACCATTTTGAGAACCCTTCCCTTCTCTATAAGTTCTCACAGAGAGACTAGCAAACAGGCACTACTATTGCCTTCCTGTTGGGTTTCCTGCTTCGTGGGTCAGCTCGCGATAAATGTGTAGGTGGTTGAGAATGAAATCATTTCATGTGGAGCTACTTCAATGGTTGAGCTTGAACTAATTACAGTACATGGTCCTGGCTCATAGTGCAAAGGTCCCAATCCATAGAAAAATCGAGAAAACATTTTTATGAATTGCTGATTAAAACTGGGGTCTCTGAAACTACAAGAAATAATACAGAAGGAGCAGCACTGAAAAAGGCTATTTGAACATCATAACCAGAACAAAGGGAGATGGTTGTGGTTGGTGAGGTCAGTTATTTCAGTTTCAGGACATCTCTGCTGTTCCTCAGGGTAGTGTTCAGGGCCTAACTGCAGCTTCTTCATCAAGAACCTCCCTTCATGATAAGGTCAGAAGTGGGATGTTTGCTGATGATTGCATAATGTTCAGCACCATTTGCAACTCCTCAGATATTGAAGCAGCCCATGTTCGAATACACCAAAATCTGGAAAATATTTAGGTTTGGGCAAGTGACATTTACACCACAGAAGTGCCAGACAGTGATCACCTTCATCAAGAGAGAATTTAACCACCCTGCCCCTTGATATTCAGTGTCAGTACTTTCACTGAATTCTAAACTATCAACATCCTAGAATTACCATTGATCAAAAACTGAAATGGACAAGCTGTATAAAGATAGTGGCTACAACATCAGGTCAAAGATGAGGGATTCTGCAGTGAGTAACTCATCCCCGACTTCGCGTAGCCTGTCCCCCATCTGCAACATCCAATGAGGAGTGTGATGGAATACTCCCCACTTGCCTGGATGAGTGCAGCTCCAACTACACTACAATGCATACTGTTTGACAGGCACCACATCTACAAACACCCACTACTTTCCACCACCAATGCTCAGTAGCAGCAGTACCTTCCACAATATGAACTTCAGAAATTTAACAAAGCACTTAGATAGTACATTCTAAACCGACTACTGTAATCATACCGAAGGACAAGGGCAGCAGATATATAAGAACACCATCACCTGCAAGTTCCCCTCTGAGTCTTTCATCATCTAGACTTGGAAATATATCACCATTCCTTCAGTGTCACTGGGTCAAAATACTGGAATTTCCTCCATAACAGCATTGTGGATGTTGCAGTGGTTCCAGAAGGCAGCTCCCCATCACCTTATCAAGGGTAACTCGGGAGAGGCAATAAATGTTGGCTCAGACAGAAATGTCCACATCCTACAAATGACTGAAGAAAGTGCTGACATTTATGTTGCACGAGCCTTTACTCCTCCCACTTCATCCAACTCTGTCAGTGAGATTAGTTTCATTCTTTTCCCATCATGTATCTACCAAGCTTCCTCTCAAAGGCTTAAAGTTACTCAATGCAACCATTCCATATAAAGTTTCACAAGCTTCGTACATTCCAGTCATGACACAATATTTATTGTCATCCACATTGGTTTTCCACATGCATAAAATACATCAACAATTTTGAAAACCCTTCCACCAGCTCACACCTCTGCCTTCCAGCCCATTTCAAAACCTTTCCAACCCATTTCCAACCTTTCTAAATAGAATTACTTTCTCAGTCCTGGTATCAAATTTATATTTGTCATTAACAATTTTTTTAAAAATTGAATATTCTGATATATAGTTATATTTTTGAAACTTAATCATATAACAAATAATATTTAAAACAAAACAAAATTACAGGATTTATGATAATTAAGTGCAAAGCCATAAATTTCAAGGATACAAATTACAATTCAATTACTAAATGCACTTTGGTGAATCCTGAAAACCATTTACTTATAAAATTAGTTGTGTTGTCACAGTTGGACTTTGTACACCTACATTGTCTAGCCTACACTGAGGCAGCACGATTCCAAACTCATATGACTAACTGGAGTTTGCACATTCTCCCTATGTCTGTGTGAGCTTCCTCCCTCAGTCCAAAGATGTACAAGTTAGGTGGATTGATCATGCTAAATTGCTCATAGCATCCATGGATGTACAGGCTAAGAAGATTAGTCATGGGAAATGCAGCGATAGGGTGGGTCTGGGTGGGATGCTCTTCGGAGGGTCAATGTGGATTCAATGGGCTGAACATCCTGCTTTCACACTATTCTATGATTCTAAGCCTCCTACAATATTATAGTGGCATTCTGTTTCCACTATGCTACTGGTGTACAAACAGCCAGGAAAAATAACATCCTTTTTGAAAAAAAAGCAGGAACAACTCATTATTTTTGTCAGCACATTTTAGAAATGTCAAATATTACGAGACATCAGTTCATGGTAAAAGGGTTTAAGTGTAATGGAGATGGAAGAAACATGCTTTTTTTACACAGAGAGAGATAAGCGTCTGGAATGAGCTGCCAGAGTTGAAGAAGGTGGAAACAATAGCGATGTTTAAGAAGCATTGTGATGAATAAAGAAATAGGAAGGGAATATAGGGATACGAAACAGAGAGGTAAAAGGTTTTTAGTTTAGAAAGGAATCATGTGTCAATGCAGTCTTGGTTGGGCGAAGGGCCTGTCCCTGAGCTGTGCTGTTCTTTGTTCTTTCTTACTGCATCTCTGGCTCCAAAGTGGTATTAATTGTCAAAAGGACGGTTATTCATGAATGGAATAAACTTGCTGTGCATGCTGATAAGACCCTGTACTCACTAAGGTAAATGTCCAGCTGTCTTGCAGAGAAACAAGAATCACAATCATTTCTGTTGACAGTTTTAATATATAACATTCAGAACTATTAAAGTTTTAGAGGTCTTTTTTGCAGGGATCTCTTTCAAATCTATAATAAAACCCATAAAAGTGACTTAGAATATTGCTTTATCACTGGATATATTATTGAAGCTCTTTTCCTGAGCATAAATAATTCATAACTCAGGAGCGCTTCAAGCAAGTGTGAACTGCAAGGGTCTTTTGCACAATTGAAGAAATACTTGGAATGCATAATCAAGAATGGGATAATCCATTTATTCTGTATTATTATTCTGATTCAACCCTGGTTTCATTTTGTAATGGTGAAAGATAAGAGACGAAAATTAACAACCAATACTTTTCAATGGAATACGAAAATGCAAATAAAAAGATTGATTTTAATTGCATTATTATTGTTTCTTCATTCTTAAATGGTTCTTGTTCATCTCTAGTTTCACAGTAAAATTAATAATTGTTGGTGTGCAATGATTCCAGGTGTAATGTTTGCAAATTAGAGGGGCACTGAAGCTGAATATAATAAAACTATTATTTTAGTTCCCCTTGTTTTTGCAGCCTGTCCTTCACACGGAGGGTTATATGAATCTGCAACCAGCTCAGTTGCCTTGGAATCAAGGACAGCACTAACAACAGTGTACAGTTGGGAATTGCGCAAGCAGTCATGTGAAGTAAGAAGTGGTGTATTTGGAGACTAACAGCATGACGGCCACAGTGGTGATAGACAGCCCCCGAGAATGTTTGTGGCAGAATATGACAAACCACTAATTGCAACCGCAACCCCCCCACCATACCCCACGCTATCCCAACCACATCTCCACCTCTACTGAGGCAGCGCATAACAATGTAAGAACTGCAGCACCATTTAATACTGTCATGGTTGATCTCATCTCGACTGCAGCTCTACTTTCCTGCCCACTCCTCATGATCCTCTAACCCATTATTACTTAAAAATCTGTCTATCTCCTCTTCAAACTTAAACAGAAATTTCCGAGAAAACTCAGCAGGTCTGTGCAGAGATAGCAGAGTCAACATTCCAAAGAAGGGTCACAGGACCCAAACTTTTGGCTCTGCTTTCTTTCTACAGACTTTCCAGATCTGTTGAGTTTATCCAGTAATTTCTGTTTTTTTTTGTTTCAGATTTCTGGTTTTTATTCTCTTTACATTTATTCAGTGTTCCAACATTCACTGCACTTTGGGGTGATGAATTCAGAAGTTGAATGATCTTTGAAAGGAGTAATTCTCTTGATCTCTGATTTAAGTCTGCCACCGCTTTGCCTGAAACCAAGACCTCTCCTTCTAGATAAGTCTACAAGGGGAAGCATTCCATTCTGCCTCGACCTTAATCTCCTTTAATATGCTGCATACTTCAATTCAATCTACTCTCACTCTTCTAAACTATTGTGAGCATTGACCTAAATTGCTCAATACCTCCTCACAAGACAAGCTGCAATAATATGGCAACAATGGAGAGGTCAGATGGAACAGAACATATCTTTTCTTTGTTAAGTCCCCAAAGAGATCATATAGTCATCCAACTAATGGTTAATTAATACAAGAGAGAAAGAGGAAAAGACGGTGGGGGGAGGTCACCCTGGAATATTATTGAACAGAAAAAGCTCTTTGGTCAAGTATGTGTTGTGACATCACCCTATAATGCTCCAAAGTCCAACTCCACTCTCACACTCATTCTTCGCCTTCTTGTATGTTGCAAGATGGTGGCAAAGTAGAACACTCCAGCCGGAGCTCGTTCTCGTCTACCCGCTCTTCCTCTTTTCTTCTCACTCTTCTCTCTCATCTCTTTTCTTTTCCCCTGGTTTTCCTTCTTCTCCTTCTTCTTTTCTTCTCTTTGACTCCTGGACGTCAGTAACGATTCCTGGGCTTTGGCGAGTGACAATTCCCAGGCTTTGGAGACAGACTCCTGGCCTGGTGCAGTGGCCTGCCAGCATTGGCTTGGAAACCTCTCAATCTGTTGCAGTGGCCTCTTTCTGTAGGATGTGACGAACTCCTGGCCTCCTGCAACAGCCTCCCAGTGAGACAGTGGCTGGCATGAGCTAGGGCCCAGTGTGAACTGGAAGCTAAGTGTCAGCGTAGTCTGCTGCATTAAACCCTTTTCTGTAATGTTGAACATCTTACTATGTAACAAATCTATTCACAAAAGAAGCTGTGCTTAAACACTTCTGTTATCTAAGTCAGTGCTGTAACTGGGCGACACAAACTTTTCACTATACTTACAGCATACATGAGAATAGAGGCTATTCTATTGAAGAAGATACTCACTTCAACAGATATTGATTCAGAAACGCATTTGTGCAATTTCCTGTCACATTCAAAGAATTCCATGATCTAACCTTCCACTGTCACTTTTGACGCAATCTTGCTGTTACCATTTTGTTAATAATCCTAAATGCATTTAGTCACCCATTATCTTTCCCAGCTCGACTGAAAGTAGTTCTAAGTAAACATCATACAATGAATACAAGACACAAATAAGAACATTAATAGCTGCTCACATTATTTTTTGCACATTACCTTTAATTAAACTTTACCTTGACCCCATATTGATTTCAGTTTTATATATCAAACACGTCCATCATTCCTTGAAACTGAACTGCACATCCATCTGTCCATTTCACATATATACCAAGGTGCAACAAGCTTTTAAATAATTATTGATCAATAACTGAACTTTTCTTCTACAGTATTGCAAATGATAGATAGGGTTTCAATAGGAAAGGGAAAAAAAAGGTTATGGGGAAAAGACAGCAAACTGGAGTTGAGGATTATTGGATCAGCCAAAATCTCATCGAATGGCTGAGGAGACTTGATGAGCTGAATGGCCTACTTCTACATCTTATATTCCAACCTGTCCAAGCAGTATAGGAATAGCAGCAAGTCAATGACAATGGAGTCACCCTGTCACTCAATTGCACATTGTAGCCACCAGACCATGTACTGAGACCTATGGAGAAATCTTACAGTTCCCCCTCCAGTGGGTTTGGAACTCAGAAAATGTAATAAGTGGCCTGCCTGCTACCTACCCTGCACACAGTGAATTCTCTCCTATCTTACATGGGGCTGGTACAGGAATTGGGTATCTGCCTGCTCTGGGACTGATCAAGGAATTGCCAGCAACTCTCTATGTTGGGACTTCCTGCCCAGGCAAGAATGGAAATCATTCCCTCAGCCAGTTTATGCCGCACTGAGCATTCAATGGTTACAAAGTGGAGGTGTATTCACCCTTAGCTCTTGAAGATGAGGCGGGAAATATCAGGATCCACATGATCCTGCCTGATGTCTAATTTAGAGGATAGCACACTGGGCATGAGTGGTAAAGATAATGCAGCTGTCTGCTTACTGGAGCAGGAGGCCATGTCAGAGGTCTGCTGAGTTAGACATTTAAGTGCATTTTAATGGGATAGTCTAGAGAAGGATGGTAATGGAAATGCATAATTAAATGCTTAGGGTATTGAGAAGGCCATGAAAAAGCCTTTGGTAAATATCAATGTCAGGAGTCTGGATCCAATTTGATATAGGACTTGCACAATACTTGAAACCCTCCGGCCAGGTAGTGCTAGCCAATTCTATTCACAGGGTTATGGTCCCAAAGTAATGATGCAGCATATGACAGCTGGTGTTGCTGCTTCATTAGCAGCACCAACAGCAACCAACCAAACACTTGAACGCTGCAGCAGTAGCTCAGACTTTTCTTCATTAATTCACAGGATGTGAGATCCACTGGCTGGACCAGCATTTACTGCCTGTACCTGGCTGCTCCTGAAAGGGTGGTAGTCTTCTTAATCCACAGCAGCCCCTGTTGCTATGGGTAGAACCATAGGGGCACTACCCTGGGAATTGAAGGACTTTAGCTGAGTGATACAAATATACAAGTCAGGTTGGTGAGTGACTCAGAGGGGTGATGTTCCCAGGTATCTGCTGCCCTTCTGCTTCTAGTGGAATGATTATGGGTTTGGAATATGTTGTTTAAGTAATTTATAAGAATTTCTAAAGTGCATGTTGTAGATGCCGTGTCGGGTGGCATGATGGCACAGTGGTTAGCACTGCTGTCTCACAGTGCCTGAGACCCGGGTTCAATTCCCGACTCAGGCGACTGACTGTGTGGAGTTTGCACGTTCTCCCCGTGTCTGCGTGGGTTTCCTCCGGGTGCTCCGGTTTCCTCCCACAGTCCAAAGATGTGCGGGTCAGGTGAATTGGCCATGCTAAATTGCCCGTAGTGTTAGGTAAGGGGTAAATGTAGGGGTATGGGTGAGCCGCGCTTCGGCGGGTCGGTGTGGGCTTGTTGGGCCGAAGGGCCTGTTTCCACAATGTAAGTAATCTAATCTAATCAAAAGTAATCTAATCTAGATGGTACACATACTGGGTGTCTTTAGTGAAGGCAGTGGATGCTTATGGATGTGGTGCCAATCAAGTGGCTGCTTTGTACTGGATGCTGTCAAGCTTCTTGAGTGCTGTTGGAGTTGTACTCATCCAGGTAAGTGGGGAATATTCCATTATTCATGGGACTTGAAGATGGTGGACAGGCTTTGGGTAATTAGGAGGTGAGATACTGCAGAATGTTTAGTCTCTGACCTGGTCTTGTAGCCTCTGTCTTTGCATGACAAGTTCAGTTAAAGGAGAGAGGGAGAAAGGTAGGAGAGTGCACGACAGATAGGTAAAAGCAATGACTGCAGGTGCTGGAAACCAGATTCTGGATTAGAGTGGTGCTGGAACAGCACAGCAGTTCAGGTAGCATCCGAGGAACAGGAAAATCGACATTTTGGGCAAAAGCCCTTCACCAGGAATACAGCTTTATTAAATTCATTGATGCGTGGGTGGAGGGGGATGAAGGTGAGCCCTTTGCTGAGGACTAATCGTTTGTCGTCAGTGAGGGGGAGGTCTGGAGGGATGGTGAAAACTCGACAGGGCTGGGAGCTGGGATCTGGTGTGGGTGTGGAGCTGGGAGTAGGGGCGGAGCCTGTAACTGGAGTGGGTGTGGTGGTGCGGGGAATGGGGGTGGAATCATGAGCAGGGGTGGTGTTCCCCTCAGGGTATTCCTGATGAAGGGCGTTTGCCTGAAACGTCAATTTTCCTGCTCCTCGGATGCTACCTGAACTGCTGTGCTTTTCCAGCACCACTCGAATCGAGAGTGCAGGACAGATAAACAAACTTGCATTTACATATTAGCTCTATAATTGCAGTTATGCTCCTGCAATTGCAATCTTGAGGACTGGTCTAATGATCACCATAGCAGTTGTAACTTCATTTTATTTCATAAATCTGGAGTAAGCAGTTAGTATCAGTCATGGTGACCATATTAACACTGGATTGTTGGATAATAAACATGCATTTCACCAACAAACATCTGAGAAGAAAATTTGCCATCTACACCAAACTGACTAAATATGTGACTTTAGACACTTAATTGCGATTGACTCTTAACACCCCACCTGAAATGGCCAAGCAATTCTTTCATTATGAAGAAGGCTTCCCACCGCTATGTTTTAAGGGAAGTCAGGAATTGGGCAAGAATTGTTGGCTCACAGTGATGAGAAAATCATGATGTCAGAACAAACTAGAGCCAAAGCAATGCATAGCATAAACTAATTTAGACATAGCAAGAGATAAATAATGACCAAATCATTGTGGTATGATTTGAGAGACAGAAATTGACTAGGACACCAAGGAGAATTCTACAGCTCTTCAAATCAATGCATCTGAGAGAAGTTGACAGATTAACTCATCTGAATGAAGGAGAACAGATGAGAAAATACTGAATTCTCATTGTCATGGGGTCATACAGCATGGAAACAGACCCTTCGGCCCAACCAGTCCATGCCAAACATAAACCTAAACTAAACTAGTCCCACCTGCTTATTTCTGGCCTATATCCCTCAAAACCTTTCCTTTTCATATTGTCATTGTAACCACATCTACCACTTGCTCAGGAAGTTCATTCCACATGTAGATGATGAGGAGTCCTGCTATGAGATGAGGTGACTGGGTTGAAAACCGCTATGAAGTGAGAAAAAATTGAGAGGAGAATGTCATCTTTAAACAAAAAGTGATGGGAGAGAAGAAACAAGCCTTTATAACGTGAGCTGGTTTCTGGTCATTCTGATTATTATGTGGGAGAAAACAACTTATCAAGTCAGTTTGAGCAAAGATGGAAATTCAATAATCTACATTAATCCACAATTTTCAAGCAACATCCTCGAGTGGATTCACATTATTATTTCCTGAAACTCCCAGTTGTTTAAGTGATGGAATTCTGGCTATACCTGTAAGAGCCTATCTATCCAGCTGACCCATCAGTGGCTTTTGGGCAACTGATATACTGCAGGTCCACAGGCAAGGACCTTTCTCCATATCAGTAACACCCTACAATGTTATAAGTTGTCACATTTTTCTGGCAATCCACTTTTCAGATCTAAGTGTCATGATGCAAAGACCTAAAACTGAAAACTGATTAGGAGCAAGACAGAGTTCAACCATTATTCCAGTCCATTGTGAACTAATTGGATCATAACAAGCAACTGGTTCTTTGAAATATATCTGCAATGCCAGTGGATTTTCAGAGAACTAGATTAATAAACACCCACAGAATCTGGTGTATCAAAATACATAGAAGCAAGTGTTGAAATTTGGTGACCTTCATGTTAACTGTCAATGGAGCACATAAATACAAAGATATTTAATCTAAACATGTGTATATGTTAGGGCAAGGTGGAGCAGAAGTCATGCATTTCATAGTATAATGGTTTTCAAAATTCAGTCCTACTTCAGCTTGCCTTGAGTTAAAGCAGGTAGCATGCTGAATGTTATCGTCCATTCAGGATAAATCTGAGAGCTGGAGACTACACAGAATTCCTTCATGGTTTGAATACATTGCCTCTATGTTCTGGTCAACATCTATCTGTCAATCTACATCAATCAAACACAGACTGTCCAGTCATGATCATATTGCTGTTGATGTTGCTGTGCATTAATTCAGTGACACCTTTTCTGCATAGCAACAATGACCACACCTCAAAGATATTCACTAGTTCTGAACCCTTTATGCACCTGTGAACAGAAATAAACAATGCTGCACATTACCAGCAACTGTACCCTCTACAGACGAAATGGCAGACTAATTAAATGATACGCAGCAAATGCATAGCTCTTCACTTGACTCTGGATTTTGCAATTGTTAAATAAATAACACTAAATGCAGGAATCAGTTCAGACACTGAAACATAGACTTAGGCAGTGATAGACATATTACTGATAAAGCTTTCTGTTTCTTAGGTTGAAGGATTCTAAGGATGATGCTCGCTCGCATTACATTCAGGTATCTTGTATCAATATCTAAAACTTCCTGTGTAAGTACTCAGTGTATTTCAAATGGTATGTACCCAGATATGTGATCAGTGATTTTTGAATCAATATAACCTACATTATGGTTGAGGCTCCCAAGAGGAACAGTAAAAGATTCCCGAGTCATATTCTATGATCAATAACCTAAATTGACGCTCACAGCTTCCTTCACCTATAATACAAACTGCTATATTGCTGTTCAATGCTTTTCCCAGTTTGATGGCAATGAATCCTCCACAGTTCCTCAGAACAATGTGCAAGGCTTCCAAGATCACTACAAGATTTCCTTTCCAAATATTGAAAACTCTCACTTTTCCCTCCTCCTCAGCTGTCATTCAGAATCAGGCAATTAAACCATCACTCGGGTGATGCCATCAATTGTCAGTAAGCCTCCCAAATTGAAGCTGATAAGAATCGTCACAGCCCCAGTAGCTGAATCAGGGAATATATTTGTTTTCATTTTCACACCAAAACCCACAAAGACAAAAAAGATCTTTTTTTCCCTCTGGACAAAAGAGGTTCATTTTCAATTCACGAAGGTCACAAAGATTCTTTTCTCCTGAATTCATCTTATACAGGTAAATGGGGGCAGAAAATGCATTAGCTGCTGGAAGGTGTCCAAACCATTGTTCCATCAATACAGTGCACACAAAGCACGTTGAATACAACTCTGACAAGGCATGTGCCACATCTGTGTCAATACAGGGGAACCGATGTATGTAAGCAAAGATATTTTATCATTTTTTATTACATATGAATGACAACCAAACTTTTACGCTTTGATATTTAAATCAGTATATCTAAAAAAGAACTGAGAAGTCAATTTGTCCTTTGTAATATTTGACAAATGTCTTCTTTAGTTCAGCATGAAAGGCTGATATAAAATCAGATATTCAGGAAAGTCAATGTTTCAAGGAGGGAGCTATTGAACAAAACCTCTCCTTCATCAACTCCTTCATTCAAGTAAAACATTTCAAGAAAACTTTTACAGGCATGTTTGGAGGAAGCTCTCAACTGATCTGATCTTCTTTCTTGTTTTACATTTTCTTTCGTGGTTCTGACTATAACAATTCAAACCCGACTCAATTGTCAAGATGATGGTGAGAAGATAATGGGGATGAAATTGATCATCATGGGTAAAAATAATCAATTTCACAGGGTTCTGTCCAGTTGTCAAAGGATGTCAAATTAGCAGGGAACAATGGTCATGCCTCCAACACAGCCAACTCCTGCCTTATTGGAAACTCACGAAAACACTCTGGTGGTATCAATAAAGGAAGGCTAGAAGACATTCACTGTAGGCAGAATAGAATACAATAGAAGTAATACATTGCCACATGTACTTTTACATGAAAAATACAGTGAAAAGCTTTCTAAATTGCCCCACCATAATGCCAGATAATATCAATGACAGAAGTCATACATAATAATAAAAGAAAATTAAAATTAAGACAAAGTTCATCACAGTTAAGTTAATGGCTCCTGAGCCCGGGGAAAGCTGGTAAATGATTAATGGAGAGGCAGTCAGGGATGAGAATGCTATGCCAGGACACGCTTGGATGTGACACCAAACTGGGCCATTGGAATATTGGGCCAGAAACCTCTGGCAAAGAAGACCGCCATGCTGGGTCAGGATAGCCACACCAGGTTGCTGGAAGCCACCTCATTGGTGGATCAGGAGAAGCCTCCCATTTCACATCGAACACTCCAGACATTGCCTCCAATCCACCATCTGTCCCCTTCACCAATGCTTCTGCTCCTTCAGCTGCGTGGGCCTAGCTGTGACCTGGAGCCTCGGCCCACCTGAAGGCCTAGACTGGGAAGCCAACTCAGGAGCTGTTCTTCACTCGAGAGGAGACTTGAGACTGAGGTGGATCAGCGTCTGACTTGTCTTGGCATTGCTGCCACTGCCACCGGAAGTTAAGGAGGAGATAATAAATAGCAGCTGTATTCGACATGCAATGTTTGGCTAAATGTTACAAAGCTAACTCTGATGAAAAGATTAGAATGTGTTCTTACGTTTGTAACTGTATAATTCTCTAAAACGTTTACAGACAAGAAAAAGTAGTGACTGAATGTGTGTGAATATCTCACTACCTCAGCTGTTACATACAGTTTATTAAGCATCTATACTTAATACAGACTTTGTATAACATTAGTATTATCTTCTTGCATAATTTGTTTGAATTGGCAACTTCTGTTGGTGTCATATATGCTTAAGATTACAAGCAACTTTTCTATTGTATCCTGTTTTAAAAGTGAAGAAATGTATTCCAAGTACCCACAACCACATCGGGAAATAATCACTTAGTGGATGATTTATACACAAAGAAAAGTCACTGATAAGAGGCTTGATTTAATATAGGACTCTTAATAGTTAAGAAAAAATGGAGACAATGAAGTCAGTGTTTCAATCATGAAGACATCACAGCAGACAACCGTTATCCTAACCAAACATACAATTGGGATCAAATAACATGCTTTATTATCATAGTGGTAAGCTACACAATTTGATGAAATGACAAGTAAAGCTATGATGAGTTGGGATATCACTACTACTGAATGGCATCTTAAAAGGTCAATCTGTAGATGACAGAAAATGACCGTTACTTTTTATCAGAAACTGGGCATATATTATCTAATAATCTAAGATTGACCATCAACTGCTGATATACTGGGCAAGTATCACCAAGCCAATTCAGAACGCCTGGACCAATTATTGTCCAGAGGTATCTGATTGTAGCTTGCAAAGGATAAAATGAGGCCTCTCCTTCCATAGTCATCCATGCAAGAAAAAAGAAGAGACTGCACCCAACTAACCAGGAATTAGCAGCATGTTGTGGTTTTGGCAGTATCTATGAAGAGAAAAACAGAATTAGTCTTTCAAGTCTTGAATGAATCTTCTTTGGAAATAAGGTTCTGAAGAAGTCATATCAGACTCAAAGCATTAACTATTTCTCTCTCCAGAGACATTGCTTAGGTTTCTCTAGCATTTTCTATGTTTGTTTTAGATTTCCAGTATTTGCAATATGTGGCGTTTATTCAATTGTGCAGGTATTCAGTCTAATATCTGGCCAAGTGTTATTTGTGCTGTATTTATTCTGATAACTTAATAAATTGGTAAGCTTTGCCTAAACTTGTACCTAGAAAGATCCCATATTTAATCAGTCCCTGAGTCTTATGACTAAACTTAAAATTAGACTATGGAATCCAACTAGATCTCAATTGTACAGAGATCTTGCAGAAAGATGAAAAAATGTTTATTCTAACAGTGTTGGGACTGTGCTACAACCACACTTGTCTTCAAATTCCACATTTGATCATTTGAATCTTTTAGTAAATATTGTAGTGTAAACAGAAGTCATGATAAATCTCCATCATGACACTTACCATCAGAATATTGCCTTGCATGATATATAGATCATACCGGTTGGCAATTCGTGATGAAAAAAAATATTTATTACGACCATAAGACCCCAGATGTGAGACCTAATTTAAAGACTTCCATTGATTTCAGTGATATAGGTCTAGATGCAATAGAAATAAAAGTGCAGAGAGAAATAAAGCAAATAGTTGACTCACTATAACCATCATCACGAAGAGTCAGCATCTACCCAGTTGTATCAGCAAAACAAAGCCAACATCACAAATTAATTTATGACCTTCTGACTAATTTACTATTATTTAATCACCTTAACATTCCCTGCAGCTTATTCGCAGCCAAGAAACTTTTCTCCAAAGATAACTATAAAATGACATTTTTAAAATGACCAGATTTCTGCTGTTTCTTTGAATGATTTAAAAAGTTAATTCTCCACTGCTCCTGGCTTGCCTCTTTTCCCTTACACCAGAATAGGCATGGGTCTTCAAAGTATCTTGAATTTCACACTTGGTCTTGTAACTTTTGAATTTTTGGAAATAATCATAAAGTTTCCCTAAAACTAATAGTAAATATCAACAAAAGTTCCTCTTTATAATGGCTACTTCATGAAAGATATAAGCTGCCTACTGTGCTTCACAATATCAGGCTGAGGGAAAGTAGACAAAATGCCTTGAAAGGAATGATTAACACAGGTGACCAATGTTCAGTTGAAGTCATGAGCTTATGGAAATTTTCAATCAATGGAGACAAAGGTTGATGATCTTACGGGCATGAAATTTCAAGGGATAGGATCTAGAAGTCTTGCTACCTGTAACGAACACAAGGAAAGACTACATTTAAAGATTATTTAATGTTCTTCCATGTTCTTCAGCTCAGAAAATTCTGCTTTCTGTACCAAGTGCCGTTCACTCCATGTTTAAGTTGCTTCTAGTCCCCAGTCATCTCCATTTTAAAATATTCATGCTCATGTTTTTACCCCTTCCTCTATCTCTTCACAATTGTTTCTAATACCTTTGCTCTTTTACATTCTGGCCTCTTGTTCACTCCCATTTTCCTTCAGCCAACTATTTTATCAGATCATGAATCTTATGATTAAAGTTAAATTGAATTTCAGAATCAAACCAGATCACACTTGCACATATGGATCATTGGAGAAGGATAATTTATTTTTAATCTTGACAGTATTGGAACTATGCTATAACCATGCTTGACTTTAAATTCTATCTTGTATCATTTTAATATTTTAACTAATAATTACACTGTAAAGAAACAGGATACACGATAAATTTCATCTGTGACACTTAATAGACATGTCTTCAGCCTTATGTGTCGACCTTGAGCACTGAGAAATCCTTCCTAAAGAAGGAACACCTCTCCCTACTCTTTTAAGACATTCCCTTATTCCTTTGAATCTGCTCATTCTTTGAGAAAGCTCTTAGTCACCCATTCTAAAGTTCTTTTCTTCAGCTTGTTATCAACATGGTTTTCTGATATATGCCTCTGAAAGGTCTGAGGACAGTGTGAATGTATGTTGTTGTTATTTGGATGTGTTTGAAATACCCAAATGTAATACTTTAATCACTTGACTGGTTGGAGGCAGACAATTTAGATGAAGCACTGACTGTCCTTGCTATGGTAATTACATTTAACAGCCATTATCCAAAGAGCAAATGCCAGCTAATGGTAAACAAGCTGCAGTTTAAAATATGAAGTGCTTTGAAAAGTGTCATTTTTAAACATGGGGTTCAATGCTGATAATTCCAGTTTGGTTGATTAAATGTCATAATTGTGACATTCTTGGGACCATTCTCTACCAAAGCATACATGTTCAGAGTGAATAATATGGTGATCATTTAATCAATGCATTGAGAAGATATCACAAGCAATGACAGAAAAATTTGAATGTTTTATGGATACCAGAGAATAAATTGCTGCCTTTGCTCCCAACTCTACCATCAGGTAGTGTGATAGGTGGATGGAGGTGGGGCAATGGTGATGTCAGAGGGGAGGGTGGAGTGGATGCAACCTGTCCAGCTTCCTTCCCACCAGTCTGCTCCATCCTTCCCCTAACCTATCATCATTACCCCCACCTCTGTCCACTATCGCACTCTCAGTTACTTACCCCCAATCCCACCCCCAACCCATTTATCTCTCCACCCCCTAGACTCCCAGCCTCATTCCTGACGAAGGGCTTATGCCTGAAATGTCAATTTTCCTGCTCCTCGGACGCTGCCAGGCCTGCTGTGCTTTTCCAATACCACATTCTCGACTCAAATCTCAAACATCTGCAGTCCACACGTTTGCCTATGGAATTCCTTGCCAAGAGAAGTAGTTGACACTATTATCACTTTTAAAGGTAAGGTAGATACTTTTTTGAAAAATAAAGGAATTAAGAGATATAGTGAAAACGCAGGTAAGTGGAGCTGAGTCCACAAAAAAGATTAGCCATGATCTTATTGAGTGGCAGAGCAGGCTCGAAGGGCCGGACAGCCTATTCCTGCTCCTTGTTCTTATGAATGCTTCTGAGTGATTTGATAACCTCATACTATTTTAGGAGTTATCAAAAGCAATCATGATCATGATAAAAGATGGCAAGTGTGCAAATGGTAACTGTTCCTGCCGAAAGAAATTCCAAAAAACACTTTTTGATATCAAATGATGTTACTGAATGCTTCATTGCATTTGAACACGAAGATATTAGCACCTTTTTTTCTCATGGGCCAGAAGATTATTATGTTCCACTTGATCCTATATCCACAGGTATACACATTCCTTAGGGATTACTGGATGTCATTACTTTCATTGCCTGTTCCTAATTGTATTGAGGACAAAAGACATCACCTACATTCTTGTGGGCGTGGAGTCATACGTAGGTCAGGTAAGAGCAGCAGGTTTCTTTCCCTAAAGGACATCAATGAACTTGATGTATTTTTTTATGACAACGGTCATCATTGGGTTCGCTTTTTTATTCCAGATTATTCATTGAATACATTCAGTGGGAATTGAACCCATGTCCTGGATCATTAAACTGGAGATTCGGGATTACTATTGTAGTGATATAACCACGATGCCAACAACACCCCCTGATAGAATCAAAATCAATAAGAGTAAGGTAGCTTGCTGATTTCCATTTCTCCACCCATGGCTGCATTGCCCTCTTTTTTTTATACCCTAGCTGGGAGGTAGGAAATCTGTCTCCTATCTGAGATCAGAAAATTGAGCACAAATAACACAGCCAATCCAAATAGCGCAATCCATTTTTCAGCATATGCAGAGGCACCATTCACAACAGTCAAGGCAGAACACATTAGCAACATTAATCTTGCTGCTTTATGAAGCATCTCTCCCTTGAAAAGCAGTGACTCAGAGGAATTTATAGATTGAACAGCTGCAGCAAGTATACTTAAAATGGTCCTGTTTCACCACTCCTTCATTGGCTAAGTCACTGCACAGGTAACCTGCAGAGATATACCAGTACTGCACAATCACTTGTGTCCAGGGGGTGTGATCCACCCTGTTCCTGTCACTGCACAAACTTGATCAAAATTGAACTGCAAGTCAAATCTATTTTGCTCGTGGGCTCAACACATGAAGAATTTAGACTAAAACAGCATTTAAAGGAACACTGAAAACTGACTTTTTTGGATTTGAGGAGAGAGATTCCCGACTCAGGCGACTAACTGTGTGGAGTTTGCACATTCTCCCCGTGTCTGTGTGGGTTTCCTCCGGGTGCTCCAGTTTCCTCCCACAGTCCAAAGATGTGCGGGTCAGGTGAATTGGCCAGGATAAATTGCCCGTAGTGTTAGGTAAGGGGTAAATGTAGGGGTATGGGTGGGTTGCGCTTCGGCGGGTCGGTGTGGACTTGTTGGGCCGAAGGGCCTGTTTCCACACTGTAAGTAATCTAATCTAATCTAATCTTAGTCACATTTCCAAGTAAGAAAGACAGAGGGCTATCAAGTCATTCAGCCTGTGACAAACCTTTGCTGCACTGATTCTAAATTAATCCCATGGATCAACTATCACCTGTTCTTCAACCCCACCATTGCCCTCTATCTTGCGTACGTTTAAAATATTTATCCCACTCATTTCTAAAGAAAGCACTAGTTGCTGACCAAACAAGGTTGCAGTGCTGGTTTTGGTTTGTAGAATTGGTTAGTCCTAGAAGTGGATTTAATCTTTCCTCCAGATCATTTCAAACACAAATTGATGAAAGCTTGATAATCGAACATTTTTAAAAAATTAAAATCTATGAAATTTTGTTTGTGACCCATTGCCAGAGATAACAGTTTCCTGACTCCTGACAATTGACTACTTTGACTAAAAATGTGATAGAGACAAGCATATGCATTCAAAAAGTGAGGGAACAATTCTCTCTAGAACTTCAAATGAATATATCCAAGTATACATTCAACTTGAGTGCCAGGGTTACATTCAGGGAAATGAACTTAATTTGTTTTGCCTGCCACACATTGGTTTGCTAATTCCATTAACACCCAAATAATCAAAGTAGCATATCGTGTGCTTGTTGGTGACAAAGTCATAAAACAGGCTTGTCAGTAAATTCTCTCATTTATTTAGGAAGCATCTGTATTTTGCCTGTATTCATGAAACATAGGCTGAGTTTTACTTTAATGTAGCTTGATTCTAAATAATGTGGTTATGAAGTTCTTGTGGTAGTGTCCCTATCTCTGATCCAGGTAGACCTAGGTTCAAGACTCAGCTCCTGCAGAGGTATGCCATAATATCTCTGAAAAAGGTTGATTTGAAAATATCAACAACTTGGTATTGCATGGAACTCCAGAAGCCAATGGCATTTCAAATTACAGCAATTTTGACAAATTTTGAGTCTAATAGTGAAAAGATACAACATTGGTATTACACCTTTTCACTATTAAACTCAAACTTTGTCAAAATTAATATAATTTGAAATGCCATAAGCTCCTGGATTCCACTGTATTCAGAAATAATCAGAGTGCTTCTCACCATATTGTTTTATGTCATCAAAGCACATACTTTGTCCCTTTTCAAAAATTCGCTAGCTCTCTGGGTAATGCCAGGTTGCATGGTGTTTGGATCATCCTCAAAACTAATAGTTAGCATATTATTGTCACTGACCAGGTCGTGTGCTTGGAATCATTGCTCATGAAGGATTTCATGTGCTTACAGCCTTAGAGGAGATGTTTGTAGTGAACCAGTTTACTTTATAGGAGAACGTGAATGCTGGAGATCAGAGTCGAGAACATGGTGTTGGAAAAGCACAGGTCAGGCAGCATCCGCGGAGCAGGAAAACCAACGTTTCACGCATATGCCCTCCATCAGGAATCATCACTACTTTATAGATGCAAATCTTCCCATAACCTTCTCCGTTCTCAGCCGGCTTTTGCTGCAACTTTAACTCTCTTTAGTCCCTAAACTTCCTCAGTTACTACCACATTCTCTATCAGGCCAAGAACTCTCTTCACTCAACAGAATGAAGCCAAATATTGAAGAATTGATTTCTTGGCACCATTGTGGTCTCTTAGTGATAAATTAAACCAAGTTGGTTTGAACCAATTGATGAAGTGAACACTTCTTGGATTGTGCCTAAGTACCAGCACTTCGGTTGCAAGTGGTTTATAGACTGGTCTTTCTCACAGTTGTTAATGCAGTCAAATAGCAGCTGGGAACATAACACCACTGTATAGAAATGATTTGAGGTTTCACAGTTTTGTTTTTGTCAGTAATGATTAGCTAAAAAAGAGACAGCCCTGTCAGTGGTAATCCTTTATTTATCAACCTTCTTCAGATCAAACACTCTCACTGGATCACAGCCTTCTAATCATAAGGAAAAAGAGAAAAACTGTTTCTTTACAATTCACGCTGCTTCGCTTGGTCTCTTGCCTAGCCTGATTCACAGCAGTGACCTTATTCTCAATCAGCAGCAGATGTAGAAATTTTCTAACCGAAATTTTAATTCACACAACTCTGCAAAGTCTGATCTCCTACTTCCCTTGGGCCTTTATAGGTTGGTACCATTAGAAGATTGGGGAAATAGCCAAGTTCTTAAAAACTAAATCAAAACCAAAACACATGTCATATTAATTACATCAGTGAGTCAATGTTCAGTTTACTGATTAAGGATGATCAGCCATGATCATATTGAATGCTGGTGCAGGTTTGAAGGTCAGAATGGCCTACTCCTGCACCTATTGTCTATTGTAAAGAGTGATTGCTCCCAAATGATGGAACACATTCACAGTTACTAGCTTCTCGAAATGGATGTCATGTCCATCCACTTCCTTAATAAGCCTGCATCACAAGGGAAAAGAGAATATTTGCTTAGAGTGTAATGTGCCCACTACAAAAGTGGCCACTTTGAATCATCTCCAATTGATATCAGCCCAATGTATAACAACCGATTGACTTTTTCATGGTCTGAGTCCAACTTTGTCAAAGTAGGTTAAAACAGGACTGAGATTTTACAGGTTTATATTATTCAGAACGGCTCTTGTGGAGCGCTCGTCACATCCATACATCTGGGTTAATTGCTGTCACTGACGATTACTCGCTAATGGGTATGACTGTCCACCTATGGAACTCTGTGTCAGAAGTCATGGGTTCTGTGGGTCCTCTTGTGGCTGATGAGCCTGATCTTAGAGCCTAATCTCCAAATAAACATTTCGCAGGAATTTCTGGGAGGTGGAATCTATCCCTAGCATTGAAATGGCTGGCATTCTTTTCTCCAGTTCCTTTTCCATACTATCTCTTGCTGATGAGTGTTCTCAAAGAATTGTATCCCTTTATACAGGAGCTTCCTCCAAGTCAGTTTCATCTGAATGAGGGTCTCCCACATGCTGACATCTATGTTATATTTCTTAACGGAAACCTTCAGAGAGTTTTTGAAAAATTTCCTTTTTCCTCCTATTATTCAACTGCTTTCTTTGAACTGAGTGAAGATGGTTTGCTTTGGCAGTCAGAACTCAGACATCCTAAGCACTTGATTCAGGAAGGCTGCCATTGGTACCAACTTCAATCAAGGAGATGGTGAGAAGCACTGAGGAATCTCTGTACTCTCCGTAGTTGAAACCATCATCATCCTAATCCACAAGAGATGCCCTCCCCCAAACTTTGAGGAAATTCTTTCAAAAAATCAGGCCTAGATCCAAGTCTCACCTGCTGCAGACATGTGTCATAACATGCCTGGTTGGGGGTGATTAAAACTTCTTTCATTATATTCAGGATAAAAAACCTTAGTAACTCAATTCAGCTTTTCTGCACGGATGAAAATGCAAAATCCTAAACTGAAAGTGTCCCCTGAACTATTGTTAGAGCTACATGAGAGAAGGGCAAAGTCACACAATTGTTGTAGTTTTGTAGAGCATTGGAGAAAATAAGCTAATAATCTGTTGAAATCTCAATTCTGGTCGGAGAGTGTCTGGTTTCAATGAAAGGAAGTTTGACTAATTGCCAATGTCACACAGCAATGCTCCACCACTTTGACAATAAATGCAACCTTGTTCATTTACCCAAATGTTTTGTAGACCATTCCAATCAATCTGTCAACTTTTCTGAGATTAATATTCTGGAAGCACTTTGGAAGCAGTTAAACTGCAACAGGGAGTAGGTGGTTGCCAGTCTAAATCCAAAGCAAATACAAACAGCAGTCATCAAATCTTCAATAACCTCCCATTCCATCTGCATCATCTTTCAAAAACACTTATGAGCCAATCACCAACAGTTTACTGGACCGGGGATCTGATTGGCAACCCTCAATTAACAGCATTTTTGTACTACTTCAGATACAAGCCAATTGAAATCAATCATATTTGAATGAAGGGCAAACAGTTGTTTGGTCTGCTTAAAATACCAGGTCCATATTTCTCAAACTTTTGTAATACAGTATAAACAACAGCTTATGTACCAATACTCTTAGTATTGTTGTGTTTTCAACTGTCACCACAATCCTGCACCATTTTGATTAGTTTAAGAATGAAAAGAGTTAAAAGAAACAAAGAGCATTTATCTTCATCTGGATGCCTACACCATGAGTTAGCTCAACAGTGGCATGATACCCTATGCCAACCCTCACCCACCATGCTGCTGACTATGCTGGACTCACTATTGTAGGAGTTGCCTCTCTTTAGGTGCAATCTCTTTGCTGCTGGGCACACCTCACTGATGCTATTAGCAAAAGCAAATGGTTAACATTGTTTGCTGACTACAGCCAGATAGCTATAATCAGTGGAAACTATACAAAGGTATGGCCTTCACTCATCAGACCAATTCCAGAGATTTCAGGACTGAGATAAGAAGAGAAACTGGACTGCTTAGGACAATATTCACTGGCATTAAGATTGAGGGGGGAATCTCACAGAAACTTTAAAAATTATAACTAGACTAGACATGGTAAATGCAAGAAAGATGTCCTCAATTGTGGGGAGTCCAGAACCATGGGTCCTGCTCTAAGGATATAGGGTAGGCCAATTGGGGCTGAGATGAGGAGAAAATTCTTCATCTGTGAGCCTATAGAATTTTCTACCATGGAGAATGGTTGAGGCAAAAACGCTGAATGTTTGAGAAGGAGTTCAGTATAATTCTTAGGGATAAAGAGATCAAGGGGTATGGGGACAGGACACTGAGTTGGATGATCAGCCATGATCAGATTGCATGGTGGCGCAGGCTCACAGGGCTGAACAGACTACTCCTGTTTCTGTTTTCAATATCTCTATATTTGTATTTCTCCACACATCACCTTCAGATGCAAGAACTTCCAATTTTCAATTTTAATGAATAATGTGGCTCTGGGTAGACAGGAAAATTTCCCTTGCCTTCCTCAGGGAAAGAAAAGTTGCCTTTTCAAAGTATCTTCTACCTCTGAGTAAGCATCATCCCATGAGGTTCTTAGGCTTTCTCTGTTTGTAAAAACTCATTGGTTCAGCCTTTAGTCACAAATAAAGATCCTGAGAATCTTATTCTTATCTGACTAGGGGTTGCTCACAAACAGACAGTGATCGCTACATCCTGAAGTCTCAAAATACTTTATGAAATCCACAAGAAACCTGATTTCAAATGATTGCAAATTACGTTAAAATATTATACATAATAAACTTCAAGTTTGATTAGAGTACGGCAACCTTATTATTAGTCAATTTCATACTTCTTAACAGTTAAAGAATTCAAAAGTTTCCTATCAGCAACCGTCCACCTGACAAAACAAAACCGATTTGAAAAGTTTTCTGATGGGCCTACAAACTCAGCAGGGTTGTTACTCTGTTTCAGGGTAGGGGGGACAAATTGTGTGCACAAGTATGTGCAATGTTTTTGGGCAAGGGTCAGCTACTTTGGCAATTTTATTTTTAAAGGAGCATAAGTCACTTGGCACTGAAATTGAATTATCATTTCAAATTGTGTGATGTTTTTCATTGGTTTAGTTAACTTTGAGTGAATTGTACCAGCAAAAGAAAAAGCTGAAATTCAAGGTTATCATGTCTGTTTCTTTATTCTTTCCAACTTGGGGGTGCTCAGCTCTGTGAACATCATCCGTTCCTTTCCATGAATGTTGCTCAGTAAGAAAAGTAAAAAGAACAATCCTGACTGACCATGTTGTTACTTCAAAGTAAATATATCTGGATATTAAATTCATGAAAAGAGCATGGAATAAGTAGGATTACAAAAATGTCACTGTGCAGAAGTAGATCGTTTGGCCCATCATGTCTGTACCAGCTCTCTGAATGAGCATTTTACTTATTTCCATTCTCCTGTCATTTACCAATAACCTTGAATGGTACTTCCATTTAAATAATCATCTAACATCCTTTTGAAAGCTTCATTTTCACACTTCCAGGCTGAGTGTTCCAGACCCCAATGATTTGCTTTATGAAAACATGCTTTCTCATAACATATTTAGTTCTTTGCAAATTACATTATACCTGTTTTTCCTTTAGGAGATTAGGTCTTAACATTCCGACAAAAGATGAATAATCTTGCATTAAAAGTTACTTCATTTGATAACTGCGGACAAACCCACTTGCAAGCTGGGGCATTAAATGGAAAATTATCATTATTAAATCTAGTAAAGAGGTTAGAAGAAACTTCTTGATCCATGAATATAAGAACCAGGAATAGGAGGAGGTAATTCAGCTCCTCAAGCCTGCTCTACCCATTCAATGTGATCATAGATGATCTCATCTCAATCACAAATCCACTTTCTTGCCCAATCTCCATAATCTTCAACCCATTATTAATTAAAAACTGTTTATCTCCTCCTTAAATTCAGTCAATGATCCAGCATCCACTGCACTCTGGGACAGTGAATTCGACAGATTCAGGACCCTTTGAGAGAAGCAATTTCTCCTCACCTCTGTTTTAAATCTATTGCTCCTTACTTAAAACTATAATCACTCATTCTAGATTGCCCACATCAGGAAACATCCTCTCTACATCTACGTTGTCAATCCCCTTTAGCATTTTATATACAACAATTAGATCTTCTCTCATTCTTCTACACTCCAAAGAGGATATACCTAAACTGCTGTAACTTTCTTCAGTAGACTATTCGCTCATCTCTGGAATCTATCTCGTGGATATCCTGTGAACTGCCTCCAATACAACTATACCCCTCCTCAAATAAAGGGACCAAAACTGTATGCAATATCCAAGGCATGGTTTCATTAATGTCTTGTATAGTTGCAGCAACACTTCCCTACTTTAATACTCCATTCCTTTCGCAATAAATATCAAGTTCAATTTGCAGTGGTGGGAAAGCAGATTCCTGATCAAATATAACTATTTCTATAGTAGCTGAGGGGAATAGGGGAGATACAATGAACAGAAAATAGGTGTACATGCAAGGTATGTAAGAACAGAACATGACACAAATCAAGCAAGGTGAAGAAGTTTTGTAAATATTTGTAATAGAATTAAAAATAGGACATCCTTTTCATCAGACCATCTGCTTATACCATCAGTGGTAAGGCAGCTCTTCTCATGGCAACTTTGTGATTTGACTGGGAAATAGTGAAAGTAAACTGTGATGATACTGTCCCTTTAAGACTTGTATTCTGTCTTTTTCTCTTGCAGAAGTGCGTTGTTACAGTGGGCCTGGTATGGTTCCTTCAGACAGGTAGTTGGTAAACAGCTTTGAGCTTTTCCTTGGTGTTGTTTTTCATAAATTAGATAAAAGAATCATGAATGGCAGTGTTAGGGCTCATGCAGACCCAGGAAAGTTTTTAGTTTAGCTTTCAGTTGGTGAGAAGGTTTCCGCTGGCTGCTGAGCTAAAGCTTGAGTTCCACACTGCTACAGTGAAGTCTTGGATGAAAGACTTACTCTTAAAATAGGAGCAGATTGTTTATTTCTTCTGGACTGGAGAGAGAAAGTATGTGAGAATTATAACTATTTTTTTGAACTGCATGTTTACCAAAGGAAAGTTTATAGGATGTTGCCTTTATTGGAACAGTTGATGATTAGTGGTTAAATGATACATTATTTTGTTGCATATTTCAATAAATTTATGCCAATTTTTCTTTTTGTTGTATTTTAACTGTGCTGTAAGAATAAAGTGTGGTTTGATTAAAGTTTGGTGGTGGACGAATCAAATCATATCTGGAACACAGTGCCTTATATTTGCATCTAACAAAAATCTATAAGTTAGGATCTTGGCTATCTCTATAACATACTTTACAGTGTCTAAGCTGGTGCACAACAAAACACATATCAATTTCATGACCTATTGCATTTGTTTGGTGGTGATACTGGATTATGGCTGTTGCAAAGTGACAGACACTCTGAGTTTAGAGTCATAAGGACATCGATCTGTGATGACTACAGCCACAAGGATGAGATAGCTCCACTGCAGAACAACCTAAGCTGAAATTTTGAGCATTCTGTTAACATATTTAAGCTTCCTTTACAAGAGATCGGAGTGTACATCAACCACTGAACAAACGGCAGGATGTATTTTCAACAGGTAGTTACAAAGCTGCTATTTGCCAACAAAGAGCAAGCTTGTGGATACAGATATTAAAAAATGACAACACCATTAGCAAAATGAATGTTACATCCATTTTAGTACTTATCTTCATTTGAATGAGGGAAAATTGAGATGCCAGGAAGCCATGCCCGAAATAAACTAAACTAACAGAGAAGGGAGTCAATTTAATTTATAGAATAGAACTTTTCATGTAAAAGAAACAGAGGCCACAGATCGTGCGAATTAACAGAGGAATGATTCTATAGTTTTCTCAGTGCTTTCCACACTGTTTTGCAACTGATAATAGTCTTAGATGTTCACACATCAACTTTTATTTTTAACACATGGAAATGGGTACTCATAATTGTATCTGCAATGTAACACTGTGGGGAAGGAGAGAACAATTTCTGCTATCAAGTGAAAATCAATAGTCACAGCTACTGTATGCAATGGATCAGATGTCTCCAGCAGAACATGTTATGTACAAAAACAAGACAGATTAGAAGTTTCTATGCAAATCTACTGGATCAGAGCAGAGCACTGTGCTTACAAATAAATAGGCACAAAACTGAAAATGCGAGATATCTGAAATCAAAAACAGAAAGTACTCAGAGGTAAAGTTTGGTGATAAAGGTTGGGGAAAATCAGGAAGCGTGGAAGACGTAGTGAAGTGACAGTTACTCTAATCAAAGACCAGGCACATGTGTGTAGATGACCTGTGAAAAAGCCTCACAGAATGTTGAATGATGTATCCGAGGTGGTGAAAAGGTACAAAAAGAACAAAAGACTGCACAATGAGTGGAGTGGAGAAAGACAGTCAGGTATCTACAGGAAGAGAAAGATAAGAAGATTGGGAGAACAGCCTATGGAGGGAGATCGAGGGAGAAAGCAAACTGATAATATAATTCTGCTGAAATCAAAATATTAAAATGGAGTGGAAGCCCACTAAAATTTGCTGTGCACTGAAACAGACTGATGCCAAGTGAATGTTCATAAAAAACGCTTCTAATCACACTGCCTTATTTCTGATTAGAAACAGATATCACATAAAGCTCAGCTTCAAATGCATCTAGATTCAAGGTGTCATCTTTCTCGAACTGAAGGTGCATTAATTTGCAATCTCATCCTCAGTTAATAACTAACACAACCAATTCTTTACAGCTCAATCAGTACCTGATTGATAGAAAAAGACAGATTAATTTCTCAGTGAGGCTTTTTAGGAACTGAATATCTTGTCGTGAATTTTCCAATTTCTTCTAGTTTTAATTTATGATCACCTGCCATTTACATTTCAGCCTCCTTTATCGCTTCTATTTCATAACTTATTCCACTGCGCTCCAAAATTCCTTCTCTAGTCTGCATTCCTCCTCTAAGACTCTTAAAACTTGACCCTTTGATTAAGTTTCGACCTTATAACTCATTCATATCTTGGCTTGTTTGGAATGCTCCTGGGAACTGCCTGAAGACATATTATCACATTAAAGGTGATAAATACTTGCAAGTTGGTGTTCTTATCAACATCAAATAGAAAGTATTATAATTTTGAGAAACATCACTCACCAGATAAAACATCTACAGTAAATATTTAATGATTGGTAATTTTGTGTAAGCGTCAACCTTTGGCCCACAAACCCTTAATTTTTCATATGCCTTGTGTACTTTAGGAGTGGGATTCAAGAGAACAGTCTAGTAAGTATTTTCACAATTTTTTTTCTTTTTAAACGTCAGAAATACCAAGAGACAGCTTCAGAAAGCCGTTCACTGCTGAATTCCAGTCCCCTGGCCAGCAATCAGCATCTATGCCTTCAGTGGCTGTCCCAAGATCCAATATGGATTGCAACCGTTCCAAGTATAACTCATTTAGAACTCAAACTTCCTCTCTCATGATTTTGTTGCTTGAAAATACGGTCTTAAAATTTTGACTCTAACATGTGTGTATGAGGTTCCTAAAATTGTAAAGAGTGGACAGTGCACAAAATGGGAAGTATCTTAAGATTCATCCCGTTTCATCTCCAATGAAATCATTTGAATTTCTGAACACAGAACTAATGAAAATTTACAAGGGCAACAGAGCAACATGATTATCATTTTCTGTTGCTAGCAAATCTTTTCTGCAGCTTAAATGGGGATTGCATGTAGGAATCTTGAGGAGTCCCCAATATATTCAAACTCTCATGAAAACATAGAACATAGAATGTTACAGTGCAGTACAGGCCCTTTGGCTCTCGATGTTGCTCTGACCTGTGAAAATAATCTGATACCCATCTAACCTACACTGTTCCATTATTCTTCATATGTATGTCCAATGCCCATTTAAATGCCCTTAACGTCGGTGAGTCTACCACTGTCGCAGGTAGGCTTTTCCACGGCCCTACTATTCTCTGAGTGAAGAAGGTTCCCCTAATATTTGTCCTAAATCTATCACCTCTCAATCTATAGCTATGTCCCCTCGTGTTAGCCTTCACCATCCGAGGAAAAAGGCTCTCACTCTCCACCCTATCTAACCCTCTGATTATCTTATACATCTTGATTAAGTCGCCTCTCAACCTTCTTCTCTCCAACGAAAACAGCCTCAGTTCCCTCAGCCATTCCTTGTAAGACTATCCTTCCATACCAGGCAATCTCCTCTGAACCCTTTCCAACACTTCCAAATCCTTCCTATAATGCGGTGACCAGAACTGCACGCAATACTCCGGTGTGGCCTTACCAGTGCCTTGTACAGCTGAAGCATGACATCGTGGCTCTGAAACTCAATCTCCCTACCAATAAATGCCAACACACCCTATGCCTTCTTAACAACCCTATCCACCTTGATGGCAACTTTCAGGGATTTATGCGCCAACACACCGAGATCTCTCTGTTCATCTACACTGCCAAGAATTTTACCATTAGCCCAGTACTTTGCATTCTTGTTACTTCTTCTGAAGTGAACTACCTTACACTTTTCTGCAATAAACTTCATTTGCCACTTCTCAGCCCAGCTCTGTCTGTATCTTATCTATGTTCTTCTGTAACCCACAACATCCTTTGGCACAACTCTGCCTACCTTAGTGTCATACACAAATTTACTAACCCATTCTTCTACACCCACATCCCAATCAGTTATAAAAATGACAAACAGCAGTAGTCCAAAACAGATCTTTGCGAGACACTACTGGTAACTGAGCTCCAGGATGAACATTTCCAATCAACTAGCAGCCTCTGTCTTCTTTCAGCCAGCCAATTTTTGATCCAAACGGCTAAATCACCTTCGATACCGAAACTCTGTATTTTGTGCAATAGCCTACTGTGTGGAACCTTATCAAACACCTTACTGAGGTCCATATATATCACGCCAACTGCTTTACCTTCATCCACCTGTTTTGTCACCTTCTCAAAGAACTCAGTCAGGTTAGTGAGGCATGACCTACCCTTCACAAAATTGTCCCTAATCAAATTATTCCTTTCCAGATGACTTTCAATCTTATCTCTGATAACCTTTTCCAACAAGTTACCCATAATCGAAGGAAGGCTCACTGGCCTATAATTACCAGGATTGTCCTGACTCCCCTTCTTAACTAAAGAAACAAAATTTGCTATCCTCCAGTCTTTTGGAACTCCTCCTGTCGACAATGATGACACAGGTTCCCCTCTCCTCCCAGAGACCTCTAAAAATGCTCATTGCAATCAGTGATTTCCAAGACTTTAAATTGTTCTGCTTGTTAATAGTTAGCCTGGAGCAATGAGGCATTTAAATACATGGCTCAGCTCCTAAATAACTATTAAACACATACCTGACTTTTCTGCATTACAAGAACTCAGCTGCATTTAAGATACATTTCAGCGGCATCTGTGATTGGATTCTCCTACCAGCAATGCAGAGCTCATAACATAAAGGAGTAGAATGGCAATCTGAGTATGAATGCTTCTCCCCAGAAAATCCTGCTAACTTTATTCCAAGTTCTCAATGCTTAACAAAGAACTGAGTGGCAGGGTGAATTAAGGCAGTGTCACCTATGTTGCATTAGGTCTCCTAGCAGATATGTGATATACCTTTTAGGGACATGTTCATGAAGTCATCACTGTATCATGGCATGTCCTTGAATTGTATAAAGCTCAGTTTGCACCTTAATGAGCTCTTTTTCCTTGCAGCATTACACACTGAGGTAACAGTGCTAATGATAGTACACACAAAATGCTCAGCTGAGCCCTGATATGCAAGTGCCTATGATTGCAATGTACCTATGAAGATACCATGTAGTGTAATAAAAGTCCATTAAATTCATCAGTTGTTATGACCCACATCTTATGTTCTCGGCACTGGCACTAGTATTGCTGTGTGATAGCAGCAAATCATCAACATATCTCATTACCTTATGCCAAATAAGATTTTATTCTGATTAAGGATGGTAAGTAGGTTCTCAAAACTGGAGGGTCCCTCCAGTGGGGAAAGAGATGTCATCTGCCATTGCATGCAAGAGAAAAAGGGACACATTTTCACCTTGAAGGCAGAGATGCCCTCTCAGCAATTTTAAGAGATTTGAAATGAAATATGGAGCCATTTCATATTTGTTATGAATTTTCAGTCTGTACTTATAATGACTGGAAACAAACAAGCTATAAAATGGCTGATGCAAATCATATGCCTTTTTACAGTTGAGCCACAGTCAGTATTAAGTCTCAGGGAGATACCTAATTAAATGTGGAAATTCAGAGTCACGAGGGGAATTCACATATCTTTTTGTTTAAGGATGGCAGAATTTCGATTCTGCATATCTCAATGAACAAACGGAAAATCAAAAGACAATTATAGTAGATGGAAGTGAATGGCCCTGTCTCCAACCACTGTTTCTTGGTGACTGTCTCAATCCTTCAAAAAATTTATCCCATAGATGCCTAATCAATGCAAACACCTAAATTTATTTGGGAAAAAAGGCTTTGAACTTGGGGAAAGCTGAAGAAGGTTATCATATTGTATTTATCTGCTTCAAAAAAAACAGTACTGAGCAGTTAGCAAATACTTTAACCAAATTCATCAGTTCTGTGATTTAGATTAGATTACTTACAGTGTGGAAACAGGCCCTTCGGCCCAACAAGTCCACACCGACCCGCCGAAGCGCAACCCACCCATACCCCTACATATACCCCTTACCTAACACTACGGGCAATTTAGCATGGCCAATTCACCTGACCCGCACATCTTTGGACTGTGGGAGGAAACCGGAGAACCCGGAGGAAACCCACGCAGACACGGGGAGAACGTGCAAACTCCACACAGTCAGTCGCCTGAGGCGGGAATTGAACCCAGGTCCCTGGCGCTGTGAGGCAGCAGTGCTAACCACTGTGCCACCGTGCCGTGATCCAAGCTCGGAAATAAGCTATGAGACAACAGGCAGCAAGAGTACATACCCTGTTCCAGGGTATCTAGGATTGTCCAAGGAATGGGGTTCAACATTGTCAAATACTGTTGCAAACCCTTCACGTCAACTTTAAATCATCAAAATTCATTCAGAAAATCAGTTTGCCATGTGGCTGACAGTTAAATGAAGAGTGAGCAAACCACAAGTCAATGAACATCATCTTCTAATCCAATTGAAGACACAAGAACACAGGGAGATTGAGTAGGTAATATTATGTTAATCCCACATGCGAATGTGGCAATAAACAACCCTATTTACCTTAAAGGTATGCTGCTGTAATAATTTAATAAGAATATATACTGCAAGATTTAAGAAAACATTAATTTCTTTCCATACAAAAAGAACATATGATCTGTCATGCCAATGACTACAGCTGCCAATCTACCTTTACTGGGGGGTAATACTTGGTCTCCTTCCAGCCAGCTTCTCAAAGCAGAAGGGACCCATAAGCCAAATGGAAAATTCCCCTTCTCATTGGCCTTAATTTGGCATTTTAGTTATCTTAACATAGCTACAAACAGAGTGCAGATGTTCCATCTGAATCCATGCTTTCTGAAAATGTCTTAGAGTAGGAATGGCACTGAAATTGGCAACAGTATGAAATGTCCTGTTCACCTACCTCAATCCCTGTCTCAGATCAGGCCAAATATCTGCCCAAAATTTCAGGTCTTTGCCCTCTCATCAGAACATGAAAAACATTCAACAATTTCTAGCATCTTCGGCCCAAAATTTTTGATTGGAATTAAGACAGAAAATCGTACAAGGAATAAATAACCTGTGGAAAAAAGGATAGTGGAGACTTGGGAGTTGATCACAACTTTTAGTCAATGTAAGGTCTTTCTGAAAAGTTGATCAATCTTCGGTAATTTCAATGAGGACTGAAACAGCAAAACTGTCTCTGAAGATTAAAGATGTGACAGGTGCTTTTTTCTCCACACTGCAAATTAAAGATTGAGGGAAGATATCTTCATTTCAGGGAACATACCATTCTGAATTAAACTGTGTTCTACACATCATTTCCATTCTATCAATTATTATATTGAAGAGAGATGGGTCAGACAGTGGCAGCGTGGTCAGGTCACTAAACTGTTATTTCAGAGGTACAGGCTAACGCTCTAGGGATATGGGTTCAAATCCCAGCAAGGCAGCTGGAATTTAAATTCAGTCCATTACTAAATCAAGAATTGAAAGCTGGTCTCAGCAATGGTAACTATTAAATCAATGTCCATTGTCATAAAAATCCATCTGGTACTTCAACCTCCTTTTGGAAAGGAATTTTGCCCTCCTTAACAAATCTGACCAAAACGTGATTCCAGACACACAATAAAGTTGACTCTTTTCCACCTGCTGAAATGGTCTCTCAGTTTAAGGGCAACTAGGGATGGGCTAGCAATGTTTGTATCACATGAAAGAACAATAAATAAATAAAAAGAAGGTTGTTCTCTCAACATTCCCTAAGATGGAATCCCATAAGTGGAGACCATAATTCATAGGAGCAGAAACAGACCATTCAGCCCAACAACGTACCATACAATGGCTAATCTAATAACTCTCAAGTGCACTTTTCTACCTTTTCCTCATAACCCTTTATTCCCTTATTGATTAAAAATCTCTTGATTTCATCGCTGAATATATTTAATTACCAAGCCTTGACAGCCCTCTGTGATAGTGTTCCATAGGTTCACAACGCTTTGAGCGAAGAAATTCCTTCTTATCTCTGTCTTAAATGTACAACCCCTTATTCTGAGATGATTTCTCCCAGAGGTTGCACAATCAGCAAAACATTGATTTAGGCCCTGCACATTAAAAATGAACAAAGATAACCCCATACCAACACAAGCTTTCACTTCACTACTGTCATAGCCTGATTACAATGTACATTTCTAAAATGTTGCCAGGGTTGGAGGGTTAGAGCAATAGGGAAAGAGAGGCTGAATAGGCTGGGGCTATTTTCCTGAAATGTCGGAGGCTGAGGGGAGACCTTATAGAGGTGTATAGAATCATGAGGGGCACGGATAGGGTAAATAACCAAAGTCGTTTGCCCGGGTGGGAGAATCCAAATCTAGACACCATAGGTTTAAGGTGAGAGGGGAAAGATTTATAAGGGTGTGTGTATGGAATGAGCTGCCAGAGGAAGTGAGAGAGGCTGGTAAAATGACAATATTAAAAAGACATCTGGATCGGTATTTGATTAGAAAGTGTTGCGAGGGATATGGGTCAAATGCTGGCAAATGGGACTAGGTTAATTTAGGATTTATGATTGATATGGACAAGTTGGACTGAAGGGTCTGTTTCCATTCTGTAAAGCTCTATGGCTCTCTGACTATGTTCTTCACAAACCCAAGACATCAACATGTCAGAGAAGTTAGACTTGCCATTACATTTCCAGTTAAAACTGTACATCAGATATGTCTTCACAAACCCAAAAGCACTGATGAAAGAAAAAAAGTGACAACAATTAAACTGCATGGCATCATTTAACACCCTGAGAACATTAAATTTTCTCCTTTCACCCCCACGAAATCAGAATTTAAACAGATTGATTCAGACTCCAGTGTGCATCCTGACATGGCCAAACTGACAATTACTGAGAGACATCACGATTGAGTTGGACTGATTGATGTTTGGTAATGTCTTCTCTTGAGATAAAACATAATGTGATGCCCAACAGCATGACGTCTACATTGCATTATTTTCTGCTTGCCGAAAAGCCACAAAAATACTTTCTATTTCTATTCAACAAATTAATTCTACTGAAAATAAGATAAACAGATATTAAGCAATTCAAAGATATTAGAATCCTTTCTTTCTATTAAAGCTACAAAATTGGAATACCAGAGTAAGAGTGGACAGTATCTTTTTGCACAATTTCAATCAGTTAATCTTTGTCCTACAGATAGAGCCTGTGTGACAATTGACAATTTGATTCTGACATGAAGTGGAAATGGCTCTTTGTCCCACAGTCTATCACAGGTACCTGTAATGCAGATCACATCACAGCATTATGCATGATAGATCTTAGCTCCACAGCTGAGAGTAACATACCTATTAGCAAGCTGGAAGAAATTAAATTTTCAGACACAAATGTAGCAGACTATCTGAAATGGTACTAAATATTTTCCTGCACACACACCATTTGCTAACGTTTGAAAATAAACATTATTATACATTGTGTGCTCTTAACCCTCTTGTATTTCGTTTTTTTTTCTCTGTTTTAAACAATCATGCCTATTTCAAGAGAGGGAAGCAAAAATAATGAGCAAGCTTTGAAATAATTTGAAAACGATTTCAGGAAAAGAATCATGACATTTTAAATCAATTTGACTAGTAGCCTAGTGGCAGCTAAAGTAGCACAATGCAGCATTATTGCTGCAAATTTAGCAACTTATATCCATCTGCGACATGATAGTATAGAGAAGCAATTGTTTAATGGTGTGTTGAATAATTGGTACATCATTTAGCATGGCTAAGCTTATTGCACAGCTTTACATCCTAATCCATTTGATAGCAATTTATTTATTATTACATTAACTTTGAAAGCTTTGTTTCCTAATTTCTTGATAAATTGTTCCTGTGTAATGTTTAGGAGCAAGTTTTCAACTATTAGACTTAAGATGAATCCAGAAAAACACAGTTTGCATAGGGTGGTTTGGATAGGATACTGTTGAACTTCGCTGAAGGTTTCCAGTTTGCTTGTATCTCTAGAAAATAGACAGACAGTGAGGGCTAGCCACAGATGAAATCAATCCAATTATTTTGGTTATCAAATCTCAATCATTCTTCTAAAGGCATTCTGTAATCTGTGGTATATCACAAGCTTTGCTACTATCCTCTTAACTTTCTTTTTTCCATCATTATGAAGTCTTGGTTGTTTACGGTATCAGATGGCATTGCTGATTTTAAAACTTGCAATATCACAAATTTGAGGGTGGAAGCCCTGGCTAAATAGCTATCCCTTGATTCTGACTACAATTTTGCTTACAATTTTCAAAAATACTGAAGAGCATTCTGCAAAGAAAAAACTTTGCATCTCACTACAAATATTAAGGAGAAACTTTTTAAGACAAAGGTTACTGTATAATAGTGCACTCTTCATGAAAGAAGTTGTTCAATTGGTGTTGGATGCAGTGGGGGTGGCAAGTTAATGAAAATTTCAAAACTGAGATTGCTGAAAATAGAAACGAGTTGACGAAACATTTCATCTTGTCCTGATCAGAACAAACGCAAGAATGCCAAATTTAAAATAATCATAAAGATTCATACTATAGGAAAAAGGTTTGAGCATGTGGCTGAGGCATTGCCACGACAAAAGCAATGGGGAACAATAAACCCCCCAAGCTCCAAGGTAATTCAAAAGGTGTTCAACTTGAATATACTTAATTTGTTTGTAGAAGACAGGTTTCTCTGAATGAATTTATGTCACCTTCTAGCGAACAGAAATTAACCATGTTAAAATATTGACAGATTGTCTCAAATTGGTGCTGTATTTTCAGATACTTTCACTGCCTGGACATTGTTTTCTGGTTTGGGTAGTTCACTGCTGCATCTAGAGGTGAGATTCCCATCAGCGTCAAAGATGGACTACTAATGAGTCTAAACAGAACAGACACTTGTCTTACATCATGAGGGAATGCCAAATGAATCAGAGGATTGCCTACAATTTTAAAGTCAGAAGCAAAATGTTTACTGTGAGATGTGATTCCATGATTGGGGACTTGACTTGCTGGACAATATTGAATGTGTTAATAGCTACATTAGCACCCACCTTAAGATAATCAGTTGAGCTTGTATAATAGTTCATTAATATTAGGCATTTTAATTAACATGCAAGCCCTGTCAGAGCCACCAAATATTGCGATAGAATTGGGTGGAGTATTTTTCACAACCTTCCACCTCCATTCATTGGAGGTTGCCTTGCAATATAGAATAGTAATGACTGCAATGTTGCCATTTCTGGCGCTAAAATATTCTTGAGGCCCCAAAAGTGTTAAACCACTAAATTGAAATCTGTGCACCAAACAAGGGAGTCAAATATCAACACGAGGTTGGAAATGAAATTTGCTTTTTGAAAGCTGGATCTAGTTACAAGGTGTGAAATTAAACCGAGTCAGCTATCTGAGCTAATGAACAGGCTGACAAAGATCACAAACAGCTAAACCAATGTCAACTTTATTAGATATATGCAAATATTTGTGAGATCATTTATGCTAATAAAAAAACCGAGAAAGTCAGGGATATTGTTAAGTGTCCATTAGCACACAAACAAAATCATAGTACTTGTACAGCTCTATACTATCATAATGTATCTCTCCTTACTTTAATCTTTCTTCCTTTCAAAGTATGTTTTTTAAGACATTGCTATTTGTTAAAATTATCTTCTTGAGGTTTTGCACATATTATTAATCACAATGCCGAGTTAAAAATATAAAATTAAAACCTAAAACTGTCTTTTTGTGGGAAATTTAACTATTTGGAAAGCAAAGTTTAAATATCCTGGAATATTCTATTTCATTGCAAACAGGAAACCTCCATTGCATGAAGTAAAAAACAACGACCTTATATAAATATCCAGACTGAAAAAAACAGAAAAATCAATGTGCGAGGAAAGAGATCCTTTAATAGAATTTTGTGGCATTTTGTGTAGCGTGCTTTGCATTTCAATGATGTGAATGAGCAGATCTGCTATTTTTACTTATCTGACATGGCAGTGAAAAGGAAGCAAAAGCATGAAGGGTGAAGAATAAAGATGAAGGGGGAGAAGACATTGCCATCATTGACATTAATCTCCCCATTGCTTATTGCTGTCAAGCATTCAGCTCATTTAACCCATTTGTCCATTGTCTCACATCCACAACTCAACCCTGATTACCACTCTCACCTCAGACACCAGAGGCAGGCGAATGGTGTGGAAGAAACGTAGGAGAGCAGTGAAGCAGAAGAGGCAAAAGAGAAGGAAAGGAGAAGGAGATTAGGAAGAATTGAATTGGTTTTGGTAAATTACTGGTATTTTTATAAAGTGGGTAGATATGATTTAGAATGCTGACAAATAAATTAATATCAATAAATTAATAAAGAGAAAAAACTTCCCTCCTCACAGTAATAAACAACCAGTGGAAAAAAATTCTGTATCAACCAGCTCTTGTTAAAAAGGACCTGGTTAGTAACTCGGTTGAAGCACACAGAATGAAGCTGTAGACTGATAAAATCAAATAAGAAATGGCTCAGATGGTAATGTGCCTCTGGTGTCTGAGGGGTGGGTGGTGATCAGGGTGGAGTTGTGGATGTGAGACAATGGACAAATGGTTTAAATGAGCTAAATGCTTGACAGCAATAAGCAATGGGGAGATTAATGCCAATGATGGCAATATCACGCTTCCCTTTCCTGGAGTTGGTGGAAGAAGTGGCAAAAGAGGAAATATTGTGGCAAATTTGCCCTGGATTGAATCGCATCTCCTTCTTGCCACCTCACTCGTTAAGCTCTGACCAAGAATGTTCAAGGGCAAATGTCTTGACCCAGTACCAGTAAAGACCCTTATGTGATCGAGTGATGACCTTTTAAAGAACTGACTTTGTCACTTCCTCAGTCATCAGTTTTTCTGGCTCGCACAAAGGTGCTCAATCCAGACTGAAAGGCTCCATTCCGGGGGCAAATGCAGACATTTGGGGGGCATTATCAGTACGGTGGTGGCCACTTAAAGCCACTTCCTGCCCTTGCCTTTGAATTCCTTGACCATGTCCCTCCCCCCCCCCCCACCCCCACAAACACCCACCTCATAAGGGCAGAATTCCTTCCCACTGTTTGATCCCCTGAGGAACGGAGCTTGTCTGGTGGAGTTTAGGACTCAGAAGCTGCCAGTTTCTGATTGGTTGTGGGTTCTGGCAACCCAAGGCATCAGTGTGCTGGGGTAGGGTGAAACAATGACAATCTAACACATACTCGTCCTCCCCTCTTTAAACAAAGACAAAATTCCATTCTATATTTGGAGTAGAAACAGGAAAAATTGTGAATATGGCAACTTCAAAATGAACACGTTTGACGCGATGGTAACTACTCATCAACTTGCATTTGAACAAGGGTTGCACAGTGGCTTAATGGTGAGCATGGCTACCTCAGAATGCTGGAGTCCAGGTTTGATTCCTGCCTTGGACATATGTCTGTGTGAAGTTTACATGTTCTCCCTGCATCTGCATGGGTTTCTGTCAGGTGCTCCACTTTCCTCCCTTGTTCCAAACATGTGAGAAGGTAGGTGGACTGACCATGATAAGTGTGGGATTACAGGGAATAGGGTGAGTCTGTGGGGATACTCTTTGAGGGTCAATGTTGACTCAAGGGCCTTTTAGCCCATCATCTGTACTGTAGCGATTCTAAGTAGTTAATAAACTGAAGTTGTTTTCTAGGATAAGCAGCAGTTGTTTACCTAAATCTCCACATTGTGTACTCAGAAGTCCTCTTCAACACATGATACTTATAAGGAGGGGACATCCCTTCACACTCCTCCACTCTTTCCAGAAAGGAATACGTGCTCACCTCACCTGATAAATTAACATCCCACCCCTCTCCATCATTGTGTATAAGAGGCAATAGAAAAGAGGTTCTTTAGTAGCTACTAATTGGCTTGCTAAGGGCCTCAAATTTCCCTTTCTGGCTGCAGGCAAAATTCCTGGATTGGCGGAATGCCAATGGGCAAGGTATCTCTTAAACAAAAGTACTGAGCAGCCAAGACCTCTCATACATTTCCATAAGATCACCTCTCACTCTGCAAAATACCACAGTATAAAGGCTCCATTCCAGGCATTCTCTCCACATGGGACAAAGCTTTCAAATTTAGTGTTGATGCCATCCAGGACAAAACTGCTAGCTTGACTGGCACCACATCACCAACATCCAATCCCTCCAAGGCCAATGCTCAATATCAGCAGTGTGTACCCATCTATAAGATGGACTGCAGAAATTCATTAAAGATACTTAGACAGTACCTTCAAAACGCATGATCACTACCATCTAGAAGGACAAGGACAGTAGGCACACCAGAATACCACTGCCTGAAAGTTTCTCTCCAAGTCACCCACCATCCAGACTTGGAAATATATTGTCGCTGCATCAAAATTCTGGAATTCCCTTCATAACATCTTTGCATGTCTACCTCTAGCATATGGACAGCAACAGTACAAGAAGGCAGCTCACAACTACTTTCTGAAGAGCAACTATGGGTGGGATATGCCTGCAATGCCCACATCCATGATGGAATATGGACAGCTACACTGTCTGTGACCACTCATTGAGACTATTGCAGGGGTCACATCAACAAAATGAAACCTAAATCAAAATGAAGCACAACACCAACTTTAATTTATAAAGTACCTCCAACATAGTAAAACATCCCAAACTGTTGTCCATGGCAATTATCAATCAATATTGTACAGTGAGTTGCATGAGAAGATATTAAGATAAAAAGATTATCAAAACCTTCAGCAGAAGGTAATTTTAGAACCATCTTAAAGTGGTTAGAGAGACAATTATATTTAGGAAGTAAATTTTAGAGTTTGAGATCTAGGCAGTAAAAGAGGCCATGACCAGTGATGCAGCTTGAAAATTGATGATGGGCAATTGGTCAGTGTGGGGAGATCTCAAAAAGATTTTAGGGCGGAAGATAGAGAGTTGAGGAAAGGGGTGAAACATTGGTGATTTGAAAACACAAGCCAAGGCAATGGTTGAGAGAGACTGAGGTTAGGGGCAGGAGGAAGGTGACAGGGACTGAGTATATGAGTAGAAGCATGGAGAAAAGGTATTGAAAACAGGCAGGCCACAGAGGAGGCCGGTAAAAAAAAAGCCACTCTGAACGTAAAATGAAACTATAAACATTCGAACATAAATCTGAATAATAAGCTGGAGAAAACCACTCAGTGCCTGGAGCCTGTTTAACAATCAATAAGATCATTACTTCACATTCCTGACCAACTCTGATGAACTGAAAACAAAAATGCTGGAAATCATAGCAGATCAGGCTGCATCCATGGAGAGACAGCAACTAATATTTTGAGTACGGATAACTCTCCAGCATCTGCAGTAATTTGCTCCTGTTAAACTTTCACTCCATTGCTAGTAAAAATCTATCTCCCTGTGCTTAAAAACATTCAAGGCTTCTCTTCCATTGAATTTTGAGGAAGAGAGTTCCAAACACACACAATCCTGAGAGAAAAAAAAATCTGCTTACCTCATTTATAAATAGTTGGCCCCTTATTATGAAAGGGTGATCCCTCATTCAAGATTCTCCCGAAAGAAAATCATATCAAGATCCAAGTATTTTAAAAGTTTCAATCAAGACATTTCTTGTATGGTTAATGTATTGTCACTATTTAATTAGCAATTCCAAAGTGAAACAATATTAACAGAGTCATTATTAAACAGGGATATACCACATGAGCACTGAGCCCTCTAAGCTGACTGCTGCTCTGACATTCCTCTGGGACGTTGCGCACACCATGTAAGTTCCACTTTGGGTTTCAGAAGTCAATGCCACTCATGAACCTTAGCAAAGAAAGGAACAATTGGGAGTAAGTAGTGGTCTGAGGCACCAGATTCTATCCTGGGCCCCGTCACCCCCACTCCCTTCAGAACTAAAATGTTAACCAATAAAATTTTGAGGGAAGCTCTTTACATGGCCGGGTCTGAAGACTCTGTTGCAGTAGGTGTAGGACATTTCACCAGCTGTTCAGGGTGAAGGTGTGCAGCACTGGATCAGTAGTTAGGACAGTATTTGGTGTGATCACCTGCTCCCAACCTGTGAGCACCTGGAGGTGGGGTGGGGGGGCAATAGGGACTGGGCTTCAAAAGGCTATGGGAGGACGAGAACAAAGAGGGATGCTCTTCAATGGATCCAATGGACAGAGAATCATAGAATCCCTACATTGTGGAAACAGGCCCTTCGGCCAAACAAGTCACACTGACCCTCCGAAGAGTAACCCACCCAGACCCATTCCCCTACTATTCTATATTTACCCGACAAATGGACCTAGCCTACTCATCCTTTAACATTGTGGGCAATTTAGCATGGCTAATTCACCTAATGTGCACATCTTTGAGGAAACCCATTCAGACACTGGGAGAATGTGCAAACTCCACATAAACAGTCACCTGAGGCTAGAATCAACCCTGGGTGCCTGGTGGTGTGAGCCAACAGTGCTAACCACTTAGCAAAAGACACCCCACCACCAACCCATCTCAACAAACCAACCTACCGCATGCCCTCAAAGGGAAATCTGCTGGCCTGGATCACTCGTAGTAACTGTTAAATCCTAATGGGACAAGGCCCTTAATCAAGGACTCAATTGTCTCACTGATAGGCAAGCTACCCAATGTCACTCCTCAACTGGTACTGTGGTGATGGAGCACTGCCAGTGGGTGGGCAAGGTATTCATGCGATTTATCACACTCCCAATCTCCTGTTGTGATGAAAATGCAAAATCTGACTAGAGTCACGATTGGGAGGTAACTAAATCTATTTGACCAATATTAGTTAACAGATGAACGGTAACCTGGATATTCCCTTCACTTAATATCATGCCAGGGGCACCTAGAGGGAATATGACAGTTTTTTAAAAAAACTCAATACTTGGAATTAAATGTACTGGAGCTCCAATTCCAAGTATACACAATGAGTCATACCAATTTGTATCATTTACAATTTTTACATCAGATTCCTTCTGGGCAGATGAGCTCCAGCTCAGTTTAATGAATTATCAAAATGACAGCACAGCACTTCCTCACTACAGCAATGAAACATCAGTCTGCAACTTTTGAAAGTGTTACCTCTGAGCTGAAGATGACACCCGGATATGAGTATATTTCAAACAGAAGCTCAATCAAATGATAGATGCTTTTTGGCAAGCTGGAGAAATGAACTAAAACGTTCACAAAAGTACTCCATGCTCCCCCACTACATGACATCTCTGCTGACAGTCTACAGATCCCGTGCTTGAAAGTAATGTGTTCAGATGGTAAATTCAGCTTTGAGGTGAAAGATTAGTTATGGCATACAAAAGGAAGAAGCAAAATATGAAAACAATACTGGTGAAATGAGAGATATGCTGCTGACATTTTTCACCTTATGCTCAACAGGATCAATGCAAGGACACTAAATTTTAAACAGCTTGTTCATTTGGAGTGTTGTGAAAGGCAGAGTCAAATCCTGCACAAACAGCCCATGCTTGTAATACCCAAAGCAAAACATTTACTGTTTGATGTAATGTAATTACTGAACAACTTTGCCTGTGCTGATAGAGTCACAGCTTTAGTACAACCAAATGATGATAATAAAACAATTTTATAATGTGGTTCGTTTGTGCTTTTTCGAAGCAACATACATTAATTCTTTGCAGATATAAATAACTTGCATCTATCTGAATTACCAGGGAGCATGGGAAGTTGAATGCTTAGCAGGACAATGCTTTGGGAAATCAGTCAATTGTCAAGCCAACTTTTCCCCTTTTCTAGTGTAAACTGATGCGAGTATTTGAAATTTGATATTCTTGCAATTACCCTGACAAATGTACAATTAAAAGCTTTGGCAGCATTTCTCTGTGTTCACAAATATACAAGTGAAATGCATACCTAATTGTCCCATGGGCTTATCCATGTAAGCATTGGACTCGAGAGTAATCTAACTTGATGGGTTATGAGGAGCAGGAAAGGCTTCTATCCCATTTTCCTGGGTTCACTGCCACCCAGGATGTCTAAATGAATGACCAACTGCATCTCCTCTTTACTTTAGTGGCGAATTGTTTTTGATGAGGTGGATTCCTGGGAAAGTGCAAGCGAATTTTTAATCTGATCAAGAATTGTCCAAGGAGCACCAATACCAAAGCTGTGTTACAAATAATGAGGCCTCTATTCTCTACAGTCAAAAAAAAACTACATTACCCCTAATCCAGGGTTGCAAAAGAAAATGTTTATGCATAGATTTCTGAATTGGAGCATTTTGCAATAAAAGACAAGCAATGGCAAATGAACCAGCTAAAATCCCCCACTGTGAAACATCTAAAATAATGACTTCGCTACAGATGAAGTGCACTGCAGCAACACAAAATGAACATTATGAACTGAGCCTCGATGTTCAACAGTGCGGCTGCATGTTGTCTGAATGTTGGATTATCATCACCTTCGAGAAGTTCACCCATTTTTCAAAGAGTGAAAAATTTATATGCTCATTACATTAGTGCAGTGAACAGAGTGGTCTGCTCAGGAGTGATCTATAGTATGAGATGACACAGAGCTTTATGAGCATAACATGCAAATATTACAGATTCTGGAAATCTGAAATCAGAACAGAAAATGTGGAAATACTCATCAGATCATGCAGCATCAGGAGGGAGAGAATCAGATAGAACATGATTTTCACCCTCACTCCAATGGCAGGCACAATGGAAAGTTTGATAACGTCATTGGGAGAATTTCCAAAAATAGATTATCACATTACATTCTCTATTCTTAGATAGCAATAACAAATTTGTGCCATTAGGTCTCAAGAAGCCTCTTTTCAAATGATTAATTCTACACCTCATCCTATCAATATCTGCTTTCTGATTAATTTCTCTCCCACTCGAGAAACTCAATACTTCAAAAATTCAACAATAACAATATAGTGGATGCCTAATGAGTTCTATCCTTAGTGTTCTATCCTGGCGAATGAGTGTTGGTGAGGTGACACGGTGGCTCAGTGGTTAGCACTGCTACCTCACAGCACCAAGGTTTGATTCCAGCCTCAGGTGACTGTGTGGAATTTGCACATTCTCCCCGAGTCTGCATGGGTTTCCTCAGAGTGCTCCAGTTTCATCCCACAGTCCATGTGCAGATTAGATGAATTGGTCATGCTAAATTGCCCATAATATGGGTTAGATGCATCAGTCAATGGTAAATATAGGGTAGGGAATAGGTCTGGGAGGGTCAATTGTGGACTTGTTGGGCCAAATGGCCTGTTTTGACACTGTAGGGATTTTGCTTTCTTTTGTTTGGCTTTACTTGTAACTGCTTTAACTACAGGAGGTGCCTCCATGGTTAATGGCAATCCCTGGACCATCCGTCTGCTCAACTGGATAGTATTAGCCTCAGAACATTAGGTTTCTTGTTGTCAAGAGGGTTCAGGCATCATTTATTGACATAAAGTTAGCATCCATGGACATGGACACCAAGCATTTTCTAGCTATTCATTGTCAAAGGGGAGAAATGTTTGGTGTAGTGACAGTGAACTCCAGTCAGGCAAGGAGCAATGCTATGGTCTGTCCACAAGATATGCCAATTTCAGTTCTAGGGTTTGGCCATGGTTAATCAGGTTGGTCAAATGCAAGGTTGGCGATCTGCATAGATGCAGTCTGGGGGTCTGCCCTGTTGTAGTCTGGGGATGTGTCCTGTTGTAGTGTGAGGATCTTCTGTTGCAGACTGGAAGCATCAAAGGCTAAGTGGAAGCTCCCAGCTCACAGTGTCTGGCCTTTAAATATAGTGCCAGGTGGACTTGCCAAGGGTGAGAACTCCCTGCTCAATTGCCACATAATTCAGTGGGTGACTCACACAATATCTAATTTGCATAGATAATAGGATTCTATGTTGAAGAAAGAGATGGATTTTGTTTAGATATTAAAGATGCCAATGGGGAGAAAGCAGAATTATAGCATCGAGAGAGAGGATCAGTGATGATCATACTGAATGGCAAAGCCGAATAATCTACTGTTGCTCCTATTTTCTACGATTCTATAACTGCACAATCACACAAGATTACCCGCCTCAGCCACCAGTGGAGATTATAAACAACAGGTTCGCTGCCACCCTTAGCATTTCAGATCACTGGCCTTTCATCAGCACTGGAAAATGTTACAGCTTGAAGCAAATATCGTGGCTGGGGATGACAGAGAGTGGAAACAAAGAGAAACATGAGAAAAGGTAAATGGAAGGCTGAAAAGTAGAAGAGGTTAAGTAGCAAAAGTTATACTCAGGTATTATGACACTGCAGGATTTTGATACAAAGGTCCCAAAACTGGTTGGAGCTGCTTGTTGTAAGAGACCCATGAATAATAAAGTCCATAAAAGTAAGAATAAAATGTCTCTGTATTCAGCATGGTCAGTCTTGAGTGACATTTGGCTGGCAGTAACATTAGGAACTTGTCAAAGATTAAGCGAGGGAGTCTGAGAAAAATGTGATTTACTATCTTTTGTTTAAGAGCTAATGGTGAGTTTGTCAACATTGTTACAAATAACCACAACTTTAATGTTTGTAACGTGTGTTCATAAAAAAAAGTACAATACAAACTCTCAAAGACTAATGTTAAATTAAACTCACTAGGAGAGGGTGTCTTACATGCTCTACCTCCATCTTCCAAAGTTTCTGTCGAATATGACTTCGCATTACTGACACAAAGTGAGCATTCAATTAAAAGTCACATTTAGATTCTTAATAACAGGGACAGGTGACAACCACTGTGTTTTAGGTTTGTTGGTATATTAGTGAACGGTTCATTGTGTTGAGAATTCAGAAGGTAACAATGATTAGCATGCCAAAAGCTCATAAACCACAGGCTAGCTGACTTTTTAAATCTATAGCGAAACTTAACAAAACTTAAACGTGTATTTCTAAAATCAACTTTTCTAAGATAATCACTGAGTATGAATTGTATCAACAGGATTTACCAGGGAGTTTTATTTTCTCCTTTTGGCAGTATATCTCTCTAGTGGGCTGAACCTTAAACCAAAATACTAGATGAATCAGGTCCAGATATGGACATGGCTAACATCTGTTTTTCTACCCAATCCTGACATCTGATCCTAACTGAGTCAATTGGGCGGTGAGATAATGAAATAAACAGGGGTGTGGGGATGAAACTTTTAACAAGTTAATGAGACTGTTTGCCCATATTATGACTCTGATTTTGAATCCAATTGTGATTGGCGTGGTTCCCCTAACCCACATCTGCATGATGGCTTACTGGATTCAAAAGCCAAGTGTTTGTAGACCACCCTCCCAACAGCCAACTTGGTAAGGTCCTTTCCCACGCAGCAACCTTCACATCCAAACCTTCCATAACTCAAAACCCAACACTGGGCCTCAAATGCACCAGCCCAATCTACACCAGTCAATTGTTTTGCTATCAGCCTGCCTTTCCAGCAGGTATGGTTTACATTTCAAGTGTCTAGTATCCATGATTTCTTTATCGCTTTTATTTTAAGAACACGTTACAAATTAATTTATTCTTTGGCTTTAATAACGATGGATGATAAATATTTATCGCACACTAAATACTAAGGGGAACATTTGATACACTGCAAGGTGTACTGTAAATCAAATTTGTTATATTAGCAAAATTATGGCAAGTCAGTGAAAAAGTCTTTGGACTTTTGCACTTCTGCACTTACTCTGATCAAAATTACAGAAGTCTATTCAGTTGTGTTATCGTTAAGAAAACAGTAATTGGTGCAAAGTGCATTTCGTTTTATTCCTATGTTACTGACCTCAGTTTTTATTGCTCTGGGACAGTACTAAATGTTTACCCACAGAAGGAAGGAAGAAGGAATCAGCTGCTGATATATGCGTCTCCAGTAGCAACTGGTTCAGGGCAACATGACTCAAGGCCTAGGAGTGGTCTGCTCACTCATCCCTTGCTAACAATTATGACTTGAGCCAGAGAGGTGAGGAGAAAATTCAGAGAGTAAGTCCTTCACAAAGACTGAAAAATGAAAAAGAAAATGATGCATGAAGTTTTATACATCACTAGAACATGATAATTGGGAAGTTTAATCAAGGTTGAAGGAGACGACAAGCATGAAGTTATTGCAGAGGCTGTGAAAGTTCAAACTTACTATGTTCCCTTTCAAGTTTTTAATTCTGTGTACAATTGACACATGTTCCAATCTTTAGGCCTAAGTCTATAAAACCCTGAAATCCTGCCCCAAACAAAATATACAGAAATTGGTTTATTCTCTGACATTGGAAAAAGATTATTAAAAATCTGTTGTACAGCCATTGAGTCATAGCCTTGAACAGCACGGAAACAGACCCTTCAGCCCTACTCGTCCGTGCTGACCAACTATCTAATCCTATGTGTGAGCATTCAGCCCATATTATTCTAAACCTTTCCTATTCGTGTACCCTTCCAGATGCCTTTTAAATGTTACAATTGTACGAGCATCCACCACTTCCTCTGGCAGCTCATTCCATACACACAACCACCCTCTGTGTGAAAAAATTGCTGTTGTGTGATTTTTAAACTCTGTCTACCCCAGTCCAGCACTGGCTCCTCCACATCATCGGTTTAGAAACAGTGACAAGAGAAGCAAGATGAGCATTTGGCCGGTCGAGCCTGTTCCACCATTCACTATGATCATGAGTGATCTTCTGTCTGAACACTACTCTCCTGCTCCCTCCCCGCGACAGTTCTGAGCTTCTTCAAAACAACAAGAAGAAAGAAATACTGTATGGGATCAATACACCAGAATTAATGCTTCCAAATGTTTACATGTTTGTAGTAACAGCGCACCACATGTTTGGGAAAACAAAGCTCTAAAGCGGAGTCACAGAATTTATCATTGAAGTACGTAAGCGTGTACTATTTATTGGGATTAAAGTCAGAGGTCCTTCTTTAACTTACGTGAGAAACAAAGCTCACTCACTTCAATAATTTCAGTCCGAGATAAAATCTGAATCAGTAGTGTCCTTTATTTAACTCTTGCAAGAGGGTGTGATGTACACTGTCTGTCTCTCTGTACAAGGCAAGGGACTCACACCGAATTCAACGAATACTCGATATTTATATAATTTGGTTCCTATATTTTTTTTAATTTCATTGCTCCCCCCCATTTACATCCTCCACTTCCCTAAGACCGGTACCCATTACTCCTGTTTATCTCTTGTCTTATCCGGCCTTGTCTGTGACAAAATGCTTATTCCTGGCCCCATAAGGCCGTTTGACCTCATCTGGCTGTAGGTCATGTTAGGCATATCCTTTGCTTACCATTATCTACTCCCTCCATCTGCGCTGCCCCTCACAGCATCTTATCATTAAGACCCTTTTAATTGGGGTTTGTTCCTGTGTTTCTGTAAAAGTGGGAAACAGATGTTCATACCTACTCTTTGTACAGGCGTATCTAGCTGAACTGCCTCTCTTCACAGCATTTTATCTAGTCGCCTGTATTTCTACCATTGTTTTGCAGTCCCGTTTCTTTCTTGCATACATTTTTAGCTAATACAACAAACCAATTATGCATTTCCTCCACATAGTTTCCATTCTTGTTGACTCGGCTCTTGGCTGAAACAATTACACACTGGTATGAGTTCATTTACTTTGTATAAGCAATTATAATTTCAGAAGTAACATTACTTTACCTATATCCCACACTTAGGTTCTTGCGTGGCTAATTCCATGCCTGAAGTAAAACTTTCCTACAAGAGCTTTCTTAGGTCACTCGGGATGAAAGATTCTGATCACTCCACTTCAGCTGGTGTCAGGCTTTGCAATTAGTCACAAAAATTCCAGGCTCCCACTCCAGAACTTCGACACAAGTAATGAGGCTGAAAGGCTGGTGCAGTACTGAGGGTGTGCCACACTGCCTGAGATGCCTTTTTTTTTAGATTTTAGATTAGATTCCCTATAATATTGGAACAGGCCCTTCAGCCCAACATGTCCACACTGACCCTGAGTAATCCATCCAAACCCATTCCCCTGGCTAATGCATCTATCACTATGGGCAATTTAGCATGGCCAATTCACCTGACCCATACATCTTTGGATTGTGTGAGGAAACCATAGCACCGGAGGAAACCCAAGCAGACACAGGGAGAACATGCAAACTCCACACAGACAGTCACCTGAGGTGGGAAACGAACTCGGGTCGCTGGCACTGTGAGGTATCAGTGCTAACCGCTGAGCCACCGTGCTGCCCCTGATTCCCTACAGTGTGGAAATACGCCCTTCGGCCCAACAAATCCACACTGACCCTCTGAAAGTAACCCAACCCAGACCCACTTCCCTCTGACTTATGCACTTAACACTATGGGCAATTTAGCACGGCCAATTCACCTGACCAGTACATTTTTGGACTGTGGGACAAAACCACGCAGACATGGGGAGAATGTGCAAACTTCACACAGACAGTCACCCGAGGTGGGAAATGAACCCGGTCCCTGGCGCTGAGGTAGCAGTGCTAGCCACTGAGCCACCATGCCACCCTTTTGCATGAGACATTAAGTCAAGACCTCAACCATCGTGCTCTAGTGAATGTAAAAGATTCCAATTTACAATTTGTTCTCAAAAAGAGTCATGGGACTCAAAATGTTAACTCTGCTTCCTCTCCACAGATGTTGTCAGAGCTGCTGAATTTCTCCAGCAATTTCTGTTTTCATTTCACAGTTTGTTACTGAGTTACCCCAGTGTCTGGACCAATATTGAATATGCAAACAGAATCATACTCTGAAGATCATAACTGTCTCAAAAACGTTAACCCGCTCTCTCTTGCCACAGATATGGTCAGACTTCTGGAGTTTCTCTAGTACTTTCTGTTTTTAATCTCGCAAAAGTCAGATTGTCTGATAATTGTCATATTGCTGCTTGTGTATGGGAGTTTGTTTGGTGCAAAACTGGACACGCCTCACACATTGAACTACAAATGTTTCCAAAATATACAAACCTGGTCGTGAAGAACTTTGAAATATCTGGTGATAATTAAATGGCTATGTAAAAGTTCTGCTTTGTTTTAAATGTTTCTCTCCTCTTCTGCTTGAGTTGTTAACCTTTGCTGATAATAAAAGCTGTCAACAGTAAGTATGCATTGAATTTATCAGGTTTTCTAACTCCTTCTAAGAGCCTTAAGAGGAGAAGTATGCTTTGGACATGCAACCTCAGTACACAAACAAAATTGGACAATTGACTGCAAAGCTCCCAAAGCTATCAAGATAAAGGACAAGTCAAGTATAAATCCATTTTAAAAAATCAAACTAATTGCTTGTACAAGTACAACCCCACAAAAAAATCAAACTAATTGCTTGTACACATCATGGCCAATTATTAGATTAAACATTTTAAGTGTCAATGTTGGAAACACATGGGAAAGGATTGTTTTTGTTATCTATCAGCAGTCATACAGTGGGAATGGGTGAAATTTCCATCAATGGAGAAATGCCCTTTTTCTCTTAATCCAATCATAACGCATCAGAATTGAAACAATATTTTGAAAAACTCCAACTACCCTGAAAGGGGGTTGCTTGGGGCTTAATTATTATTTAGAATCATTCCTGCAGTTATTGTAGATTCTTAATAAATGGATGCTGCTTTGACTGGAGGAAGATCACATTAACCATTGACTTGATTCTTCCACATATAAATACATCAAGTGGAATATTGTGCATGGCAGCCTGTAATTTCCTGGAGTGAAGTAGAATAAAGAAATCTGTGGCAGGTCGTGTAATACAGACAATCTCCTGATGTACTTTACAGGAAATAAAAGAAGAACTTAGAAGAATACTGACAAGGGAGACAATAAATTGACATTCATTCACACAATCTATCCTGTTTAATTATGCTAAAATATTCAGACAAACATGTTGTCTAAAGTGACATACTCTTTTAAGCAATCTTCATTCAGTCAAATAGTTTATTCTTCATTTGACAAATGTGTCTTTTCACCCTCTTCCAATGGGAATGGACTGCTGGCATGAACAAAATCAATTGCACGGTTGATGTACTTTCAAGACCTTCTTCGGTATAAAGGGTGTTGCATTGTCATAAGGCAAGTTGCTCCCTTTCAAAACCATATAAATGGAACACCCCTGAAACACTGAAACACACAGCACTTGACTCTATACTTAAGCACATTACGTTTAACATTGCTCAGCAGCCTATGATTTCTTGGAGAGTACCAAAGTAAAGAAATTGCCTGGCAGGTCATATAGCGAACTAACATGTATATGGAGAATGCTTTCAACTCAAGCATGCAGAGAACCACAAAAGGTAAGTAATCTATCTTCATTCTGCACTCATCTTCTGTACACAGTTAGGACTTTAATGCATCAAAACACTTAGCAGAGTTGGACATTTTAAAAAAAGAAAATATCTCAACCAACAAAGCTACCTGAAAGGCGAATACTTTTCTTTTATTGGCAGATAACCACAGTCCTTTTTAAAAGAAAAATCCTAGGACTTTTTAAAAACTTCACAAAGAATTTCTCATGGTTAAAATTTACCAAACTTGGAGGATCCAAGATGGTGGTGATCTAGGAGAATCGGGTTGCTGGGCTCCACGCCATACATTGGCAGGATGGAGCTAGAGCCAATCCCATCCATGTTACTGTGAACAACAAAAAAGTAGTAAATAAGCTACAGAATGTGAAAATTTCACTTACCTTCATTTTTGCTGCGGGGGAATGCCGAAGAAAGGCGGGAATTCACCTGTGGTGGACTTGCTTACTCACAAAGAATTGGTTGAGGAGTTCACCAAATATCATGAGGTCCTGGGGAAGCAGATTGAAGAAAAAGAATCAAGGAAATGCTGGCCCTGATCTCTGCTTTGCTGTAAAAGTACAACCAGCAGCTGGAAGACTTGGGGAAAAGAACTGATGAGCTTGAACACAGGGTCACAGGAGTGGAAGCAGAAGCTGATTCATCCAAGAGTAGGATGGAAGCCCTGGAAACACAGGTGCATTGTTTGCTGGATCTGGTGGATGACCTTGAGAATAGGGACAGAAGAAAGAATTTTCATGTTGTTGGCATGCCGGAGGGGATGGAAGGTGAGTAGCCAGTGGAATTATTTGAGAAGTGGTTCCTAGAATTCCATAGTTTGGATGCCAAAAAAGGAAGGATAAAGATTGAAAGAGCCCACCTGTTATCAGCACAGAGGCCAGCAACGGACCAGCACGCTTGTCCTGTCCTGGTAGGGTTCCATCATTATAAAGACAAACAGAGAGTGACGGAAGCTTCCAGAGCCCAGGGGCATTGGTGTGCGAGAGCTCCAGCCTCATGTTTTTCCAAGACTTTTAGATAGCGGTGATCCAGAAGAAGAAGTCCTAGGGCAGCATCAAGAAGAGATTGAGAGCACTTGGGATCCAGTACCCTTTAACATATCCAGCGGTGCTTTGGATTAATTATAAAGGAACTGGGCATTTACTTGACTCACCAGAGAAAGCAAGGAATTTGTGGACATGCTGACTTAAGCCAGACGATTGAATAGGCACAGACAACAGAGTTGTTCGGATTTGTCCTCGTTCAGAGAGGATTTAGTGGAGTTTCCTTTTGCTGGTAAGAAGCTATGTTAAATTATGCTCGGGATGGATAGAGTATTTACCGTTAATTTTTAAGTTAAGTTACATCAAGACAAGGGCAATGTATTAACTTGTAACTTCCTTGTGTATATTACTAGTCTTATTTTTTTTTCTTGCCTTCTCTTTGCTACTTTATCCTAGGTTGCCTGTGTTTGTGGTACGACCCTAGCTAGTAGAGTTAAGAGGGTAGTTGGAATAGTTTATAGAGTTTTGGGATGTGTAGGTGCCTCTTTGAATGTGGGGTAAATTCCTCTAATTAATGCCTTAGATGCATTTCTGCTTTTCTGTTTTTGGTGTACATAGTTTTTGCAAGTCTTCTAGGTTTGTTGCTTGTAGCTGTTTTAGTTTATGTAGTTTTTGTTTTTTGTGGACTTATACTGAAGCTCAGCGATTCATAATTCGAGTTCTTTCTCTCTGGAGTCTAAGTGGTGCTATGGAAGGTTATGACTAAGGATGTGATCAAGTAGTGTACCTGGAACATTAAGGGGAGGCACTCGCCAGTCAAGAGGAAGAAGGTACTCTCCAGTTTTAAAAGGAAAAGGGTGAATGTTGCCTTATTGCAAGAAATACACCTAGATGATGCAAAGCATTAAAAACTGCAACAGAATGGGTATGATTGGGTTTATTTCTCATTTTTCAATACTAGGAGTAGGGAGGTGGGCATACTTGTTCAGAAGAATCTTCCATTTAAGTTGTTAGAGTATATTAAAGACAGACACGGGAGAATTGGAATCTTTAAATCTTTGATAAATGGGGAAAGAATATGGAATCTTAAATGTTAATTGTCCTCTGACCCACCCCCTCAAATTCTTGATAAGTGAACTTTCTAACCTGGTTAACTTTGCATGTCAGCATATTATTGTAGGGGGGAATTTTAATTGTCTAATAGATCCTATAGTAGACAGACTGCCCAAAAATCTCCCCAATATCTTCTTCACGATCTCAGCAATTAAGAGATTCGTGTGTTGAATTAGGACTGGTAGATGTTTGGAGGCGCCTTCACCCTACTGGCAGGGATTTTACGTTTTTCTCGAATCCACACAAATGCCATACCAGGATTGATCTCTTTTTGACCTCCGCAGCGTATTTGAACTCGGTCGTGTTATGTACAATTTATCAGAAATGTCACTATTTCTGATCACTGGTCAAGGGTAGGATACTATGTTAGGTTCAAGGCACTGGTGACTGTAACCCATCATCCTTAAGTATCGCAAATTTACTGAATTCTTTTCTACTGAATTCAGGGCTTCTTTAGACATTAATTCAGGCTTGGCCAGTAATTCATCCATTCTCTGAGAAATTAAAGCCTATGCTAGAGCGTTAGTTATTTTCTATTCTGCCAGTAAGAAATTGGAGAAGGGTGAGCAGTAACATTTGTTCGAAACACTTATAGGCAGATGAAAAGGCATACTGTGATAAATCCTCATTGGCTAAACTGCAGAGGATCACAGTGCTTTGGACCACAGTGAACTCCATGTTCACACAGACAGCTCAGAGGGAGCTTACATTTGTAAAGCAAAGGTTGTTTGAGCATCGGGATAAGCTGGGTGTATCTTGCCAGGAAAAGGAATGCCCCCCAAACCATTATCTCGATCAGGGAAAATACTGAAAATTTAACCCATGATTCTAAAAGGATGAATGCAGCATTTCAGAAATTTTACTCCGAACTATACCAGTCTGAAAGTTATGAGGATGAGCAGGCTAGGATGGAGTCTTTTTTTGAAGAATTTAGACCTCCTGAGAGTGACCACTGAGCAAAAGTCTCTCCTTAATGTCCCACTGTCAGTGCAAGAGATGCACGAGGCTGTGAGGCAGCTTCAGAATGGAAAGGCGCCTGGTCCTGATGGACTTCCCAGTGAGTTTTACAAGGAATTTATAAATATACTGTCAGGACCGATGCTTAGTATGTTTCATGATTCACATAATCGTAGCCTCATCCTGCCATCTTTGACAGTGTCAAACATCTCTCTTATCCTTAAAAATGTGAGCGCCCCGGAAGACTATGTTTCCTAAAGGCCCATCTAACATCTGAATGTCGATTTCAAAATCTTATCTAAGATTCTTGCACTCAGACTAGAAACTGTGCTGCCCTCCATCATTGAGGAGGATCAGACAGGTTTCATAAAAGGTCACTGATTGTCGATTAATGTCAGGAGGTTATTTAATATAATTCAAGTGTGTCAAAAATGATCTGTACAGGTAATAGTGATCTCTCTAGATATGGAGAAGGCATTTGACCAGGTCGAGTGGCCACACCTTTTTAACACTTTAAAGCGGTTTGGCCTAGGCAAGGTCTTTATCAGATGGGGAATGGCTTTGTACAGTGACCCGCTTGCTGCGGTTCTCACCAATGGTGTGCAGTGAAGCAATTTCAATATTCTTAGGGGGAGTCGACAAGGCTGTCCCTTGTCACCATTGCTTTTCACATTGGTGGAAAAATACATAGGGTCAAAGTATATCTGCTCCAGATGTAGGGAAAAAGTTGCATAAGATTGCATTGTATGCAGATGATGTTCTTGTCTTTTCATCAAACCCAATAGTTTCGGTGCCTCATCTGATACAGTGCACTAATTCGTTTGGTGGCTTTTCGGGTTATGAGATCAACTTTGTGAAATCAGAGGCCATGCCCATGGCTGGTCACCCGAATATGTCTGATCCTGAGGACGAATCTCGATTTCCCTTTAAATGGTCACAGGAGGGCTTTCTCTACTTAGGTATATTCATTACTCCAGTCTTTGATCAGGTATTTAAAACCAATTTTGCCCATTTATTCGACAGAATCAAACAAGACCTTCGAAGATGGGAGGCACTTCCAATCTCTTGGCTCGGTCAGAAAGCCATCATTTAAGAGAACATTCTCCCCCATCTGCTGTATCCTATGTGAATACTTCTTCTGCTTTTTACTAAGCAAACATTCAGAAGACTGAATGGCTGGCTCAGTTCCTCTCCCCATAATCGCAAGTGACGTCTTCCTAAACTAACTAAACTGCAGCTACCCCACAGATTGAGAAGAGTAGACCTCCCAGATATCAAAAACTAATTAAGTTTGTTGCTATCTTACGTGAGTGACTGGGCCCAGGGTGACCTTCACTGACTCTGGTTGAACACTGAAGCAACTCAGCCAAAATGCCCCCTTACTAGCTTGCTGCTCCGGGACAAAATCATGACAGTTAAGGAAAATTGACATAGCCCAATAACTCTTAATATTGCTAAAGCATGGAAGGCAATGCATCAGAGTGAGGGCAATATTGCCAAAGCGCCATTTTATACACCAATGCTTGGTATTCCAGGTTTTCAGCGTGGGATGATGGACTCGAGATTTAAACTAAGGGCAGCTAGGGGTGTGTGTTACCTGGTTGACTTATTTGAGGGGGATATACTGATGTCTTTTGACCAATTGGTTTGAAATATAAGTTACCCAGTAGGGACCTCATCCCTTTTTTCAAATTAGAAATGTCATACAAGAAGAGGGTTGGTGTGGACTTTTTGGGCCAAAGGGCCTGTTTCCATACTGTAAGAAATCTAACGAAAAAAAAGAGACCACACTTCTAACTGACTCTTATAGATATGACACAGAGAAGAGAGTACTGAGTGCTGAGAACACTTTCTATCAGTAATGTCTATCACCTACTGGGAGAGGGCCCCTCGGTTGAATCCGAACGGTTCTGTAATGTATGGGAGAGGGAACTGAATGTTGAGATTTCTTCTGAAGTATGGGAGGATATCTGGGAAAATGTAAGGAGGTTGATTTGTAACAGGACCCATTCCTTGCAATTGAAGATTCTCCACAGGGTCCACTTGGCTCCAGACCACTTTTAAAATTTAAAGTGGGAGTATCACCAATGTGTCCTAAATTGCAAATGAGTACGGTTACGCTTACTCATTGTGTCTGATCCTGCCACAGGCTGCGAGCTGACTGGAGCACTGTGGTAGGCGAAAGAGAGAGAGTCTTGGGGATAGAGGTGGAGGTGGACCCAGTATCTCTTATTCTTGGCCTTGATAATGCACTTCCATTAGATTCGCACACAAAAAAAAGCTTTTCATTATCCTCACTCTTTGTGTAAGGAAGAATATTCTGTTAGGGTGGAAGTCTGAAAAGCCCCCCGAGACTGTTGGGTTGGCGTAAGCTAGTCATGGAACACATACCTTTGGACTTTCTTACAAGAATGGTGCACAATAAAACTGAGAACTTTTATAAGATATGGCAGCCCTTTTTGGACTACTTGGGTACAGATTTGTCTGCCATACTAATAAGGGCCTTTATATAGCCATGACGATTCTGTTAAATGAAACTAGTATCCAGACAGCAGGAACTATGAACACAGAGTCACATGAATATGTATAAATTTATAGTCTCAATGGTTGAGGGCTTTTACTTTGTTGCATTGAGCTATATTGTTATTTTTACTGTCATGATTCATCAGTTAGTTGTTAGTTATTAATTATTATTTATTTACATAATTAGTGGGTTTCTTTGTATTGTTTACAATTATTTTGTTTTATACTTGATGTAATATCCAAAAAAAATTCCTTTTTTGAAAATTAAAATATATTTTTTAAAATTTACCAAATTTAAATCTATTTTACGAACTAATTTCTTATGACAACAATCTTAAGAAGTTAGATTGTATGAGGCACTGTGAGAATAACTTGCCTTTGTAAATGGGTCAAAATCAGTAAACTGCATGAAATGTCTATATCGTACATGTGCCAGTTTAGCTCAGTTGGCTGGTTGGCTGGTTTGCAACACAGTGATGCCAACAGTGTGGGCTCAGGTCCTCCACCAATTCTCCTTCTCAACTTCTCCCTCTGCTTAAACCATCATCAGTTGTCTCTTCAATGAAAGAGCAGCTCTCTGGTGTGATAGGACTGTAGTAACTTCATCTTTTATCATTCTATTCATGAATAACATGGTGGACAAACAGAAAGATTGGAGAAACCAAAGAATAAGACCATAAGTCATAGGAGTGGAAGTAAGGCCATTCGGCCCATCGAGTCCACTCTGCCATTCAATCATGGCTGATGGGCATTTCAACTCCACTTACCAGCGTTCTCCCCTTAGCCCTTAATTCCTCGAGACAACAAGAATCTATCAATCTCGGCCTTGAAGACATTTAGCGTCCCGGCCTCCACTGCACTCCGTGGCAATGAATTCCACAGGCCCACCACTCTCTGACTGAAGAAATGTCTCTGCATTTCTGTTCTGAATTGACCCCCTCTAATTCTAAGGCTGTGTCCACGGGTCCTAGTCTTCTCGCCTAACGGAAACAATTTCCTAGCGTCCACCCTTTCCAAGCCATGTATTATCTTGTACATCTCTATTAAGTCTCCCCTCAATCTTCTAAACTCCAATGAATACAATCCCAGTATCCTCAGCCGTTCTTCATATGTTAGACCTTCCATTCCAGGGATCATCCGTGTGAATCTCCGCTGGACACGTTCCAGTGCCAGTATGTCCTTCCTGAGGTGTGGGGACCAAAACTGGACACAGTACTCTAAATGGGGCCTAACCAGAGCTTTATAAAGTATCAGTAGCACATCTCTGCATTTATATTCCAATCCTCTTGAGATAAGAGACAACATTGCATTTGCTTTCTTAATCATGGACTCAACCTGCATGTCTACCTTTAGAGAATCCTCGACTAGCACTCCCAGATCCCTTTGTGCTTTGGCTTTACGAATTTTCTCACCATTTAGAAAGTAGTTTATGCTTTTATTCTTTTTGCCAAAGTGCAAGACCTCGCACTTGCTCACGTTAAATTCCATCAGCCATTTCCTGGACCACTCTCCCAACCTGTCTAGATCCTTCTGTAGCCTCCCCACTTCCTCAGTACTACCTGCCTGTCCACCTAACTTCGTATCATCGGCAAACTTCGCTAGAATGCCCCCAGTACCCTCATCCAAATCATTAATATATAATGCGAATAGCTGTGGCCCCAACACTGAACCCTGCTGGACACCTCTCGTCACCAGCTGCCATTCTGAAAAAGAACCTTTTATCCCAACTCTCTGCCTTCTGTTAGACAGCCAATCCTCAATCCATCCCAGCAGCTCACCTCGAACACCATGGGCCCTCACCTTGCTCAGCAGCCTCCCGTGTGGCACCTTATCAAAGGCCTTTTGAATATCTCTTGACATCAGAATAACTTAGCATTTCTGCCTATTGTGTTAGATTATGGTGTAGTGGTAATGTCATTAGAATGGAGCTCTTGATACTAAGGCTATGTCCCTTGAATCACCTGCTCAAATCCCACATTACTACTGGTGGAATTTAAGTTTAATGAAGAAGTCAGAAATGTAAAGTTATCCTCAGTAATATTAACTGACAATGGCAGCAATCAACAATTACTGTAAGAAAAAGTTTCTGGCTTACAAATGTCTTTCAGGGAAAAGAACCTTATGTCCTTATCCAGTCTGGCCTATGTGCATCCAGGCCCACAGAAATGTGGTTGAATCTTAACTGCCCATTGAAATGACCTAGCAAACTACTAAGTTTCAAGTGCAACTGAGGAAGGGCAAGAAATGACAGCCTTGCCAGCAAAATCCACAGCTTATGAAAGAATCAAGAGGAAAACAATATCTTATTAGCAAGATATTATGACACAGGAAGAAGGCATTTAGCAAACCTAGATATGCCAGTCTTGAATAAACTCAAGCCAGCAAAACTTTGTATTGCAAGTGAAGAACAACTGAAGTAGATACATTGGAAACAAAAAAAAATCAACCTGCACATCGTCCTCCAAGTCACAAAAGTCACTGACTTGGAACTATATTGCCATTCCTATTTTGTCATTGTACCAATATCCTAGAATTGCCTTCCTACAGCACAGTGGATGCACCCAATTGAGATGGACTCTAGCAGACCAAACTTGTAAGCTCACCAGCACCTTCTCAATGACAATTAGGAATGAACAAAAAATGCTGACCTAACCAGGAATACTCATATGCCATGAAAAGAATGTAAAAAAACACTAGTAAAATGAGAAAATAGTTCTGTAATTTTTTTAATGTCTTTTGTTTTCAGAATCAGTTTGCTTACAGGCACAGGACCAAATTCATTGAAATGCTTACTTTCTGTGAAAAAAACATTTTAAAATTTATTAAGTTGTCTTTTAGATAACAGTTGATATATATAATGAATATTTTTAAAGCAAATATTTTTAAGAGTAAGTTAGTTCTAAAATGATGTTCGGTTATGTTGGCTGCTCGCAGATTGCACATTGATGGCGTACAAAGAAACTGAAGAGAAATATAAACTTATCAAAGAGCATATCATTTTGAGCACAATTTGTGTCAAGATTAATAATTGCATCTGAAGTTGAAACCTTCCCCAGTTGTATAAATTGAGTGATAACCATGGATTTGATAGAAATGGAAAGTCACAATTTACATTTCAGCACACAAATCAACACTTAAGAGGGAAATTACAACTCAGCGCATCATGGAATAAATCTCAACATTTCAAAAAGACAAATTAAGCACCTCATTTCTTTCGAACAGAAGTACACTTCTTTCTTATTTTAAGAAGTGTTTTTGCAAAAGGTAATTTTCCTGACTGCTTGGAAATTTTGTATAATTTAGCAACGTGGAACAATTGCAATCTAATTTGATCTATTGTCAGTTCCCCCATGATTTCCTTCAAATGAGTTTCTGGTCTCAGTCAGACCTTTTGGGAATAATGCTGGGGGCTAAATTAAAATGCTCTTATTGAAGGAAAGGGGCATTTAACTCGTTGTGTAATTTTGTATTAATCTTCCAAAGTTCCTTTATATACAACAACAATGAAGACTAATATTGTTGCAGTGGTGAGTTAAAACGTCTTGCTAATTCAAAAGGGATGGATTTCATCTCAAGGACAACAATAACTCTACACACTATTTAGTCCAACCTTAATTGGAAACTATGAGATTGTTGACTTTGGGGAAATGGTATAAAATTGTTGACAGGATTTGAACAAGACACTTTGGTCTTCCCTCTTTTAAGCAGCGTAAGTTATTTTGTTTATTCATTTTGACATGTCATGACACATCTGTGTCTATCAGTTCCTCAGATTGAACTTGAACCGAGACCTTCTGGCTCAGATGCAGGGACACTACCACTGTAGAAGTTCTGATCCATTCAACTCTTGATTTCAGATAGCAAGACAGCACAGGCGTAATAGTGACTATGAAAATGCAGAAGTAAATGTGGTAAGGATACAGATGGCCATTTTCTCGAAATTGCCAATACATAAAAAGGAGGATGGAAACATTAGATATTCCAAAGGTGATCGTACCGGAAGCAAAGAAAAAAAAATCACTCGAGATTTATGAGTCATATTTGGACAGGTAGGATTGGAGTCGAAAGTGTGGTGCTGGAAAAGCACAGCATGTCAGGCAGCATCCAAGGAGCAGGAGAATTGACGTTTTGGGCATTCCTGATGAAGGTCTTATGCCCAAAACGTCGATTCTCCTGCTCCTCGGATGCTACCTGACCTGCTGGTGCTTTTCCAGAACCACACTCTCGACTTTGGTCTCCAGCATCTGCAGTCCTCACTTTTGCTAGGTAGGATTGGAGCAAAGTGAGGCTGATACCTCCAAGATGGAAAGTGAAGCGACAATGAGAAGAAGGAAGGGTGTTAAATGTCTCAAATAAGTTGAAAAGAACAAGGAATGATGAGACATTACTCTGCCTTTATATAGTCAAACTAAGTGCCACTAAAACAATTAAAGGCAACTCCAATCAGCACAAACATCTCCCCAACCGACCCCTCCATTCCCATTGATTCCAGTTTTGCTAGTGCTTCTTGCTCCTACAAACAGTCTGTGATGTCAAAAGAAATCAATGTCACTTCTTCTCGCGAGTTCAATTTTGTTAATGCATTAATCAAGGTTGTGATGAGGTCAGGAGCTTAGAGTGAGCTTGGTGGAACCAATATTGTGTGCTAACGTGCAGATTATTGTCAAGTAAGTGCTCTTTGATAGCACTATTGATTACATCTTACATTGCTTTGTTGATGACTGAGAGTAATTGTCTAGGTTGCCTTGCATTTTGTGGACAGGACAAATCTGGGTAAATTTCCATATTCCTGGATGATTGTCAACATTATGACTGTACTGGAGAGGTTGGATAGGGGTTCAACTAGTTCTGGAGTCCATCTTTAATACTATTGCAAGAATATTGTCAGAGCCCCTCACCTTCAAAGTATCCAGTTCCTTATCCCTTTTCTTGAAATCATTTTGAGTGAAGTGAAATGATCAAGGCTGGCATCTGTGATATTGCAGCTCGCAAGAGGAAGTTGAGATGGAGCATCTACTCAGCACTTCTGCTTAAACATTTTTGCAAATGCTTCAGCTTTGTCTTTTATACTGAATTTGGGCTCCTTCATCACTGAAGATGGGTTAGTTGTGAAGCCTCCTGATCCACTAAGTTAATTATACATCACCATTCATGACTGGATATGGCAGGACTGAAGAGGTTATATCTCATCTGTTAGTTTGGGATCGCTTAACTGGACTATTGCATTGACGCAGCCAAATCGAAAGAACAGCATAAATCTCCAAGTCAAGATGGTGAGTGACCTGGAGAGAAACACACAGCTGGTGATAGTCTTATGTGTCCTCTGTCCTTGTACTTCTAGTTAGTAGAATTTATGCCTTTGGAAGATATTACTAAAAAAAGCTCAATAATATCCACAGGATTGGACATGAACAGTAAACTCAAGCATGTACAGGGAGAAAATAAGTGGAGAGTAAAGGTGTAATTTGAAACTTTTTACGATGGTTTTGAATGGGCAATCTCAGGATAAACAGGCTAGCATTCATCCAGTTCTTATTTACTTTACAGCTTATGTGATGAACAGTGGTGCAGCTGATCCCACATTGTCTACTTTAGATAATCGCCACGAGTTTAAATTACTCCCAGTATTTCTGGATTATGGATCAGCACAAACAGGGAAAGAGCAAATATTTCTCTTCAACCCTGGAGTTGGATTTTTGAAAATAACATCCAAAACTTTGCTAAGTACACACCTTTAACAATCCAAGGAGACATCCATAATAATTAGTGCTGAGACAAGTTATGTCTTAAGTGGCTTATATAATTTACAGTTTAGATTTTATACATTTTAAAATGAATTTTGATTATTTGTAAACTTTTCAAAATGCAACTAGGAATAAACATTGCACTTAAAAGCTCCACTTTTGGAAAGCTGTTCCTAAGTTTTACAGCATCTCTCAATACTGACAGGCCAGTGACATTAAATGAAAGAGACAAATGTATTAACCATCCCTTATTCCCTTGAGGCATAATAACGACAAGTTCTGTCCCCTCATTGTAACCTTTTGGAAGTGTCTGAATGTGACTCTATTATCTGCCTAGGATTCTACGCACATCTGAACTTTATCTCCCTGCCATTAATTGCTGAGAAACATGATGAACAATTCTTCCAATAAAGTCCAATAGAATTTTCAATTTGGTTAGTCTGTCCTAGTTAGTGTGATCAAGGATTCAGCTTTTATTGAGACCTTGCCAAGTATTATGTACCATTTTGGAGGTGAAATGACAGGCATGAAGCAAAATCTGTGAGGTTATAATGTAGATTTTCCTCAAATATACTTGCTGATACAAACCAAGTATTTGTCTATTTTTTATAATCATCAAAAGTAAGTGCTTTTGCTGGTCACATTAACTGCATTGTCACTCAATCCAATCTAATTTTTGCAAAGCTGTGTAGTCAACTTTCCAGAGCACTATGAAGCAAAAACCATTTGGTTAAATTCTAAACTAGGAGACCCAATTACAAACTCCAAATTCAAATATAGCTTTCTCCTGAGATGCAGAGAATGTAGGAAAAAAAATATTGTTGGACCTGCAGCAAATGACTTCTGTCCCAGAAGTGTGATGACCTAGTTATCACTAACACTGGAGCTAGGATACTGCAGATAAACCAGATCTTTACACTATACGTTACACGGTAAATTTTATGGCATAAACAGGATAGAGCAATTGGTTAGGAAAAAATAGTGAGAAAGGATTGAAACAAACTCATTTTGTAAACAAATATAAAAGATGAGGTTCCCCCGACTCTCAATTTATCCCCCTGTGGATTGTTTTAGGTCTGTGTGGATTTCAATTAATCTAACGTTGCCTGATGTGGCTTAAAGACTGCTGTACGGTGATGTCTTCAAAACAAAGTTTTTAAAGATCATGGTTTGTATTTTTCTCAAGTAAATAAAAGCAGTGCTTTTTACTCTTTGCAATGTCTGCTCTTTTTACCCCAAGCGAGGTGAATAGAGAGCTATTGCCGTCAGATACAGAATCTTGACACAGGAACTATATCATTGGTTACAATGAGGTGGTAGCATTGCTAGAGACTGGGCAATGACAATGGGCATTCCCACATCATTGAAGAGAGAAATACAACAACTAAACATTTTCAAAATTGCAAGATTAAAATGCGTCTGTTTAGTTCTCTGCCCAACAGCAGCACGACCCCACCAGGGGTAGTGAAAAGAGGAAATTCCCACATCCACTCCAAGGCAAAATGGGGGTTAAAACCCATGCTGCTAGCAGGAATGTGTCTATGACAGCAATCCAGCCAACCAGTCCCCTGTGGAGTCTCAGCTGCTGTAACAATATACAGTCTAACATGCATGTTGGAGTCTGGAACTGTAGAAGTGAAGTTAGCGGCTAATAGTCAAATAATAACAACAAAATAACAGGAAATGAAAGGGGAGAAATAAGCAAAAATGCAATTGGAAGTGAAAGAGAAAACAAACATGAGGAAATAGTAACTGGTAGAACTTGGGCATATTGTCTGTTATCTAAACAAGAAAAGATCAAGGAGTGAAATGATAAATAGAGCTCTCATTGTGACTTTTTGCTGGTTTATGAGGACACTTTGATGCAGAAAATCTTGATTCAACAAAAGGAAAAGGGCTTTGTTGCAATGAATTGTACCTTCAGTGATTATCAAGTCCACCTCTACACTGAGAATAGTGAAAATCCAGAAAAATGTTGAGGCACACACACATGCACTTCTCTGTAGGGGGAGTCACATGAAAATTCAAAACCAAGCTTGATTGATTGTTGCTAGGTATTAAGGTATGTACAACCAAACTGAATAAATGGTGTTGAGATCAGGCATGATCAAACCACAAGCGGGATAGGTTTGAGAAGCTCAATGATTGACATCAGTTCCTGTGCATTGTTACTGGGAATGGTTTTGAAATAGTTAACACAGTGCTGTGCTGAAGCTCCACGTGACCTGACAATATATAACACAGCCACGGGACAGAGCACACTGCAGGTCAAGCAGATAGCACTTCGACCCTGGCATGGTCTCCTAATGAAATATACGTGTTTTCTCTACATCTTGTTAACAATTGCTAACATGACTAACAGTTAGTGCAACCTATACACAGTGACTAGGATGAAATCAACCATATTACATTACCTAAGACAAGATCCTCTTCTGCTGAAGACAAGATCCTCCATCACAGACTACTAAACAGCCACTTCAACTAGATTATGAGTAATTGGTGCCAAAACTCGATCCCAAGCACAAGCTATCAGCAATCAATACTCAATCATCACTTTTTTTATTGTGATACTTTTCAAAAGCAACTTACTGAAACTAATGTTTATACTGCTGCTTTGTTCAAGCAGTAGCAAAAATGTCTGTGGATGGTCTGGCATCAGGGAGGAGGTGGGGAGGTTATGCACAAAGTGAGATTCCGCTGGCAATAAGTTGCTGATTGGTTTGTGGAATTGTGATCAGTTGTGGATTTCTGATAAAACTGAGTGGCTCCTGAGTAACTGAACAACTTGTGGGTGAAAATGATACTGCCAGATGCATTTGGACTGCTCAAACAACAGTCATTTGTTTTTATTTCCAGTAAAATATTTATAGTCTTAAAAAAGCATGTTTGTTTTCTCCCATCAATTGTTGCAAGCTGGTGCTTTTAACCAAAAAGTCTCAGATTTTATCTTTGTGAACAAATTGCTCTGTGCCTCGTGTGGAGGAAGTGAAAGAACTAAGGGATTTGGGAAACTGAAAGGATGCCTCCAGTTAAACCTTAAAGATCGGGAATATTGAACTGCTTCCCCAGTTTTCTTTTTACCCCTTCACTCATAACACCATTTTTTTTGTCTGTGTGAGTGTAAGGGTTTTTAGAAGGGAGTTAGCATTTTTACAATTTGAGTTAGATGTTGAAACTTCACAGTTTACCAGTAGTTAGAATAAAATTGATAAATTCTTTCACTTCTGTAATGGCTCCATTGATTTGCAATCCACTACCCCAATGAAATATAGCATAGATACAGTTCTAAAGATGGGTCACTAGACTTGAGGCGTTAACTCTACTTTCTCTCCATAGATGCTGCCACATCTGCTGAGTTTGTCCAGAAATTTGTTTTTGTTTTCGTTTAAGCACTGCCTGTTCTGACTCAAGCCAACAGCTCCCTTCTCACCTTGTAGCCAAATCAGTGCCCTAAGAATCAAAATCCATTCCTTCTACAACAATCTTTGAACCACACAATTACCTATTTGACTTTATCTAACATGGACATGTACTTCAAACCCACTGATTCCCACAGCTACGTGGACTGCACCTCCTCCCACTCCCACTCCCATCCAACTCATGGAAGATTTCTGGGAACATCTCTGGTATACACGCAATAAACAAACCCACCGCCCTATGGCTGACCACTTCAACTCCCCTCTCCCACTCCGCCAAGGTCATGCAAGTCCTGGGCCTCTTCCACAGCCAAATCCAAACCACTCAATGCCTGGAGGTAGAATGCCTCATCTTATGTCTTTGGACCCTCCAACCACACGGAATCAACATCAACTTCACCAGTTCCTCATCTCCCCTCTCCCCACCTCATCGCAGATATAACCCTCCAAATCTGCACTGCCCTCTTGAACTGTCCTACTTTTCCAACTTCCTTCCCACCTACCTGCTCCACCTTGCCCTCTGACCTATCAGCATCACCCCCACCTGCACCAACCTATCGCCTTCCCAGCTACCTCCCCCCACCTTCCTGTTTATCTTTCAGCCCCCCCTCCTCCCGCACATTTTTGCTGAAGAGATTATGCCTGAAATGTTGATTCTCCTGCTCCCAAATGCAGCCTGACCTGCTGTGATTTTTCAGCGCCACACTTTTTGACTTTATCTAACATATGCCAGTTTGTCCGTGGCTCTGAACTTAAGAACTAGGAGTAGCTAAGTCAGTCCCTTGAGACTGCTCTGCCATCTAATACAATCATGGCTGATCTCACCTTGGCCTCAACTCCATCTTCCTACCCGCTCTCCATAAACTTTCAGCCCATTACTAAACAAAGATCTGTCTACCTAATCTCTAAATTTACTCAATGGCCAGCATCAACCACACTCTGGGGTAGTGAATTCCACACATTTACAACCCTTTGAACTAAGTAATTTCTCCACATCTGTTTCAAATCTGTTAACTCTTATCCAAAAGAAAAACTCTAACCTCTTCTTCTAGGTTGCCCCATAGGAGGAAATAGCCTTTCTATGTCTACTTTGTCAATCCCCTTTAGCATCTTGCATATATCAATTGGATTTTCTCTCCTCAGGTAGTAATCCTGCATATCCACGAAGGCTTTGCTTTTTAGTTTAGCTTCTAACTGTTCACATTCTTACATTAGGACCTCCTTTCTAGTTCCAGCAATGTCTTTGGCCACACATAGTATTCGAGGCTTCACAAATAGAGGCATAAAGAAAGAGCAAGAAGGTTACAAGGCACTGGTTCAATCTCAGCTGGTGTATCATTTACAGTTCTGGGATCCACATTATAAGAAGAATGTGGATGAATTGGAGAATATGTAAGAACAGTTTTTAGAACCAGTTCCAGCGATGAGAGGCTTTTGTTCATAGGGAAAATTAGAGAGGTTGGGACTATTTTACTTGGAGAGGAGACAGCTAAAAGGAGAGGTGATAGAAGTTTTGAAGAGTCTGGTCAGAGTTCAATTGTTCCCACAATTAAATGGGTTGAGAACCAGAGGGCACAGTTTTCAAATATCTTGCAAATTAAGAAAATGCTAGTTTAGAAAGAAAATTTTAAACAGCAAGTACAAGGGTCTCGAATACACTGCCTGGAAATGTGGTGCAGACAGGTTCAACTGAGAATTCAAGAGGGTATTGGATGATTATTTAAATAGAAATGACACAGGATTACAGGGGAAATCTCAAGAGATTGGCACCAAGTTAAAATGCTCAGAGAACATATGTAGATATGACGGGCTGAATGGCCCCCTTCTACATCGAATAATTCGGTGGCCTACAGTACTTCATGGTCTGCACTGCACCTTGCAGCAGTCTGAGGTCAGGAAAGACATAACAGAAGAACATGTTGTTTCTTTATATATTGACATAAGGTTTGTTCAGGAACAGGCATCACCAGTTTTTATTTCATATCAATCCTCCAACTGGCACACACCAGGCAGTGAGCTGGTTATTGGACAGATTACCGGTTCATAAAATCAAATTCATTCCAATGTAAATTCTGCTGGCCATGGGAAAAAATATTATATCGCACAAGACAGATGTGTCTGAGGTGGTGTAGACATATTTCCTGATGATCGTTCTCTCATTAGAACTACAGAAATGAAATAAAGTACAACTTACTCTTAAGTCTGATTTACAATTCACAGATGGCTACATTTTTAGGATAGCACTCAAGAAATGTGTGCATAAAACTGACATATTAATAGTGTCACTGAATGATTTTATAGCACAGATATTCAAGTTTTCATGCCACACTTATCTTGCTATTACAATAAATGTGGCAGTAAATTTTAAATCTATATCTGTGTTATTCACCCAGCCTCAGTTTCTAATGTATACAGAGGTTTCCAACGGTGATGGTCCTGCACTTGAACGTGGTCTGTATCATATGGTTATTTGGTGTCTTAGCCCATGCATTTATCTAACAATTCCAAACAGTCAAACTGAACAACAGTTCCCCCAAATTGCTGGATAGTTTTATTTTGGGAGCCCCAGCTTAGAGTTGGTTAATCAATGGGTGTAGCACACACACTCTACAGGCAGAAGCTAGAGATCCTGCCCTTTCAAATCTTCAGGACCTCTTGAGGTGTGCCAAATAAATTGGTGTACTCTTCAAGTGTCATCACAAACAGAACCTAGGTGAAAATGACAGTCAATTTGCATTTGTCAGGGGTCCATAAAGGTTAAATGTGCACTTCTTTCGGTAGCACCCAAGAGCTTGGATAGACCTTACCTTAGTATCTGATGTGATAGTGGCACCTGCAACAGTGTAGAACTCCGTCAGTATTGCTAGTGTCAGCCTGAATTATCTGTTTACGTCTCTGAAGAGATGGGAATCCACCATATTCTGACTTGGAAGGAAGAGCGCTGTCACTAAGCCAAGTCTTTTCAGTTCCAGTCTTTTCTAAGCTAGCATAATTGCTACTCAATAAATCTGATCCAACAGCTTTATCTGCAGGGACTAAAGCCAGGTCAGTAAATGAGTGTAGCAATTACTGGAGGCTGCACTGAGTGATTCCACTCGGCCAGAATAGAGATTCCCTGTCAATCACATTTGAAAACTACACTGCTGTAAGTGACTGCAATTGACTTATGTACTTAGTTTCAACTATCTACTTTCCTCCAACCACATCAGACCTCAATGCCACGGTCCTGATTCGAAACACAAAATTCTTTCCTTTACGATTTTCAGAAGACATGTAAAAATTCTAAGATTCGAACAACAGGAAACCCAATTGCAGTTTAAAAAAAAATCTGAATGGAGCCTACACAGCATGACTTATCAGAAAAATGCAAAGGCACTGCATCCAGCTTAAATAACATTGTGAGCCACCTAATGAACAGTGATATGACACAATATTATCAAATCACTGCAATAATGTGCTTAGTCAAAGGGATGTGGAAAACCATCACAAAATAAAAGATATTGCTCCATGGAATGAGCTGCATGGCTGCTGTGCTATTTCATTCTATAGACAGTTGCAACTGATCCTAATTCTCTGCAAGGTCTCAGTTTAAGAAGAGATGAAAGATGCTTGTTTTCCAGGACAATATTACAACAGGCCACAGTATTGCTGGAACATCTGAAATGGGGTGGGGAGAGAGACTCAGCAAGGATTCATATTTTTGATGGTTTCCCAACGTTCCCTGATGATAGGAATCCTGATGAAAGTGTGTCTTGTGTCACAGCTAGGCTAGCTAAGCAGAAATACCTCACACCATTCGTAGCTTATCAGCTATTCACAACATGTGAGAAATAATGTGTCACTTGTTATCAGAGAATATGGGATCACATTTCACCAAGAGGAAGGAACCAAGAAGACCATTTGTTATTGCTTTAGACAAACTGATCAATTGCTTTTTGTTTTATTGTCAGACAAGCACTTAAAAACAAAATTGCAAAACAAACAACCAAGTTTAATCCATTTGTTTGAGTTTCAGGAGTGACCATAAATGAATAGAGTGATAGGGATGTACAGCACAGAAACAGACCCTCTGGTCCAACCCGTCCATACCGACCAGGTATCCCAACCCAATCTAGTCCCATCTGCCAGCGCCCAGCCCATATCCCTCCAAACTCTTTCTATTCACGTACTCATCCAAATGCCTCTTAAATGTTGCAATTGTACCAGCCTCCACCACTTCCTCTGGCAGCTCATTCCATACAAGTACCACCCTCTGTGTGAAAAAGTTGCCCCTTAGGCCTCTTTTATATCTTTCCCCTCTCAGCCTAAACCGATGCCCTCTAGTTCTGGACTCCCCAACCCCAGGGAAAATACTTTGTCTATTTATCCTATCCATGCCCCTCACAATTTTGTAAACCTCTATAAGGTCACCCCTCAGCCCCCGACCCTCCAGGGAAAACAGCCCCAGCCTGTTCAGCCTCTCCCTGTAGCTCAGATCCTCCAACCCTGGCAACATCTTTGTAAATCTTTTCTGAACCCTTTCATGTTTCACAACTTCCTTCCGAAAGGAAGGAGACCAGAATTGCACGCAATATTCCAACAGTAGCCTAATCAATGTCCTGTCCAGCTGCAACATGACCTCCCAACTCCTGTACTCAATACTCTGACCGATAAAGGAAAACATACCAAACGCCTTCTTCACTATCCTATCTAGCTGTGACTCCACTTTCAAGGAGCTAGGAACCTGCACTCCAAGGTCTCTTTGTTCAGCAACACTCCTTAGGACATGACCATTAAGTGTATAAGTCCTGATAAGATTTGCTTTCCAAAAATGCAGCACCTCGCATTTATCTGAATTAAACTCCATCTGACACTTCTCAGCCCATCTGGTCCAGATCCTGTTGTAATCGGAGGTAACCCTCTTTGTTGTCCACTACACCTCCAATTTTGCTGACATCTGCAAACTTACTATCTGTACCTCTTATGCTCGCATCGAAATCATTTATGAAAATGACAAAAAGTAGAGGATCTAGCACCGATCCTTGTGGCACTCCACTGGTCACAGGTCTACGATCTGAAAAACAACCCACCACCACCCTCTGTCTTCTATTTTTGAGCCAGTTCTGTATCCAAATGGCTAGTTCTCCCCATATTCCATGAGATCTAATCTTGCTAATCAGTCTCTCATGGTGAACCTTGTCAAATGCCTTACTGAAGTCCATATAGATCACATCTACCGCTCTGCCCTCATCAATCTTCTTTGTTACTTCTTCAAAAAACTCAATCATGTTTGTGAGACATGATTTCCCATGCACAAAGTCATGTTGACTGTCCCCAATCAGTCCTTGCCTTTCCAAATACATGTACATCCTGTCCCTCAGGATTCCCTCCAACAACTTGCCCACCATCGAGGTCAGGCTCACCGGTCTATAGTTCTCTGGCTTGTCTTTACCGCCCTTCTTAAGCCGTGGCACCACATTTACCAACCTCCAGTCTTCCGGCACCTCACCTGTGACTATCAATGATACAAATATCTCAGCAAGACGCCCAGCAATCGCTTCTCTAGCTTCCCACAGAGTTCTTGGGTACACCTGATAAGGTCCTGGGGATTTATCCATCTTTAACCATTTCAAGACATCTAGCACTTCCTCCTCTGTAATCTGGACATTTTGCAAGATGTCACCATCTATTTCCCTATAGTCTATATCTTCCATATCCTTTTCCACAGTAAATGCTGATGCAAATTATTAATTTAGTATCTCTCCCATTTTCTGTGGCTCCACACAAAGGCTGCCTTACTGATCTTTGAGGGGCCCTATTCTCTCCCTAGTTACCCTTTTGTCCTTAATATATTTGTAAAACCCCTTTAGATTCTCCTTAATTCTATTTGCCAAAGCTATGTCATCATCATTCATATAAAATGATGAAAATGATCCAGAACTAATCCTTGTGGCACTCCACTGGTCAAAGGCCTTTAGTCTGAAAAACAACTCTCCATGACCACCTTCTATCTTCTACCTTTGAGCCAGTTCTCTATCCAAATGTTTTGAATAGTTTTGGCAGGTTGACAGGTAACCATGTTACTAGCATCAATGTAGCTCTCTACTCATTATTCTTCCAGAAGATGCAGATGTTTGAAAAAAACACTGTATCTACCACTTACAAGTTCGTCCCGAAGTTGGGAGATCAGTTCGTCTTTCTCCTTCAATTGAAGCCGAAGAAGCGAACTTTCATCTTTTAGATCCTAGGAAAGAAAAGACAGAGATTATTTGGAATCGATGCAACTATAAAGCTAAAATTTAATGAGCACAGATGGATCAAAGGTAAGTTAGTGGGAATGGTGATAGATGGGCATTGATTGACTAGATTTTACTGTGAGCTATAGCAAACTGATATGGTCCCTTTCTGCAATGTAAATCTGAAAAAGAGGTTCCTGTTTATAAATATTCACCCATTGTAGGCTTTATTTGAGTTCAACAATGACTACTTTAAGTTATATATCTCCTCTAAGTACAATAAATAACTCCAGGCTTCTTCACAGGAAATTTAGAGTTCAAAGGCAGATACTAGGCCAAACTGGGTGAAGATAGGTTAGTTATCAAACAGATAAGTTTTAAAGGATACCTTAAAGGCCAGTGAAATGTTAGAATGGTGATGATAAGGCCTGGGTACCTTTGGCAGAATGGTTCCAACAATCCTCCATCCTTCCTATTTTAGGGACTTTATAGTAGTTTGTTGTGAAGGATAAACTATATATGAATCAGTCCCAGCAGAAGAAACACTAACTTTCAGCAATGAGATAAGGTTTCTTACAGGTCAAAGTAAGGACTGCAGATGCTGGAAATCAGAGTCTAGATAAGAGTAGTGGTGGAAAAGCACAGCAGGGCAGGCAGCTTCCGATTCCTGATGAAGGACTTTTGCCCGAAATGCCCACTTTCCTGCTCCTCGGATGCTGTCTGACCTGCTGTGCTTTTCCAGCACCACTGTAATCTAGACTAAGATTTCTTACAGCTTCGCATAACTGCATACAGAGTACATTAATACAGAGGTGTAATAACTGTTAAAACAAGAAATACATAAGACACATGTCTTTGTGAGGAGACTGGACACTCCAATTGCTGTCTGCCCAAACTACCAACCAATGCTCCATCCAGTGGCTCTGATATATTAATGAAAGGGCTGAGCTTTACCTTGACATAGATTGACCTACTTGTAGCTATTACTTTACACAACTGTAGAGGGTCACGTTCTGTATGTGTCAGTGGGTTGGGGAGTGTAGACTGCTCGCTCCGCCCCAACTGAAAGTCAGTCTGATTGGCTGCACTAGTTGCCACTGTTCTGGTAGTGCCAAGGGCTCAATATTGGACGTTGAAGGGGCTATTGGCAGACCTTGGAGGAGGGTGATGAGAGTATCACACAGATGTTGGGTGGTGAGGATTTAACCAGCATCGTAAATTCGGGAAAGCAGGAGTCAAGGAGGATGGAGTTAAGAGAGCTGGGAGTTAAGAAACAAAGTCCAAAGATGTGCAAGTTAGTTGGACTGGCCATGCTAAATTGCCCGTGGTATTCAGAGATGTGTCAGTTAGCCATGGGAAATGCAAGGTTAATGGATGGGGTAGGTGGATGGGTCTGGATGGGATGATGTTCAGAGGGTTGGTGTGAACTTGTTGGGCCAAAATGCCTGTTTCCATACTGTAGGGATTCTATAAAAAAGGGTCACAATCTCAGAAGCAAATCTTGTGAATGACACACATTGCTCTGACTTACCTTAAACACTTCAAAATGGAGCTCCAACACAACCAGTACATTGACTTCAAAGTACTACTGTCATTGTTTCTCCTGTTTTCCCATTGTGATCACTAGGGAAGGCCTCCAAACCCCTAATGAGATAAGGGTATCCCCTAAAGTTAGTGCCCCTCTTCCTTCCCCTGTGTTTTAAAACATGCCAAGTGTTACAGCATGGGTTGTGTGTTATCAGGTCAAGTGGGCTTTAAATGAACTCTTAACTTCAATTATTTATTGATGTACAGTGGGCAGGCTCCTCATTTTGGTGTCCACCCTCCACAGCCTAAGGGTCAGCTTGGGATAGTAAGGTCTTGGACTGGAAATTGAGTCCTGTATTAGGTGTCATCTCACTTACGAACAACCACCAAAACCAAAAACCTGGCAGAAGCATACAAAATCTAACCCAGCAAGTTAGAGAGGTTTAGATAGGAAATTCCACAACTTAGCGTCAAGATCAAACAAAAGGTTAACAGTGTGGTCCTGAAATAACAGGGAGACAGAGATTGGGTGATGGTGCTGGGGAAGGTGAACAGGAGAGATGAGCAGGCAGAGAAGCCTCAGAACATCAGCAGAAATAGTCCAGGAGACTGTGAGCCTCACTTGAATAGCTTTCACTCAATGTTGTGCTGGAGGTAAACCAGAAGGCAGGAGTGGAACCACCAGTGGATGCTCAAGGAAGAGTTCCTCATGCTCAAGTGAACTGTTGGGGAGGGCATTTGGGGGACATCCTAGTTAGGGCAGTAGGAACAGAGCTGTTGGAATCCAGTGCATTAGCTTTAACTGCATCTACTGGATAGACAGTGCTGCAAATCCCAACACATGTAGAGGAGTTGGTACCATACTGATAATGCAGATGAGTAATGCGGTCACGTTAGTGATCTAGAGCATGGGTTCAATCCCACCATGTCAGATGGTGGACTTTAAACTAATTTGATGGAAAGAAATGAAATTCAAAATTATTCTCAACAAAGGTAACTCTGAAATTAATCACTCATCTGGTTCACTACCATCTTTTAGGGAAGGGAATCTGCTGTTGTTATGGGGGGGGTTCTAGTCTAAACAATCCAAAGGTGTTCAGATTAGGTGACTTGGCCATGCTAAATTGCCCATTGTGTTCAGGGATGTGTAGGTTTGTAAATGTAGAGTAGTACAGAAGGGGAATGAGTCTGGATGGAGTTGTTGGGCCAAATGGCCTGGTTCCACACTGTCGGGATTCTACGATTTCTATGAATTACTCTGGGATGGGAAAGAAATATTGGCTTTACCACTGACACACATACATGCCGTGAGAGAATAAAGTTCCTAGAAAGAAAGTAAACATAAATAGAAAAATAAGTTACCTTCCTTTGAACCCCAATTTCTCCCCCTTTGCAGGTTTTGCTGTACCACCCTCTAATTTAAATAGCAGTGGACATGAGAGTGCACAAACCTCCCCCCGCAGTCAGTAGGAAATTGAGAAAAAAATATAAAAGTAGATCTCAGATATCTGTAAGAATAATAGGGTTGTAATGGTAGGGAATTTTAACATAGATGGAGGGGTCCATACTGTTAAGGGCTTGGATGGAGAGGAATTTGTCAAGTGTGTACAAGAAAATTTTCTTCTTTAATATGTAAACCTACTTACTAGAGAAACAGCAAAACTTCTCTTGGGAAATGAGGCAAGGCAAAAGACTGAGGTATCAGTGGGGGAGCACTTTCGGGTAAGTGATCATATTTTTCTCAGTTTTAAAATAGTTATGGAAAAGGATAGATCTTATCTAAAAGTTAAGGTCCTAAATTGGAGTAAGGCTAATTTGCTGGTATTAGATAGGAACTTTCAAAAGCTGATTGCCAGAGGCTGTTTACAGGTAAAGGGACAGTTGGAAAACGTGAGGCCTTCAAAAATGAGATAACGGGAGCTCAGAGACAATATGTTCCAATTAGTGCGAAGGGCCAGACTGCTAGGTGTAGGGAATAGTGGATAACTAGAAAAATTGAGGCTCTGTTCAAGAAAAAAAGAGGAGGCATATATGAGGTAGAGATACCTGGGATCAAGTAAATCATGAGAGAAGTATAAGGGCAGTAGGAGTACACTCAAAAAGTGGTGGAAGCGGATACAATTGTAACATTTAGAAGGCATCTGGATGGGTACATGAATATAAAGGGTTTAGAGGGACTTGGGCCAAATGATGACAAATGGGACTAGAGAAACTGAAGATATATGGTCGGCATGGATACGTTGGACCAAATGGTCTGTTCCCATGTTGTACCTTTCAATGATTATGACTCATTTTGTAATGTAGGACTTGGTGGGTCTCTCTGAGTAGGACCTCATTTTGTTGTGTCCAATATGGTATTTAATCATACAACAGGGCAAGCCCTACAAACAGGATAAAAATCACCCTTTACGTCTCAGTAAGTATGTCAGTGCCTGGCTCAGGAAATTGTTTGAGAGGAATGAGAACATAATTTGCTCTGAATTTAATCTAAGCTGTTCTAAAAAAATAGGTGATCACATTCGCTGAGGGCTCCTATGGTTGGAAAAAGTACATCATTATCTGCAACATTTTATCATTACTGAAGCTCAAATCATTACTCCATTAGCACTTGCATGTCCTGAAAAAAAATCTACCTAAGTATTTCCAGTACGTGAGTGCATTGGCGAAGATCTTAGATATTAAGCTGCATTTTCCTGATGGTATTTGGAAATATGTATCATTTCTACATGAACTCATTTAAAACACATTGCCAAGTTGATGAAACTGCAACACAGACTGGATGGCAAAACTAATGAGGAAATTGTCAAATAGAAAAGAGCTCTGTGCTTCTTGAACATATGTCAACAATGGAGAGGTAACTGAACAGTCACACAAGCAATACATTTTTGCCAATGAGCATGAATGATCCCAAGTGAACAAAGTAAACTAACAAAGTTCTTATTATCGGCAATTGCCTTTGAAAATGTGACCATCTTGTACAATGCTACACGGAAGGCCCACCACAGCCATCTGACCCATCTGGTGTGTGCTGGAGTTAAAGCTCCATGATTTTTCCTTTTTTTTAAACTTTCTTTTAACACAAAACCAAATCAACAAATTAGGAGCAAGATTAGGCCATTCAACATGCTTCACCTTTTGCAGAAGATCATGGCTGATTTGCTTGTGGCTTCAATTCCACTTTCCTACCTATCCTCTTTGAGTCCCTCGTTAGTCAAGAATTTGCTCTATCAATATATAGTCTTGACAAAAGGACTCATAAAACAAGGAGCTGAATAACCAAGGCTAAATTTCCTTTCCAAATAAGCATTATTTAACTTTAACTTTCAATGTTTTTAGTTTTAAGCCCTTCTGATGTTCTGTAGACATATAATACAATCATGAAGCAGTTGACATGAGACAGACTTGATGTTGGATGGTATTATTGAGGTAGATTAGCTGAAGCATGACCTCTACCCATTCGTATTCTAACCCTCTCCATGTAAAGATCAGCATTCCATTGGCAATTTGTTATTTTGTGTACTAGACTAACACCTGGAACTGTTAGTTGTCGTGAACATAAGAACTAAGAGTCAGCAATTCAGCCCTTCCAGCCTGCTTCAATATTCTCATCTTGGCCTCAATTCCACTTTACCATTTGTTCCCCATAACTCTTCAACCCATTACTAATTTAAAATCTACCTCCTCCTTAAATTTATTTCATGTTACAGCATCCAATATATTGTGGGATAGTGAATTTCACATATCCATGACTCTTTGAGAGAAAACCTCTTTGCTTCTCTGTTCAAAATCTGCTATCATTTATCCTAAAATGATGATCCCCTTCTTCTAGGTTGCTCCTTTATAACTGTACTACATCAATCCCTTTTAGCATGATTAAAAACCTCAATTAGATCTCCTCTCATTCTTCTAAATTCCAGAAAGCAGTTACCCCTCATCTATGAAATCAATCTAGTGAAACTTGAGAGGCAGTCACAAGCTTGGTTTGTATCCACTGGAGTTTAGGAGAGTGAGCAACTTGATCGAAACAAAGAAGATCCTGAGGGGTCTTAACAGGGTGGATGTGGAATGGCTGTTTCATCTAGTGGGAGCAAACAGAATTAGAGGGTCACCCATTTAACACAGATAATGGAAGAATGTTTTTTTCTCACAAGAGTTGAAAGTCTTTGGAAACCTCTTTCTCAAAAGTTGGTAGAAGCATAATTTTTGAATAGTTTTATGGCAGAGGTAGAAAAGCTCTTGGTTGACAAGGCAATGAAAGATTAACAGGGATAGGCGGGAATGTGAAATAATCAGATCAGCCATAATCTTATAGAATGGTAGAGCAGTCTCGACTGACATACTCCTGCTTTTAATTCTTGTGTTTGACATTTTATTTGGGGAGGCTTGGTTCTCTCCAGTGTCCTCGCCAATGTTTATCCTGCTACCAACATCAAGTATATTAAGACAATGCTCTTTTTAATACGCTATGTGAAATTTAACTGCTGCAATGGCTACATATCAAGTGTACTTCATTGGCTTTGAAGTATTTTAGTAAGCTGCAATCACAAAAGGTGATATGAAAATACAAGTTCTTTAACATTTTTATTCCACTTCAAAGGTGTTTTTCAGAATGTCTCCACTGCACTGTGATTATCAAATCGAAACTGCCTCTCTCCTTCATTCTCTAAAATACTCAGGATCTTGGATTCCTGAGGAAGGGCTTATGCCCGAAACATCGAATCTCCTGCTCCTTGGATGCTGCCTGACCTGCTGCGCTTTTCCAGCATCACATTTTCAGCTCTTGGATTTTTTGTCTAGGTGAAGCAACAGAGAAGATCTGACTCTTGCCCTCAGTACCATGCAGCAACTAGATACTATGTCTGCCAGCTCAACTACGAGTTTCTGGGAAAAATAAAACTGCATACCCACCAATCACATGTATTTAGATCACACGTTTTGCATAGTAAAACAGACCAAGGTGTTTTGATGAGCATAGCTGAAAATGTGTTGCTGGTTAAAGCGCAGCAGGTCAGGCAGCATCCAAGGAACAGGAAATTCGACGTTTCGGGCACAAGCCCTTCATCAGGAATTGAGCATAGTCAAACCATCTTTGACACTGAGCCCAAAGAGGAGCTAGAAGGACCCATCACTATAAGTTTAGTCAAATAGGAAGAGAGAAGTGGAGAAATGAAGAGATTTAGAAGGGTCTTTCAGAGCTAGGGCTTTCCAGTTGAAAGCATCACTAGCAAAGGTACAGCTGTAAAGATCAAGACTGCTCAACAGGCAGAATTAGAGGAATACAAGATTAGAGAGGGCTATAAAGCTGAAAGAGATCACAGAGATTGAAAGGGGGCGAGACAGTGGAAGATTTATAATCAAGGATGAGAATTTTAAAGTTAAGTTATGGCAGGTCAATGTATCTCACAAGCAAAGTGTGGTATGACAGGTTTTGGAGTGAGGCAGGAGATGGGCAACTGAGTCACAGAGTCAAACATTATAGTGCTCAAATTTTTATGTTTAGTACAAGTTGGAAGACAGACAATGACTGAAAAAGTGTACAAAGGCAACAAACATGGCACCGTCTTAGGAATGAAGGTATCTAGGTACAAAACTTAAGTAGTCTGTCTCCCACTGGACAATATCATACTTAATGTGATTTTATTTGAAACACCTTTTCCTCACATCCCAATAACAAACACACAAATGACTTTCACATGTGGACAGAGATTAAATACTGACAAATTGTGATATTTGTATTGCAACAAGTTGATAAAAGGTGTGTGAGGTCATGAAAGTGATCACAATGAATTAGATTTATTAGGACCATGTAAATGAAAGCAGAGACTGCCTTAGTATTCATGATTTTGCTCTTTGTACATGAAAGCATCTGTGATTTCCAAGGCCATTGTTACTGACATTTAAGATTGAAAAATATTTGAGGCTGGATGGGCAGCCTGCTTCGAGGACAACCTGACAACACATCTCTTATTGCAGGAATTGAAAATGGCTTTTGGGTGAGTCAATGTGAATATCAGTTTCAAAACCTCTGGAATTGCAGAACCTCCCAATTCTCTGCCCATGAGGTACCATGGATGAACTTTGGATCATTCGGGAGGCAGAGGGGGTTATTGAGAGGAGTTACAGTGAGGAAGTCACTCCTCAGGTACAAGAAAAAGGCAGATGGGTTACAGTCAGGGGACGGAAAGGGAACTGGCAGGCAGTGCAGGGATCCCCTGTGACCATTCTCCTCAACAATAAGTACACTGTTTTGGATACTGTTGGGGGGATGACTTACCAGGGGAAAGCATTCAGGCACAGAGCTCTGGCACAGAGTCTGTCCCTGCTGTTCAAAAGGGAAGGGGGAAGAGGAGCAGAGCAATAGTAATTGGGGTCACCATAGTTAGGGGGACAGATAGGAGGTTCTGTGGGGATGAGAGAGACTCACGGTTGGTGTGTTGCCTCCCAGGTGCCAGGGTTTGTGATGTCTCTGATCGTGTTTTTGGGATCCTTGGGGGGGGGGGTGCAGGCCCAAGTCATGGTCCACATGGGAACCAACACCATAGGTGGGAAGAGAGATGGGGATTTAAGGCAGAAATTTAGGGAGCTAGGATGGAAGCTTAGAGCTAGGACAAACAGAGTTGTTGTCAGTGCCACGTGTTAATGACGCGAGGAATAGGGAGAGAGAGGAGTTGAACATGTGGCTACAGGGTTGGTGCAGGAGAGAGGGTTTTGGATTCTTGGATAATTGGGGCTCTTTCTGGGGTAGATGGGACCTCTACAAGCAGGATGGTCTTCATCTGAACCAGAGGGATACCAATATCCTGGGGGCGAAATTCACTAAGGCTATTGGGGTGGGTTTAAACGAATCCAGCGGGGGATGGGAACCAAAACTGTAGTTCGTGTATAGAAAAGGTTGAGAGTAGGGAGGTCCAGAATCAAGTTTCAGGGATGTAAGAGGCACCGACAAGCAAGAAATTGGTTTGAAGTGTATTTACTTCAACGCCAAGAGCATCAGGAATAAAGTGGGTGAACTTGCAGCATGGGTTGGTACCTGGGACTTCGATGTTGTGGCCATTTCAGAGACATAGATAGAGCAGGGTCAGGAATGGTTGTTGCAGGTTCCAGGATTTAGATGTTTCAGTAAGAACAGAGAAGATGGTAAAAGAGGGGAGATGCAGCATTGTTGGTCAAGGACAGTATTACAGTTGCAGAAAGGATGTTTGGGGACTCGTCAACTGAGGTAGTATGGGCTGAGGTTAGAAACAGGAAAGGAGAGGTCACCCTGTTGGGAGTTTTCTATAGGCCTCTGAATAGTTCCAGAGATGTAGAGGAAAGGACAGCAAAGATGATTCTCAATAGGAGTGAGAGAGACATGGTAGTTGTCATGGGGGAAATCAACTTTCCAAATATTGACTGGGAACACTATAGTACGAGTACAATAGATGGGTTAGTTTTTGTCCAGTGTGTGCAGGAGGGCTTCCTGACACAGTATGTAGACAGGCCAACAAGGGGCGAAAGCCACATGAGATTTGGTCCTGGGTAATGAGCCCAGCCAGGTGTTAGATTTGGAAGTGAGCACTTTGGTGATAGCAATCACAATTCAGTTATGTTTACCTTTAGTGATAGAAAGGGATAGGTGTATACCACTGGGCAAGAGTTACAGCTGGGGGAAAAGCAATTATGATGTGATTAGGCAAGATTTAGGAAGCATAGGATGGGGAAGGAAACTGCAGGGGATGGGCACAATAGAAATGTGGAGCTTATTCAAGGAAAAGCTACTGTGTATCCTAGATAAGTATGTACCTATCAGGCAGGGAGGAAGCTGTAGAGCATGGGAGCCGTGGTTTACGAAGGAAGTGGAATCTCTAGTCAAGAGGAAGAAGGCAGTTTATGTTAGGATGAGATGTGAACGCTCAGTTAGGGCGCTTTAGGGTTACAAGGTAGCCAGAAAATATGCCAGGAGGAGGCATGAGAAGTTGTTGGTGGATAGGATCAGAGTAAACCCTAAGTCTTTCTATAGGTATTTAAGGAATACAGGAATGACAAGAGTAAGATTAGGGAAAATCAAGGATAGCAGTGGAAAGTTGTGTGTGGAATCAGAGGAGGTAGGGGAAGCACTAAATGAATATTTTTTGACATATTCACTCTAGAAAATGACAATGTTGACGAGGAGAATACTGAGATACAGGCTACTAGACTAGGTGGGATTGAGGTTCACAAGGAAGAGGTATTGGAAATCCTTCAGAGTGTGAAAATAGATAGGTTCCCTGGACTGGATGGGATTTATCATAGGATCCTCTGGGAAGCCAGGGAGGAGATTGCCGAACTTTTGGCATTGATCTTTAAATCATTATTCTCTACAGGAATAGTGCCAGAAGACTGCAGGATAGCAAATGTGGTTCCCCTGTTCAAGAAGGAGAGAAGAGACAACCCTGGTAATTATAGACCAGTGAGCCTTACTTCAGTTGTTGATGAAGTGTTGGAAAAGGTTATAAGGGATAGGATTTATAATCATCTAGAAAAGAATAATTTGATTAGGGATAGTCAGCACGGTTTTGTGAAGGGCAGGTCGAGCCTCACAAACCTTATTGAGTTCTTTGAGAAGGTGACCAAACAGGTAGATGAGAGTAAACCGGTTGATGTGGTATATATGGATTTCAGCAAGGCGTTCAATAAGGTTCCCCACTGTAGGCTATTGTACAAAATGCAGAGGAATGGGATTGTGGGTGATATAGCAGTTTGGATCACTAATTGGCTTGTTGAAAGAAGACAGAGGGTGTTGGTTGATGGAAAATGTTCATCCTGGAGTCCAGTTACTAGTGGTGTACTGCAAGGGTTGGTGTTGGGTCCATTGCTGTTCGTCACTTTTATAAACGACCTGGATGAGGGCGGAGAAGGGTGGGTTAGTAAATTCGCAGACGATACGATAGTCGGTGGAATTGTAGATAGTGACGAAGGATGTTGTAGGTTACAGAGAGACATAGATAAGCTGCAGATCTGGGCTGAGAGGTGGCAAATGGAGTTTAATGCGGACAAGTGTGAAGTGATTCACTTTGGTCGGAGTAATCGGAATGCAAAGTACTGGGCTAATGGTAAGATTCTTGGCAGTGTAGATGAGCAGAGAGATCTCAGTGTCCAGGTACACAGATTCTTGAAAGTTGCCACCCAGGTTGACAGGTTTGTTAAGAAGGTATATAATGTTTTAGCTTTTATTAATAGAGGGATCCAATTCCGGAACCATGAGGTTATGCTACAGCTATACAAAACTCTAGTGCGGCTGCAATTGGAGTACTGTGTACAGTTCTGGTTACCGCATTATAAGAAGGATGTGAAAGCTTTGGAAAGGGTGCAGAGGAGATTTACTAAGATGTTGCCCTGTATGGAGGGAAGAGCTGAAAATGTGTTGCTGGAAAAGCACAGCAGGTCAGGCAGCATCCAAGGAGCAGGAGTGTCGATGTTTCGGGCATGAGCCCTTCTCGACTCTCTTGCTTCTTGGATGCTGCCTGACCTGCTGCGCTTTTCCAGCAACACATTTTCAGCTCTGATCTCCAGCATCTGCAGTCCTCACTTTCTCCTCGTATGGAGGGAAGGTCTTACGAGGAAAGGCTACGGGACTTGAGGCTATTTTCGTTGGAGAGAAGAAGGTTGAGAGGTGACTTAATAGAGACAAAAAGATAATCAGAGGATTAGATAGGGTGGATAGGGAAAGCCTTTTTCCAAGTATGGTGACGGCGAGCACCAGGGGACATAGCTTTAAATTGAGGGGTGATACTTATAGGACAGATGTCAGAGGTAGTTTCTTTACTCAGAGATTAGTGAGGGTATGGAATGCTTTGCCTGCAACGGTAGTAGATTCGCCAACTTTAAGTACATTTAAGTTATCACTGGACAAGCATATGGACGTACATGGAATAGTGTAGGTTAGATGGGGTTCAGATTGATGTGATAGGTCGGTGCAACATCAAGGGCCGAAGGGGCTGTACTGCGCTGTAATGTTCTATGTTCTATTTCAGACTTCCAAATGCATGGATCAGTCTAAATTTTAAAGGAGCATTAGAATACATCAACATAAATAAACCAAGGCTCCAGAGTTGTGAAAGAACTGCCATTCAAACTGAATGCACAGCAACCACATGGCACTGAATTCCACAGGGTGTGCTTTGACAAATTATGCTGAGCAAACTGCTGCAGTTTGGAAATTGCAAATGATTTAGCTTTGTGAACAGAACTTTCTTGATGAAGGGCTTTTGCCTGAAACTTCGATTTTCCTGCTACTTGGATACTGCCTGACCTGCTGTGCTTTTCCAGCACCACTCTAATCCAGACTCTGATCTCCAGCATTTGCAGTTCTCACTTTTGTCTTAGCTTTGTGAACAAGCAGTCTTCAAAGGGGGTCCTGCAAGTACACCATGTCTACATTTGATCATAGAATCCCTGCAGTGTGAAAGCAAGCCATTCGGCCCATCGAGCCAACATCGCCCCTCCAAAGAGTATACCACTCAGCCCAACGCTAGTACCCTATGCCTGTAACCTCCCCATTTCCCCAGAAATGATGGCAACCTAACATGGCCCAATCCACCTAACCTGCACATCTTTTGACTGTGGGAGGAAACCAGAGCTCCTAGAGGAAATGCTGACATGGGGAGAATGTGTAAACTCTGCACAGTCACCCGATGCTGGTATCGAACCCGGGTCACTGGCACTGTGAGCTACTGTATTTACCAGGAGAAAAGCTGGACAGACTGAATCCTCTTGAGTTTAGAAGACCCAGAAGTGACTTACTTTGATTTAAGCTTTATTGTCATGTGTGATCAAGTATAGAAGTACAGACGTACAATGAAAAAGTGTACAATAGTGCTAAACATGGCACCATCTTAGGAATGGAGGTATTTAGGTACGAAACTTAAGTAGTAAATAGGGAAACAAAATTAAAACTGAAAATGTGTTGCTGGAAAAGCGCAGCAGGTCAGGCAGCATCCAAGGAACAGGAGATTCGACGTTTCGGGCATGAGCCCTTCTTCAGGAGAAGAAACATGTTTTCTCTCAGAACGTTGCAAGTCTTTAGAATTCACTTACTCAAAAGGCAGTCAGTGCCAAATTTTTATACAGTTTTAAGGGAGTGATAGATAATTTCTTGATGACTAAAGAGAAGAGATGAAAGATTATTTAGGACATGCAGGAGTGCAGAGTTAATGTTAAATCAGATCAGCCACGATCGTATTGAATGTAGGAGCAGGCTTGAAGGACCGAGTAGCCTACAGTTGTTCCTTATTTACATGTTCTGCCATTGCAGCTTGCTGGTTTTGTCAAGCTGGATGGCATCTAATTGGTATGTCAGCTTTGAATACACAACTCCCTCTTTTAAATGAATGAGAATCTGGTTCTGTCCCACAAATAAACAGGATCTACCTCCTTACTCTGCTTTTCAAACTCCATGTCATATCATTTTCTGCGGCACATATAGACAGCACAGACATCATGTTAAACCAGTGATATGTGAAATTTCCATCTGCTTCTTGACAAGCAGGCTAGGCAATCGTTCTTGCCCAAACCTCCTCCTGCAAAAGTTAATGGATCAAAAGTCCTGGACAGAGTTCTACATAATGGCTTGTGTTCTGCCCAATGAGTGACAGAAAATCTGCTCCTCCAGAAATTCATGCAGGCTTATTAACACTACAGTCTGTCCTAATATTAATTGGAAAAATAAAAGAATGAAAGTACAAGTTCAACAGTCTTTCTTCAATGCACTCTCTCCAAGGGCTCAGTCTACTCCAATTTGGCCTGCCCTCCAGGAAACCTCAGGCTTCCTGCTCTCAACACTGCAGGTGCCAGGGGACCTCCCACACTGACAGTTCAGGATCGGTCTAACCGCATTGGTCTCAGGCCCACAGCTGCTCGCAAGTACCTGACCTCTGGCCGTCACTGCTCCAAATATATGATTAATATATATACAAAAATGATTGAACGTCAAGTTCTGGGGAATCATAAAGGTAACTGGATTATTACTTGGCCACATCTCTCCATTCTAATGCACATTTAGAGATATTAAACTTGAATATTACCACTGGATCACCAGCCTGGACCTTTGGATTACTAGGCCGGTTGTATGGCCACTTCATACCTCATCCCCAATGTCACATACTAAATCTTTCAGTCAAATTGAGCTTTCACGCACACTTAATAAATATTAACCTGGCAATTCACTGTTTTTGGTCAAAATTCTGGAATCCCTTCCCTAACAGCATTGTGGGTCAACCTACAGAAGATGGATTAAAGCTCACCACAATCTTCTCAAGGGGAACTAGGGATGGGAATTGAGTTCTGGTCCAGTCAGTGATGCCCAAATCCCATGAGTGAATTGCAAAAAAAGGGCTCGACAGACACACACTAAAAAAAATCAAATGGATCTTATAAGTCACAGTGGTCTAGATTAAAGTGAGAAAATATTTGATCTCTATTCTCAATCTTTTGCACTGCTGCTGAAAATTGGGAATGAAATGAGGAGGAGAGCAGAAGTTGGGTTGAAAGACAACGTTTATGTACGGGGTCAGTAAGGAACAGATTAGCTTCGATAGTGCAATAACCAAGTATCCTACCCTTCTGCAAATATCAGTGAACAACAGGAAATTACTGAGGATTCTATTCAGATGGAGGAGAATCTTGGCTTATCACTCATAACCACTTGAACAAGATTTAAGATTTAAGGAGCATTGCATGGATTATCTTGGTCCTCAGAAAATACATCCAATCAGTCTACTTTAATGAAAACATTGGCAAAGGCAACTTATTGCTCAGGCCTGATTTTTTCTTTTTTTAAAATTCAATGGGAGCAGCAATGCATTCTCTAATCTGGTTATCAGACACTGCATAACACTAGGTATCTCACTGATTATATAGGAGATGTGTGCTATTTTTATAGCTGTTTTCCTTCTTGGAGATGATAGACAATTGAATGCTAACGATTGAAGTCAGCAGCAATGGAACACACCTGTTTGATTCATATTCAAGAGCCGACACTGACAGCCATATCAGTCTCACTATCCTAGACATGAGGCCACCAACAGCCTCCACTGCACATTTCACCTTATTTGTTTAAAGGGATAGACTGGATTAAGGGAATCTTTCGCTGGAATGAAAATAAGGTATCACTGCCACTCGCCTCAAGCACACATAAAAATTAATGTACTGCTCTCTCCCTCCACTTTACTCGCATCCTTACAATTGAATAGCCATGAGGACCAGCTTATTTTATGAATTGTTTTGCAGGTCTTACATACGAAAATGGAATAAGAGGAGACCACCCAGCACCACGGTCCTACTGCACCACGGTCCTACTGCACCACTCAATAAGATCTTGGCTGATCTGATCTTAACATTGTGTCTACATAGCGGCATTTACCTCAAAATCTTTTATCTCCTTAGTCATAAATAATCTACCTCTGCCTTAAAAATATTTCAAGACTGCATCGATCCTGAGGAAGGGAATTCCAAAGATTCTCAACCGTTTGACAGAAACAAAAAATAAGTTTCTTCATCTTTGATTTAAACGAAGTGAGCCCTTATTTTTAAACTATGGTCCCTTCAATGGAGATTGCAAAATAATTGAAATCATAAGTTTGGCTGCTTTTCATATGAACATTTTCAATAAGATGCTGTGAAGAGAAGTATTATTTTTATTTCGAATTATTTTTAAGTTAGACATTAAAACCAAAGTATTAAAGGGAGATAAAATCTTCTGTGCAAGCTATGTTAATTTGTCATATCCACACCATCATGTACAAAAGTGGAAAACATGTCAAGTTCTTTCTGAGTAAACCAATTTCCTTCAGTGGAAGAAATAATTTGCTCCCTTTGCACAACATCATTAACTAATGGGGTTATCGATTTTGTTTGTTGAAGAACGCAGCATGTAGAAGACAGAGGGTGGTGTTTTTCAGACTGGAGGCCTCTGACCAGTGAAGTGCCACAACGATCGGTGCTGGGTCCACTACTTTTTATCATTTATATAAATGATTTGGATGTGAGCTTAAGAGCTATAGTTAGTAAGTTTGCAGATGACACCAAAATTGGAGGTGTAGTGGACAGTGAAGAAGGTTGCCTCAGATTAGAACGGAATCTTGATCAGGTGAGTCAATGGGCTGAGAAGTGGCAGATGGAGTTTAATTTAGATAAATGCGAGGTGCTGCATATTGGGAAAGCAAATCTTAGCAGGACTTATACACTTAATGGTAAGGTATTAGGGAGTGTTGCTGAACAAAGAGACCATGGAATAAGGGTCATAGCTCCTTGAAAGTAGAGTAGCAGGTAGACAGGATACTGAAGAATGCATTTGACATGCTTTCCTTTATTGGTTAGAGTACTGAGTACAGGAGTTGGGAGATCATGTTGCAGCTGCACAGGACATTGGTTAGGCCACTTTTGGAATATTGCATGCAATTCTGATCTGCTTCTTATCAGAAGTATGTTGTGAAACTCGAACGGGTTCAGAAAACATTTACACAGGTGTTGCCAAGATTGAAGGATTTGAGCTATAGGGAGAAGTTGAATTGGCTGGGGTTGTTTTCCCTGGAGGCTGAGGGGTGACCTTATAGAGGTTTATAAAACCATGAGGGGCATGGATAAGGTAAATAGATAAGGATTTTTCCCTGATGTGTGGGAGTCCAGAACTACAGGGCATAGGTATAGGATGAGAGGAAAAAGATATAAAAGAGACCTAAGTGGCAACCTTTTCATGCAGAGGGTTGTGCGTGTGTGGAATGGGCTGCCAGAGAAAGTGGTGGAGGCTACTACAATTGCAACATTTAAACGGCATCTAAATGGGTATGCGAACAGGAAGGGTTTGGACCAGGTGCTGGCAGGTGGGATTAGATTGGGTTGAGATATTTGGTCGGCATGGACAAGTTGGACTGAAGGGTCTGTTTCCATGTTGTACATCTCTATGACTCTGACTATGCGTCACACGCTATCACACCACATGTGCAATTTACAGCCTCTGCTGAGCCAGCTAGTCTCTGATGGGATGGAAAGGTACCTGGTTGGGATCAGAACAGTTGGAATTAGAACATACCAGGTGGGCCAAAGGGCATTATTCTGTGTCGCAGATCTCTATGACTCAATGGACAGGGATGAGAATTAGCTCAGAAAGCCTCCTCGCTACCACAAAGAACATGTGCATTACACTGCATTCACAGAGAACATGGGAATCCAAATGGTTAGTCTAGGTCAATATTTATGCACTACCCCAGAGTCGTTCCACCTTATTTAAGCCATCAGTATTTCTTTTCTCCCATAGGGGATTAAGGAATTGCATCAAATATTCCTTATGGCAGCAAGTTCCATATTCTTACCAGTCATTGGGTGCAAAGTTCCCTCTAAGTTGCTTAGTGTCATTCCAATTGTCTGCACACAATGGTCTACATGCCCATGCTGTACCAAAACATTCATTTTTGCCACCCACAGGTATGCACAGATCCCAAAAGTCAGCGATTGGAGAAACTGGAGGGAACATAACTTGGGCCTGGAAATTTCTTCTGCAGCCAGCACGGTGGTTCAGTGGTTAGCACTGCTGTCCCACAGTGCCAGGGACCCAGGTTTAATTCCAACCTCGGTCAACAGTAGATGCAGAATCTTTAAATATTTTTAAGGCAGAGATAGATAGATTCTTGATGGCCAAGGGGATGAAAGATTTTCAGGTACATACAGAAATGTAGACTCGATGTTAATATCAGATCTGCCATGATCTTACTGAGTAGTACAGTAACACAGAGGGGCCAAGTGGTCTCCTGTTATTCTCTTTTTGTATATAAGACCTGCAAAACAATTCAAAGAATAAAGCTGGTCCTCATGGCTTCTTTGTGTGGAGTTTGCATGCTCTCCCTGTGTCTGCATGGGTTTCTACCTGGTGATCTGGTTTTCTCCCATAGTCCAAAAGTTGTGCAAGTTACATGGATTGGCCATACTAAATTGCCCATAGTGTTCAAGGAGGTGTGGGTTATGTGAATTAGCCATGGGAAATGTTGGGTTGCAGGGATAGAGAAGGAGGATGGATCTGGTCAGGATGCTCTTTGAAGGGTTGGTGGACTTGTTGGGGTGAATGGCCTGTTTCCACATTGTGGGATTCTATGCTTTCTTATTTCATTTATTGTAAGACCATAAGGTATAGAAGCAGAAGACGACCATTTGGCTCATCAAATCTACTCTGCCATTCAATGACATCAAGGCTGATCTGACATTCTTTAATGACCCAGCCTCAACAGTAAAGAATTTCGTAGATTCACTGTATTCAGAGGAAAGAAATTCCCTTCCTCCCAGTCTTAAATGCATGACCCCTTATTTGAGATTCTTCCTTCTTCTCAAAAAACAATCCCACCATTGATTCATACTGCACAGAAACAGGCTCTTCGGTCCAACCAGTCCATACCTACCATAATCCATAATTAAACTTGTCCCACCTTTCTACTATTGGCCCACATCCCTCCAAATATTTCTTTACTCATGAACTTATCCAAATGTCTTTTAAAGCTTGTAACTGAACCCCTTTTCATCATTTCCTCTGGAAGTTCACTTCACGCATAAACCACACTCTGTGTAAAAAAGTTGTCCATGTCTTTTTAAAACTTTCTCCTCTCACCTCATAATTATGTCACCTAGTCTTGGAATTCCCCACCCTAGGAAAAAGACACTTGCCATTCACCTTATCTGTACCCCTCATGATTTTACAGATCTCTACAAAATCATCCCTGAAACTCCTACGCTCCAGTGAAAAAAGCCCCAGCCAATCCAGCCTCTTGTTATTACTCAAGAACTCAATTTCTGGCAACATCCTGGTATATCTTTTTGAACCTTCACCAGCTTAATAATATCCTTCCTAAAACAAGGAAACCAGAACTGGACACAATACCCAAGAAGATGCCTCACTAACATCCTGTACAACCTCAACATTATGTCCCAACTCCTTTAGTCAAAGGTCTGAACAATGAAGGCAAGCATGTTAAAATAACTTCATAACCACCTTATCTACATGTGAAGCAAACTTTAAAGATTTGGAGATGCTGGTGTTGGACTGGGGTGTACAAAGTTAAAAATCACACAACACCAGCTTATAATCCAACAGATTTCATTGGAATCACTAGCTTTCAGAGAGCTGCAAAAGCTAGTGCTTCCAATTAAACCTGTTGGACTATAACCTGGTGTTGTGTGATTTTAAACTTCAAAGAATTTTGAACTTAAACCCCTAGGGTCTCTGCTCTGCAACACCCTTCCTCAAAAACTCAACCAACCTCTATTGAATTCTGTCAATGGCATGTATATATTTTCTTAGTTTAGACAGTCAATATCAAACACAATACACCAGGGGCTACCTCACCAAGGTTCTATTCAATCGCAGCAAAACATTTTTACTTTTGTACTCAAATCCCCTTAAGACAATGTACCATATGCCTAATTGCTTGCTGCACCTGCATGCTAGCATTTAGTAACTCATGAACCCAGATCCCTTTGGACAGCCAATCTTCTAAACTCTCATCATTTAAATATTCTAAAAAACTCTACTAAAAATGCTCCCGCATTCATAATCTTGGTAATGCAGCTGATCTGAAGGTGAACTTCTGATCAGACGACACATTATAAATACCATCTATTTCCATCATGTAACTTCGCCCAAATCCAGTTAATCTCGCACCAATCTCTGTTTTGTCAACACACATGTGCTCACTGAGTTGCCCACGCAACTGGGAGAGTGAAACCTTTCATTTCAAATTTCTCATCCTCGCTTACAAGTCTCTCTGTGCCCTTTCCCCTCACTAGGGTTTTTTTCCCTGTCTGGGAGCAGCAGGAGACAGAATGACGGTGACGTTGGAGACCAGGAGGTTGCCGGGAAGGTATGGACTTAGTACATATTTAGGCAGGGCTAAACCAGAGATACACACCCCACCCCCCAACCAGAAGAAAAGGTCTCTGTAAATTAATTTTTTTCCTTTCTTTCATATATTTAAGTGTATTGTTTGGTTTTCGTTCGTTGATATAAAGCTAATGGCAGGGGACCTCAGACCCGTGGCATGTGTCACTTGCTTGATGTGGGAGCTCAGGGATGTGGCTGACATCCCCGAGTCTTACACTAGCAAGACATGTGTCCAGCTGCAGCTCTTATTTGACCATATGATGGCTCTGAAGATGCAGATGGACTCACTATGAAGAATCCGCAATGCTGAGGAGGTCATGATAGCACGTTTCGTGAATTGGTCACACTGTAGATTAGAGTTGCTAAGGGAGACAGTGAATGGGTGACCAAAGGGCAGAGAAAGAGTAGGAAGGCAGTGCAGGTGGCCATTGCAGTCATCTCCCTGACTGTTCACCCTCCATTTTCAGAATGCTCTGCAGCTGATCAGTGACATCCCTGACCCGAGCACCTGGGAGGCAACATAGCAGAACTCCCCTCACAATAGAATCCCCTATGACTCTGGTCCTATGAGTCTTTTTCCAGCCCTTCTGAACAACAGTGCCCGCCACCGTGCCATGATCCTGGCAACTGCTATCCTGCTCTGCTGAGCCAGCTCCCCTAAGACTATCCAAAACAGTATGTCTGGTTTGAAGGGAGATGACTGCAGTTGGTACCTGTACTGCCTTCCCACTCTTTCTCTGCCTTTTGGTCACCCATTCACTGTCTTCCTCAGAAACCCCAATCTACAGTGTGACCCATTCACTAAACGCGCTATCCATGACATCCTCAGCATCGCGGATACTTCACAGTGAGCCCATCTGCAGCTTCAGAGCTGTCATGCGGTCAAATTAAGCTAAAGGGTATTAAGGTGGATGAATCCCAAGGACCGGATGGGATCTATCCCAGGTTGCTGAGGGAGGCGAGAGAGGAAATAGCTGGACCCCTTTATAGCATCCTTAAATGCAGATGAAGTGCCGGAGGACTGGAGGGTTGTTAATGTTGTCCCCCTGTACAAGAAGAGTGGGAGGGATATTCCAGGTAACATCAGACCAATGAGCCTGATGTCAGTGGTGGAAAAGTTGCTGGAGAAGGTACTAAGAGATAAAATCTATTTACATTTGGAAAAGAATGGGCGTATCAGTGATGAATAAGATGGTTTTGTGCAGGGGTGATCGTACCTTACCCACTTAGTAGAGTTCTTTGAGGAAGTGACTAAGTTGATAGATGAAGGAAGGGCTGTAGATGTCATATTCATGGACTTTAGTAAGGTGTTTGATAAGGTTCCCCGTGGTAAACTAATGGATAAAGTGAAGTCATGTGGTGTGCAGGGTGTTCTAGCTAGGTGGATTAGGAACTGGTTGAGCAAAAGGAGATAGAGAGTAATAGTTGAAGGGAGTTTCTCGAAATGGAGAAAGGTGACAAGTGGTGTTCCACAGGGATCAGTGCTGGAGCCACAGTTGTTTGTGATGTACATAAGTGATCTGGAAGAGGGCGTTGTTGGTCTGATTAGCAAGTTTGCTGATGACACGAAGATTGGTGGAGTAGCAGAAAGTATACAGGACAGTCAAAGAATACAGGAAAAAATAGATAGACTGGAGAGTTGGTGGAGAAGTGGCAGATGGAGTTCAATCCAGGCAAATGTGAGGTGATACATTTTGAGGAAGTCTAATTCTAGAGTGAACTATACTGTAAAAGGAAGAGCCTTGGGAAAAGTCGGTGAGCAGAGAGATCTGAGAGTTCAGATCCATTGTACCCTGAAGGTGGCTGCACAGGTGGATAGAGTGGTCAAGAAGGCATATGGTATGCTTGCCTTCATCAGATTGGGTATTGATTATAAGGGCTGGTAGGTCATGTTAAAATTGTACAAGACTTTGGTTCAGCTGCATTTAGGTACAGTTCTGGTCGCCACATTACCAAAAGGATGTGGACACTTTGGAGAGGATGCAGAGAAAGTTGTGAGGATGTTGCCTGGTATGGAAGGTGCTAGCTATGAAGAGAGGTTGAATAGATTAGGATCATTTTCATTAGAAAAAAGGAGATTGAGGGGAGACCTGACTGAGATCCACAAAATCATGAAGGATATAGACAAGGTGGATAGAGATAAACTTTTTTTCCCAGGGTGAGAAACCACGCATTCAAGGCGAGAAGTGAAAAGTTTAAGGGGATACACATGGAAAGTACATTACACAGAGGGTGGTAGGCACCTGGAATGCGTTGCCAGCAAAGGTAGTAGAGGCAGGCACTGTAGATTCTTTTAAGGTGCATCTGGACAGATGCATGAGTAGGTGGGAAGCAGAGGGATTCAGATTCTTAGGAATTGAGTGATAGGTTTAGACAGTGGATTTGGATCGGCTCAGGATTTGAGGGCCAAAGAGCCTGTTCTGGGGCTGTAAATTTTCTTTGTTCTTTGTTCCATTGTACTTTAGGAATCTCCTTCAGCCCCAAACCCAAGCTGTTTGCACTTGACTAATTTTGGCCTTTTGAGCATTTCCAGTTTCAATCATTGCACAATTGTTCACCATGCCTTCAGATCCTGGGACCTTGACTCTGAAATACCATCTTCCAACCTTTTCTTCTCTCTAGCCCACTTTATTCCTTTGAGTTGTTGTTTGAAACTTATGTTAACGAACCAACATCCCGTAGGATGGCAGTGGAATAGGGTTTCTCAATCTGGGGCTCGTCCACTCCGTCTGCTTTTCTTTTCGTTATTTTTCCTTTTCCCACTTTCTTCTCACGTTTTCTTTTCCTTTATTTACCTCCTGATGAAGAGCTTGGTCATGGCAATGGCAAGTACTTCCAGTGCGTGGACTCATACCAACGGCGCAGCAAGTTTGGATTCCTGGCGGCATCTGCAATTCTGAGTCATTCCTAGTGCTGACACGTGGCTGCTGCTGCAGAGGTGAGTTTGAGTTCCCAGTGGCATCTGCATCCATCAAAGATCCAAGGAGGCAGCAGCGGAGGTAAGTTTGGCCCAGTACAAGATCTGGCGGTACCAGCAGTGGCTGCATTGACAAGGTGGGCCCAAAGCCAGTGATGGAGTCAAGTTTTTGCTGGTGTGATACCTGGCGGCATTGGTGGGGTCTGTGTTGGCAAGGTCCATCAAGGACCTATAGTGGCGAGAGCATCAGTGGAGGCAAGATGGTGCTGAATAGTGGTATGGCGAAGGAGACTTGTGCCTGGCCACCAGGCTCATTATCCATGACAGAGCATTTAACAAGAAAAACTGTAAAGTTGGACACTTTTTCTTGGTTTTTTTCATTTTTCCGCCTTTATATTTTTTGTTTTGATTTATTTTTCTGTGATTTAAGATGACGCCGGAGAGTGGCGAAACTATACAACATTTTTCACGGTATTTTGCAACAAAATATACATAACAATAAATAAATCAAATGTTTTCCTTTGTGACTGGGTGCCATATTTTCTTTTGCAATGTAACATCTTGGGACATGTCAATGCATTCATGGTGTTGCGTAGATATCAGTGGTCATTGTGGTAGCACTAACTCATTCGTTAAAAGGGGAATTTCACAAGGATCGCAGTGGGGGAATGAGGAGATCCTGAAGGACTAAATGTCTGGAGCAGATTATGGAGATTCAGACAGATGAAGCAAGCACAGAAGATTGTGGAGAAACTCAGCATGTCTGCCAGCATCTGTGGAGAGAGAAGCAGATTTAATGTTCTGAATTTGATACAACTCTGATTCAGAACTGCTAGGTGTTGGAAAATGTTTTTACACATTTCAAAGAGATGGAGGAGGAGTAAACGGTCTGATTAGATTAGATTAGATTAAATTCCCTACAGTGTAGAATCAGGCCATTCGGCCTAACAAGTCCCTGATGATGTGGAGACCGAGTACGAAAGACAAACGGAATGCAAACTGGGGTGAAAGAGAAATAGAAATGGAAAATAGGTGTAAACAAAGGCGTGGAAGGGTGAAAATAGTCATCTTGGTTGAAAGCAAAGCAGACAAAGCACATTAACTCTGTTTCTCTCTACATTGGTGCTGCCAGACTTGCCCAGCTTCTCCAGTATTCTCTGTGTTTGTTTCCGATTGCCAGCATCCACAGTATTTTGCTGTTATACAATGGATGAGAGCATGGAGGGATGTCAACTTATGGCCATTTCATAATAAAGTCTCTTGACTGGAAGCCAATATTAGCTGGTAAGCATTTAATTGAAAGGGGTGTGGAGTGAGTTAGAATAAAGGCATCAAAGTTTTTTTAAAAAGCTCACATTTGTGAAGGGTGGGACAGAGACCACCAAGAAACCATTGGAAAAGACAAGTCTGGAGTCAGCGGAAGTATGGAATGGAGGGTGTCAAAGAACAAAAATATATAGAAATAAGGCAAAACTTGTCAGTGGGAAATTCAAATGCCAGTATCTTGATGAGGACTCGAGAGGCTGAAGGACTGACCTCTACACGTATGCCTTATGGTCTTATAATCCTTAAGTGTACTTATAAACAGTTTTATCAAGCTTTGTAGGTTCAATATGAATTTCCACAGTACATTTCATGACTGTCTCAAAAATTACCCTGCTGCATAATAATTGCTTTCAGCCTGTTCTAAAATTTCAAAATGACCTAAAATACATGAAGAGGATTATTACAAATGGGAAAACAAAACTGCATAAACTGAAAAACATTGCACTATTTCCCCTTTACCTTGTGTAAAAGCAAACTAGATTTGTTGATTATTCTCTTCTGTGAAATGGTGTTCACAGCGGAACTTACATGACAGACCAATGAAGTTGAAAATCATTTTGCAGGAAAAAAACCCAATTAAAATGGGATTAGAAGGGATGCAGGAAAATTACCGGATGATCTGAGCTTTAAAGGGATTGGATATCCAAAGATCATGAAGCAATGTGTTGTATGGAAGTATGGAATGAAGCCAAGAGATTCGGATCATGCTGTGTCTTTTCCCAAAAGTAGCAATCCATATTTGTATTATAATGGTAACTTAAAAACCAGACTTGTCTCAAAAACTGAATATATGTGCAGTGCCTCCTACTGCTGTTAACTTGCTGAGTGTAAAATACTTTGCAAATGGCTTTACTGACATAAAAGCATAACATAATGAAATAAGGGGGAGGAAAAACATGGACAGCTAATTGAAATTTACAATTCTTCCATTTACCTCCATTCAGCAAAGTTATAGAGTCAAAGAGTTACACAGCACAGAAACAGACCCTTCAGGCCAACCAGTCCATGCTGAACATGATCTCAAACTAAACTTGTCCAACCTGCCTATTCCTGGCCCACATCCCTCCAACCTTTCCTGTTCATGTATTTATCCAAATGTCTTCTAAATGTTGTAATTGTACTCACATCCACTACTTCCTCAGGAAATTCATTCCATTCGCAAACCACCCTCTCTGTAAAACATTTGCTCCTATGCCTTTTTTTAAATCTCTCTCCTCTCACCTTAGAAAGAAATTCCCCATCCTCTGGAAAAGACAGCTACCATTTACCCTATCAATATACCTTATTATTTTATACACCTCTAAGAACACGTCTCAACCTCCTACGCTGGAGTGCAAAACGTCCCAGCCTTTCTTTATAACTCAGATCTTCCAGACCCAGCAACATCCTGGTAAATCTCTTCTGAACCCTCTCCAGTTTACTAATATCCTTCCTATAACGGGGCAATCAGATAGCGGCTTATGAAAACAAGCACCTCTGACAGAGCAGCACTCCCTCAGTGTTGCATTGGAGTTTCAGTCTATATTCTGCATTCAGGTCCTAGACTGGAACATGAATGTACAGAGTGGAGCTTATTTCCAACTGAATCACGGCATACAATGAATTAATGACTTGTTAGTGTGTAGGAGAAAACCAGTATGGAAAGGTTTGACATTTCATGGAGGTGGTATTCTCCATTGGCTTTTTCTGTTCTTTATCAGATATTTAGAAAAAAATGATAAACCTGGCTGATTTCTTTATGCAATGCTCTTACTCAGGGAGCACTGAAGTGATAAGTCCTTCCCAATGCTGCCAAGTTAACATCAGTGCACATTAGTGGTATGAATCAGGAAACCCAGACTTTATTGCCTGTGCCTCATGAATACAAGAAGTAACTGGAGAACCCAAGTTCATTTTTCATCAAGTATGACTAAAAAAATGTCAATGAACAAACTGTTGAGGCAGGATTGTCTTGCTTTCACTAGATGCTGCATTTCTAACGTAAAACTTCCTTTGTGTTTATTTCTGTCCTGTCTCTAACTGGTCCATTTGTACAATAGTTGAATACCATAGCTTTCAGAATTTGAATTAGTGGGCTGTTGTGAGAGGTTCTTAAAGTGATAATGCCCCTACCTCTAGCCAAAAGATCTGGGTTAAAGTCCCATCTGCCTTGTATATATGTCATAACAGAACCAAGTAGACTGATTTATAGTTAGATTTAAAGTAAGTTTCTTCCCTCAAAATAGGAAATCAGTCACTCAGATGGCTGGATGCAGTGTAAAGCAACACCAAGTGTGGGTTCAACTCCCATACTGGTTGAGGTTACCATGAAGGACTCTCCTTCTCAACCTCTTTCCTTGTCTGAGGTGTTAAACTACTACCAGTGGTGTCTCTCACTCACTAATGAGAAAGCAGTCATTTGGTCTCGTAGAACTAATGCTACTTTATCTTTTACCATTTTTCAAAAATGCTGCAAATCTTTTGGAGAACAATTAATTAACTTCATATTCAAAGGATTAACTTATCCCTTCCCTCCGGGTTGACTCAAAGACGAAGTAATAAACTTCTGACGAAGAGTGTATCTGACAATTTGCTTTTACTTTGAGGTGTTATCAGATCAGACTGCATATTTCCAAACTTTTCTGCTTGGATTTCAGACTGTTTTCAGCATTCACAGCTTAATTTTTGTTTCCAGTAAATATCAAATTGGCTTTAAAAATTCAGGAAAGCTGTTTGAGCAAATATTAAAAATTATCAGTGTTCATGGATGGACAAAGAGTTAAAAAGATATGCAGATGGATAGGCAGATGGGGAGCATCTTAATATAAGTCTAGCTGTGCAGACTGATTAAAAATAATAAAAACAGGATTTCACATTTTATCGTTAGGGTTTGAGGGAGTAGTTTTACTCGTTATGAGCATTACCTGTTACCTTTCCAAGTCCCTTTGTGAAGTTCTATACCAAGAATGCTTCTTTGGCAGTATGCAATTGACTTGCAGCACTGTCATCAACATCAGACATCTTATAAAATAAACACAACCTTGTTCTCGACAGTTTGATTAACCAATTCTCATTTCAGACTGTAAACATTATGCTTGCGCATGCACCAAACTTGTCCAGGGCTAAAAACAACCATTTGGTGCCGGTCCCACTTCGGTTTCTGGTCCCACAGAGACACCAGATGGTTTCATTATCACAGCTGTGGAACGTAAATGTAGTTGTTGGTGAGTGACATTGCAAGGGCAGTGTGAGAGATGAAAGTTAGTACTGCAACTTGTTGAAGCATAAACAAAGATTTCCATCCATTCACTGCGATTTTAGGACCTCAGGTTAAAACAAAGCACTTTACAGTCAATCATTTTTTAAATTGTTTTCACTGTTATGTGGACAGCCAGTTGAGTACAGCAACCTCCAATATCAATGAACTAAATGACCATGTTTCATTGATAAGAACAACTATCAATGCTAAAAAGCTGAAACGAAAACAGAAAGTGTTGGAGAAACTCAGCAGGTCTGGAAGCATCTGTAAATACTTCCTTGGCTCAAAACATTCAATCTATTTTGCTCTCTCCAGATGCTGCCAGACTCGCTGAGTTTCTCCAGCACTTGTTTCATGACATTGGTTACATAGAACAGTACAGCACAGTACACGTCCTTCAGTCCTTGATGTTGTGCCGAGCATTTATCTGAATCTAAGATCAACCTAACCAACACACCCCTCATTTACTGACATCCATGTGTTTGTCCAGCAGTTGCTTAAATGTCTCTAATGTCTCTGATTCTACTACCACCGCTAGTAATGCATTTCACATACCCACCACACTCCGCATAAAGAACCTATCTCTGACATCTCCCCAATACCTTCCTCCAATCATCCCTCGTGACAGTTATTTCTGCTCTGGGCAAAAGTCTCTGGCTATCTACTCTAGCTATGCCTCCCATTACCTTGTACACCTCTATCAAGTCACCTCTCTGCCTTCTTTTCTCCAGTGTGAAAAGCCCTAGCTCACTCAGCCTTTCTTCATAAGACATGCACTGTAATCCAGGCAGCATCCTGGTAAATCACCTGTGCACCGTCTCTAAATTATCCACATCGTTCTTATACTGAAGTGACCAGAACTGGACTCAATATTCCAAGTGTGGTCTAACCTGGGTTTTATAAAGCTGCAGCAAAAACTCACGGCTTTTAAACTCAATCCCCCCCATTAATAAAAGCCAAAACACCATACACCTTCTTAACAACCCTATCAACTTGGGTTGAAAATGTGTTGCTGGAAAAGCGCAGCAGGTCAGGCAACATCCAAGGAGCAGGAGAATCGACGTTTCAGGCATGAGCCCTTCTTCAGGAGCCCTTCTTTTGAGCTCATGCCCGAAACGTCAATTCTTCTGCTCCTTGGATGTTGCCTGACCTGCTACGCTTTTCCAGCAACACATTTTCAGCTCTTATCTCCAGCATCTGCAGTCCTCATTTTCTCCTTTCAACTTGGGTGGCAACTTTGAGGGATCTATGCATGTGGATCCCAAGATCCCGCTGTTCCTCCACACTACCAAGAATATTGTCTTTAACCCTGAAGTTAGCAGTCAAATTTGACCTTCCAAAATGAATTACTTTGCATTTATCCAGGTTGAGAATAAATACTCACAGTAGGAATAGCTATCTTGATCTTTACTCCACAGTGCCATGAGCTCATTTACATCAACCTGAGAGGGCAGATAGGGCCTTTAATATTTCGTGCAAAATAAAGCACTTCTGACTCCCCACCCATGTAGTACTATTTCAGCACCGCTCTGGAAGGATTACACTACAATTTGTACCTGGAGTGTTGCTTGAATTCACAATCTTCTGACTCATGGTCCAACATAGTCTAGCTAAACAAATACTAGAATGAAACAATCCAATATTGCATTATAGCCCAGATCACAGGAAGACACCATACCTTTCAGACAGTTAGATAAAATCATCATGTGAAGTTTAAGAAGTCTCCATTTAACCTTTACACAACCAGTTATCCAGTCAGCAATTCATTGAACAGATAATTGCTGTGTTAATCAGGCAGTCAACTATGTATGTAGTGTATTGTGGTGTAGTAGTACCGTCCCTTTCCAAGATGGACAATCATATTCATTATCAAGTGATTGCTGCCAAAAACCTCTGAATCAGAAGGTCTGGGTTCAAGCATCATCTGCTCCAGAGGTATGCGGTTACATTTTAGAATGAAGTTAATTAAAAATATGTACAGACTATAGGACTCTTGTAGTTCAGTGAAAGGTCCAGGTTCGAGTCCCACCCGTTTCAGAAGTATGTCACTGCATACCTGAAAAGTCTGATGAAAAATATCTATCACTCAGATTCTATATGCAAGCCTGACCTGTCATATTACTGCATATAGCTAGTTGTTAACAAACTTCAAGATATTTGTCTTAATAAAAACTTCAGTTTCTAAGGCATATGCTACATAAGCTAACACATAGAAAGCCACATCAAATTAGAAAGGAAAAAAGAAAGTCATTTATTCATTTTGCCAGATTGTCCGATCTCTGGCTATACAGCAGCACTGGCAAAGGCTTCAGCAACATTTTGACTGGTGAAAATGCACAAGACGTAGCATTTAATTGAAGAGAATAAACATAAATAAATTATGAGAAAGAATAAAAAAAAACTGCTCTGATAGATTAGAGTCCTGACATGAGTGATGAAGATAATTTAAAGATCAAAAACTGTAGCAATTTGACCACTTTGGGACTGTTCATAGCAGAGCTGAGTTCTAAATCATTTCGGGTTTGGGAGCAGCTGTACTGTTTAGAATGCTAGGCACCTGCATTCAAAAAAAAGGTTTCTTACCTCACACTATAGGTCAGTATCCTGAAAGCTGGCATGTCTAATTGCACTCATAACCACCAAAATAGTTATTTTAATTGATCTCTTCCCTTCTTCCCTTCATTTAGATTTTCTTTCCACGCCATCTGCACCATGGCCAAAAGGGTGAGCAGAAAACCTGTTCTTATTCCTGTGCCAATGTCACTACATCAAAGGTCGCTAGATGTTACCAGCCTCTGTCTCTCAAAAGACTTCACAAAATCTGTTGTCCTGTTGGCACATTTTCTGAGCTTTTCTTTGCTTTCAATAATTACCATGTGTGATTTAGTATTCTTTTCTGACCGTCATTAAATCCAAGTCTCTGATACATTTATTTGACGCATTAATAACCAAAGAGAACTGCATAAAAGATCATCTGAACATACATACATGCAAATTAGGAGTAACAGAGCGTTATTCAGCCCCATGACACTGATTCACCATTCAAAAAGATTATGGCTGATCAGATTACCTCACATTCCTGCATATCCATGATAACTTTGCATCCACTTGCTTATCAAGAATCTATTTCTGCTTTAAAAATATTCAACAAGACTGCTTCCACTATCTTTTGAAGAGAGAGTTCCAAAGACCAAAGAAATCTTTCTTATCTCTGTTTTGTACAGGTGACCTCTTATTTGAAAAGTCACTCCCTAGTACACGAAATACCCACAACAGAAGACATAATTTCCATATGCTTTCTGTTAAAAGTCCTCAGGATCTCATATGTTTCAATCAACTGTCACCTACTTTTCTAAACCCAAGCTAATACAAGTCTTTTCTAAACCACTTTTCCTCCTAAGACAACCAACCTTCTTTGAACTGCTCACAAAGCACTTAAAACTTTCCTTAAATCTGGAGAAAAAGTCACTACATTCTAGGGATCCACAGCACTGCTCTCTCATTAGTGTGTGATGACTGGTGGTGAGTTGAACTCGAGGGTCACCAGAGCTCAGGCAAAGTGCAAGATCGCAGAGGTGGGGACTTCAGTGTGACTTCAGCCAATACAGAATTGGATACATGTTGTTTATTTCTCATAGCAAACAAGATACCGAGTCAACTGATCTAACTAATACTATGGATGAAATTCCAGATGCCGTCTCAGTTGTTTAGCTGAAGCACAACCTCCCAATTTTGAATTTGTTTCCCCTTGCAATATATAATAGTCTATTAGCTTTCCTAATTACTTGCTGTACCTGCATAATAACCTTCTGCAATTCAGGACACCCAGATCCCTCTGCATCTCAGAGATCTGCAGTCTGCCACTATTTAGCTAATTTTTAAAAAATTCATCTGCTATCATAAACAAATTCATTTTTTCCACATTATACTCCTTTTGGCAGATGTTTGTCCAGTCACTTACCCTAGCTATATCCTTTGTGGTTTTCTCTTGACCTCTTTACAACTTATTTTCTTAAATATAACCAAATGGTCAACTAAGTTAGTAACCATACTTTCGCTCTCTTCATTCAAGTAATTTCTGTAGATTGTAAAATGTTGAGTCACTGGCACTGCATTCGTGGTGCACCACTTCTTCCATCTTGCTAGCCAGAAAATGACCTATTTCTGCCTACTCTCTGCTTCCTGAATATCCTATCTATGCAAATACATTACTTTATACACCATGAGCTCACTCCAAAATGAGACTAAGAACCTAAGCAAGGAATTTATATTCACAAACACAGTACAGGCTATTTTGTAGCACAGCAGTTTATTGCAACAGTGGTGCATAATGGATGAACATAGTTGATAATAGCAAATCAAATCTTTAGAAGTCACTGATTAAATCTCCATTAGAGCAACTTGTCCAATTTTAGATGGCAAGTCCAGACCATGCAAGAAGATGTCACAAAAAATAACTAGAACGGCACCACACTGGAGGAGCTTCAGTTATGTGGAGAGATGACAGAATGGGATCACTCTTCACAGAGCAGAGAGGGTGGTGAGGTGACTGAATTCAGGAGCTCAAAATCATTAAGGGCTTTGATAGAATAGTTAGACAGGAACTGCTTACAGGTTGGGTTGGTTGATAACCAAAGTGCACAGAATTAAGATGGTTGGCAGACCACAGCGGAAATCCGGTGCTTTTATTGTTAACGCAGTGAGTTATGATTGGAAAAGCACAGCAAAAAGATACTGGAATAAGGTCATTATTTTTCAGAAATCAGAAGCTTGCAATGGAAAAAAATTTGCAAGGCTCTTAGGAAAAAGCTGGCTCAATTGGATAGCTTTTTCAAAGAGCTGGCACAGACATGATTGGTTGTAATGATTGGATGATTGACACTCTTCTGTCTTTCATGGGTACCGGTATTGCTGGCACATCCAACAGTTGCTCTCTTCCCCATTTGTTTGAGCTGAGTGCCTAACTAGGCTAATTCAGAGAGGATTTAATAGTCAATCCTATTTCTGTGGGTGTGGAATCTTATGTTGACCAGACCAGTATGTAAGGCAGATTTCCTTCCTTAAAGGGCATTAGTAAATCAGATGAGTTTCATAGCAATCAATGCAGTTATCACAGTGCTATCATTATTGCAACTAATTTTCAATTTCAAATTTCAAAAAAATGATTGACACCCAGATGAGATTTGCACCAGAGGCCTAAGCAATTTCTTGGAATTCTGCAAGGTGACTCAATTACACTGCCAGTACACACCTGTAACGCTGTATGATGCTATGTTTGTTGTCAAATCAGAGCTTCTGATTGATTGAATTTCATATGCTAGCTTTTGTTGGTTTGGTAATGAATAAGCATATATCACACAGTTGTACAACAGTCATGAGCTCCTTTGATTTGGAAGAGCCAGTGCTGGACTGGGATGGAGTACTTTGCCTTCAGACATCAAAGGAGTATTTCATCAATGTACAATGAGTGACTTATCACAGGCAACCACAGAAACACAGGATACACCAGCAAAGGGTTGCAATGCAAAATTTTCAAACTAATCTCATAATATATGTTTTTTTTAAACTGTTGGGATGATGAGGCATCAAGTAGCTATGCAATGCCTCCGGGCTCCTTTAATTAGTTTTATGGCTGTAAGAGATTACTTTAGCTGCTGCGAACCCCACACAGTTTTTTTTGTCTTGATAAGAACAGTCCTTTAAGTCAAAATTTCTGGTTCAATTGCTTCACTGTTGCCAATTATCCATAGGGTAGAAACACTATAATAAATCGCCTCTTTATTTCACCAGTGAAATTAGTGATAGAATCAGGAATCCACAGCAAAATCCTGAACCAAACTAACATGATGATTAAATCTGATCATTTTGCAGCTTGATAGAGTTCACACTCATATTTATGTTCCATTGCCTATTTACAAAGCATCTTCAGCTTTTCCCTGTTCTAATGTAAGTACACCCACTTAAAATATTAAATTTGAATTGTATTAGCTTTACTGTCACATGTACTCACATGAGCACAGTGAAACGTTTATAAGTCACTACTTATAATGCCATTTTTGGTACACTAGGGCCTAGGTTCAGATTCTTGAGTACAAATTCTTAGGAAAAAACTAGAAAATTAAAGAAATAAAGAGTCCAGCATTACAGAAATTCAAAAGTACAAAATTTTAAGTACAAATGCAAAATTTGGACAGGATTTTATGCTTCCAACCAATGGGTTTGAAGGAAGGGAGGAAGTAGAGATGGTCTTCTTGCCTACTCCCAAATTGACTCCCAGAAAAAGCATTAAGCTTGAACTTACCCCCATTACTTCTCAGAGCAGTCTTGTATATTTTTTAATTAATTAAATGACAGCTTAGAGAGAGTCTTTAGATTCAAATGAATTTTATTCATTCCGATATGCAGGTGTTGTTGACTGGGCCGGAATTTATTGCCCATCCCTAATCACCCTGGAGAAGGCAGAGGTAAGCTGCATTCCTCAACTACAGATATAGTCATACCTGCAGTACCTTCCGGAAGGCAGTGCCAAGAATTTGAACCAGTGACAGTAAAGGAACGGTGGTGTATTTTCAAGTCAAAATGGTGTGCAGATGGGAGGGGAACCTGCAGGGGGTGGTGCTTCCATGTGTCTACTGCTTTTCTAGACAGAACGGTAGTAGGTTTGAAAGATGCTGTCACAAATGTTTGTTTAAAATCTATTGATCAATGATGCTTCCAGGTCTAATAGAAATCATTTAACCTGAATATTAACTCCATTCTTTCCTCTGCAGGTGCTGCCAGCCCTGCTGAGTGTTCATGCCCGAAACGTCGACTCTCCTGCTCCTTGGATGCTGCCTGACCTGTTGCACTTGAAGGGCTCATGCCCAAAACGCGACTCTCCTGTTCCTTGGATGCTGCCTGACCTGCTGCGCTTTTCCAGCAACACATTTTCAGCTCTGATCTCCAGCATCTGCAGTCCTCACTTTCTCCTACTGAGTGTTTTGCAATGTTTCTGAGTTTCTCTAGCATTTTGTGTTTGCTTCAAATTTCCAGCATCCGAAGTATTTTGTTTTTACTTCAATTGATACTTTCCGTGTTTCAATACACCAAAATAGTGCATGATTGATTGAAAGTTACCTCATGAACAACAAGTGCAGTCCACAATTCTCTTTTCCTAATTTTATACAGGCTATATTCTTTTGCCTTGCAGCACTCAGTCAAATATGTGGCATTAACTAGGATCAAACTTCAAACCCAGAAACTACTCTCTGAAACAGTTCGTGTACATCACTTGTTCATGGTTTCAAAAGTGAATTCACTGGATGAGTGTGTTGTGATGTCTCGATAAGAGGCTGTAAGATGACTCATTAATTACTGATTGTGTGTGGATGGAGTAAGTCAGCTTGAGACAATTCGAACAGATTGAACTATGCAAGTTCATTCAAGACAAAAATTTCAACATTTCATTGCTACAAGAAGTAATGTATATACTCATGTAAAAGTCGATCCCCTGCAAAAGTTGACAACTTACTTTTGGCCAAAAAATTTTGTATTTTCCATATATCTCATGTAAAAGTCGACCCTACTATAAACTTCTTACAAAGGAAACTGTATGTTCCCATTAACCCACTTAAACAAAATCGCAATCATTCATTCATACCGATAAATCCACTCGTCACTCTTTGTTTACTATATTGCTTCTCTATTCATTCATTCATAACTCTACTTGACCTACATGGTTTACTGCAGCACATTTGGCTTTATTCATTCATTCATTTAAACCAGTACTACGTCTATCAGGGCCCCACCTACATTCGGGACAGTACCCATACCCTTCACCTCCTCCAAGAGTTCAGTTTCCCTGGCATCCTTTGCCTTACCTTCACCATTGTCGCCCAGTCACTGCACACATCTATCCACCACGACGAAGGCCTCAGTTTCTTCACCTCACAATGTCCCAAGCAGTACCCTTCCACTAACACCCTCATCCGCCTGGTTGAACGGTCGTCACTACCCCCACCTTTTCCTCCACTACATTGACAACTGTATCGGCACTACCTTGTCCTCCCAAGAGGGGCTTGAACAGTTCATCAACTTCACTAACGCCTTTCACTCCCACCCAAATTCACCTGGGCTATTTTGGACACCACCCTTCCCTTCCTGGACCTCTCCATCTCCATCTCCAGTGATCGACTAACCATGGACAGCTACCTGGACTGCATCTCCTCCCACCCTACTTCCTGTAAAAATGCTATTCCTTATTGCTAATTCCTCCACCTCTACCACAAAGGAGATATCATTCAATACCTTGGAAGCAGGTAAGACTTGAACCTGGCCCTCCCAGCTAAGAGGTAGGGACACACTACTACACCATGAGAGGCGAGAGATTTAAAAAGACATGAGGGGCCATGTTTTTCCATAGAGGATAATTCATTTGTGGAATGAACTTCCTGAGAAAGGGGTAATGTAGGCGCAGTTACAACGTTTAAAAGACATTTGGAAAGATTTGGAGGGATATGGGCAAGAAGCAGACAGATGGGTCTAGTTTAGTTTGGGATTATGTTCGAGATAGACTGGTTGGACTGAAGTGTCTGTTTCCGTATGTATGACAATCTGACTATGACCATGAGAGTTCTTGCAAGGTATATTCTGAATGACAAATGATAGCAAGAACTGTAACATACACTACATTGGACAAACAGGCAGAAACCTAGCCACCAAGATACATGAACATCAACTAGCCACAAAAAAGACATGGCCCACTCTCACTAGTATCTTTACATACAGATGAGGAAGGACACGACTTAATTTGGGACAACACATCCATCCTAGGACAAGCTAAAAGAGACAAACATGAGAATTCCTAGAAGCATGGCATTCCAACTGGAACTCTGTCAATAAACACATTGACTTGGATCCCGTTTACAACCCCCTGAGAAAAAGAGGAAATGACATAATCACAGGAAATGACATCAACACAAGAAATGACATCACCAATCCAAGGAAACCTAAACACAGAAGTAAAACTAAAAAGCAGACCATACCACGAGTGCTTCACCGCAGGCTCAGTGATGATGTTACTTAGAGTGGTAAAGAAACATCTGAAAACAAAGTTTCCAGCTCAGCGAGCAAACTTACATCCACTTTTTGGTGATCTTGATGGGAAATGAAACGGTTCATGTTTAAATTTGATTTCTAGTTTTTGAATTGCTTTGTTTAAAAATCTGGAGCTGTGCATAATAATAGCTTTGAAGTTGTTGACTAAATTAGTACTGTGTACAAACTGGCAAAGCATAACACATGCTGGAAGTTGCAATCCAAAGGCTTTTGGGGGGTAAGAAGAGGTACTGGGAGATGTGAAAGAAATGTGCCCATTATAATTGAATAACATGGAAAATGAAGTGTGGTCATGTGATGGTTGCTGCAATGGTGACATACAAGGTGCAGAGCGAGAGGATAAGACGTTGCTGCAGTGAATGTTGAAGATATGAAAGAGAGTAAGGAAGGAGCTTACTCCTAATGAAATAACATCCTATAACCTATGTTGCTTTTTTTAATCATTCAAGGAATGTGGATGTCACCAGCTGGGCCAGAACTTATTGTCTATCACTAGTTGCCCAGATGGCAGTGAAGAAACAACCACACTGGTGTGGGTCTGGAGTCAGATTTAGGTCAGACAGGTGAGCGCAGCAGTTTCCCTCAAGGATATTCGTGAACCCAGTGCGTTTTTCCAACAACCAACAATGGGTCATAATCATCACTGAACCCTTAATTCAAAATGCTGTGAAATGCTGTGAAATTCTGATCAATCGTAATATGCTCTCCCTCAACCGGGTCCTACCTTTCACAGCTCCATATCCCATAGCCCAAACCCATCCCCACTATGGCTCCTCCACCAAAATTGCTCTCACAGAAAGATGACAACAATTTTGAAGCCTCAAAGTGGGAAAATGATTGGGAAATGCTGGATTAGATGGTATTACACTCGCAAAGCAGCTTCCTTGGAATTTTAAGGGCTATATCTATTGGGAGCTATTATGGACCTGAACTATTTCCCTCAGTGAGCTGGAGCTTTCCTGAAACAACTCCACAAGAGCCAGTATCCATCATTAAATCACCCTTTATTTACATATAAACAGTTCTTGACATTACTACTGCGTCATTCAGACTCAGTTCCCAGAGTGTCAGTATCTCTGACATTTCCTTTTTTATCTGTCAGCCAGGACTCCCTGATTAGAGCAGAATAACAGCCCCGACCTGGAAACTCATATTTTATGAGGTCCAGCTGGCTGACCGCAATACAATCACTACACGTCCAGGGCCTGCACCTCTTTGGAGGGCCTTTTATAGAGCAGACACAGTAATGAGTGGAGCAAGGTACCACATGACTCGTCCAAGACAGAAGCTGACGATTACCTGAGGTGATGACCTAGTGAACAGGAATGATTTCCTGGTTTAGTTTCCGGTATACCATCCAGGCTTTCACAGAGGGTGAGAAATCATATCTTCAAATCCAAAGCCAGTGTTTTTGACAGCTACTGACAGAGGATTGTGATCTGTATTATAACATGTGAATCTTCAGTGTTGAGGGCCCAGATGTTTGTGACTTAGTGTTGCAGTCACCACAGCATTGATTATTGGTTTTCTTCATGGAGCTCCATCATTTGGTGGCAGCTCCTGTGCTAAAGATTTGGCTTCCATTGCCTCTTTTCTAACTCCCATGCTGTCCTTTCTTTGACAGTGTTTCCCTCATCACTCCAGGGCTCAAATTTTACAGTAATGACCACAATGCATGTCAATAGGAGATTTTCTTCACAGCAGGTGACTGTTTGGCAGCTTTGGCCTATATTGCTCTACCCCTGAGATGTGTGGGAGATAGTAGTTCTGTCCAAAGCTCAAGGCACCAGACATCCACTCCTCCTGCCATCTTCACATTGTTGTCCATGATGTGCAAAGTATTAATATTTGATTAAGTGCAACAAGCATCCCCAGCTTTAATGATATCACAAGAGTTTGGTTTCTCGTAAAGAACTTGTAGGAGATAATCCTGGGAGTTGTGTACTCCTAACAAGATGTAGGTCAGATTCATGCAACCCATCAACAGTTGCAGTAAGGCAATAAATATCCCATTGTTTATTTAACAAGACTCTTCTAATTAGACCAGAAAGATTGTTATTCTCAACCATCCTCTACAACTCTGGCTTAAAGGAACCCACATACACAACACATTGTTGCACCCTTGTCAGGTGCCCTATCATTCTTTGCCCAAGCTGACTTTATGTGGCCAAGGTAATGCACCATGACTGATAATCCAGTGCCTCCTAGCTGGTCAATTTTTGTAGATGAGGATTCTTTCAAAGACTGAAACTGCAAATCTTGACAAACTTTTCATCATATTTTAAGAAGTTTAAACTGGCCTCAGTGAGGAACAGAGCAGAACTCTCCTGCCTTACCTTTACCCTGGTGATTAATATTGGTATCAGGAATGGTGTGTTGAAACTGACATGCCCCCAGAACTGGTATCTTGAAATTGACCACCCTGTCCCCATCCATTCCATTCCCAACTTCGAGGAAGTGTAAATATTCAGCACTGTGCATCTACCTTGAGAAAGCTAGATGCTGAAGAACTGTGCAGTTTAAGAGTGTACACTTTAGCTAATTGTGCCACATGTAGGTGTTGCGAAATTGTGGAGGAAGTGAGGTGCAGTGATCATAGCAGTTCCATTAGTTATATGGTAAAAATTAATTCTAACAAGACAAGTAACATGGTTGCATGAAGGAAAAATGAGGCATGCACTGGAGGAAGAAATAAATAGGAGCAGAAAATGATAAGGTTGGATGAAATAGAAAGGGTGCAGTTTATGTGGAGGATAAAACAGTGCCATTGACCAGATGGGTCAAAGAGCCACATTATATTCTGTCGATCTGATGTCAATCTATGAACTAGCTTCCAGCTCCCCTCCACCTTTCCCTCAATCACTGGCTAAATTAATATTTCTAGATTAGATGAATAAAACATTTTTATCAGTTTATTAAAATCTCTAATGAAAGTAGGAAACTCACATGAATACAGATATCTCTCATTCAGAGAACATTCTGATAATGTATTTTAATCTTAGAGCAGTTAAAAAAAAACTTTCCTATATAGTGCTGCCGATCATGACCTTAATTTTCAATTCAGAGCAGTTGATAAAATTATTCCTTTGTGTGAATGTGTGTGCGTGTGTGTGTGTGTGTGTGTGTGTGTTAAGAGTATGACAAAATGGATCTTCAATTTCAACATTTTCAGCTTTCACAACCAGGGTGATTTGGTTTTTGTGAAATATTGCGTAGTGCCATTGTGTTTTGCCAGTTCCCCCAAGCTGATGATATTTTTCCCAGCAGTCGACCTTTGACCACACAGAATCAGAGAAACTCAACAATGCAGAAAGAAACTATTCAGTCCATCGAGTCTGCACCAATCCTCTGAAGAGCATCTCCATAGCCCCACAACTTACATAGAACATAGAAAAGTACAGCACAGAACAGGCCCTTTGGCCCACTATGTTGTGCCGAAATTTAATCCAGTAATAATCTACGCACCCCTCATCTCACTGCTATCCATGTGCATGTCCAGCAGTCGCTTAAATGTCCCCAATGACTCTGCTTCCACCACCACAGCTGGTAACGCATTCCATGCATTCACAACTCTCTGTGTAAAACACCTACCTCTGACGTCTCCTTTATACCTTCCTCCTAATATCTTCAAACTATGACTTCTTGTATCAGTCAATCCTGCCCTGGGGAAAAGTCTCTGGCTATTGACTCTATCTATTCCACTCATTATTTTGTAAACCTCTATCAGGTCTCCTCTCTTCCTTCATCTCTCCAGAGAGAAAAGTCTGAGCCTATTCAATCTTTCTTCATAAGGCAAACCTTCCAGTCCAGGCAACATCCTGGTAAACCTTCTTTGCACCCTCTCCAAAAGCCTCTGTATCTTTCCTATAGTAGGGTGACCAGAACTGGACACAATATTCCAAGTGTGGCCTCACCTGGGACTTGTAGAGCTGCAGCAAAACCTCACGGCTCTTAAACTCTATCCCCCTGTTGATGAAAGTCAAAACACCATATGCTTTCTTAACAACCCTATCCACTTGGGTGGCAACTTTGAGGGATCTATGTACTTGCACAGCCAGATCCCTCTGTTCCTCCACACTGCGAAGAATCCTGTCTTTAATCCTATATTCAGGTTCAAGTTCGACCTTCCAAAATGCATCACTTTGCATTTATCCAGGTTGAACTCCATCTGCCATTTCTCAGCCCAGTTCTGCATTCTGTCTATGTTGCGCTGCAGCCTGCAGTAGCCCTCTATACTATTGACAACACCTCCAACCTTTGTGTCATCTGAAAATTTACTAACCCACCCCTCAACCTCCTCATCCAAGTCATTTATAAAAACTACAAAGAGCAGAGGCACAAGTACAGAGCCTTGCGGGACCCCACTCAACACCGTCCTCCAGGCAGAATACTTTCCATCTATGACTACTCTCTGCCTTCTGTCAGCCAGTCAATTCTGAATCCAGATAGCCAAATCTCATTGTATCCCATACTTTCTGACTTTATGAATCAGCCTACCATGGGGAACCCTATCAAATGCCTTGCTGAAAGCCATATACATCACACCCACTGCTGGACCGTCTTGACACCTCCCCAAAGAACTACCATAGGAGAAAGCGAGGACTGGAGATGCTGGAGGTCAGAGTCAAAACGTGTGGCGCTGGCAAAGCATAGTCAGTGTGGCAGCATCCGAGGAGCAGGAGAGTCGACATTTTGAGCATCAGGATGAAGAGCCCATGCTCAAAACGCTGAATCTCCTGCTCCTCGGATGCTGTCTGACCGGCTGTGCTTTTCCAGCACTATACGTTTTTGACCCATAACTTACCATAGCCAATCTACTTAATGTGAACATCTTTGGACTGTGGGAGGAAACTGGAGAAAACCCACACAGACACGGGGAGAATGTGCAAACTCCACACAGACAGTTGCCCGAGGCTAGAATCAAATCTGGGACAGAGGCACTTCATTCTACAGTCATCTGTACCCCAGATTGACCCAGGCTTTCTCATGAGCTCCTGCTTTCTCAGCCAGGACACTGCTAGGTTAGACCCCTCAGCACTGGAAAAAGTGTGACTGCTCGAGGAGTCCGAATGATGTAGGGTGGCGTGTGACCAGGAGCAGCCCGGAGCAGGAATGAAGAGAAGTTGCCCAAGTCATGGTCAGAGTCCATCACTAGATCCTAGTGCCAGCACTGTAGTCTCCAACTGAAAGCCTGAGAGAAACACTCCCCAGTCCAATACAAACTAGCCATAACAACCAAATGTGAATCCTGTAAACAGTGTTCCTGCTCTTAAAAGGAAGATCTCTGGCAAATAAAAGCCAAGTACTGTACCTTCTAGAGATCTGAAATAAAATCAGGAAGTGTTGGAGAAACTCAGCAGGCATGGCAGTATATGTAAAGACAGAAGTAAATATTTCTAGTAATTTCCTTTGTGCTATGTTGGTTCATGTGCCCTTCTGGTTGTTTTCAAGTCCTTGTTATGTCTGGTGCAGTTGCAATAAGCAGGGAGCATCACCATGGACAGCACTCTCCCAGGGCAGTAATGTACAACAATCTTCACACATGCTTTCTCAAGGCAAAATTATTTAGCTAGTTTATATCTTCCCATTTTTAAGGATATTAAACAAGATATCTGCAAAGTTTTTGTGCTGCCATATTTTCTACAATAAATGCAGAAAATACAGTAACTCAGCAAGTCTGATAGCATCTGTGAGAGAGACACAGAGTTAATACTTTGAGTCCAGTATGACTCTTTGCAGAATCAGAGAAACACAGAATTATTACAATGCAGAATGAGGTCATTTGGCCCATTATGTCTGCACCTACAGGCTCTTCTTTAGAACTAAGATACACCTTTTGTTAACATGGCTAATTTCAGGGTAATGCCCACAACCAGCAATTGAGAGGTAGCTATGATGCAGAAGAGGAGCTTGCAGCTTTTAACAGTTCTTTTATACCTTTGTGCTACTATCACCAAAGTGAGTCTAAAATCTCTTACAAAAGCTACAAGATCCCAGTTAGATATATACAAGTTAGATATAGATGCTGCCTGCAGCACACTGGAATTACAAGCATCAGTGAACTCAGCGATTGAATGTGATTTAATTAGAAATACATCTACATGAAGCATTCCAGATAATAATTTGACAATTATTATACTCATAACAATCCATTTGCACTTACCATATGCAGGAAAACATCCCAAAGCTTTAGAGGGAGGTGTAATTAGACAAAACTGGATTCTGAATCAAAGTCAGGACGTTGACTGGAGCAATTGGTCACAAGGTAGGTTTTAAGCAGAGGCTTTGATGGGAGAGATTCAGGATGGAGGGTATTGCAGAGCCAGACCGTGACAGGGCCAAAGGCATGACTGTAACTAGAGACTGGCAAGTTGGCATGTAGATGTTTTTTAATAATAATTCACCTCATCAGGTTTCATGGTCAAATCACTGATCACATAAATGTGTTCCTCAATCCAAAAGCTGGGCAGATTTTTCTACTTCATCTCAGCAGAGATGAAACCTGATTAATGCTTTGGTTTCCTCCCACAGTCCAAAAATGTGCAGGTTAGGTGAATTGGCCATGCTAAATTGCCAATAGTGTTAGGTGAAGGGGTAAAAGTAGGGGAGTGGGTCTGGGTGGGTTGCACTTCGGCGGGTTGGTGTGGACTTGTTGGGCCGAAGGCCTGTTTCCACACTGTAGGTAATTTAATCTAATCTAATATAATTTAGCAATATGATTAAAATTGCATGGAGTGTGTTACAAAAGGGGATCCACAACATAGAAAATGATAAAGAGAAAATGTATAACAAAGGGAAAATTCAATATCCTAAATAGGTGAACTATTCTTATTAAAAATCACCTGCTTAAGTCAAATGTTTCTGACTATTGGACAAAGCTCTTGATGTAACTGTCCATCATAAGAGTGAATACATTTCGTGGGAGCACCAAGGTTGGGAAAAGCACACAATAGAGAAAAGATTTTCTTCTGGCAATAGCACAAAGAAACTCTGTAGAAAAACAATTCACAACATCTCTTGTTGACCAACCCAGGGAGCTTGTTCAGCCAAGCTTTGTGCATTAAACGAATACGTTTGGCATGCCAAATCAGATATCATCTCATGTAGCTAAACGATTAACACAGATTATCACAGCAAAACAAACAATATTAAAATGTGATTAAACAGAAAAGACAGATCTCAGCATTCACAGAAAGAATACACAATTCAGTTTGCAGCGATGCACGAAAAAACAATTTGTGTTCATGAGCCAATGGGTTTATTAGTTAATCAGATCAACATCTTCACAATAGGACGCACCAACTATTTACACCATCGGGAGATTGAGCTACTTAACTTAAAGAGAACATCTGCAAGTTAAATCAACAAAGCAATCTGTTCTAAATTAAAGATGTCATTTTAATATTAAAGTCAAGGGTCCCAAAGTTCCTGGAGACCATCTCTACTCTCATAAGTACTTCAGAACTTGGTTTCTCTCAGCAAATACACGCTGCTGCCCCATTAAACAACAATAATTTTTGACTTGTATAGCACCTTTCCTGTGGTGAGACTTCCAAAGGAGCTTAATAAAGGTTTTTAAAAAAGATACTGGATGCCAAGCTACACAAGGAGGTAGCAAGGAAGATGCCCAAATGCGTGGCCTAAGATATCAGCTTTTAAGAAGAATCTTAAAGAAAAGATGTGAAGAGAGTTAGCGAAGTAATTCTCAAGCTTAGGATACAGAACATAGAGAGGCCTGGATAGAATGTACATGAAGAAAATGTTTCCACTAGTAGGACAGACCAGGACCTGAGGGTACAGCCTCAGAATGAAGGAACAACCTTTTAGAACTGAGATGCGGAGGAATTTCTTCAACCTGGGTAGTAAATCTGTGGAACTCATTGTCACAGAAGGTTGTGGAGACCAAATCATTGAGTGTCTTTAAGACAGACATAGAGAGATTCTTGATTAATGAGGGAACAAAGGGTTTAGGGAGAGGATGGGAGAATAGGGTTGAGAAATATATCAGCCATCAACATAAATGATGGCACAGATTTGATGGGTCAAATGGCCGAATTCCACTCCGAGATCTCAGGGTCTTAAGAAACCATGGCTGCTCGAAGTGGAGTGATTAAAATCAGACACGTTCATGAGGCTGGGGTTAGAGACTGCAGATGATAGTAGGGCTGAAGGATGTAGTATTATTCTGATTGCCACTGCTGGCACCTCGTGGTATTTGCCAACTCTGCCAGTATGTTGTTCAGAGGAAGGGCTGTTTGAGATAATTCGTCACTTCCGATCTTCTTTTGTATCGGACTGTCTCAGGACTAGAGATATATGATACATGAGCATAGTATCTTTATTGAACAGCTAATGTTCTTAGTTAACCAGGTAGCTTATTGTCTGATAACTGTAAGTATAACTTCATTACCAGGAGAAAGTGAGGACTGCAGATGCTGGAGTTTAGACTCAAGAGTGTGGTGCTGGAAAAGCACAGCAGGTCAGGCAGCATCCAAAGAGCAGGAGAATCGATGTTTCAAGCAAATGCCCTTCATCAGCCCTTCCTCAGATGCTGCCTGACCTGCTGTGCTCTTCTAGCACCACACTCTTAACTCCATTACCAGTCAGGCATAAATACTAGGATTCTTAGGAGCTGCCAAGAATAGATCTGCTCCCAATGAAAGCTAGTGTGGATTTCACTGTCAAGGTCTAAAGGCAGGATCAGAAGAACAAGGACATGTAACTTACATTTTTCATTGTTAACAGTGGCCTTGAAGAGAACTGTTTCTTTACTGTGGCTGGGACAGAACTAGATTGGGGGGAAAGCAGAATTCCTGGAAAATTGGGCATGGATTTTTGACATACATGGCTTTAACAAAGAAAGGAAGATCAAAAATGGGACTGCATTTTGCCAGGATGATGGACGTTATGTTAATAATGATCAATCACTTGTAAGGAATTTAATCACTTTGTGAGCTAATTTACAGGGAACTGTAAAACTGAATCACAAGATCAGTACAATGCAGAAGAAGGTTATTCAACCCAGCAATGCTGGGACAGGACCATCACTATTATCTAGTCCTGTTCCACTATCTCGTCTCAATTTCCTGACTTTTCCCCACATCCCTGCACACCATTACTATCCAAAAAAAATCCAATGCCCTCTTGAATACCTCAATTGAACCTGCTTCCACCACATCTCCAGGCAGAGCATTCCAGACGCTAAGAACTCAGTGTGTGAAAAAAGTTTTTCTCACATTGACCTTGGTTTATTGGAAAACAAATTATAAGTTATGAAAAAAAATCATGTCATTCGATTTGTTTGAGTGCAACTTGCAAGCCCACAACAGACTGATTGGCAGGCAGATTCACAACGCTGTAAACACACAGCACATGGAATTGTTAAAGGTGGACTCTCTTAAAGGTTCGGTACATGCACAATGGAGAAATCAAAGGTTTTTTTTAGGATGGGGTGACGATCTGTTATTATCATTTAGATTTTTAGATAATGTTTGTGCTGTACTTTTTCCAAAAGAAAGGTATGGGTGGACTCTTTGATCTCTTTCAAAACAATATTTAATAACACTGCTAATTATCTGCATTGCAAAAACACATAAGGAACATGTAATCATTACATTATCATTGATGCTCAAGAGTTATGATGAGGATAAATGTTTCACTGAGACACTGGCGAGGCTGTAGAATTCTCTACTACTGAAAGTGGTTGAGACCAAAACATTCAATGTTTTCAAGAAAGGGATACATATAATTCTGAGGGCTAAAGGGTCAAAGGGTACAGGGCGAAAGTGGAAATAGGGTACTAAGTTGGGTGCTCAGACATGATTATACTTAATGGTTGAGAAGGCTTGAAGGTCCAAACAAACTACTCCTGCTCCTATTTTCTATATTTCTATATGTTAATCCTTGACAGAGGATGGATTATGAGAGGGGAACAGAGCTGAAAAAGAGGAAAATGACAACAGTGTCTATGCATTTCTGGGAAAGAGGGTATGGAACAGGTCACATCCAGTCCACAGGCCGAATTTAAGACCATTGGCAGCAGGGTGGCCTCACTAGATGGAGCTAGGGGAGTGACGCGACACATCAGCAATGGTATAGCTGCTGGCATTGCAGCCACAAGGTGCCTAAAACTAGCAATGACCTAGGCCACAGATGAGTAAGGACAAACTGGGGTTCAAGGATGGGATGCTTTGTGGGGTGGAAGTGCTTACAGTGGACCTCTCCATTTTTAATGATGGTTCACTCTGTGTATCTCTCAGTGACAGATACCCCTAGCAGCCCACAAGCAAGCACATTTGCATTTTGGGTTCTCCTGTTGTGACTACTCCACCCAGTGCTGGTTAAACTGAGGGCCTCAGTTGTCCTTTCGCAGGATCTACACTTGACATCTTCCTTCCCAATTTAATTCTTTTAATTCCTTGTGTGCAGGCATATGGGGAAAAGACAGGAGATTGGCACTGCGTAATAGAATTGGTGCAGGAAGGGTGGGTTGAATGGCCTCCTTCTATGCTGTAATAAATCAATGTTTCTGTGAATTAACGCTCTTGCCTCACAATGAAGGAGAGCACTAAACTCTATTGTATGTTCTCCTCTGCTGTGTGCTTGACTCAGCTCAAGTCTTTGACGGGTTCATGTCACTTTGCAACATGACATTTCTCCGAAGTTGCTGGTTGATCAGCCCATGTTCAAGGTGAAACTGAATCTTCTGCAATAGCAGAAGTTAAAAAGCTCAGACTGAGTTAGGAGGAGGGTTCAGACCATATCAGAGCTGATATTATATTCACCATGCATCAAGTCACATGCAACATCAAAACCCCCTAAGAATTATGCCAGGAGACATTAGTACATCTTGTGTCAATTAATTTCAAAGGAATCTTTGCAAAACTGCTGGAGAGGCATCAGGTCTGCTTGATGTTGCACCAGTCTGGCAGTGGCAAGCTGGCGCATTAGATTTAATTCAGTGAACAGATTCCTGTAAATGAAATCATTCGAGCTCCATGGGTCAAGAAACTCTGCACTGGCGTAGTACATTGATAAATGTACAGAGATCATTGAAGGAGAGGCTAGTTTAACGAAACTGCTGGAAATCTGCTTAGTAGAAAATTGACTGAAAAAATACTTAAGTTGCATCGTATGGAAATTGTTGCATATAAACACTGTTTCTCCCTCTTGTTCTGGTTTACCCAATCTCTTAGAATGCAATGCATTGTAAAACACCAAGTTAAGGAAGAAGAATGTTTTGTAATTAATAAACCATTCCTCCTAAACAGATCACCTAACAGCCTGCATTCACAACAACTTAAAAGTCTATATGTTAATAATCTTACACCTGAAATCACTTCCTGTCATTTGTTTCATAGAATTACATGGTATTTCAGCAAACTGATTATTCAGCCCAGTTATTCAATATGAGTATTAATGTGCCTCACAACGTTACTAACATTTTAGTTCATCTAACATTGTCTCTGTATTTATTACTTCCTTTCTCCTTCACTTATATATCCAGCTTTCCCTTAAATGCATCTTTAATATTTATGTCAGCCACAGGTCTGAAATGGAAGAATTCATAATGAAAGCCAAGGAAATGAAAAAGCCATTAAACAACCACTATAGTTCACACTTCATGTCATTGAGTCAGTGTAGTGTGTTCCGTCAGTCAGTTATGTGTACTTAATGTACAGTTAGCAGTGAGCACAGAACCCAGCTAATGTGTATCAGTTTAATATTGCAACAGTGGAAATAATGTTGTTAATAAACTTCAAGATAACTGACTCAACAAGAACCAAATCTTCACAGTATACGTTACATGGGCTAACCTGTGGAAAATCACAATGCACATTATTAGCTTCTTGAACCATGCAATTCATATAGTATAGAGACACCCACATTTCTCAGGGTACTGAGTTCCAAGATATTATTAAAACTAAATGTAATGAACATTGTAATTTCACATCAGGATGGCATGTAGCTTGGAGCAGAAAGTGGGGGCATTGATATTTCAAAACCAGGATTGAGAGATTATAATGAATCAATTTTAAAAACTGCATTATTTCAACTATGTGTATGCTGCTATTTAACAATATGAATTGGAACAAGAAAATAGTTCAACATCTTAAGTGTGTACAAGACAATTTTCTGATTCAGTATGTGGATGTACCTACCTTCGGAGTAGGTGCAAAACTTGACCAACTCTTGGGAAATATGGCAGGGCAGGTGACTGAGGTGTCAGTGGGTGAGCACTTTGGGGCCAACGACCATAATTCTATTCGTTTTAAAATAGTGATGGAAAAGGATAGACCAGATCTAAAAGTTGAAGTTCTAAATTGGAGAAAGGCCAATTTTGACGGTATTAGGCAAGCATTTTCGAAAGCTGACTGGAGGCAGGTGTATACAGGTAAAAGGATGGTTGGAAAATGGGAAGCCTTCAGAAATGAGATAACAAGAATCCAGAGAAAGTATATTCCTGTCAGGACGAAAGGGGAGGCTGGTAGGTATAGGGAATGCTGGATGACTAAAGAAATGGAGGGTTTGGTTAACAAACAGAAGGAAGCAAATGTCAGGTATAGACAGGATAGATCGAGTGAATCCTTCGAAGAGTATAAAGAAAGTAGGAGTGTACTTAATACGGAAATCAGGAGGGCAAAACGGGGACATGAGATAGCTTTGGCAAATAGAATTAAGGAGAATCCAAAGGGGTTTTATAAATATATTAAGGACAAAAGGGTAACTAGGGAGAGAATAGGGCCCGTGAAAGATCAGCAAGGCGGCCTTTGTGTGGAGTCACAGAAAATGGGGGAGATACTAAATGAATATTTTGCATTAGTATTTACTGTGGAAAAGGATATGAAAGATATAGACTGTAGGGAAATAGATGAAAATGTGTTGCTGGTCAAAGCACAGCAGGCCAGGCAGCATCTCAGGAATAGAGAATTCGACGTTTCGAGCATAAGCCCTTCATCAGGGCTTATGCTCGAAACGTCGAATTCTCTATTCCTGAGATGCTGCCTGGCCTGCTGTGCTTTGACCAGCAACACATTTTCAGCTGTGATCTCCAGCATCTGCAGACCTCCTTTTTTACTGTAGGGAAATAGATGGTGACATTTTGCAAAATGTCCAGATTACAGAGGAGGAAGTGCTGGATGTCTTAAAACGGTTAAAAGTGGATATATCCCCAAGACCTGATCTTTGCACCCTTCAGGCACTCTGATGAAGGGCGTTTGCCTGAAAAATTGATTTTACTGCTCCTCTGATGCTGCCTGAACTGCTGTGCTTTTCCAGCACCACTCTAATCTAGACTCTGGTTTCCAGCATCTGCAGTCATTGTTTTTACCTAATCAGGTGTACCCGAAAACTCTGTGGGAAGCTGGAGAAGTGATTGCTGGGCCTCTTGCTGAGATATTTGTATCATCGACAGTCACAGGTGAGGTGCTGGAAGACTGGAGGTTGGCAAACGTGGTGCCATGGTTTAAGAAGGGCGGTAAAGAAAAGCCAGGGAATTACAAAGTTGTTGGACAGAACCCTGAGGGACAGGATGTATATGTATTTGGAAAGGCAAGGAGTGATTCGGGATAGTCAACATGGCTTTGTGCGTGGGAAATCATGTCTCACAAACTTGATTGAGTGTTTTGAAGAAGTAACAAAGGAGATTGATGAAGGCAGAGCAGTAGATGTGATCTCTATGGACTTCACTAAGGCGTTCGACAAGATTCCCCATGGGAGACTGAATAGCGAGGTTAGATCTCATGGAATACAGGAGAACTAGCCACTTGGATACAGAAATGGCTCAAAGGGAGAAGACAGAGGGTGGTGGTGGAGGGTTGTTTTTCAGAGTGGAGGCCTGCAACCAGTGGAGTGCCACAAGGATCTGTGCTGGGCCCTCGGCTTTTTGTCATTTACATAAATGATTTGGATGTGAGCATAAGAGGTACAGTTAGTAAGTTTGCAGATGACACCAAAATTGGAGGTGTAGTGGACAGCGAAGAGAGTTACCTCAGATTACAACAGGATCTGGACCAGATGGGGCCAATGGGCTGAGAAGTGGCAGATGGAGTTTAATTCAGATAAATGTGAGGTGCTGCATTTTGGGAAAGCAAATCTTAGCAGGACTTATACACTTAATGGCTGAACAAAGAGACCTTGGAGTGCAGGTTCATAGCTGCTTGAAAGTGGAGTCGCAGATAGATAGGATAGTGAAGAAGACATTTGGTATGCTTTCCTTTATTGGTCAGAGTATTGAGTACAGGAGTTGGGAGGTCATGTTGCGGCTGTAGAGGACATTGGTTAGGCCACTGTTGGAATATTGTTTGCAATTCTGGTCTCCTTCCTATCGGAAAGATGTTGTGGAACTTGAAAGGGTTCAGAAACGATTTACAGGGATGTTGCCAGAGTTGGAGGATCTGAGCTACAGGGAGAGGCTGAACAGGCTGGGGCTGTTTTCCCTGGAGCGTCGGAGGCTGAAGGGTGACTTTATAGAGATTAACAAAATTATGAGGGACATGGATAGGATAAATAGACAAAGTCTTTTCCCTGGGGTCGGGGAGTCCAGAACTAGAGGGCATAAGTTTAGGTTGAGAGGGGAAAGATATAAAAGAGACCTAAGGGGCAACGTTTTCATGCAGGGGGTGGTATGTGTGTGGAATGAGCTGCCAGAGGATATGGTGGAGGCTGGTACAATTGCAACATTTAAGAGGCATTTGGATGGGTATATGAATAGGAAGTGTTTGGAGGGATATGGGCCGGGTGCTGGCAGGTGGGACTAGATTGGGTTGAGATATCTGGTCGGCATGGACGGGTTGGACCGAAGGGTGTTTCCATGCTGTACATCTTTATGACTCTATATGGTCTAACAGTACAAAGTCATTCAATGATAATTGAAGAATTTTGTAATTAATTATAAATGAATTTAAAGGAATATTGGCTTTACAAAATTAGTATTTGCTAAATCTGTTTCAATTGTGTTTACAAATTTGTACTCAAATTTAAAATATCTGAATTATTTCAGTGCAACAAAATTATGCGCATTTTTCATGTTTTGTCTTCAATATTGTGAAGACAACAGAGTAAAAATTTAAACTGCATGCCAAGTTCAGAGCAAGATTATTCATCAGGAACTCGCAGAGGTCAGAGTAGATCATTCTCAATTCATTAATTGACTTTAACATAAGCAAATGAATGTCAGACCACATTCATTTATGAAATTGATCCCTTGTTGCTTTCAGGTAGTTAGTTTAACACTGAATAAGTTGGTGATTAGAGATCCTAAGCAAAATGAAAGGTTTGAGAACTCTATGATGTATCAAGAAAACTGAAGCAATCTTTACCACAGTTTGCCTTCCACCGCATAGATCTAAAATTGCGACACTGCATCAACTGCACAAGGCATCATAATTGGTCAACTGTTAGTGTGTCACAGTTTACCCAGAGACCCCAAGTTGCCACAGCAGAATGCACTTTTATTCACACACTATGGTCTGGAGCTACGAGTAGTGATCGTAAATGTCATGTTATTTCTCATAGTCAGTACATTAGTACACCTTTAAGAGATGTGCTCATGATATCATTGTTCCATGCTTGGTATCTGCGGATATGTCAGTCATTGTCTCCATATTAACTCAGCTGCTTTAAACATAACGTGAAAATATGCTACTTTTGTAACTGAATTGTTCAATACTATACTAGACTCTTGTGTGTCTGCAGATCGAATGTTTGAATATAATAGTGGGTGGTAATATGCAGTAATCTGTATGGGTGAAAATAGCTTTTCCTACTTCACCAAATAGCTGTCATACAAGTATGATGCAAGAGTTTTAGGATAGCAGATATCTTAGTATTAATCTATGTAAGACAGGCTGAAACACCATTTTCAACTGAACTCCAAGAAAATCTCTGAGAAACAACAACCTTACAGAGAGTTCTCAGCCAAAGAGGGCTCATGAGTTTTCAGAAATTAACCACAGTTCTGCTGGACATGTTCAGGTAATCTGTAAGTGCTGTTACCACAGAACTTGTAAGAATAAAAAAAAACTATCTCTTCCTCTTTCAAAACCTCTCTACTTGTTAAGTTTATCTGCACAAGCAACCTTGAACAGTTCAGCTCAAAATGCCAACAAAGCCACTGAATTCCGATTTCAAGCTTTCAACCTTTTCACTCAAAAAGATAAATTTTCAATCAACTAATCGGTATGCAACGATGATAGACTGATTTTAGCTTCATCTTTAGAAGCGGCATAGTGCTTCGCAGTATCAGGGTCCCGGGTTTGATCCCAGCCTTGGGAGTCTGTCTTTGTGGAGTTTGCACATTCTCTCTGTGTCTGTGTGGGTTTTCTTCCACAATCCAAAGATGTGCAGGTCAGGTGAATTGGCCATGATAAACCGCCCATAGTGTTAGGTGCATTAGTTCGGGGAAAATATAGGGTGGGGCAGTGGGTTACTGTTTGGATGGCCGGGATGGACTTGTTGGATGGAAGGGCCTGTTTCCATACTGTAGGGAATAAAATGTAATTTTTTTTATCCATCTCATCCAATAATAATATCACATTTTTTCTGCTTAGTACACACCAGAAGCCAGCACTGAGGGAATGCCAAGTTCTTGGAGGTTTTGAGAGACTGGTAGAGTTTTCAGAGATGGGGCAAGAGTGAGTCAAAAGGAAGGATTTAGAAACAGGGATCAGAATTTTAAACTTGATGTATTGCTGGATTGAGTGTTACAATCAGACACTAAGCTCAGTTGTGGTAGGCAATTAGGAATTGGTATGAGTTAGGAATACAAACTTCAAAGCGACTCAAGTTTGCAGAGTGCAAAAGCTAGGGTTGCTGTTCAAAGGAGTTTGGTGGCAATAGTATATTGATGAAGATTTTAGAACCAGCTAGACTGAAGCAATGGGGAACGTGGATGATAGTGTCAAGCAAAAGATGACAAGTTCATTGGAACTGCATCATGAACTCTCCTTCTCAATTTTCCACAGAAGCTGTCTGATCTTCTGAACATTTCCAATATTTTGCATTTTCATTTCAGATTTCCACCATCTTCTTGGAGTCACAGAGTTGTACAGCATGGAAACAGATCACTCAGTCCAACTGGTCTACACCGATCATGTTCCACCTGCCTCCACTTGGTCCATATCCATCCAAGTCTTTCCTATTCATGAACTTACCAAATACCTTTAAATGTCACAACTGTACCTGCACTCACCGCTTTCTCTGGCAGTTCATTCTACACACAAACCGTCCTGTGCAAAACAGTTGCCCCCCCATGTCCTTTACAAATCTTTCTCCTATCATCTTAAAAATATGCCCCCTAGTTTTGAACTACCCCACCCTTGGGAAAAGACTTTTGTCATTCATCTTATCTATGTCCCTCATGATTTTATAAACCTCAATAATGTCACTAGTGAAAGAAATCCTCACAACATCCTGGTAAATTTATTCTGAATCATCTCCAGTTTAATAATATCTTTCCACTAAGAGGGTGACCAGAACTGCACACAGTGCTCCAGAAAAGGCCTCACCAATGTCCTGTACATGATGTCCCAACTCCTACACTCAAAAGATTTGAGCAATGAAGATAAGCTAACCCCCTTATTAACCACCCTACCTGTGATGCAAATTTCAAAGAATTACATACCTGAACCCCTTGGCCTCTCTCTGTTTAAAAGTCGATGATCTTGATGAGAGGCAGGATATGTCATAATAGATAAGGCCTGAGGTGATTTGCATTAAACTGACAGCATTACACAGTTCAGAAGAAAAACTTCCTGACAGCACACAGCACAGTGTTATATTCTCATGGCTGAAATGAATTATACCATTCAGATTTCCCAAGAAAAAAAATGGCTCAGCGTCCAATTCTAATTGTCTCATTTATTTGAGAAGGACAGAAATCTCAGATACCACAACCCTCTACTACCTCATTTCTTTTCTCCAAAATTATAGAAGTGAAATAATTTGTTCACATTTTTTCCGCACCTCAGAGCCTTATTGTTGCAACTCCACCTCAGTACTGAACTGTATTCATTGAATTAATCTGTCATCAGAGTTGGGGTCAAGAATAACTCATCTCCATCTATTTTTGCACTGTAGTGATTGTAATGAGGTCAGCCAGTTGGATCTCATGGAATATGCATTCCATGATGGGGGCTGTTAATCTGGTCCACTCAGGAAGCCCTGTCTGACAGATGAAAAAAGGTGTATCAGGTTTCCGGCCGCTGACTCTGACAAAGCTGTGGCAGAATCAAGGAGTTTCTAAGTGTAATAAAGGGTGATTTGATGATGGGATACTGGCCTCTGTGGAGTTATTCCAATACATTTTATTATGGCCATTCCTGGATTATAACAAAGCCAAGAATTCTAACTAAAATGTGTTATCAGATGAGTTGTCTATCAGATTTTTTTTTTGTTCATTCTTGGAATGTGCCATTGCTGGTGAAGTCAGTATTTATTGCCCATCCCTGACAAGTAAAATACTCATACAACAAAAGCACTTTCTAACTATCGAGAATATCAACTGGCTATTTTGGGTAACATTGCTCTGGACATCTTTGGGTAATATTTTTGTGACCCAGGCACCAGCTCCCCAACTTGGCAGAGCAGCCACAACATAAAGGGCCCTATCACATTCACTTTCCACTCTAGGGAGGTAACTTGGTTTGGGCTAGCCCTCATTGAATATAGAAACCAACTGAAGGCTACCAAGGTGGTGGGCAAGTGTTAAGGCCCACCTCAGTTCTCTGAGGTTTCACCCCAGTTGTTTTACAAGTTGTTTTCAGCTTTTTACCTCACCCAGTACTAATGTCCCTCCATGTAACTTCTTATGCTAAGACTTCTCATACCTAAATGCTACCACCATGTCAATTCACTCATCCAATTCCAACTCATGTCCTGATGACACTCCATTGTTTCTCACTCTCTATCCAATTTGAGAATATCTGAGGAACCATCTGGAGATGATAAAAACTAAGCTGGTGACAATCTAATAGAGCTCATACGCATATTTGAAATGAACAAAAATCTCAGCCCATGAAACCCATTCAGATATTTCAAAACTGCTCAAGAGGTTAATCATTTATGAAAACATAATTTTATTCAATAGCTACGCCAAAGAGCGCTACTCCTTTCTAAACTGTCAATCAAATTGTGAACTCAGCCCCAGCCCACAGAGACAAGTCCTTCAGGACACTGGAACCTCAGCCAAACATTCATGAAGAACTCAGCTTTAAGAAGAGCCATTGGGAAATGTCAATAATGAATTCTATTATATCTGCAGGAACAGATTATAGTGGTTATATTATGAGCTACCACAACAAGTCTCATCCACTCTTCATGAGTAATTATGTCTAATCTATAAATGCATCAGTCCTATATATAGGCAAGGCTCTTGGATCAATAAAACTGGCATCAGTTTGAATTCAATGTTAATTTCAAAAACATTTGATTAATTCAGATTTTCTGCCCACCAGTTCACACTCAACTGCCTTCTTTGTCGGAAATAATGGGGTGAAATATCTGCATCTGTGTTCCACCCGCAACTTTTAAAGATATCTGGAGTTAACCCAACTCCATAAAAATGCAGTCCTTGGACTTATTTCTCCATTCTCTAATACGTAGAATCTGATCTGACAGGCTCCAGAAGTCCTTCTGTACGTCACTAATCCTTTCTGTCAGAGTCCAAGCAGCGTGCACCCACTGGTTACTTGATTGCCCGGGCCACCAAGTCCAAGCCAGTTCCTTGAATTTCAGAGGTCACAGTGAAAAAATCAACCCTGAGATTTTGGGTAAAACCCATGAATTTAAATTAAGAACAATTAGTTCTTAATTAATTTGTTGGTTCCTAACTCCATCAAAACCAAACCTTAAACTGGTTACTATGAGAACAGAATTTGTATTATCATCATTGGGTTTTGACAGCACGACAGTATGACAGTATGACAGTATGAGTGTTATATTTAGGTAATTAGGAGAAGTAAATGAGTTGTGCGTGCAACATTCATTTATCTTCAACATCATTAAACATTATATTTGAAAGGACTTCCTCTTCTCAGTGATACATTTTTCCCATATTGACTTGTCAGCCAATCATTCCCTGCTTTTCCGAACCAAAGTAGACATAGCGTTAGTTCTGGCAAATTCTGAGCAATAAAAGGTGTCACATCTGAACAGAAAACAGAATTTTACTGACAGATGAAGATTAATTAAGACATTTCCTTTACCAACACAGACAAATCTAAATTGCAGATGTAAAACTGATTTATGGTGATGCTGGGGTCTTCAGGAGGTTACCAAGATCGATCATCCTCAAGGCATCTCGGGCTGAAAATGCTTCAATTGTGTCTTTTGCAGATGCTGAGCTTGACTCCCACCACCCCATCAAAGGGAGGTAGGATATTCATTGTTTGGTATATCATTGCCCTTTATCTCTCATCAATCAGTTGTTAATTTTAAATCTAAAATGGATATTGTTTTGTTAAGAAAATTAATTAAGGGATATTGGCAAAAGGTATGTGTATGGAGTTGGTCACATAGACATAGATCATTACAGCGCAGTACAGGGATTTTGCCCCTCGATGTTGCGCCAACCTGTCATACCAATCTGAAGCCCATCTAACCTACACTATTCCATGGACGTCCATATGCTTGTCCAATGACGACTTAAATGTACTTAAAGTTGTCGAATCTACTACAGTTGCAGGCAAAGCATTCCATACCCTTACTACTCTCTGAGTAAAGAAACTACATTTCAGCCATTATCTCATTAAATGGCAGAATAGGCTCAGTGGCCTACTCCTGTTCCTATAAAAGCAGAGGGCAGAAATTTAAAATAACTGGTGAAAGATGAGACCAGAACTTAATGTTTTTCACCCAACTAGTGAATGACTGGTACCCAGAGCCTGAAAAAGTGGTGGAGGCAGACACTTGTATATACATTTGAGATTACAAGGCTATAGATCATAAGACGGAAGAGTAGAAGTAGACAATTCAGCCCATTACGTCTACTCTATCATTCACGTATCATGGCTAATAATCCTCAACTCAATTTTCCTGTCTTTTCCTTAGAGCCCTAGATTCCCTGACTGATATAAAATCTGTCCATCTCAGTCTTGACAGCGTTCTGAAGTAAAGAATTCCACAGATTCACTTCTCTAAGAAATTCCTTTCACCTTCGTCTTAATCTGAAATTATTCCTTCTGTTCCTAGATTCTCCCACAAGGGAAACCAACTTCTTGGCATTCAACCTGCTAAGAATCCATTAAGTCCAATAAGAATCTTGCATGTTTCAATAATATCATTGTTCACTTTTCTACATTCCAGTGAGGACAGGTCTAATCCACTCAACTTCTCTTCATAAAACAGTCCCTCCATACGCAGGACAAACCTGGTGAACTGGCTCAGGGCTATCTCCAACCTCAGTATATCTTTTTTTAGATAAGGGGACCAAGGTGTTCCTAGTATTCCATTTATGGTGGGACTAGTGTTTTGTATAATTTTAGCAAAACCCCATAACTTTTAAACTCCAATCCCTTTGAAATAAGGGCTATCATTCCAATTGACTTCCCTATGACCCCACTGATCTTGCATACTAGGTTTTTGTGATTCTTGGACAGCTCCACTAAATCCCTCTGTTCCATAGCTTTCTGAAACTTTTGCCATTTAAATAATATCCAGTTCCTCTGTTCCTCCTGTCAAGGACTTTTTACACAATCTTTACACACTTACCTATATTACATTCCATCTGCCAAGTTTTGCCCACTTGCTAAGAGCTGGTTATCATTAAGACTGGAGAGCTCTTGTTCAGCTGGCATAGACATGATGGGCCCACTGGCTCATGTTCTGCACTGCAATCTGAGCTTCTATCACATAGCCTTACTCAATTGGAGTGTTGAGATGCTTGATTTATGCTCCTCCTGGTATTTCCACTAACTGACTGGCTATTAGAGGATACTTGTGGGTATATCTGCTCAATGTGCCACCAAATTTTTCCAAGCTGTAGCCCAAACTACTTCTGTTGTAATGCAAGTAGAGAAATTTGAAAGCACAGGCAAAAGATGCAGAAAATAGCACTACCAACATCATGTCTTACAGATTTGAATGACCACGGCTCAATGTGTGTTGTACATACATCAGTTTATCCAATTATAGGAACAATACCTCAAATCTGACACTATTGTCTCTGGAGGTTGTGCCAGATTTCAGGTATATCTGGATTTCAGTTCAGGTGGTTTCAGCAGTGAGTAATTTGAATCAAGCTGGATTGGATGAATTCAATAGTCCTTTGGAGCAAAGGATAGACCATCAGTTGAAGCTGAAATTATTCTTCATATCACACCACACCAATGCAGTGTATAACTAAACTGCCTGGGTAAGTTATATTTTGTAAACAAAATTTACTCAATCGAAATTGATGCAGAGATTGTCAGGCTATTGGGCGACTGGTTTTGGAGTAGTCAAAATTGAGGTACAGTATGTTCATATCCAAAAGAAAACGGCATTTTAATTACAGGAGTGCTGCTGTTTAAGACTGTAGTCATATTTCATGACCAAAAGAAATGCTATGATAAGACTCCCTTAATATCCTCAAAAAGCAAATAAAAAGGTAAAACAAATATTGATGCGGGTGACTAGAAACCTATCAAGCCTGGCGAGGGACATGTCTTCATTTGTTCAAATAATGTCCTATGCTTGAAACAGGTTTAAAGAAAGCCTCAAAATCAAACAACTACTTTCCTTGAGTTTATTAAAGGCAAGTGAAAAATCAAAGGTCTGATCAATCTATTACTTTCGCACATCAGGTTGTTTTCTTACTGACTGAAGCAGATGAATCCAAGAAATCCTCTTTGTTGGATGTCACAGAGATTCTAGAATATCGGGTGGAGTAGTCTATTAAAATATTCATCTATATAAAATTATACTTCTTTATGAGGAGCCAATGTGTTGAAGAACTGGGTGTCAGTTCTAACACTGCACTTTAAAATAAAAAGAATTGTCAATCCTTGATGACATTAATTTGAACAAACTGCAGAATTACAGAACATTTACTTCTTAACATTATGAAGAATGTTTTCAACATTAATAACAATGTTACGAACAGGCCATTGGACCAGGAAGTTTAACTCTGTTTCTCTCGCCACAGATACCACAGACCTGTTGAGTTTCTCCAGCTATTTGTGTTTTTGGTTGTTTCAGATCTACAACAACCACAGGTCTTTGTTTTACCTGAATGTTATTACCTGGACAAGCTGATATCACAGGATTTGATGTTTATGACTTCACACGTGCCACCACCCAAGATTGATTTTGTAATCCAGCATCACTTTACTGAGATACTGCTGAATTAATATAGGTATTTTAAAGTTTTTCTTCTTTAATTCCAAGTACCCTTTCGCTGTCCTTTTCCCCATCTCTGTAATCTCTTCCAGCCTTTTGCTCTCTCTGCTCCTCTTATATGGACTTCTTAATTACCATTTCTAATCATATGGATTGTTTCACTTTTGAGGGTAGTTATAGAAGATTGTACTTGAAATGGTTAATTGACATTGTGAGACAAGCTCTACTTATCAGATTGTGAAGGGCTGCTCCTGGAAGGAATTCTTCAAACTTCCTTTGAAGAGACTTCGCAGTGGAACAAACTTAGTTAGAGACAAAAAAAGAACAGTAGGCGCTGGAATTCAAAGTAGATAGGCAGGAGGCTGGAAGAACACAGCAAGACAGGCAGCATCAAGAGGTGTGGAAGTCAACATTTTGGGTGTAACCCTTCTTCAGGACTGGGAGTTGGTGCCTTGACAGCTGAAGATAAAAGGGGTTGTGAAGTGGGGTTAGGTGAAGACTGGTGGAGGATATGACTTGGTTGGTCAATGGGAGGAATGAATCCGAGTGGATCCGAGAGGAGTGGAAGGGAGGGGCTGGAAAGGGAGTCAGGGAATGGGAAGGGAGGCTATTTTAAATTGGAGAATTTAATGTTGAGTCCTTCGGTTTGGTTCCAGTTGTGCATGTTCTGTGTTCATGCAGCTAACAGTGATTTGAACTTGCTCATAAGTTGAGTAACCAGTTTCGATTCCCTACAGTATGGGAACAGGCACTTCGGCCCAACAAGTCACACTGACTGTCTGAAGAGTAACCCACCCTGACCCATTCCCCTAACCTATATTCACCCTGACTAATGCACCTAACACAATAGGCAATTTAGCATGGCTAATTCACCTGACCAGAACATCTTTGGATTGTGGGAGGAAACCCACGCAGACAGGCACCCAATGCAGGAATTGAACCAGGGTTCTTGGTGCTGTGAGGCAGCAGTGCAAACCTCTGAGCCACCATGCCTCCCTAAATATTATGTATTAAATCTGTACTGTTAATCAAGATTGAGTTTATCTTCTGCAGAAAGCTAAATGTGGACATCCATCCTCACTTGGGATCAGTATTTTAGATTAAGGCCAATTTGAAAAATTGGTGTGAATCTATCCAAGCCATGGTTACAGTTAACAAGACCACAACATAAACCATGTGGGCAGAGTGGAGGATTGTACCAAAGAAGAAAGTAAACTAGCGGTGATTGTTTAAAAATGAACAGGTCTTCATTGTCAGGCAGAGATGAGGACAAATTTCTCACTCAAATGTTAAACGCCTTATAGCCAATCAATGCCTTTTGAAGTATTGTAGTGCAGGAAAGGCAGCAGCCAATTACTGCACAGCAAGATGTGACATGATTGCTTATGCTGTTGATGGAGGAATGAAGTTGGCCTGGAGTTTCTTTGAACTCGGAAGCAAGTGTGCTACTGTGAGCACTATAATATCTTTTAGACTGGTTTTCTTACAAAAATAGTAATAGATTGTGCAAAAGGCTTGAAAACACTTTGATACAACGAAATATGATAAATTCATAAACAATGGAGACAAGAAAGTACAATTCACCAATTAAATAGTCCATTTGTGTACCAAGAATATTCGGTGAAATATAAATGCAGAAAATGCTGAAAACAGGTCTGGCAGCATCAGTGGGAAGAGAAATAGAGTTCATCTTTCAGATCAGTGACTCTTCCTTTGAACCACCAGATTGACCACATATTTCCAACATTTTCTGCTTTTATTTCAGATTTCCAGCATACGTTTGCTATTATTTGTTTTAGGTGCAATATGTTCAATCTGATTTGAGCTGAGGCTGTGACTTGCAGCATGTCAAGAAAAGCACTACATGCAAGGCACCTGGAAGCATTCCATTTATTAATCTGAACTTGAAGCTCTCCTTGCATCTGACACAGAACAAAATTAAATGAATGAACCATCTCTTAAAAACAATTTGCTTTTAAGGAGATGGAATTGCTAATCCTGTAGTTAGCAATACATTCCTGAACAATATGTAATTTTTTTTTTAAAATGCATTATGCTCCTGCTGTCTGGCCAGAAACAAAGTACTTTTCAGGGGGCGCAATGAAGTGGGGCCAATTTTAAACAAACTGGCTTAGGAAAAGAAAAACCCACAGTAACTCAAACAGAGAGTCAATGTGGATACAGCATCCAAACACTGCTGCATCTGATCGTATCAGTGTCACATTGAGCATATTGTGTCAAAATGAGTGAATTTATGCTCAGCCCTACGCAGATATTGCAAACAGCCCTAAAGACAAGGAGGAGAGGTGATAGCCTAGAGGTTTATTGTCAGACTAGTAATCCAGAGACTCAGATGATGTTCCTCAGACCTGCAATTCCACCATGGCAGATGGTAGAATTTGAATTCAATTAGAAATGTCTAGAACCTCATGACTGAAACTATTGTCAATCATCATAAAAATGCATCTTATTCATTCATCCTTCTGAAGAGAAGGAAAGCTGTTTTTACCATACTTGGTCTGAACTACATGTAATTCAAGAACCCACACCAAACACTGGGCCAGATTTTTCATTTAGTTATCATATGCAGTCAATGACCACACAGTAAGTGTCATCAAAACACTCTTTCTTTCTCACTGGTAAGAATGTCCTCTCAATCACTATGCACTGGGACTGTAACTAATCAAAGTGTTCACTATGAGGGAATACAGCAGGTGTGATATCATCAAGCTGTCCCAAATTACACAAACAGAAAAGAGAAAGCACGATAAACAAAGTCACTTTTGTTTAGTTTTTAAACTACTGATGAATTAAAGATTGGGACATACACATGCAGAAACACAAAATATTCTGTAAAAAAAATTATAAAAACTACTCCCACCTTTATTAATCAGGTAAGAGCACTCCAAAAGCTACAAAATTATGTTTTCAGTGCCAACCTCACTCATCACTTTTTAAAAAAACTAAAATCCTACAGATACCTCAGTGCTCTTCGTTGGCCATTTTAAAGCATTTCCCCCAGCAACGTGGGACAGAAATGCAAACTGATAGATTTTTGTCAGCCAAAAGTATAAAAGCTAATGGAATAAAAATGTTGGAGTTACATTGGTAATCAATCGTAACTATAGTGAATGGTCGAAGAGAATAGTTGTCAATTTGGAAGTTCTCCAAACACTGAGAGTAGTGCCTTTTGATAGTCACTGGACATCATAACTTGTTTTAAGAGGTGACTTGTTCAGTTGACTTGGCCATGTGTCAGAAATAAGGAGCAATTCTCATTCAGAATACTAACAGAGAGTCAGCTTCCAGATCCCCTGCATCAAATGTTTTTCTGAAATGTCACAAGTCACAACTTCAGCACAAGTAAAATCAAACATACTACATTTAAAACAAGAACAAATTATATGGGACTGGCTGTAGACTGTATCCTGTAAAGACGGCAACTCTGTGGAGACTGTGTTGGCACTTACATGTATGTGGCATGGCATTGTCAGTTATGTTAAAGTATTAATAAGCAGTATCCTTTCCTAAAGTTCAGAGAATTCATTGCATACTAGTAATTGTTTAGTCAATGTTGATTTGGTTGATTTGTTACAGGGAAAGTTTTAAAATGTGAAAACTTGACATTTAATGTGTCACTGGACATTCAAATCTACCGTAATGGTAATAGATATTCAATAACAATGATTAATGGTCAAATAACTTGAGGAATCAGACAGCAGGAAGACCAGGTAGATTAGTAAAGCTTTCTTCCAGATGCTGAAGTTCAAGGGTATCTTTTTCCTCTGGATTATAACAGTGCACTTGAGAAAATAGTTTAAATGATGCAACACCATGGTGTACATTTGAAGGTTTGCAGTATACATCATCAATAATTCGTAAGTAAGTTAACGATCATACACAGTAATGCAAAAAACAGAAGTGCACAGCTGCTTTCCCTTTGTGGGAGAATCCAGGACCAGAAGGTATAATCTCAGAACAAGGAGTCACCCATTAGCAAATCTGTGAAAGCTGTTACCACAGAAGCCTGTAGAGGTTGGGTCATTAACTATATTCAAGGCAGAAATGGACAGGCATTTAATCTGTAAGGGAATCAGGAGTTATGAAGGAGAGGCAAGAAAGTGGAGCTGCACATGATCAGATCAGCAATGATCTCTATGAATAGTGGAGAAAACCCAAATGGCCTGGTTCTGCTCATACATATTATGGTCCAAGCATATTTAATTTGGGAAATAGGAAATGTCATTCTGTCACAAAAAGAAAATTGCATTCACCTCAAATCAGCATTACACACCTTGATAAGCACAGAAATAGTGTTATCTAAAGGAAAACTGAAGATGAAACATAAAGAGACATAATTTTGTCCCATATCCTACCCTCCAGTTTAAAGTAAAAGCTGACATGTTAAAACAAAAACAGGTATTAAATCTGACTGAATTAGGATCCAAGATTTAACAATATAAAGGAGTCATATTTTAGCAAGGGACAAAAAGCAAAAAAATTAAAACTTTTATGAACTTTACATACTCATACTGCCATTCAGTCCATCACACCTAGGTCAGATCTTTGAAAGAGCTATTCAATTTGTCCCATTCCACTTCTCTTTAGCTGTAATCCTAAGGTCTGTGTTTCATGTACGTTTTCAAATAGAATTTAAGAAAAAGGTAAATTGCTGGAAACCATCCTAGAACGTTTGGAAGATGTTCAGCACCTAAGGCAAACTAGCATTTTTACTGCACATTTTAACAGTTTCAGAATCAAAGATCCAAACGATCCCAATCCAGCTCAAAACATTGGGACTAGATTGGGTTGGGATATCTGGTCGGCATGAACAGGTTGGACCGAAGGGTCTGTTTCCATGCTGTACATCTCTATGACTCTATGACTATTACTGTCCCTTTTGCAATAAGAGTCAAATTTGGCTAACAGTACATTGCTACTGGAAAAGCTGGCTTGAATCTCTGTTCAATTTATACCACTCAAATTTCCAAACATCATGAAATCAGGGAGGTTACTCTCATCTCTAGTTCATAGCTTCCTGCTTGCTATTCCATCAAGTAAAACTCCAAACTGGCAGCACAGCCTCAGTAGATTTACTGCGATGCAGAATATCGTTTTATTGCCATACCCATTATTTCAAAGAAAAGCAAGAGAGAGTTCACTATGATATTCTGTCCAATATATTGTTTTCTTAAACAATGTTACCAAGATAGATTATCTAATCATCTTTTCTCACTGCTGTTTGTGGGAGCTCACTCTGTGGTTATACTTCAAAAATACCAGATGGATTGCAAAACTTTGGTGTGTCCAAAGTTCATGAAAGATGTTACAGAAATGCAAGAAATCTGTTTGCCATTGATACATTCAAATTCAATCATGAATAGTGAGGCAAGTGACTGGAATACATCAGTCATTTGGGAACCAACAGCAAACAATCAATTGCTATGAAAACCCACTGAACTCACAACTGCTGCTCAGAGAATGCAATCCACAGTCCTTATATGGTTTGTCTCCCAAAGAATGAGAATTCTACAGGGACTAATTTACTGTCTGACTCCCCAAAACCTGTCCATTACATACAAAACACAAGTCAGGAGTGTGATAGACTGCTTCCCGCTGGTCTGGATGAGTGCAGTTCCAACAAAAATCAAGAAGCTCGATACCATCCAGGACAAAACAGCCAGTTGCTTGGCACTGCATCTGCGATCTTCAATATTCACTCATCCAGCACCATCGATGCTCAGTTGCAGCAGGTGTATCACTTGCAATATGCAATGCAATGGCTCAATAAGGCTGGTTCAACCAGAAAGCAGTTTTGAAACCTGTGACCTCTACCATAAGGGCAAGGCTGGAAGATGCAGGGAACACCACCACCACTTGCAAGTTCCCCTCCAAGCCACCCACCATCCTGACTTCAAACTGAATTCTTCACTAGCTTTGGTTCAAAATCCTGGAACTCCTGCCCATGAAAGCATTATGGGTGCAACGTACACCACATGACAGCAGTTCAACAAGACAGCTCACCATCACCAAATTAAGGATGGGCAATAAACATTGGTCTAGCTCACAACTGGGTCCTGTAAAAGAATTTTTTTTAAAAAAATGTTCCTTGATTGGATAAACTGGCTCACAATCCAAGAATAAAACCATCATTAAATTCAGAATGGAAATTGAATGGGTTAGCATTGTCCAATATCAGGGAATGACCTTTAACCTAGCGAGTTTGGAATGAAGAAACAAATACAATTTGCCGATCATTCTAACTTATGTTTAAAAAATTCATGAGATGACTTAGCTACAAGATAAATAGTCTGTCAGAATACTATTTGTTGATGCAAATGAAAAACTAGCAACTCATTGTAATGACACAAACAATTCTGCTTCATCAGCATTTTTCAGTTTCTTGCAAAGCATTCAGGCTCATGTAAATACATTTGTTAATACTATTGTAGGTTGCCCAACATTTGTGAGCCATACCTAGACAACAATTGACAGAAATTAAATTTGTTGGCGAGGTCATTCATGTATTCACAAACTCTTCAGTGCAATATCAGAATTTTTCAAATATATTGCTGTATAAGGAGCTTTGGTGAATTTCTGCAGGTGCATCTTCAAGATGGTACACACTGGTCTACTGAACATTGGTGTTGGAGGGCTAAATGTTTGTGAATGTGATGCAAATCAAGCGAGATGCTTTGTCCTGAATTTTGACAAGCTTCTTGAGTGTTGTCGAAGCTGCATCCATCTGGGCAATTGGGGAGTATTCTGTCACACGCCTGACTTATGCCTTGTAGATGATGAACAGGCTTTGGGGAGTCAGGAGAAGCATTACTTGTTGCAAGATTTGCATGCAACAACTCGAAACAATCAATGCAGCACCTCAGATGCACCTCATCACTCTCAACATTTCTTTCAATTATTACATGATCCACAAAATTTGGATACAGCACTTCGGTAATAAATGGTTATAAGTCCATAAGACATAGGAGTGGAAGTAAGGCCATTCGGCCTATCGAGTCCACTCCGCCATTCAATCATGGTTGATGGGCATTTCAACTCCACTTACCTGCATTCTCCCCGCAGCCCTTATTCCTCGAGACATCAAGAATCTATCAATCTCTGCCTTGAAGACATTTAGCATCCCGGCCTCCACTGCACTCTGTGGCAATGAATTCTACAGGCCCACCACTCTCTGGCTGAAGAAATGTCTCCGCATTTCTGTTCTGAATTGACCCCCTCTAATTTTAAGGCTGTGTCCACGTGTCCTAGTCTCCTCGCCTAACGGAAAAAATTTCCTAGCGTCCACCCTTTCCAAGCCATGTATTATCTTGTAAGTTTCTATTAAGTCTCCCCTTAATCTTCTAAACTCCAATGAATATAATAGAGGATTAAATTGTGGTGACCAGTATTTCCTGTGTGAAGGACTAACCTGATTCAGCCCAAGACATCGTACAGGAATCCTTCAAGGGAGCATCCAAAGCTCACTCAGCTTCAGCTTCTTCATAACAACTTTCCTTTCACTATCAGGTTTGAAGTAGATCTGGTCACTAATTTTGTAGCATTCAACACATTTCGCAATTTCTCACATAACAAAGCAGGCCATACCCACATTCAGTAAAACCATGTCCAGGATTGGACTGTTAAATAGGATGTAACACATATGGTACCCTAATGCTACTGAATATCATCTCCAACAAGCCAAGAGCCCAACCATCTCCACATTGCACTTGATGATATTAACTTCACTGAATTTACAGTCATCAACATCTCCAGGGATCAAGATTATTCAGAAATCTAACTGGACGAGAAACAGAGAGCAGTTCAGACGGTGGCTATCCTGTAGTAAGTGTTTCAGTTTCTGTCTCCATATTACCTACAAAACATAAGTCATAAGTGTGATGGAACACTCACCTCTTGCTTGGGTAGATAAAACTGTAGTAACACTCAATTGTGTCCATAACAAAATAACTGCTTTATCAGCACTTCAACCAATAGCATCTATACCCTTTGACTTTGGTGCACCATGGTTACAGTACCATCCACAAGATATAACCAGCAACTCTCCAAGACTTCTTCAACAATTCCATCAGCCAATGCATCGGAACACCAACAATCCAATTATTCCTTGTCACCACACTCTGCTCTCAATTTGATATCCAATGCCATTCAGTTCGTGCAATAAATGGTAATCTTACCACTGATGTCCCCATGGCATGACTTCATTAAAATTTACTGTGAAGGTAACTATCCCACAACCACCTGCTACTGTCCTCTGCTACTCCAAATCTTCCATTTTCACAGAATTGGCAAGACTCAATGGATATTTTAAAATATTGGAGTTGGACCTAAATAGGGAGTCTTCTGACAGTTCCAGTTTTTGCTTGTAGGAGGATAAGACAAGCAGTGATTTACACTGCACGTAACACAAACTCACCATTTGGACTCTGTGCTGATTACAAACAGGCTCAGTATTAGCTGCTGTAAGGGCCTTCACCTGCTATATGAGAGACACTAATTTATGGAGTACTTTAAAAGAAAACCCACCTTTCATGCAGGAGAAATATAACAGTTCAAGTGTCAGCATTTTAAAAAGAGTTGACAGGCTATCTGCTATCAAACAATAGAAAAAATGCCTTCTGGTCATGCAGAGGTCATTCTTAACATTTCACCAAGAGCTATTATTATAAATGCTTGGCTCAGTTTCAAAATCAACCCTGCTAGGAATATTGTGAGCAGATCTGAGGACCACACCTTCACAAAGATATAGTGGCCTTGAAGGGAGTAGATTATAGATTTATAAGAATGATACTTGGACTTCGAGGGTTAAGTTATGAAAAGAGACTTTTTATAAATTAGGCCTATTTTTCTAGAATTTAGAAGATTTAGGAGTGAACTGATTGAACGCTTCAATCTGTTAACAGGAAAAGACTGGGTAGACAAACTATTTCCCCTGGTTGGGGGTTCTAGAACTAGATGGCATAGACTGCTAAGAGATTGCCACACAAAAAGCAGTAAATGCTTGGAATGCTCTTCCACAAATGGCAGCTGATGGAAGATCAGCTGCTAATGTTAAATCTGTGACAGATAATTTTTGTTAAGCAAAGGTACAAAGGGATATGGGGCAAAGACAGGTATATGGAGTTAGGTGACAGATCAACAATGATCTCATTGAATTGTAGATCAGGCTCAAGAGAATGAATGGCCTACTCCTCTCCTATGTTCTTTTCTCAGCAGGGATTCTATTTTATTGAAAGTTTTAAAATGCTATTAAAGGATCTGCGCTCTTTCATCTGTGTTCTGAATAAAGGTTTGTTTGTTTTTAGCAGATATTACCCGTATGAGGAGATGTGAAAGGGAGATTTTTCACTATCAAGTTTGTATGAAGTTAAAAATCACAAAACTCCAGGTTATAGTCCAACAAGTTTATTTGGAAGTACAAGCTTTCGCAGCATTGCTCCTTCGTCAGGTAGCTAGTGGGGCATGATCATAGGTCATAGAATTTATAGTCAAATATCAAAGCATCATACAACTGATCATACAACAATGCATTGAACAAATCTAGATTGCTGTTGTCTTTAATTAAAGACTCTCTAGGACACCCACACAAACCAACCCCACCGCCCCATGTCCGAACACTTCAACTCCCCAAAATGATTCCGTCAAGGACCTGCAGATCCTGGGCCTCCTCCATCGCCAATCCCTAACCACCTGACGCCTGGAGGAAGAACACCTCATCTTCTGCCTCAGGACCCTCCAACCCTTCAGCATCAGTGTGGATTTCACCAGTTTCCTCATTTCCTCACCCCCCCCCCACCTTATCCCAGTTCCAACCTTCCACTCGGTACTGCCCTCATGACCTTTCCTACCTGTCCATCTTCCTTCTCACCTTTCTGCTTCACCCTCCTCTCCAACCTATCACTATTACTCACATCTCCATCAACCAATTGCATTCTCAGCTACACTTCCCCCAGCTCCATCCTCCTCCCATTTATCTCTCTACCCTCCTGGCTCACAAGCCTCATTCCTGATGAAGAGCTTTTGCCAGAAATGTTGATTCTTCTGCTCCTCAGATGCTGCCTGACGTGCTGTGCTTTTCCAGCACCACACTCTCGACAGCAATCTAGGTTTGTTGAATACATTGCATCAGTTGTATGACACTTTGATCTTCTACTATAACTTCTGTCCTATGATCATGCCCCAATAGATACGTGAGGAAGGAGTAATGCTCCAAAAGCTTGTACTACCAAATAAACCTGTTGGACTATAGCCTGGTGTTGTGTGATTTTTAACTTTGTCCACACCAGTCCAACACCGGTACCTCCACATCATGTTTGTATGATTGACAGTATTAGATTACTCTAAGTATTTCCTTTCATCCTCAAATGGCTGGGGTCTATCAAAGGTGGAAACTGAGTGTGCAGTTACAGAGGGGATGGAGGTGACACAAATTTGCACACAGCTAGCATTTTGGAGGGGCATGGAGTGGTAGATGCGAGGACTGAATTAGGGTGGGGGTATGAGGTGCTTTGGAGGTGGAGGGTTCTCTGTCTCTCTGCATAGAAAAGTAATCACTTTATTCTGCACATTGTTTACCATTATTACAGGAACGTCCAGCACACCATGAGTATGGCTGTGTCTTTAGATGGGAACATATAATGAAGATATTGAAACCACCATTTATTTATTCCAATCTTCATTCCCTCTAAAGCCAAAAGGAAATTGGGAGAATGTTGTAATTGAATGGATTGCTTGTTTTAAGTTTTTGCTCCACCTCAAAAGAGAAACCAGGAAAGAGATCCTAAAGCAAAATATAGTGAGCAATGACCATCTGAAATAAGGGCAGAATATTCTGGAAATATCCAGCAAGTAAAGCTTCAACTGTGAGAAAGAAAGAGAGTTACTGCTGACCTTACGCCAGCATCATTCTCCTGTCCTCGTTTTTATTGTTGACATGGTTCTGCCGGGTTGTATGCATTCGCACAACGTTGTGGAATGCTTTGACATTGCGATAATAGTAAGACAGACATGGTGATGGCAGATTTAGATTTCATTTGATTGTGTAAAATGGCTGTCAATAAAGTTGATGGAACTAAAAATTGCACAGCAACATAAATCGGACAGCTGACTCACTAACACCAATTTATGCTGTCGCATAAAGTCACAGTGGACCCTGATTGACACAACACAACAAAATGACCATCTATTAAAGCAACCGCACAGTTTCTTAGTGAATCATTAACTAATTCCCTGATAACACAAACCAGGTTACATGCTTTCAATTTGTTTCTTTTTATGAAGTCATTTAGACTCTCATTACTCTTGCCAGTAACTCTTATTAGGTTATCTATGTGGTAGAAAAACATTATCTATGTGATAGAAAAAGCATCACAAGGTGATTGTTTAATAAATATACCTATAGGTTAAAAGCCACCACAATTTAATTTAGAAGAAAATTAGCATTTGTTTTAGGAATAGACAATGAGCTTTCTTCACATTATCTGTGCCACCAGTGTTGATTGCACCATTCTGTTCTGTAGGTCACATAAATTCTGTAAGAAAGAAATTTTCCAAACTCTGTTGTACTGTATGACATCCAAGCTAATCCTCAAACTAATATGCAAGCTGTATTCGGAGAAGGACAGAAAATAAATCTTCTCTTTTATTATAGCTTCCTTTTGCAGTTCAGCTCTCCACTAGTGAGGTAATAAGGGATGATTTCAAACAGCTGGGGAACAGTTATAGTTCATTATCGAGGTTAACAATCCATTCAACAGCTTCAGCGGATGCATTGTTGAGATGCCACCTGGAGTGGGCCTTTTAAGGCAGGAGTTCAATATTTAGGCAATCATCTGACTGAAATGGCCACAGCTACAAGTTGAGCTGTTCATCACGTTTCACTTGTGGAGCACCACCTTTTCACTGGATCATCAAAAGCCATTGAAGGTTTCCCAAGTTTTCCACTCATGGTTGTCCAACTCTTCCAAGGAACCATTCTGAAGAAAGGTCACTGGACCTGAAACGTTAACTCTGCTTTCTCTCCACAGGTGCTGCCATGGCCTGCTCACTTTCTCCAGCAACTCCTATTTTTGGTACAAAGTGATGAAGATAGATTGTCAGTGGGCAGATATTTGGCACAGGAGTGTAACATGGGAAATGTGACCTTGTCTAGTTTGGCAGGAAGAACAGAAAAGCAGTTTAAAAAAGTGAAGAGAGATGCAGAAGTCTTAGATCTTGGTGTCCTCATACATGAATCACAAAATGCCAGTTTACAGATACATCAAGTCATCAGGAAGGCAGATGGAACATTGATGTTTATTGCAAGAATAGAATATATCAATTAGGAATGAACAGGGACTTGGTGAGACCATATCTAGAGAACAGTGTACAGTTTTGCTCTTTGCATTGAATATGTCTATGAGGTTCAAAGTAGGTTAATTCAAATCATCCTCATGAGAAAAGATTTGGTCTTTTACTCATTGCAGTTTAGAAGGCTGCAAAGTGAATCATACAAGATCCTGGGAGCACTTGATAGGGTGGGTATAAAGATGAGGCTGCCTGATGGGAACTGAGTTTAAGAATGAGATAACTCCTCCTTAAGATAGATTTGCGAATTTGTTTTCTCTCTTAGAAGGTCCTTGGACTGTGAAATTCTTTTCCACAGCAATGAGTTAAGTTCAGTCATTGAATGCATTTCATTTTGGGATTTATGATTGACAAGGGAATCAAAGGCTTTTGGGAGACAGATAGGAAAGTGGAGTTGAGACCATAATTGGATCAGTTATGATCTTACTGAATGGCAGAATAAAATTGGACATTTGAATGGCACATTCCTACTCTTAAATCATACATTCCTGGTGCAGTGCTAATGTCATTAACCTGAGGTTCGGGGTTATGAGGCCAATGTTCTGGGGACATGGGTTTAGGTCTGACCATGATGGCAAAGGGTGAAATTTGAATTCAATAGAAAAAGAAATCTGAGATTTCAAAAGTGGCTTAATAGTAATAATGTTAATTGTTCTAATAACCCTCTACTTTGCTAATGATAAGGCAATTTTGCAGTATAGTGTCAATGTGCTAGCAATCCAGAATCCATGGTTAATTTTTGGGGTATGAGTTCAAATCTCATCATAGCAGATGGTGATATTTGAATGTATTAAAATAATCTGGAATAAATGGCGACCATGTGACTACCACCAATTGTTGTACATAGGCACCTGGTTCATGAAAGACCTTTAGGGAAGGAAATCTGCCACCATTAATCAGTCAGGCCTACATATGACTCCAGACACATAGCAATGTGATTGACTCTAAGTGGACAACAGGGATGAGCAATAAATGCTGGCTTTTAGGGCTGTTAATTGTTTGTAGGTATGGGGCTTGTTCCAATAAGGGTTAAGAAATTGTGTGTGTGTGTGTGTGTGTGTGTGTGTTTTAGGGTGTTATCTATCAGCAAATTGCATTCTTGAGGAGGGTATTTTCTCTGTGAACATGAGCAAGCTCAGTTCTTCATCTGAAGGCCAGGGAAGAACTCCATGTGCCTTTCTATGGTGAACCAGATATTTACCAAAACACTGAGACCATGGGCAAGGCAAGGATGATCTCCTGGAGATGGCGGTACCCAGTTCAAGTGATGCTACACAAGATTAAGACCTCGCAGAAGACTTGAGGGCTATTTCTGGAAGGTAAGGAGCCACACAGCTCAGATGAGTTATGTATTGCTCGTGAAGGGAAGGCTTTGAGAAATTAATTAAAATTTAACAGTGGTGACAAGCTTCAACCTCTCACATTTCTCTCTCAAAAATTTCAGATTTGGCGTCTTTTTAACAAAGCTTAGAGCCAGCTAATAAAGAAAAATAAGGAAAAATATATGCTTCCAATTCATTTTGTATGCAATTAATGGAATTTTCTTCATTTTCCAATAGATTTAAATCTCAATATTTACAGGCAGCTGACTGAGGAGGGTGAGAGGAAGGTTAGAAATGGATGAAGCAACCAATCAGATCATGGACACAGAAGACTAACAGGTTTGCCATTCGCAGCAGGCCTGAGAGAAAAGCTTTCATCTGCTTTCATCAGCTCCTTGTAAATATTGAGATTTAAATCTATTGAAAAATGTATAAAATTCCAATAATTGCACCCAAAATGAATCGTAAGCATATTCTCGTTTTTGTTTCTTTTTATTTGCTGGTTTAGCAGCATGTCTAAAAGACTGCTTCCAACAGTGCAGCACTTACTTAGTACATTACTAAACTGTTCAGGGATATGTTATTATCTTCTAAAGAAGAGACTACAAATGCAACCCTGTACACTTAATTTTATTTTAGAATGAATATTCAGTTTTGCTGCATGGTTAAAAACAAACTTTAACTTCAATATTTGAACTGAAATGTGACCTTGAAAATCAAAGCAACATATGAGTTTAGGCAAGTTAACCTGAATTGATTATTTTGCTGTAATTATTAAGTATTTGTGTTCATACACATATCAAACATTACACAAACCAACTATCCGTGTTTATGTGTTGTATTTTGCATCATCTGATTTGCCAATTTTTCACCTTATGTAACAATGCAAAATGAGAGCACCATCTAGAATGCTTCAAAATAATATTGTCACAATAATCAAAGATTAACAGAAAGATTTCAGTTCAGATCTTTGATGCATTTCTGCCTAATTTGCTGCTCTAGGTCCCAGCTTAGTGTTATTAGCTACTGCTCAAAGTGTTAAATTTAGCCAATATTTAGGTTACTGGTAGTGTATTAATAGAAGCAAAGAACAAGAAGGGCTATCAAAAGGTGGAGGATAAATGACAGAGCTATTTGTGCACTCCCTAAATGCACCTTGTGCTGTGTGAAATGGAATGTTCTCTTTCATTAACTGTGCGATTGCCTTCATACAGTTTGGGAATTTACACTGAACAGGTCTAATTATAGCAATAGGAATGTCCTGCCAAGGATAACAGATGTTGAAAGAACTTATATAGTTTCCCTAAGTAGGACACACAGAAGGAAGTTCACGCCCACCATCTTCCAAGTTTATCTTTCGATCACATTCTACCTTGGTGAAAAGTGAGGGTTCACAGTTTCAAAAAAGCCTTCACATACAGAACTGGAATCGATTTGTTACTTAATAGTTTCATTTTGTTTCTATTAGGGAATTCAAGGAATAAGCATTATAACTAATAACTATGTCATACAGTCACTTGTTCCACATTCTCATAATGCAGCTTGCTATCTCCGTAGAAAAATGTTACACATGATCAAGTAATTATTAATATCCTGTGACAAAGTCAGCAAATGGAACCTGAGACAGCTTCCGTTTTACAGGGATGTGGGTGCTGCTGGCAAGACTAGCACTTGTTGCCCATTCCTAATGACACTTAAAACGAGTGGCTTGCTCAGCTATTTCAGAGATCAATCACGAAACTGCCACTTGCTGTGGATCTGGCATCACATGCAGACCAGACTAGGTTGGGATGACAGGCTTCCTCTCAAAGGATGGATTTTCAAACGACTATCAATGATATTTTCACGGTTACCTTTCCAATTCCAGATTTTACGCAATGAATTTAAATTCCACCAGTTGCTATGGAACAAGTGGACCCCAGAATATAAACCTGGCTTTTTGGATTATACACTACCACACCACTACCTCTGCTTAAAATGTGACTGACAAGAGTAAGATTTTGAAAACAAATATTCTTTGAAGAAATACTTTGGTTGATTGAATATTCATAAATTAGGAATAGAGCTGGAATTCACAAGACGATGGGAAAAGAGCACTTGTACTGGATAAATTAGATAGCTCGTTTGAGGAGCTGGTATAAACATGATGAAAAGAATGGCCTCCTCTTATGCTGTATCATTCCTGGATCCTACCTTTGGCAGAACAGAGACAGATTTTTTTTGTATAGGCAACGATTATTTCTAGAATGCTCTATGAGATACAAAGTTAATGTGAAGTCTTAAAAGCAAGTTAGTTATATCTTAAGTAGAACCAAGGGAAAAGGGGAAATTTAAATTAAAACAAGTCTCTGAAAATGCACGGTTTTAACAGGAAGCTGAGTGTTGCTGACCAATGGGGAATAGATAGGGAGAGAATACTCCACCAGAAAACGTTTGAGATAATTTACAGTTTAGAGGTGAGAATGAACTGACGGGTCAGGAGCATTATACTAATGAATGAGTCAAAAGGTTATGCTCATGAATTTGACGAACATTTTAATCCACAAGAAGCATTCATGCATTCGACCTCTGTTGATATTTTTGACTGCACTTGTAAAAATGATTTACTTGGACTCCTTGATGCAATTTTTCAACTTAAGGAATTGTACAAGGTTGTTTTTGGAGCAAGGACACGAAATTGAGTAAAACTTATATCCAGAGACTTTCCTGTTTATTCTCTGTGCACCTCCTAACCCCCGCCAAGTTCTTTCAACGCAAAAGCCAACAACTGTCATGTCATTTTTACGGGAATTCCAAGTTGACATTGGCCTGTAAATTAGAACTCCTGCTGCCCTGTTGTTTGATGTTTGGGAACAAAACCACACACTGATCTCAAATGCCAACATTTTTCTTCTCCTTGAGTTCTCCGACTTGCAGCATCACGACCTCCACCGCAGGTAGGATAAGGAAGGAGGTCCTGATTTCAATGCAGGAGGAAATGGGATTAGGCCGCACACTGTTGACATCAATCTGATCCACTGGCTGTCCAACCTACTCTGCCAACCAGCATCTTCAAGGAGTGTGAACATACTTTTACTTGTATGTTACAGTCTAGAGCTGTGGATCGTGATAGCATAAGTCCCAATATCGTTTCACCCTACGGCCGATCACAATTCTCTCCCACTCTTAACGCCCGCCATGAGCATGTGTTGGACAAATTTATACGTTGATACTTAGAATATTCAGCCAGGTTAGGAATGCACCGGCCAAATGGTCATCATGTCCTGGAATGGGACTTGAACCTGGAGTGGACCACTCAGGGCGAGGGTTTTTTAAAAAATTCATTCATAGGATATGGGTCTTGCTGGTTGGACCAGCACTTATTGCCCATCCATAGTTACCAATGAAAAGATGATGATGAGCTGCTTCTAAAGTGTTCGAGGCTTTTGCTGTAGGGACATCCACAGTGTTGTTAGGGAAGAAGTTCCAGGAGTTTGATCCAGGAACACTAAAGGACTGTCATTATATTTTCAAGTCAGGATTGTGAGTGGCTTGGATGGAATTTGCAAGTGGTTCTGCCTTTAGCTTTGTAGATAGCAATGGTTCTGGGTTTTGAAGGTGCTATCTAAGGTTACCCATGACTCCACAAGACTTCCTTGCCAAATTTTTGATCTACAATTTTCTGGACAGGTATATCTGACAGCATGTCCCATGCCAGACTTTCTTCCCTCGGCCTTCTGTTTGAAAATCCACTGCAGATCATTAGGAAGAGTGGGTTCATAACAAAGTCATCAAACCATTTCAATCCTTAGTGAATGATGAAACCAATAATCTACCTCCTTCACATGAAGACTGAGAAAGAAATCTAAAGAATAAAATAGGTACACTGAGTTTTCCAAGTACAGAAAGATTAACAAAGGGGAGGACCAAATGGATGAAGAAAGCAAGAGGCTGAACTGAAAAAGCAGAAAGAAAAAGTATTATAAACGTTGAAAAAAACTTCAATCACAATGTTTGAGCTGTAAGAATGAGGTTCCTGGACCTATGATGTTCCATTTATGGGTGAACGGGTTGACTGTCAAATGCAGGAACAAAGGCCCAATGTTAAAAGGATCCAATGTTGTTACACTGTTAACATAGTCCTAACTCCCTGCAGCATGCAAATTCATATTTTGTAATAGTAATAGAAGGGAGGCTAACAGTATGATAGAGAAACAAGACAGCGACTACTGTTTTGAGCACACACACAGTTAAGAAGAAGAAAGCCTTGCATTGATATAACACCCACTAATTAAACACTTTTGATGTGTACTCACTGGTGTAATGTCAACCATATGGCCATCAGTTTAAGCACAGTGAATACCACAAACAGCAGTGTTATAATGACCAGATAATCTTCTTATTGTGATGACTAAGGATAAGTTTTGCCCAGAATACTGGAGATAACTTTAATCTTCATCAAAATAATGTCCTTGGATCTTTCAATTTAATTGAGAGAGCAGGTGGTGCCTTGACTTAATGGTGCATTGAAAATCCAGACTCTCCAATGGAACAGCTCTCCTTCAGTTTATGCTCAAGTCTTGCAATAGAACTTGAACCAACTTCCAGATTCAGGAGGAGGGAAGGCTCAAAACTGAGCCACAGCTCAGACCTAAACACAAACATCAGGAGGTTTCTCTTCTAGTTGGCCTTCTGATCCACAAGCTTTGCCATACAAATACCTGCCAAAAAAACTCAACATCAAAATAACACAGAACACAGTGGAGTAGCTGAACTTACCCAAAAGATAACTACTAAACACAACAGAAAGAGATAAGACTTGTACATTCAAGCATATTCAAGATTGTATATCAGCCTAATAATTCTTTGTTACCAACAAACAACATTTATTTCAAATTATAATTATTATTGGAGATTTAAAACAACTTTCTATTTCTGTCCCATTTATCTTCCTTAATCTCTTCCTTTTCCTCTTTTTATTTTGTAACTTTTATGACATTTAATTAAATATTTAAATTCGCCCTTCATACTTTAGACTCTGTATGTTCCACTGAAATCTTTTTAGTGAGACTGCTTGACACTGCTGTCTGGACAGATCCACTGTTGAGCGTGTTTGTGACACGTTAGATTCCTGGTGATGGTCAGTTTTCATTTAAACTGCACAAAATGTGTGGGAAGTTGTAAATACAAAGAGCAGCTGGGAGTGTCCGATCTTGGCTGACCATAAAATATGGATAATGATAAAAAGGGCCAAAAGAGCAAGATACTTGAGAGCAATGCAGTAGCAGATGGGGAATGCAGTAACACAACAGAAGTACTTGCAGCAAAATCATACAGCATACTCCTGAGTACAAAGCAATAATCATCTCAAATTCCTGTAACATTATAACAGTAGAAAATTCCATTCAAGTTAAAATCTCAGTTGCACTGTAATAATTAATAGTTAATACAAGTATGAATGCTGACAACAGTTTAAGAATTATTTCTAAATTAAATCACTTAGATGATTAAAAATTTATCTTTGGATTAACTTAATCTATCCATTCTGACTAGGCTGGGAGCTTGTGTATGGCATCTATGTGCTGCTGTTTATTATGTAGGTCACAGACTCCATCAACTGCTTCAGTCCAACAATATATCCAATATTAGCGGTCCATAGCCAAGTTACCTCCCACTGTACCAATGTGTCCTTTGGTTTCAATAATGCTGTTGCAAATTAATTATGTGCACATGTCTACCTGAATAGAGATACAAAATAACTCATTCTATTTATTTTTAATCAGAGTACCTACTTAAAGGACCTGTACAACCAAGTTATTACTTATTTAGGCAACTGTAACTTTCATGAACTGTGATTATTCCTGGGGTTGCCATTTGCAAAAGATGAATAATTTAGATAAAATATCACAAAACTCTCAGGCCAAACTCATTCTGCTGTCCTTTGGCTATGTGAATGGAATGAGGGTACACATTTGCTGATTTGATTTTCTGAAGCTGCTTTTCTCAAATTTTGTTCTGTTAATCCAAAAGCACACTCAGGAAGCCATTTGGCCCACTGAGTTCACACCGACCCTCCGATGAGTGTTCATCCAGACCCATACCCCCCCTCACCCCATAACCCTGTATTTCCCATGGTTATTCACATAGCGTGCACATCTCTGGACACCATGGGGCAATTTAGCATGGCCAGTTCACATAACCTGCACATCTTTGGACTGTGGGAGGAAATCAGAGCACCCAGAGAAAACCAATGCAGACACGCGGAGAATGTACAAACTCCATTCAGCTGAGGGTGGAATTGAACCCAGGTCCCTAGCACTGCGAGGCAGTGGTGCTAACCATTGTGTCACCGCGCTGCCCCATATAAAAGGCATTTCAATGGATATATGTGTAGGAAGGGTTTAGAGGCATATGGGCAAAATGCTGGCAAATGGGACCAGTTCAGATCTGGTCAGCACAGACGAGTTGAACCAAAGGGTCTATTTTCACGCTATATGACTCTGATTCTATAATGTCACCAAGAAAATCTCAACCACACAGTTTACTCCATTAAACAAAAAAAAACCTGCAGATGCTGGAAATCAGAAACAAAAGCAGAATTGTTGGAAAAACTCAGCAGATCTGGCAGCATCTGTGGAGACAAAGCCAAGTTAACATTTTTGTTCCAGTCACCCTGCAGCAATTTTTCCAGAAGATTCTGCTTCTGGTTCAGTTTACACCATTTTTTCGAAACACTCAATGGGTTAAGCAATCTCTGTAAAGTGAGAAACATAGTCACTATTTCCAGTCCACAACCTTTCATTCAGCAATAACTTATAGATATTTTAAATCAACTTAATTTATTATGACCACCTCAAGAGCCTAGCAAGATTACCACTGCACCTCAGCACCAGCTTCAATACCTACAGCACCCTGATGGCAATTAAACTTGTCAGCAGCATTTTGAAAAAAATGAAATTGAACCTCTTTAGGATGAGTTAAATCAGATGATCAAGATCTCAGTTTTAAGAAAAGCCTTAGAAGATGAATGTGAGGCAAGAGGCTGCCCTTCTTTTAATTCATGTATACTGGGTCCATTGGAATTCTTCTTAATCATTAGAATGCATCTATTTTCCATATTCTGAAATATCCCCTCAATGATTGCCATTGCATCTCTAATGACTTATCCTTTCACTCAATTTGTCATTCGCTTTAGCTGGCTTTGTCCTCTGGCCTTCATAACTGTTCTTTTATAAATTTCATAAAGTATTCTTGGACCAACTCCTCTCTCCCGCAGAGTGAATGCAACATTCAATCATATTATGGTTGTGGCTACCTGAGGTGTCTTCATTGTGAGATCATTAATTAATCCTGTCTCATAGCACAATTCCAGGTCCAGCCTAGCCTGCCTGCTCACTGGTCAGCTCCAGAATGTGTTGTTCCAAGAAGCTATCCTAAACAAGAAAATTCTACACCCTTCTGTTCCAGACTACTTAGGCTACATAGAACATAACAACTCTGTACAGACCCTTCGGCCCTCAGTGTTGCACTGACCTGTGGTACCAATCTGAAGACCATCTATCCTACGCTATTCCATTTTCATCCATATGGACAATTTAAATGTCCTTAAAGTTGGCGAGTGTACTACTGTTGTCTCCTACCTTTGCCTCTTTGAATTTTCCAGGCAATTTAAATAAAAATATTCCAAGATTATTGCCATGCCTTTCTAACAAGCTCCCATTATTTCTTTATTCATGATGTAGTTACTATGTGGCTACTGCTAGGGGTCTGTATTACACTGCCATTGGCAAATTTTTATGAATGATTTCTCATCTTTACCTAAACAGTGTGTCCAGCCTGGTTTCCTGAATCTAGATAATTTCCCCCCAACTCCCCAAGTGTGCTAATATCATTGTGTACTAACAGAGCCAAACCTCCACCTTGCCCTAGTTTCCTGTCTTTCCTAAATGTCCAGAATCAGGTCCCAATCTATGTCATCCTGCATCCATGCCTCCATAGTGCCGACTAAATCATATTTAATTGTGTCTATTCACATTCTTGGTTCAACTGTTTTGGTTTGAATTCCACATACATTCACGTACAGAGCCCTCAATTCTTTAATGATAGTCTTTTTGTAGGTTTATCTGTATGTTTATTCTTTAAAGCTTCTGATGAAAACCAATAGCCTGAAAGGTTAACCCTGACTGAACGTCTCTTGCAAATTCTAACTTTCAACATCTGCATTGTTCCACTTTTGCTTAGTTGCATGATTACTGCGTGTGAAACTGGGCTAAATCCATCCATGTACAGTCCGTGGAAGCGCTTTTTCAATCCTGGACAGGAAAGTGTGTTTTCTTCACTTGTTATATGCAGAAACACAATTGGCCTCCTGCTCCATGTCAGTGCCTTTTACATAAGGAAGTAATATATTGGTGTGGATAGAGGACAGGTTAATAGGCAAGAAAGAGTGAGTGGGAAAAAGAGGTTCTTCCTCAGGTTGGCGACCTGTGATCAATGGGGTTCCACAAGGATCCGTGCTGGGACAGCAACTGCATAGAATATTACTTAGAGGAAGGAAACAAATGTATAGTAAACAAATTTGCAGATCTTACAAAATAGATAGAAAGGCAAGCTGCAAGAGGGATGCCAGCAATTTTGTAAAAATGATATTGATAGGTTAAGTAAGCAGGGGAAAAGTTGGAACTGAGGAAGGGTGATCAGACCCAAAATGTTAACTCTGATTTCTCTTCACTGATGCTGCCAGACCTGCTGAGCTTTTCCAGCAACTTCTGATTTTTGGTTTTGTTAGTAAAATGAGATGCCCTGAGTAATGTTTAATTCACAAGAGGCACAGGGTGTGCTAATAAATTAGTTATAAAACTGCCAAGGAATATAGAGGCCTGGATACTTGTTCTGGCAATGTGAGTTTAAGTCCCACCCAGGCAGTCAGAGAATTTAAAATGACTGAGTGAACTCAGTAAAACTAGTGCAAATCCACAATGGAGTGAAACGGAGGGAAAACCAACAGAGGAGGAATCTCTCATTTGGCTTTGTTTAGAGAGAAACTGTTTCTGTTGGCAGAAGGACCATGAACCAGAAGACAATGATTTAAGGTGATTGGCAAAAGAATAAACAGTATCAGAAGGATATTTTCTTTAACACAGCAAGTGATTACAATCTGGAATGCACACGAGTGACGGGTAGTAGCATATTCAATGACATCTGAAACAAGAAACCCAGTGACACTGAAGGGATAGTATTATATTCAAGGTTTGCATCAAGATTTGTAGCTCGGGTACCAGTTGCCGTAGTTGTTGGTGTGTTCGCCAAGCTGGGAAGTTGATTTGCAGATGTTTCATTCCCTATTTAGGTGACAACTTCAGTGTTTTGGAGCCTCCTATGAAGCGCTGCTGTACTCTGTCTTCTGGAATTTATTTGGTTCTGTTCCTGCTGCTTCCAATTGCCAATTCACGTATATATTGGGTCCAGGTCTATGTATAGGTTGATCAAGTCAGTTAATAAGTGCCATGCTCCTAGAAATTCTCCGGCTGTCCTCTGTTTGGCTTATCCTATGATCCTTGTGTTGTCTCAGTCGAAGTTATGGTCAATTGAGAAACTCCTACAATAATGCCTTGGAGTGAGGATGAACACGGAATTATTGTTGAAATGTAATTAATGGAATGTTGGAAATACAGCAGCCAATTTTCAGCCAGCAAACTCCCACTAAAAACAATGAGACCATAACCATATGATGTATTTCCAGGTATCCTTTGTTATGTGCAGACACCTACAGCCAGAGATATTGCCGATCTGTACCCAGTGAGTAATGGCTTAAAGCACAAGCTAAAATATTAAGTGCCCTTGTTATGTAGCTTGTGTTACAACAAGGCTTGTGGCATAGTGATTCTATTCTGCACATTCGAGAGGCTGCTATTCTCAATTCTTCTGGTATAATGTGACTCGTAAAAGTTTCCCCTTATCTATGAGAGATTGCTGGCTGACTCTAATACACTTTGCAAACTATTTTGTTTATAATATTATACATAATACTGTTCTCTGTCAGAAAATCTCTCACTTGTAGATACTATTCCAGCACTATCACATTATCATTTCATTTCTAATATTATGAAGATGTGAGTGTACCTTTAAGGGAGTTAAAAGCAGCAGAACTACTGGACACAGCACTAAGTGTTCTCAATAAGTCAACAATATATGTAACACTGGGTTGAACAACTCGAGTAGTTTATTGCTTGGAGGCAAAAACAAATTTGAATTCGGCCAATCAGTTTAAAATATAGCCCGAGAAAGAAGCCAATTTCCAATCAAGTTTGGTTTGAGCATATTGACAATCTTAAAAGCCAATGACACAATCCAATGCTCTGGGATATAAGACCGAGGGAAAATTGAACAGTTGAGAGGAGAACTGCCAAGCGTAACATATACTAGACTGCTTTAAAAAAACCTCTTCAAAGTACCTTTTCAATCAGTAACCTGTGATGCAGAAATTCCTATCAAGGAGAAAAGACGACACAGGAAGATTCGAAGACAAGAACCTACAGCTGCCTGGTTTTGAGATAAGAAGTGTTGTTTTGTAAATCTTACTTGGGAGTTTTATTGGACTAGTGTTATAGAAGGGAAGGTAAAAATAGGTTAGAGAAAGAAGTAGTAAATAGTGGTTAGTTAATTATTCTCTGTTATACTTTAAGAAATAAAGTTTGTTACTTTTTACTTTACATAGTTCTTGGCTACTCAAAGTTTTGCAGATTACTGCATGGGATAAATCTTTTCTGTGTTGCTGGTTTTAAATTAAGCAGGAGAGTTTACCCAATGTTATAATACTGATTACACTACATTATGTACTTCTCACACCAAACAAAATCGTTCATCAGTGTCTGTCCTAATAGCTCTAGAGCCTGTTCAAAGGCACAATCCTAACTTCTTCTTCCAGAATTGCTCCAAGATGCACATGGGGCTCCACTCTAATTGTCCTTTTCTATCCAGTCTATGTTCCCCTTTGCTGTGTAGTTGGATATTCTCAAAATACACTGTTCAAGCATGTTATAATGCAACTTTGGAGCTGGTGGAAGTTACACAAGAGGTAGGGGATACTAACATTACACTACAAGAGACCCAATCAACCTGTTCAGAGATATTATTACATACCTCTGGGCAGGTGACATTTGAATGGAGGTCTCTTCGCTCAGAAGTGCAGACACTACTTCTCCACCACAAGAGCCTCCTTATGTTGTGTCTTGTTCTGAGGAAAATTCACCAAGAAGATAAACAGCTGGCTATCCTTATTGAACAACTTTATTTTAACCCCCTTAATGGAGACAATAGCATTACAAAATGCTTGATTCTTGCAACATACATACCCTCTAAATTTAAGAAAAAACAACTTACACATTAAAATGAAAATTGGTTCATATACATAATTTTCCAAAACAAAATCGGACTGAATTTACATAAAATAAGCCTTGTGTAATCACACTGGACTTGAAACAAAACTCTTTCCCTCTCCATATGCTATCAGACCCCTTGATTATCTCCAACTCTTCATTATTTTATGTAGGATCTACAGCATCAGAAGTATTTTACTTTTATAAAAATATTCTTTTCTAGGCTATGTTTTACTTTTCAGTTTGTCATAACTGCTTTAATTTTAAAAATAAATGATTCCAAAAAGCAATACAAACATAGTAAATGACTCTGCGAGGAATAAATTGTCTCCTGACTACTGATTGACCTTACTGTTGATTGTTACCACATCATTAGTTTAGTAACTACTCAGATTCTGCTGGGAAACCAACTGATGGCCTTTGCTAACACTAAGGTAAATATACCAGAGTTGTCAGATATAGACTAGCTTTCTTCTCAGGCAGGAATCTTTTAATTAAAGGGTGCAGAATTGACCTAACAATTAACGAAGCCAGGCAACTACAAAATCTGACACACACAGTTGCTAACATTGAGAATTATCATTTTTGTATCTTTGCTGTAGAGGGGACATTATCAATGCCATAAACCAATCACTCACTTGGAAACAAAATCCAATCATCCATTCATAAAAGTACCATTCATGATATCTTATACAATTTATTTTCATTTATTTAGCCTCCCTTGCCATAAGCAGACAGATCAACATCATATAACATCTCTTCACCAATCCAGCATTCTTTGAAAGTTTCCTAATATCCTCCTTCTCAAGAGATTGTCACCTTTCATTCCAGAGACTAACCATAGTATCTGATATACAGTGAGCTTTGCTCCATCCCATATCCTTACTTATGGCCAGCATCCATCTTTTACTAATGTAAATTATTTGCTAATTTTGTCAATCTTTTACTGATCTGTTTAATGCCACTGTTATGGTCCCAGCTGATTGTAATGTTGGACAAGTCATATTCCAGAATAAAACCTGTCTTGACAGACGATAAGTTTTAATTTTCTTCAGTTTGGTTACTATGATCATCAATCAATGAACATGTTCCAGAGGCTGCTGATGAATTTTTAACGAAGAACCATATTGCTTATAATGCAAAGGAAAAAACATGTAATGATCAACCTGATGTCATTACCTTTCAAGTCAAATCCCAGAACTAAATGTTGTTTGATCGATCACAATTTGCTTATTTTTACAGTGGTCGTTTTTCACTGAATCATCAGCAAACAATACCGCAGATTTGGTTTTAACAGTCAAACAGATGTTTATTACATGCAAAAACAGTAAAATAACCCAAATCAAGTAATCTAAATATAACATAGTTTTAAAGATTTCAAAACACACGGTGAAACAAAGTCCCATCCGTTTTCCAACATGATCATTTCACAGTGATCAAAGTACAGAAAAAAATTTTCTTCCATATCAAACTTATACATTTGACTTAACTGGTTCTTCTCAGTAATGATTCCATGAGTTGTGAGAACTTTTTTCTTGACCATTTATACAATTTAGAGCTTAGCCTTCCTCAGGTTTTTAATAGCAGATTCTAACAAAACATTTCTCATCTTGAAATTTCACAGATAACATCCTGTACTAAGGTAACATATTACATTCACAACTCTTAACAATCACCATTTCCAGAAGGGACCATTCTTGCAACTGACTTCAGTTTGGTCTTCTTTGAACTTCTCAAAAGCAATTGAATAATTTTTTTGTTTATAAAGCTCTTTAACCCACGATTTTTTTAAACTTATGACTTGTTTTCTCCCTCTAGTCCTAAACTGCTACAAACAAAGTTGCAATAACATTCCAGGGATCCGTGCAGTCACGTGTGCCCTGACACATACCAAGTTACTATCCACAGTTCTGTTCATCCTGCTTCAGGAAGGATATTATTAAATTAGCGAGGGTTCAGAAAAGATTCACCAGGACGTTGCTGGAAACGGAGGGTTTGCCTTATAAAGTTGGGCTGGATAGACTGAGACTTATTTCACTGGAGTGTAGCATGTTGAGGAGTGAGCGTTTAGAAGTTTATAAAATCATGAGTGGTAGAGATAAAGTAAATAATAAGGGCCTTTTCTCTAGGGTAGGGGCATATTTTTAAAGTAAGAGGAGAAAGATTGAAAAAGTACACGAGGGCCACCATTCTTTACAGACAGAGTGGTTCATGCATGGAATTGAACTTCCAGAGGAAGTGGTGGATACAGGTAGTGTTAGAACATTTCAAAGACATTTAGATAAATTCATGAATAGGAAAGGTTTGGAGGGATACGGGCAAAACACAAGCAAGTGGAATAGTTTAATTTGGGAACATTTGGGCTAGTTGGAGCAAAGAGCCTGTTTTCATGCCATGTGACTTATAGTTCTGGAAAGATTGTACAAATTGAATTTTAAATATCTTCACAAAATTCAACCAATATCCATATACCACTAGTTTAAATACCAATCTGTAAAAAAAATGATCGTCACATTTAAATTACACATCTTTCATCCACATAAAGCTCTTACTATAAGATACAAAAAGAAAAATTCAATGCTTTTACCAGCATTATCATTTACAGACACTCAACATCCCAAGAAATTATCATTCCTATCCTCACGCTTTAATTTCTTACTCAACTGATGAGGTGGCAAATGTTTCCTTTTGATAATTTTTTACACATTCAACAGGTATGATTCTCTTTACTTCTGCCAAAACACACTGGCAGACTAAAGTATTGATTTTTCTCTGACTTTGAGGCTACCAAACAGCACTTCTGTTGGTGTTGAATTTTTCTTCTGACTTGAACTTGCGTCTGGCCTTTAGCCCCTCTTTATACTTCTCTGAGTTAGAAAAGCTCCACTTAGTAAACATGTCAGTAATTATCCCACCAGATAGTTCCTCTACACATTTAGCTTAAGTTACATGATGTTGTGGAAATGGTGTTTTGATCCATTGCTAAAATAAAACAAACTCTGGCCCTTAAAAAAAAGGCACCAAGTAAGAACTGAATACCAAAACCAATTTACCTCTCTCTCAGAACTCCAGTCCCCAACAATATTAATGAGAAGTTATAAACTTTTATACTATTAAAGAATAAGCTAAATCAATTTGGATTATCCATTTCACTTCTTTCAATTTCATCAAGGACCAAATGCATTCATAAAACCTCTTTTAGTAAAAAATGAGGTCTGCAGATGCTGGAGATCACAGCTGCAAATGTGTTGCTGGTCAAAGCACAGCAGGTTAGGCAGCATCTCAGGAATAGAGAATTCAACGTTTCGAGCATAAGCCCTTCATCAGGAATAAGAGAGAGAGAGCCAAGCAGGCTGAGATAAAAGGTAGGGAGGAGGGACTAGGGGGAGGGGCGATGGAGGTGGGATAGGTGGAAGGAGGTCAAGGTGAGGGTGATAGGCCGGAGTGGGGTGGGGGCGGAGAGGTCAGGAAGAGGATTGCAGGTTAGGAGGGCGGTGCTGAGTTGAGGGAACCGACTGAGACAAGGTGGGGGGAGGGGAAATGAGGAAGCTGGAGAAATCTGAATTCATACCTTGTGGTTGGAGGGTTCCCAGGCGGAAGATGAGGCGCTCCTCCTCCAGCCGTCGTGTAGTTGTGTTCTGCCGGTGGAGGAGTCCAAGGACCTGCATGTCCTCGGTGGAGTGGGAGGGGGAGTTAAAGTGTTGAGCCACGGGGTGATTGGGTTGGTTGGTTCGGGCGGCCCAGAGGTGTTCTCTGAAGCGTTCCGCAAGTAAGCGGCCTGTCTCACCAATATAGAGGAGGCCACATCGGGCACCAATATAGAGGAGGCCACATCGGGCACCAATATAGAGGAGGCCACATCGGGCACCAATATAGAGGTGGCCTCCTCTATATTGGTGAGACAGGCCGCTTACTTGCGGAACGCTTCAGAGAACACCTCTGGGCCGCCCGAACCAACCAACCCAATCACCCCGTGGCTCAACACTTTAACTCCCCCTCCCACTCCACCGAGGACATGCAGGTCCTTGGACTCCTCCACCGGCAGAACACAACTACACGACGGCTGGAGGAGGAGCGCCTCATCTTCCGCCTGGGAACCCTCCAACCACAAGGTATGAATTCAGATTTCTCCAGCTTCCTCATTTCCCCTCCCCCCACCTTGTCTCAGTCGGTTCCCTCAACTCAGCACCGCCCTCCTAACCTGCAATCCTCTTCCTGACCTCTCCGCCCCCACCCCACTCCGGCCTATCACCCTCACCTTGACCTCCTTCCACCTATCCCACCTCCATCGCCCCTCCCCCTAGTCCCTCCTCCCTACCTTTTATCTCAGCCTGCTTGGCTCTCTCTCTCTTATTCCTGATGAAGGGCTTATGCTCGAAACGTTGAATTCTCTATTCCTGAGATGCTGCCTAACCTGCTGTGCTTTGACCAGCAACACATTTGCAGCGATAAAACCTCTTTTACCCACATTCAAGTCCAAGCCCATCTTCTGCGAAATTACAATGAGTTGTTGTAAGCAGCATGATTGAGGCTGTCTGCCAACAAGGAAATTCCATCATAAATGATTGTATTGGCTCAAGCTTCCCAGTCTTTCTGCTAAATTTGAAACTTGTCAACTGTTTGACTGCATGCATTTATGGATTCAACAAATGTGATATATGTAAATTTATTATAGAAATTCCCACTGAGCTCACCTTTACGCAAGATCCAATTGTTTATCCTACCTTAAAAGGAATGGGCATCTCAGTGATGGGACTGACTGGAAGCGAATGCGTGCTGCTGGCAGGACTCATCTCCACACTCTGAAACAAAAAGGAAAGATCATCAAATACACTTCATATAAGATGATGAGTGACATCACTTAGCGATTTCACGTTTCTTTTTCTTGGGACAAACCTACCTTTCTGACAAGTAAACAGATAATATTGTGCTCGCACCCCTTTCATACCACATGAGATCTCTTGAAGCACTTTACAGGTAATTAAGTACCTTTCAACTCTCATCACTTTTATGATGAAGGAGGTCTGGGAGTCAATTCGTACACAGCAGGCTCCAAAAATGAAAGGTTGATCGGACCAATTTACGTGTTGTTAATTTAAAAACTTTTTCGACCACATCCTTTCATGGGATGTGTAAATCCCTCACAGCACTAGCATTTGTTACCCATCCGTCAGTGGCCTTGAATCGAGTAGCTTGCTAGATCATTTCAAAGGACAGTTGAGAGTCAACCACATTTTTGTGGGTATGGAATCACATATAAGCCAGACCAGATAAGGACAGCAGATTCCCTTCCCTAAAGTACAAAAGTGAAACTAATGGCCTGTGCAAAAACAAAAAGCTACCATTATTTAGGCTGGGGTGGCATGGTGGCTCAGTGGTTAGCACTGCTACCACACAGAGCCAGGGACCCAGGTTCAATGCCAGTCTTGGGCAACTGTCTGTGTGGAGTTTGCACATTCTCCCCGTGTCTGCATGTGTTTCCTCCGGGTGCTCGGTTTCCTCCCACAGTCCAAAGATGAACAGGTTAGGTGAATTGGCCTTGCTAAATTGCCTGTAGTGTTAGGTGCATTAGTCAGGGGTGAATGTAGGGGAATGGGTCTCGGTGGGTTGCTCTTCAGAGGGTCGGTGTGGACCTGTTTGGCCGAAGGGCTTGTTTCCACACTGTGGGGAACCTAATCTATATTCCAGACTTATTAAGTGTTACTAAGGCAGGATGTGACCCTGTGCCCCACATCGGCCTGGGCCTCTAGTCCAGTGACAGAACTGTTATACCACCATCCCCACCCTCCACTACCTCCCACAAACAGTACAACACAGCAGATAAATCCCCTGTCCTTCAAAATACTGTCATAAAATCTCTGCCACAGACAGGGTTTAACATCTCATTTGAAATACAGCACCTCTGGCAATGCAGCATTCCCCCAATATTGATCATGCAGTAATCTCGCCCACTCTTTTGTTTCCCTTTAACAATACTAAATAAACAAGAATGCAATTATGCGAACTGAAGACGTGATAACTAGCAGCTCCAGAGATATATACCTCAATTATCTTCCTGCCCTTTTAGTCACAGAAGAGTGAACAGAGTCTCTACTGCTACAACTGTCGATACTGGATTCTTGTTCCTATTGAGTCATTTGTTTGTTTTTCTGCAGCTTTCAAGTATCATTATTGTGTAGGTTTTTTAATGTCATGAGTAGACTGGAGGTTGTGATTAGTTCTCAGCCCATAATAAATTAAAGGTGTCTCATAGAGGAAACCCATGATAGAGTTTGAGCATGCAGTGCTCAGTCAATAACAACACTCAAATCCAATACCATTCGATGTAGCTGAACTACTCCTGTAATTATCTTCGAGTAAAAAATGAGGTCTGCAGATGCTGGAGATCACAGCTGCAAATGTGTTGCTGGTCAAAGCACAGCAGGCCAGGCAGCATCTCAGGAATAGAGAATTCGACGTTTCGAGCATAAGCCCTTCATCAGGAATAACTCTTATTCCTGATGAAGGGCTTATGCTCGAAACGTCGAATTCTCTATTCCTGAGATGCTGCCTGGCCTGCTGTGCTTTGACCAGCAACACATTTGCAGCTTACTCCTGTAATTAGAATGGATACACTAACAAAGCAAGAGAGTATGATGGAATGATGGAACTTAGGAAGTACAGGGGATCAGAGGGACTTTGGTGAGCATATCCACAGATCTTTAAAGCAGCAGGACTGGTAAATGAGGTGGTTAAGGAGAGATATGGGATGCTTGCCTTTATTAATCAAGGTGTTGAATACAAAAATGAGGGGCTTATGATAGAGCTGAACATGTTGCTGTTGTGTGATCATATTCTGAGAGAAACAGCTAATGGTGATTTAACCTGAGGGCCACCATACCTCAGGTGAGGGGAAATGTTGGGAAGAAGAGTTCTTCATGCTAACCTCAGTCAGTGATGGGAATTAAATCCATATTGCTGGCATCGCACTGCTTCACAAACCAACCATCCAGCCAACTGAGCTAAACCAATCCCAGAGCTTTATATAACAGAGTTTTATGATGATGTGGGTGTACTATACTCTGAAGAAAGTAAAAGCTAGCAGTGTCAGCACCAAGTGTTCTCAATAAGACACAATGTAACATGTGCTCCAGCTGCTAGGGTAGCTAGTTGCCTAGAAATGACGAAACAGATTCAAATTCAGCCGATCAATTTAAACTATGCCCTGAAAAAAAACAAATTCCAATCAAGCTTGAATTGAGTATATTGTCAATTTGAAAAGCCAATGACACAATCCAATGCTTTGGGGTATAAGACAGGGGAAAATTGAACAGTTGGGAGAAGAACTGCCACCAGACCAACAGCTGTAAACTGCTAGTCAGAACCCTCTAAGAGGTACCTGTCTAGAGAAGGAGTTTGCACAGAGAAAAACCTCAACATTGACCTGGAGAGCCAATCTATCAATGAAGATAAGCAGCAGATTCGACGGCTGGCTGGTTTTAAAATTTGGATTTTTATATAAATCTTAATTGGGAGTTTTGTTGGATTAGTATCATATAAGGAAAGGTAAAACATAGGTTAGAGGATGGAATTGTAAAGACAGAGGAAATTCAACTATCCAAATGAGATGGGCTTGATTATTCAGGTAATTGATTCAATGCCTTTCCTCTGGGGCTCGGAGTTTTGTGAAGTTTTTTTTTCCTTGCTCTGCCTGCCTTGCTCCCTCTCTCTGTCTCAGGGTTTGTTTCTGAGCAGACACAGACACAGATACACACACACGTGTGTAAGGGACCTGCAGCATTGTTGAAGCCTCCTGCCCCACCTGCATCAGTGGGATTGACACAGCGAGCACTTGCTAAGTCCTCTCCCCATTCAGGAAACTAGGCAGCAGCACACCGCGTGTGAGCGCCCGCCCCCTGTCCGCGCCCCCAACTGCATCCAACTCCAACCCCCGTCCAACACGTCCACTCCGACTCCCCACACCCCCATTAGGCTACCCGTTCGCGCCCCCCTCTGTGGCTGCCGAACTGGACACCAACAGCAAGACTGCTGCTGCCTTTTGAGGGTGAGTCTCAAAATAGCGCGCACACACACACACAACTTTTAACTGCAACAATTTGCCTAGTTTTGCCTTTGCCCTGTACAGGACAATGTTATCTGGGGAAGGGGGTTTAGGGTACACCCCTGTGTAGAACTCCAGGGAAAATGTGAAGAGGGAAAGAGAGAGAGGGCGGGACATCAGTTATTTGGAGATGGTGCCTGGGCTCCCATCAATGTGCAGGTCTGTCCTCGGCAACATTTCAGTAAGCCAAGTTCATTTTTAAGCATTGCAAACGAAAGACACGATCAGCGTTGGAAACACCTCTTTCATGTAAAGTTTCTATCTGGACTTTGAGATCTTCTTTAGATAATCTGAAATTCGGATAATTGATATTCGGATAAACGACATTCCTGTGTAGTTGTTAGCTATTTCTTAAAGTATAACCGAGAATAATTAAAGTTGTTAATTTTTACTTTACATAGTTCTTGGCCACTCAAAGTTTTAGAGATTACTGCACGGGATAAATGTTTTCTGTGTTGCTGGTTTTAAATTAAGCAGGAGGGTTTACCCTGTGTTCTAACACAGACCACTGTTTGTAGTTCTAGTCACCATACTCTGATCGCACTAGAGTGATACAGAAAATATTCACCAGGAATTTCATCTGGGTTGGAGCATTTCCAACTGTGATGCGAGACTAGGTAGGCTAGGGTTGTTTTCCATATAGCTTGAAAAAGGTAAGGTTGCTGGAGTGGAGGTGCTGGTGTTCTGGTTGAAGTGTACAAAATTCTGAGGAGCATAGACAAAGTAAATAGGAAAAAAACTTTGCCCTTAGTAGAAGGGTCATAACCAGTGGCAAAGTTTTAAGGAAAGGATTAGGAGGTTTAGAGGGGATATGAGAAACATTTTTCACCTAGAGGACTGTTTATATCTGACTTAATTGTCTAAACAGATAGTAGACTCAAGAATCCTCAAGGTATTTAAGAGGTATTTAGATGAACATTTTGAAATGCCATAGTATACCATGCAACAGGCCAGGTCCTGGAAAATGGATGTTTGATGACTGATGAAAACATTATGATCAAAAGGTATATTTTAGAACATAGAACATAGAACAATACAGCACAGAACAGGCCCTTTGGCCCATGATGTTGTGCCGAACATCTATCCTAGATTAAGCACCCTTCCATGTACCTATCCAATTGCCACTTAAAGGTCACCAATAATTCTGACTCTGCCACTCCCACAGGCAGCGCATTCCATGCCCCCACCACTCTCTGGGTAAAGAACCTACCTCTGACAACCCCCCTATACTTTCCACCCTTCACCTTAAATTTATGTCCCCTTGTAAAACTCTGTTGTACCCAGGGAAAAAGTCTCTGACTGTCTACTCTATCTATTCCCCTGATCATCTTATAAACCTCTATCAAGTCACCCCTCATCCTTCGCCGTTCCAATGAGAAAAGGCCTAGCACTCTCAACCTATCCTCGTATAACCTATTCTCCATTCCAGGCAACATCCTGGTAAATCTCCTCTGCACCTTCTCCAAAGCTTCCACACCTTTCCTAAAGTGAGGCGACCAAAACTGCACACAGTACTCCAAATGTGGCCTTACCAAGGTCCTGTACAGCTGCAACATCACCTCACGACTCTTGAGTTCAATCCCTCTGCTAATGAACCCTAATACACCATAGGCCTTCTTACAAGCTCTATCTACCTGAGTGGCAACTTTCAAAGAGCTATGAACATAGACCCCAAAATCCCTCTGCTCCTCCACCTTACTAAGAACCCTACCATTAACCCTGTATTCCGCATTCTTACTTGTCCTTCCAAAATGGACAACCTCACAATTGACAGGGTTGAACTCCATCTGCCACTCCTCAGCCCAGCTCTGCATCATACCTAAGTCCCTTTGCAGCCGACAACAGCCCTCCTCACTATCCACAACTCCACCAATCTTCGTATCGTCTGCAAATTTACTGACCCACCCTTCGATTCCATGTTCCAAGTCATTAATAAAAATTACAAACAGCAGTAAACCCAGAACTGATCCCTGCAGAACTCCACTTGTAACTGGGCTCCAGGCTGAATATTTACCATCTACCACCACTCTCTGACTTTGACCGGTTAGCCAGTTCTCTATCCAACTGGCCAAATTTCCCACTATCCCATGCCTCCTGACTTTCCGCATAAGCCTACCATGGGGAATTTTATCAAATACCTTACTAAAATCCATGTACACTACATCCACTGCTCTACCCTCATCCACATGCTTGGTCACCTCCTCAAAGAATTCAATAAGACTTGTAAGGCAAGACCTACCCCTCACAAATCCGTGCTGGCTGTCCCTAATCAAGCAGTGTCTTTCCAGATACTCATAAATCCTATCCCTCAGTACCCTTTCCATTACTTTGCCTACCACCGAAGTAAGACTAACTGGCCTGTAATTCCCGGGGTTATCCCTATTCCCTTTTTTGAACATGGGCACAACATTCACCACTCTCCAGTCCCCTGGTACCACCCCCGTTGACAGTGAAGACGAAAAGGTCATTGCCAACGGCTCTGCAATTTCCTCTCTTGCTTCCCATACAATCCTAGGATATATCCTGTCAGGCCCAGGGGACTTGTCTATCCTCAAGTTTTTCAAAATGCCCAACACATCTTCCTTCCTAACAAGTTTCTCCTCTAGCTTACCAGTCCGTTTCATACTCTCCTCTTCAACAATACGGTCCCTCTCATTTGTAAATACTGAAGAAAAGTACTCATTCAAGACCTCTCCTACCTCTTCCGACTCAATACACAGTCTCCCACTACTGTCCTTGATCGGACCTACCCTCGTTCTCGTCATTCTCATGTTTTTCACATACGCATAAAAGGCCTTGGGGTTATCCTTGATCCTATCCTCCAAAGATTTTTCATGCCCTCTCTTAGCTCTCCTAATCCCTTCCTTCAGCTCCCTCCTGGCTATCCTGTATCCCTGCAACGCTCTGTCTGAACCTTGTTTCCTCAACCTTATGTGAGCCTCCTACTTCCTCCTTACTAGACATTCAACCTCCCTCGTCAACCAAGGTTCCCTCACACGACCATCTTTTTCCTGCCTGACAGGTACATACATATCAAGGACATGTTGTATCTGTTCTTTGAAAAAGTTCCACATTTCAACGAGATCCTTCCCTGACAGCCTATGCTCCCAACTTACGCTCCTCAGATCCTGTCTTGCAGCATCGTATTTACCCTTCCCCCAGTTGTAAAACCTGCCCTGTTGCACGCACCTATCTCTCTCCATAACCAAGGTGAAAGTCACAGAATTGTGGTCACCATCACCAAAATGCTCACCCACTAAATAGCCCATCACTTGTCCCTGTTCATTATCAAGTACCAAATCAAATATGGCCTCCCCTCTGGTCGGACAATCTACATACTGAGTAAGAAAAGCTTCCTGGACACACTGCACAAACACCACCCAGTCCAATATACTTGATCTAAAGAACTTCCAATCAATATTTGGGAAGTTGAAATCGCCCATGACTACTACCCTGTGGCTTCTGCACCTTTCCAAAATCTGTTTCCCAATCTGTTTCTCCACATCTCTGCTGCTATTGGGGGGCATATAGTAAACACCCAACAAGGTGACTGCTCCTTTCCTATTTCTGACTTTAGCCCATACTACCTCCATAGTCAGATCTCTTTCAAAATGCCTCTCTGCAGCCATTATACCATTTCTAATTAGAAACGTCACACCGCCTCCTTTTTTACCACCCTCCCTAATCTTACTGAAACATCTGTAATGAGGACCCTCCAACAACCATTCCTGTGCCGCTTCTATCCACGTTTCCGTGATGGCCACAACATCTTGGTCCCAAGTACCGATCCACGCCTTAAGTTCACCCACCTTATTTCTGATACTCCTTGCGTTGAAGTATACACACTTGAACCCATCTCTGTGTCCGAAAGTATTCCCTGTCAGTGCTACCTTCTCCACAGCCTCCCTACGTTCTTGGATATCCTGAAAAACAGCTAAACTTACTTGCTGGACTACAAGTCCAGATCCCATCCCCCTGCCAAATTAGTTTAAACCCCCCCGAAGAGTGTTGGCAAACCTACCTCCCAGGACATTGGTGCCCTTCTGGTTCAGGTGCAACCCATCCTGCTTGTACAGGTCCCACCTTCCCCAGAATGCAATCCAATTGTCCAAATACCTGAAGCCCTCCCTCCTACACCATCCTTGCAGCCACGTGTTCAATTGCACTCTCTCCCTATTCCTTGCCTCATTGTCACGTGGCACCGGCAACAACCCAGAGATGACGACTCTGTCCATCCTAGCTTTTAGCTTCCAGCCTAACTCCCTGAGCTCCTGAATGACCTCCCCACCCCTCTTCCTACCTATGTCATTGGTGCCAATGTGCACCACAACTTCTGGCTGCACACCCTCCCCCTGAAGACACGGTCCGAGACGTCTCAGACCCTGGCACCTGGGAGGCAACAAACCAACCGAGAGTCTCGCCCATGTCCACAGAACTGTCTGTCTGTCCCTCTAACTGTAGAGTCTCCTATAACTAGCACTCTCCTCCTCTCCCCCTTTCCCTTCTGAGCCTCAGAACGGGACCTCGTGCCAGAGACCCGGTCACTGCAGCTTACCCCTGCTAGGCCATCCCACCATGTGCTGTAAACTCTACGATTCAAGGCTGAATGGACTCTTTATGTTCTCCAATCATTCTATGATTCTTGAATTCAAGAATCTCTTCAAAAAAAAGGCAAATGGTCTTGAGCACTAATATTTACTCCCTTGCTTCATGAATTGAGAGGTGCACAACAAACTCAAATGAAGCATGCATTCATTAGTTTACTACATGTGAATTTAGTAAAAGGCTTAACTTAAACTTCTTTCAATAGTATTGCTCAGTAATTTCATAAAAAATTTGCACTCAGGAAATTGGAAGCATTGGCCCAGATATTCTATTGGTCAGACAGTTACCAGAACCAGCCCTAGCCCCCTCCCCAGCCCTCCCAAAGCCAATGATCCTACTCTGCCAATCCATTCCCTGGCCCACATGGAACCAACAACACTTCTCTTTCCCATGCACCCCAGCCATCCTCACCTCCATTCTCTCAGGTCATCCCAGAATTGATAACACTCCCCCATTCACAAAACCCCACCCCCAGACTTTTCAAAGCCAATACCCTTCCCCTCCACCAACCAACTCCCAGCCCTTCCAGATTCAATGAGCTTCCTCTCCCTCAGAGAGATGACAACCCTTCCCTATCCTCATACACCCTGGCCCACATGGAGTAGGCAGCAATCTCCCCAGCCTTGTGCACCCTCACCCACAAGGTGCTGATGGCAATCTCCGCATCTGCGTGCACTCTGGCCCACATGGAGCCAACAGCAATCACCTCTCCTGGGCAGGCCTTGTTGCAGACGACAGCCCATCCTCACCTATCCACCACTCTGACAACTCCTGAACCAATCCAGCCCGACCTCGTACTTCAAAACCTGATAAATCCCACCTTCCTGAACATGATCCAACCTCAACTCCTGATCAACTGCCTGGCACTCTAACTCCCTCACTTAAATGACATCCTACTCCCTTACCTACCCAAATGGCAAAGACCTGATGGATTGTATGACTGATCGTGATCCCATAAAAACTAAACACTACTATTTAAGCCTCATTAACAGTCCTTCAATAACAACAATCATTGCCCTGTCTTTAAAAAAGTCTAGCTGACTGCATGCTTAGGAATGGAGTATACAGGATGGACATCCATGGAAGAGAATATTTTTGTTGGTTTGGTATTAATTATACACATTTATTATTTCTCCCAAAAGCCCAATGGGTGGAGTGTGTAATGACTACTTCCTGCATGATTCTTCAGCTTTTGGCACCAACAACATGAATGAAACATCCCAATGTGCCTTGGTGGCACCACATGTGTGTAACAGAATACAGAATGCCAATCCTGAGACATTTAAAAATGTGGAGTTGATCTCAGGAGCATTTAAAAAACATGGACATTTTAGAGGAATTTCCTTTCAAAGATTAAGGATGGGTAAAAGGTGATCAAGCATCTGACAGCAGAGGAAGGTCCTCTAAGTGTTGTTTATTTTATGATTTAACATAAGATAAGGAAAATGAAATTCAACGAGATCATGGCTGATCTGATAACCTTATGGGTGGCATGATGGCTCGGTGATTAGCACTGTTGCCTCAGAGCATGAGACACCCAGGTTCAATTTTAGCCTCGGGCGACCGTCTGTGTGGAGTTTGCATATTCTCCTCGTATCTGCGTGGATTTGCTTCTGTTTCGTCTGACAGTTAAAAAATGTGCAGGTTAGGTGAATTGGCCATGCTAAATTGTCCAGTGTGTTCAGGGGTGTGTAGGTTAGGGGCATTAGTCAGTGGAAATGTAGGGTAGGAGGGGAATGGGTCTGGGTGGGATTTTCTTCAGAGGGTCGGTATGTACTTGTTGGGCCAAATGGCCAGCTCCCTCATGTAGAGATTCTATGATTTGAAATCTACTTTTCTGTCTTTTCACCATAATATTTTTCATTCCCTCACTGACTAAACGTTTGTCTATATCAGCATTGAATATACTGAAATCACCCAGCCTCGATGGCCCTCTGTGCTGAAGAATTTCACAGATTGACTACCCTTTCAGAGAAGAAATCCCTCCCGAACTGCGTCTTAAGTTTAATGCACATTTCCATAAGTTATAAGAGAACGACGATACAGGATACATTATGGGATGCCTGGGGGTCATTGATTCTTCCATGTGAGATGCAAGTTCTTCCTTCCAAACATATACCAGAGCGGTTTGCAAGGTGACTGACACCTTTATGGTATTTTCCCTGGCAGTGCTTATGCAGTAAGATCGAAGAATCAGATGAACTCAAAGAGTTATACTTCATTTATGCGATGAACGGGTGCAGAGAGGGCTGTAGCCGCAGTCCAGCTTCCAGCCAGGTGGTAGCTTGTTTGTCTTACCGGTTTCCTGTGGCCTGAAGAGCGATCGCCTAATGTGTGCTTACTCAGATGCACAGTGTTTCATGTCCAAGCTCTGCAAGGATTTAAATGAACTGCACCAAATGGAGAGAGGTTATTTTTATTGCTTAGCCTTAAGCTTCCAAAAGACACACACAGTGCTTTTTAAAACCAAGCTTGATGATACATCAGATTTACACTCCAGGTAGTGTCAAACCCAGGGTGGTGGAGACCATTTCCTCCCAGATGTCTCTCACAGATTCTACGTTGCAATAAGATCAATGCTGCAACTTCAGTCGCATTGAAAAACGAATAGGGATTCACAGCAGTAGTTAAGTGATGGCATAAATAAACCAGTAGCACCATGCCAATAAACTTCATAATGATTCCAACATGAGGATGAGAAACAAACTCCGTAACCACAAAATCCATTCTATCCCATTTCCTTTAGCTAATTCAGGCTGTTCACAATCTTTGAACACAAGCTGAACCTCTAAGCTCCCATCACAAGTGCAACTTACTTCGACTTATACAACATATCCCACCTTGAATACTTCCAACACCTACAGCACATACCAATAGCCCCATTCTTGCCATTGTTACCTTCAGATGTGACCTCTTCAATGGTCTCCCAGCCTATTGGTTTTATAATCTCAGTTATCACTCCGGAGATTCGCAAAGACCAAGGCTTCTTAGTGGTAGTCATCTACACAACTGATACCTTCTGGGCCAAGTTAAAAATCACACAACACCAGATTATAGTCCAATAAGTTTAATTGGAAGCATTAGCTTTCGCAGCGCTCCAAAAGCTAGTGCTTCCAATTAAACCCGTTGGACTATAACCTGGTGTGTGATTTTTAACTTTGTACACCCCAGTCCAACACTGACATCTCCAAATCATGACTTCTGGGAGAAGGTTGCCGACACAATGTCATAGGCAAAAGACCAGGTTTGGTCTTGATAATCAATAAAAAGATCTGTTATATATTATTCAATTTATTTTTAGTGACAGCACACCAAAGATATGTGATATTCGTTTGTGAGACACCAACTTAACATTTACATTCCTTCCTTAGCTGTTAGCTTGAAGAATAAGCTGAAGCTCTTCAACCATGTCGTGTCTCAGGGAGTCCCTCTCCCACTGCAACTCCCAGGTCATTTCCTCTGCCCTGAAGCTCTTCAACCATATAGTGAAACAAACTCGCTACCACAGCCACATTTGCTTCCTCAGTGCCTGCCTCCATAACCAACTCATCCCACAAGGACTCCGGACCACCTTTAAACCAGCAGAGTTTGGACCCGAACAGGACAAACAGTACAGACTACAGATTCAAAAACACCAGCTACGGTTCTCCTTCAAGATCCTCCGCTCCACGCTCGCAGTAATGCGCCAGCACCTAACCTCTCTACAGTCAGCCCTGCCTCAGCTGAGGGCCACATTCTCTCAGAATTGTAAAAGACCCACTCTGTACTACATCCTCAGGAAAATTCATACTCTCAACAAACAGGATTTCAATTCCATCTCAAACATCAAAAACTGTAAGTACAACAAACTTTTATCTACCCACCTCCATATAACCAGTGCTCCTCAAACATTCCAGAAGATTTCCCTGGCCTCAGAAACGACTCAGACGTCATTAGCCATGTGGCTGATGCAGCTACCACCCCCACGCTTATTGATGATGTCACTTTCGCCCTCATCATGGCCACTCCCACAACCACTTCCACCCCTCACAATTCCTCATGCATCATCCGTGACATCACGTCCGCCCCCCACATCAGATCTAATGCTACACGCTCAACGACTTCTGCCACCCCTACTGCTGTGGTCACCACCATTTCCGCCCCCACCAGCGCCACTCACCTGCATTCTGCTCACATGCTCCCCACAGAACCAACTGTCACTATCCCCACCCCCCAAAACCCAGAGGGAAACTCTACCCCTGCTCATGACTCCACCCCTATTCCCCCCACCATCACACCAACTCCAGTTACTGGCTCTGACCCCACTCCCAGCTCCACACCCACTCCAGACCCCAGCTCCCAGCCCTGCCGAGTTTTCACCATCCCTCCAGACCTCCCCCTCACTGAGGATGAACAATCAGTCCTCAGCAAAGGACTCACCTTCATCCCCTCCAACAACGCATCAATGAATTTAAAACACGCCGTGACGTCAAACAAATCTTCTGTCGCCTCCGCCTCCGAGCTTACTTTCACAATCAGGATACCCGCCCACCTTCTGAGGACCCCTCCGCCCACCTCCAACACAATGCATCCACCTGGATACCCCGCGCTGGCCTATTACCTGCCCTCGACCTCTTCATTTCCAACTGCCGCCGGGACATTAACTGCCTCAACCTGTCTCCTCCTCTCCCCCACTCCAACCTCTCACCCACACAATGCGCAGCCCTCCAATCCCTCTGCTCCAATCCCAACCTCACCATCAAGCCAGCGGATAAAGGGGGCGCAGTGGTAGTCTGGCCTCTACACCGCTGAAGCCACACGCCAACTCAAGGACACCTTCCTACTGCCCCTCGACCATGACCTCACCCCCATCACCAAACCATCATCTCCCAGACCATACAGAACCTCATCACCTCAGGAGATCTCCCATCCACAATTTCCAACCTCATAGTCCGGGAACCCCGCACTGCCCGGTTCTACCTCCTTCCCAAGATCCACAAGCCTGACCAGCCTGGTCAACCCATTGTCTCAGCACGCTCCTGTCCCACTGAACTCATCTCTACCTACCTTGACACTGTCCTATCCCCCCCAGTCCAAGAACACCCCACGTACATTCGAGACACGACCCACGCTCTCCACCTCCTCCAAGACTTAAGTTTCCCCGGCCCCCAGTGTCTCATCTTCACCATGGATATCCAATCCCTCTACAACTCCATCCACCATGACGAGGGCCTCCAAGCCCTCCGTTTTTTCCTCTCCAGACGTCCCCAACAGTACCCTTCCACCGACACTCTCATTCGCTTGGCCGAACTGGTCCTCACCCTTAACAATTTCTCCTTCAAATCCTCCCAATTCCTCCATACCAAAGGGGTAGCCATGGGCACACGTATGAGCCCCAGCTATGCCTGTCTCTTTGTTGGCTACGTAGAACAGTTGATCTTCCATAATTACACCGGGACCACTCCCCACCTCTTCCTCCGCTACATCGATGACTGCATTGGCGCCATCTCATTGTCCCGCGAGGTGATTGAGCAATTCATCAACTTCACCAACACATTCCACCCTGACCCTAAATTTACCTGGACCATCTCTGACACCTCTGGACCTCTCCATCTCCATTAATGACAACCGATTTGACACTGACATTTTTTACAAACCCACCGACTCCCACAGCTACCTGGATTACACCTCTTCCCACCCTATCTCTTGCAAAAATGCCATCCCGTATTCCCAATTCCTCCGCCTCCACTGTATCTGCTCCCAGGAGGACCAGTTCCACCATACAATACACCAGATGGCCTTCTTCTTTAAAGGCTGCAATTTCCCTTCCCAGATGGTTAAAGATGCCCTCCAACGCATCTCGTCCACATTCCGCACGTCCGCCCTCAGACCCCACCCCTCCAACTGTAACAAGGACAGAACCCCCGGTGCTCACCTTCCACCCTAAAAACCTTCGCATAAACCAAATCCTCCGCCAACATTTCCACCACGTCCAAAAAGACCCCACCACTAGGGATATATTTCCCTCCCCACCCATTTCCGCCTTCCGCAAAGACCGTTCCCTCCGTGACTACCTGGTCAGGTCCACGCCCCCCTACAACCCACCCTCCCACCCTGGCACTTTCCCCTGCCACCGCAGGAACTGTAAAACCTGTGCCCACACCTCCTCCCTCACCTCTATCCAAGGCCCTAAAGGAGCCTTCCATACCCATCAAAGTTTTACCTGCACATCCACTAATATCATTTGTTGTATCCGTTGCTCCCGATGCGGTCTCTTCTACATTGGGGAGACTGGGCGCCTCCTAGCAGAGAGCTTTAGGGAACATCTCCGGGACCCCCGCACCAATCAACCACACTGCCCCATGGCCCAACATTTCAACTCCCCCTACCGAGGACATGGAGGTCCTGGGCCTGCTTCACCACCGCTACCTCACCACCAGACGCCTGTAGGAAAAACGCCTCATCTTCGGCCTCGGAATACTTCAACCCCAGGGCATCAACGTGGACTTCAACAGTTTCCTCATTTCCCCTTCCCTCACCTCACCCTAGTTCCAAACTTCTAGCTCAGCACTGTCCCCATGACTTGTCCGGACTTGTCCTACCTGCCTAAATCCTTTTCCACCTATCCACTCCACCCTCTCCTCCCTGACCTATCACCTTCATCCCCTCCCCCACTCACCCATTGTACTCTATGCTACTTTCTCCTCACCCCCACCCTCTTCTAGCTTATCTCTCCACGCTTCAGGCTCACTGCCTTTATTCCTGATGAAGGGCTTTTGCCTGAAACGTTGATTTCGCTGCACTTTGGATGCTGCCTGAACTGCTGTGCTCTTCCAGCACCACTAATCCAGAAGCTCGAAGAATAACACTGAAGCACTATACACACATTGATGTACGAATGGAGACCTGGTTAGATCCTTCCAATATCAGTGCTTTATATATAAAGTGCAGTTTACCTTGCAAGGTCAGTTAATCCTTTCAGGTACCAACTGCATTACATAACAATAATCAAAATGGAGTTAGAAGGTACTTCACCTCTAAAATTTATTTCATGATGACCATTCCTCCAACGCAGGTGATTTCTACTTCCTGAACCTGTCATAACGCAACCCAGTAGAGAGGATTTGCCAGTTTGATGCTAAGCTATGTTCAGATTTGTACAGTAGATTTATAAGACTTACTTAATACTCCCCATCATTCTAGACACCTTCAAATCAGCCCTGTTTAAGTGACTGACAAACCCAGAAGAAAAGAATTACACTGATATATCAAATTTTGCAACCTCAGGTTGTTCCAAAATGAAATTGAATCAATGATGTACTTCTGAAGTGCAGTTAATTTTTTAATCTAAGAAAACATGGCAAGCATTTTGCGCACAGCAAGCTTCCACAAAAAAAATGAGATAATGACCAGATAATCTATTTTGCTAATGTTGGGTGAGGAATAAACATTGTCAAAACACCTGGAGAAGTCCCTTGTTGTTTTTCAAAAATAATATTGTGGCAACTTTTGTATCAACTGATGAGGGCAGATGTGGTTCTATATCTCATCTAACAGATAGTACCTCCAACACTGCTGCTTACCATCATTAATGCACTGAATGTTAGCGGAGACATTTGTACTTAAGTCTCAGGAGTGGGACACTTGGTTCCTCACAGTGGCTCAAGGAAGAAGAAGAAGAAAAGCAAAGTAAGGTCAATTCTCAAGCTTGGTACCAAAGTATGATATAAAACACAAATAAAATAGAACACAACTTGCACATACCCAGCACATACTTCTTGTAATCTTGGCACATTCATTAACTACGTCAAGAAATAATTTATGAAGGGACTGCCTCCATCATTAGCTTTGTGGAGTGAATTAACTGCATTCAAACAATGATTGCCTTCTAAATTGATGATGGTCTTCTTCAAAAGCTGGTTTAAACTCAAATTCTTTATACTATCAATGGGCACCTCACAAATCAGCACGTGCACTTATTTTCACACTTCAATGTTTATCTGAGGAGAAAGCTAGCAAAGAAAAATTCAATAATTTAACCAATTGTGTTGCTGCTCCATTCACATGATCGGAAGCTCTTCAATGGCTCCAATCGGGATGGAGATGGTAACATCATTTAAACTCTGTCAGTCAAGTCTGGGGACCACACTGCTGCAAGTCCCTGGGAATGATTTTACGCACATATATAACTATGATTACATAACTATTCACCACTCACAGCAGATTTCACAGGAAGTTTTTGCTTCTGTTGGGTGACTTTGCTGAGGTCTATTGCAGTTCGCAGACAATCTTTTTAAAGACACTCTGCAAATTGACTTTGCTGTTTCCAAGTAAATAGTCCTTGATTACTGTAAAATAGTCACTTACCTGTGAGTCTTGCCCTACAATGTCATACCATGTCAAACTCTTTGGACTCAATGTGAACACCGTGCGATTGCATTTGAATGAGTTCAAATCTCACCTGAGGACTGACATGGTGGTGTCAACAGGCATTCTGTAAACTCCATGCAATCATGAAAAGATCAATTATCCATGGTGCAAAATCTTAAAATTCAATTAATACACCCCCCCTTGAAAGTAGGGGGTGCAATTCTCCCCTCTGTTTGCGAAGAAGGGGAGAGGTAGAAAAGAAGTGGAGAAAAAGGGAAATTATTAGGCAAGTTGGTTTTAGTGAATTTATTAGACCATTCTCACCACTTCATTAATTAAGCTTCAGGACAAAATGTCCACAGGCAAACATGTTGATCTACTATCAATTAAGGCCCTTAAATGGTCAATGTGTGGCCATACATGAGCTTGTTGTGGTTCAGTTCGCCGAGCTGGGAGTTTTTCTTGCAAACGTTTCGTCCCCTTTCTAGGTGACATCTTCAGTGCTTGGAGCCTCCTGTGAAGCGCTTCTGTGCTGATTCCTCTGGCATTTATACTGGTTTGAATTTGCCGCTTACAGTTGTCAGTTGCTGTCCGTTGCAGTGGCCGGTATATAGGGTCTACGTCGATGTGTCTGTTATTAGAATTCGTGGATGAGTGCCATGCTTCTAGGAATTCCCTGGCGAACAGAACCACAACAACGAGCACCCGAGCTACAAATCTTCTCACAAACTTTGAATATATGAGCTTTTCAATTTGCCATCTCCCTGATGAACTCTCTTCATGGCAGGTGAGAAAGCTGGGTAGTTTCTGAACCAGGAAACTAGGGTGATCCTAACCAGCCGGGCAGATCAAGGGCAATTTTAGACATGGATAGAGGAACAGGGATGGCATAAGTTGTGGAAGCTAGCCCCCTGCCTTTGATTCTCACCCCACCTTCCTGCAAACCCCCACCAAGGAAAGAAGAAAAAGAAACTCTACCTCCTTATTATTAAATCTGCTGTAGATCGGGATTCTAGAGTCAAGGCCTATAACAGGCCTGAGTACTGGCCAATGTTCTTCCTTTCAGTCTGTCGTGAGTGAACTGGCTCATACTAACTGGGATTAGTGAGTGTGTCACACCTAGAACAGTCACCTCCACACTTGGAAAGAGAAACGGCAAATCGTTCCTAGGAAACTATCTTTTACCCACATTTGAGTGCAACAACTGAATGCATCTGTTAAGGTTAAAAGAGATAACTTAGTTGCAGTCATTTCTTCTATAATGTGACAGTTACATTGTGTGACCTCACACTATATAAAAATCACGCAATAAAAATAATACTTCAAAGTCGGCGATGTAATCACGTCTTAGCCAAGACATGTTTTGCAAGTTCCCATTTTAGAAACAGTTCCCTATTCATCAACCACGTTGCAGACAAGTCGTGTTAACGCAACACGCGCAATAGCAGAACTGGCTGGACCTCAGTTAAACAACAGAGATCCATTCATTTTTTTTAGAACAAACACGCTTAGAGCTCAGCTTTCTATCTACTTTACTTTTGAGTCTACACAGTTAATTAAGTACAAATGGAATAGATCATTTTCTCAGTTTCATAATCAAATACAGAACAATTAAACCACTGAACACACAAAGTACAAACCAAAAAAACAGATAAATAGACCGCTTTGCCAAATTCCTCCAATTTTAAGGATTCACCTCTACAGTTGCTGAGCAACACTGAAGACATGTTCATAGAATGGTTGATCTCAGTCCGACAGTGATAGGGCTATTGTGAATAGTCGGAGCATCTCCACAGCTCAAGAAAGATGATTATTTTTGACCCACTTGAAAATGATCTGTTATGATATGATAATACAGTAATGGAGAATTATACATTTACTGCCTAACTGGCTTAATTAAGAGCAAGATCTTTCTTTCAACTGAGGTTTCAGCAACCTGTTAAATGCCTCTGGTGGTTGTACCTTCAGTGTCTGTATACAGTAGGTACTTGAGTTTCTGTTATTCTTGCAAAATAATATATCAGGTTTCTCAATTGCAATCTCTATACTTTGCCTTAACTCCCAATGGAAGACTTTTAACCGAAGTAAATCCTGCTTCTATAAATTAACATAATCACGTTAGGAAATAATAGTCAAATTGTTGCACCCCATTAACTGTTTCTCTTAGCAAGACAGATTTGAGGGATCATTCACAATGATCATTTATCTCTCAAGGGTTATTCTTATTTACTTCCAAAGAATCTATGCAAAGTAGATATTTCTACTACATTTTGACATGTGAACAAATGATGGCTGTGGATGGCCTCTTCTTCAGGCAGCATTTCATTCACATAAACTGTGTCTGACGTTTCTCCAAGTTAATTTTTATGTAATGATATTGTTAACAGCCCAACCATAACAACAATCTTCATATACACTGTACAGCACTCTTAGTATCGTAAAAAAAACTTCATGGTGGCATGTTCAGTAAAAATTGATGCTGAGGCATATGAAGATATATTTGAACAAGTAGCAGAAAGTTTTAAACATCACTTTAGAAGGAGAGCAAGAGATAAAGAGAAGAGGTTGAAAGAGTTGTAAAACTCAGGAGTCTAGATTTTGACAGGACTGCCAATAATAGAATGGTGAAGACAATCAAGGGAATGTAAGAACACTGTACAGAAAGGATTGGATGAGCTAAAACAGATAGTGTCTGAATCCCTCACCTTGCACTATCTTAAGAAGTAAGAATTTTAAATTTGAGTATTGTTGAAACATGAATCAAAGTTAGCAAAGGGGGTGACACCACAAGTCAGGATCTGGGTAGCCCACATCCAATGACCTAATCTATATGGAGGATAGAAGATGGCATGCAAGTCAGGATAGCTGGTGAACAGAGCACTAATTAAATACTATTCTAAAGCAAACTATGATGTAGCAACTGTGCTTTAGCACAATAACATACAGGTTTACTGTGTTTGCACAATGAAGGGTCCAAATCAGTGCTGTAGAGTGACTGGATTTTTACAAGCAATGTACTGATTGCTACATTGAAAAGTGTTGTAATGGCACAACCTCTAAAACAGTACTCTACCTGAGATTCAAACAAAGGGAATATTGGATCATATGAACTTATAATTTAGATTAACTCCTTACATTTATATAACTATTATAGTATTGGCTTGTTATATTTTTTGTGAAGAGCTAGGAAGTGAACTTCCAACTAAGATGTCACACTTACTGATGTACTGCTGTCAGGTGTTGAGCAACAATGTATCAGTTCACCAGACACATGGAGAACTGCAACAAGTATCCTCAGTGAAGATCCAACGTTTCACAGCAATGGACGCTTGGGAGTGCTGTTCTTGAATCAGACATATTTTTCTGACTTGCAAACTGTATCCTCAACTGATGTATGACCTTGTCTGTAGTACATGGCCTGCACGGTACGGGAGGCCAGTTTGGGAGATGAGAATCACTGAAGGAGCAGTGCAAGTATAGAGGCAAGTTCATCTCAGATGTCGAAAACAGCAGCGTGACTCCTAATATTGTTTAAAAGAGCCTAAAACATTAAACCTCAGCCTCATCCCATCCATTTTCCCACTCCATTCACCTCTATGTATCCTCCATAGACATTTACTGACATTCCATGATCTACAATCCACAGATTCCATATAACATCAATAAAAAAACTTTCACTTTCTTGCAGAGCCAGTTTGTGTTGCAACATAAAGTTGATGAAAATATAGAAAAAAAACCTCCCTCCCCTACCAAAAATAGGTATTTAATAAATAAGAAAAAAACAGAGCTTTGGAAAATAAAGCATCTAGAATCTCTAATCACTTCCTCAGTAGCGAAATGCCTGCAATTTGCTTCTCCAAATATGATAGGCACTTTAATAAATATAAAACCTGCACAATTCTGGACTGAAAATACTAATCTTGAGAAAGGCACTCATCCTTTTATGTTCAATTCCTTGGCAGAGGTAATAACATACAAATGTGTTAAACTGGCTCAATGCAAAACTCGCAATCATCACTAAATCTCCTTGGCACTAAGTTGTCAGTTTAACAAAACTTGATATTAATAGATGTGGTATTTTCAGCATGATCATTCCACTTCAATGACTAGGCTATCTGTATAAACATCTTCTCTCTGTTGACAGAATGTAGCTTTGGTTTCCCATTAACCCTTCAGAAATGCAATGTTTAAATTTGTGATTGGAACAGAGGAAAAGAAGAAAGCCATTCAGCCCATTGAATCTGCCCTGCAATTATAGATCATGACTGTTTATCTTCTCAATATCACTTGCATGATATATCAATACCCTTGAACATTATTAGTCTATAGAAAACCTATGAATGAGTTTCACACAAATCTTCTCATAGCTCGCCAATGAATGAGTTTTCCACAGGCCTATGGATCAGAGAGTTTCACATATTCATCACATTCTGAGTGAAGAAATTCCTAAAATAATCTCTCTCTTATCTGAGATTGTGTCCTCTGGTTCTAGAATTGACAGCCATGAGAAATATCCTATCTATAACCATTTTGTCACATCTGTTAGAATTGTTCAAAATTCTACACAATGCAAACTGAGTTCCAAGGCAGGTCAGCTCCAAGTTCACTAATTTCAATTCATCTGGAGAACTTCCACAGTACTCCCTCATAGACAAGTATATTCCTCCTTAGGTAATGGACCAAAGCACTACACGGATCTCAAGGTAGGTATTACCTAAGTTCTGCCAATTACATTCTTTCCTTCTGTACTGAAATCCCTTTGTTAGCAGGACAATCACCTGTCTAAATTCTTACTGTTCCCATTTGCTAGCTTTAGGGGGCCCATCAGATTGTTGGTTGATTTGTGATGCAATAACACCAACAGAGCAAGTTCAGTTTGCTTTTCAGTTCTGGTCACCGCATCAGCCCTATCTTTCCAACCTCGTCCCTCACCTGAGACATGTTGCCCCTCAGATTAAACTCACCACCAGTCATCTCTCTGGTGAGTGTAAATATTATGTCTGCTCTTTTTTTATTTTTCTCTACTTTTGTTTGTTATCTGAAATCAGAAAATACCTTGAGTGGTTCACGTGTGAAATGATCTGCCAGAGGGAATGGTGGATAGAGGTACAGTTACAACATTTGAAAGACATTTGGATAAGTACATGAATAGAAAGTGTTTGGAGGAATATGGGCCAAGCACAGGCAAGTCAGGCTGGTGTAGTTTGGAAACATGGTCAGCATGGGCTAGTTGATCTGAAGGGTCTTTTTCCATACGCTATAACTCTATGACTTAAAAACCAAGGACTGTGAAACACTCATTGTACGTGGTGTTGGCATTACGACTTTGTTCTTCTGGGGTCAGCTGGTTGCACTAGAAGGTGTGTACAAACTCAGACTCAGCTGACAACAAGCAGCTGATTGACAACTGGTCAGCATGCCACAAAACAATGACTAAATCAACCTTCCCACTTTGTGAGAAGAACATTGACTGGTACAACACAGGAACAGGCCCTTCAGCCCAGTATGTATGTGCCAATCATGATGCCATTCTAAACTGATGCCATTTGCCCATTGTCTGTATCTCCCTGTTTCCTGCCTGTTCATGTCTGTCTAAATGCCTCTTCAATTCTGCTAATGTATCTGCGTCTATCACTTCTCCTGACAGCTTGTTTGATTCACCTACTATCCTCTGTATAAAAAAAATTTCATCTTCCTCAAACTTTTCCCCTCACTCCTTAAAACTTGTGTCCCTTAGTATTTGACAGTTTCTTTCTGGGATCACCCCAGCAATCTCCCTCCTTGGCTCCTTTGGTATCCTGTGATATATACCATTAGCTCCTGCACAGCTGAAAAGCTTGTGGGCATGTTCTGGCTAGAAACCTTCAACGAACCAGAAATGGAGTTGGTGCACCTCTTCATAGTAAAGATACCTGAAACATCAAGAAAGCCAGTTCGTTTTCTCTCAACAGCTGCTGCAATCTGTTATTTTCAACCAATAAATCGGAGATGTTATGATTTGCAAACCAATCATCTATGCTTCCTGTGAGGAAGTGAAAAGAAGCATGAGAAGAGAGTTCGAGGGACAGCAAGTCCTGGAAAGTTAAAGGATTACTTCAGAGACTCCTATGGATAGAGGCCAGTGAGCCATTTTCCCAGTTCTTTCCTTACATCTATTACACCATTGTTTTTCTATCTGTGTGTAGGGCAAGTTTTATAAGGACGTTAGAGTTTTAAATAGTAGATTCATAGTAGTCAACAATTCATAGTTATTTACCTGAAGCTAAAATTTGTTCATTTATAATAAATGATAATCCATGTTAAGCACAGAAACCTGGTTCTGTTTTCGGTGAACCTATTTTTGGTGAACGGATTTTTGAAAACATTGGTAAAATCTCTAACTTTTGTGATAACTCTGTGAACAGTAGGGTTTGATTCCCATTGTGCTATCCCAGTGAAGTGTGACAAAAAGGAGCAGCAATGTACCCAATCCTCAGGCTTCCTTTTTTTCCAGCATTTTACAAATTGCTACCTCCGATCTAATGCAATCCTTAACTCCTTCCATTAAATCATGCTTAACTCACATTTCCCATTGGATACTTGTGTCCCATATGAACATTTGCCTTTTATGGACCTCATGGCATTCCTTTAAAAATTATCTATCTACTGTCAAAACAACACGTGTTTTTTTTCCCAATCCATCCTAGCCAACTCACTCTTCAAACCTCACACTGCATGAGTGCAGAACACAACATAAGATCAGCTAAGGAGAAAGCAAATGTGTAATGCCAACATACAAAAGAGAACTCCTACAACTAAACAAATACCTGCAAATGCAAATTCAGTGGCTGCTTGTGGAAAGAGAAGCCCTGGAATGTGACACCTGATGTGTCAAGTAGGCTTAAAAGGGATGAACTTACAAGACCAAAATGTAATACAAGATGTACTGAATTCTCTTGGGACCTATCTTAGCCTGTGAACATGATGGGAAAGAAAATCAGAAGTTTAGGTGAGAGACTTATGCCTTATTTTATGTCTTCCCTTCTCAAAAATGCACAAGAACATGGGCTAAAAACCAATTCAACATTTGTGTGTGTTCGTGGAAGAAGGTGTGCTGAAATGTAAGTACCAGTGGGACAAAGTACTTATGTGTACTTGTCTGGATTGGAGTACTAGTGTGCTGGGAAGATCATAATCAAGGAGTCATATGCTTGTCACTCTTGCTAAGCAGGTAAATATCTTTTTGCTCTGAGTGCTACAAGTCAGCCAGAAAACAAGACAGTCAAAAGATAACAGGAAAAAGAAAGACCCATACACCTGAGTGTGGCCAACCAGCCACCATCAATAGGAAACATGATAAAAGAATCTCAACTACAAACTGACAAATCTTTAAGTTAAATGCTCAATTATCAACTGTTTCATCTCAAGAATGGCCCAATGAGACAGATTGGATTATTTATTTAACTTGAATTCTTTTTCGGTCATTTTCATTTTAATCTGTGTGTGCATTCCATTATTATTACTTCTTGTGTTCAGTAACTTTTGTTAGCTCGAATGAGTTTGGTTAAATTTCAAAACATTAATTTGATAATGTGAGAAAAATGTCTACAATGAAGGATCTGTAAAGTAATATTGTGACTAGCTGAGGGGTTGACTTAAGAAAAGGAGTCAGTTCATTCCTCTTCACATGTGAGCTTGATAATTTGGATGTTCCATCTGGAACCATAATATCTTGGGGCACTAAATATTGGTTATGCTCATAACAATAGTTTCCTTTGATCATGTTTAAGGTCCTAGTTTCAGAATAAATCACACCATATCTAAACCTTATGTAAAATTCCATCATGGTCACTATTTCCCAATAATTCATTCACAAATAAGTTAATAATAGGCCCTTTCTCATTACACAGCTCGAGACCCAAAATAGCCACACACCTAGTTAGCTCCTCAATGTTCTGTTCTAGAAACCCATTTTATACATGTTGTAGGAATTCATCCTCTACAATAATAATACTGACTTGTTTAACTCAATCTATGTGCCTTCCCAAGGCACTTCACAATCATTAAAGTACATACTGTGTAGACATCTGTAATGTAGAAAAGACAGACAACAGAATATGGGAATTATATTTATTTATGATAGTTATTTTGATGCTGAGATTGGGAAATTGAACCATACAAATTGCCTGCCACAGTTCGTTAATTTATTGGCTGAGAAGCACTTTGAGACATCCTAAGGTACTATAAAATTCAAGTCTTTTCTTTGCCAGTAAAATCTATGCCAGAAATTCAGACTGAGAGCTGAAGGCAACCATCACCTGGCATTTGAAGTTGAGAAAAAAAAACATTTGTCTTTGCATTTCTCTTGGTATTTACCTAATTGCTATTCAGCGAAACCATTTATTTAATGAAGAGAGAAATGCAATGGGAACGATAAACTCCAAGGATTATACCACTGTGATTCCTCGCAGCTGCGCTGGTACCTTACACCAAAATGAACCCAATGATGTTCTGACACAAACCACAACACTATCATATTGCTTAATTATAGTCTAACACTCATTGTCTAATAGATTAAAATTGATTGTCTGTATGCCAAGCTGAAGGGAGCAAGTGAGTCATATTGTTTAAATTGTAGCAATCAATTACATTTATATTTGCACAATAGACCTGCAACAAACAGAGCTAACACTTTTGTACAAGTAAACACATTTGACAAAAGGCTAGGAAGGTAGAACACCTTAGATGAATCAACTTCATGTGAAGATGGACAGCTTTAATTGACAGAAACTCATGATACACCAGCCAAAAGAACATTTAATCAGTTTCTTCTTAAAGAAATTCCTCAAATTGATTCCTTAAACCTAGCGAACTGCTGGTCCTTATTCACAACAAGTAGCCTTCAAACAACAAGTGAATTCCTTCCATGCACAATTTTAAGATCACAGAATAGAAGGATAAAATATTTACAGCACAGAAGGGAGTCATTTGATTCATCATGTTCTGCCGGATCTTTGTAATTGCAATGTCCCACTCACTTTCTTTTCCTCACGTACTTGTGAATATTTTTCACCTTAGACAAAGGGAATCTTAGAATTGTTACTGGTCAGAATCTGAAAAGTAGGGGTACATTTCAGGTTATGTGAGTGCATGCATGTGATGGTGTATGTGTGTGTCTGTGTCTGTGACTGTGTGCCTGTGTGTGTACGGTGTTAGAGCTCCTGGAAGTGAGATCAGATTAGGAACCCAGCAGGTCTTGCAGGTTCCACATTCTTGGGTTTGAAGAATTCCTTAGGAAATATTAGCTGATGAACTGTAACCACTTGCTGATTTAACTAAGCATTCTGGTTTTATACATCACAACCATGACCTCTTGGGGTACCAGAATCATGCTAGGGCACACAAGGTGAGTATTCAGCAGGAAGTGATTCTTTAATGAAATTGAAAGGTTTTTCACTCTAGGAACAGTGAAACTGAAGATCTTCAGCTGTGCCCTGGTGAGAGGATGGTATGCATTTCAATACCTGACAGGTAGGTACTAACTTCTTAGAATTCAGTTTACCTTTTTTGCATTGTGAACTGCGTTTCACCGTTGTTAGGCTTCACCACAGTGTAAGAGCAATCTGGCAACACAGATGAGGAATGAAGCAACTTTAAGACACATAGATATATAGAAAATAGGTGCAGGAGTAGACCATTTGGCCAATCAATCTTGCGCCACCATTCAGTATGATCATGGCTGATCATGCAATTTCAGTATTCATTCCTGCTTTGTCTCCATAGCTCTTGATCCCGTTTGATACAAGGGCCACATCCAGCTGCCTCTTGAATATATCTAACAAATTGGCCTCAACAGCTTTCTGTGGAAGAGAATTCCAAAGGTTTACAACTTTGAAGACATTCTTCCTCATTTCAGTCTTGAATGGCTTACCCCTTATTTTTAGACTGTGACCCCTAGTTCTGAACTTCTCCAACATCAGAAATATTCTTCCTATATTTGGCCTGTCCAGTCCAATAAGGATTTTATATGTTTCAATGAGATCCACCTTCATTCTTCTAAATTCCAGCGACAGCAGCTATGAGAAGCTCCACACCAGTAGTGATAACACTTCAACAGTAACTTGCTTTCTCTCTCTTGGACAGATGGACACAAAGATCCAGCTCCAAGGAGGTAAGGAATCTCAACAAAGGGTGTGAGTCAGCTCTCTAAACATATCTGTGGACCAGTACCTCAAGAAATTCAGGTTTTCATGCATGATTATTTTTGTTTTTATCCAATGTAAGTGGAAAGTCAATGGTGAATTTTAAGTTAAAGAAATGGTGCAGAAGAAATGACAAAAGGATTTGCCTTTGGATCTGAAGCCAGTGCTGGATAAGCAATGCTTTGAAGCCTCAGCAGAACTAATTTTAAATCCATCTGCAGCTTTCAAGTTCAGCAATATGACCTGTAAATTAATTGACAAACATTCACTCATCCAGCACATATGAACTTAGTGCATCATTGTGTCTGTAATGTTATTGCTACTTTAACAATGCTACCCAGTACAGCATCATACCCTCTTAATCTCACCAATCACAAAGAAACCAGTACTGTTGCAATAACAAAGTATCTTGAAACTGTTGATGAAAGGGAAAGGACATGACAGACACAGCTGTCCTCCAAAGATAAAAGTATTTGACAAAAAATAAATTACATCAATTTGATAACACTTAGAGTCATAGAGATGTATAGCACGGAAACAGACCTTTCAGTCCAACTTGTCCATGCCGACCAGATATCCAAAATTAATCTAGTCCCATTTGCCAGCACTTGGCCCTCTAAATCTTTCATATTCATATATCCATCCAAATGCCTTTTAAATGTCGTAATTGTACCAGCCTCCACCATTTTCTCTGGCAGCTTGGGATCCATTCCCAAGAAATCAAGCCCAACTATTTCTGCTATGAAACTGTTCCTTTCTAATTGTAACCTGTGTCCATTGGTAAAAATTATTCATGAATTCAATGCTTTATTACTCTCCATTCATTCCTAAAATGATACATGCATACGACAGGTTAAAATCCTCCTCCTCATTCTCTATGGCATTCCCTTGGGATCAAGGATGACTGGTTTCCACTCTGACGCAATGGGTTCTCAGATGACTGTCAAGCCCAATGCTACTGATGTGCAGACACTGGCAAAACAAGGGAAACTTGAAGGGTTGGATCAAGAGTTGTTTGGAGATTTGTGTACTCCCTCCAACGCTACCTTTGCACATTCCTGATGAAGTCTCTGTATTTAACTGATGCCTTCCTGAATTAAGATTCTCCATTTTGACAGTTTGCAAGCTGGGAGCTCTCAGGAGTTGGCAGGGGATGTTTGGCTTCATCAGGAATAATTTAAGGACAGTTCTTTTGACCTCAATATCAAGCTAAATAGTTTTAGAATCTGAACGCCTTCTTCTATGTCCTTTACCGACCTCCACATGTCAGTCCCTGTCACGATATGGGCTGCTTTCAGCACAGCCAACCCATTTTCACCAACTTATAGTCTCCATTGGCAGCTTTTCTCCTTCCCTGGCTTACTTTCAACCATCCATGGTTTGACTAACTGTCTGTCTCTTCCTCTGGGCTTAATCTCCACTTATAACTTACTCCTTTATCCCCAATCCTCTGTCTTATCCCCTGTCCTAGCTATGATCAGTTCTGAATGCTCACTGGACACAATGTTAACTCTGCTTTCTTTCCACATATCTGTTGAGATCCTCCAGCAATTTAGGGCTCCATTAAAATTAAGGCTTGGGGGCAACATAGTTTTCTCATGGGGGATATGCCATCAGTTCTGACAAAAAAAAAATCAGGGCCACGAGTCACTGCTGTAATAGAGAATGTGGACTAGTCATTTTTTTCAAATCAAGATCCCATAAATGATAATAATGATGACAGTGTCATTTATGTTAAGATTGAAGGTTCCATGTAGCTCAGGATACCAAAATGAGTTAGGCTAATTTTCTTTACATAGTGCCATAGGAGTTTTTATATTTACCTGAGACGGTGGAGGGGAATCATCATTCAACATTTCAACTGAAAGGCAACTCGCACCAGCAGCAGACCACCCTTTCAGAGCTGCACCAGAGTATCAGCCTGGATTATGAGCTCAAATCTCAAAAATGCAACTCAAATTCACTACCCTTTTAGTGACTATCCACTATCCAGCTTAGAGTCAAGACAGCTGCCAAACAAAGGCAAGACTATGATTGATTAAAGGGATATTAGCCTTAGCAGGTCACATGTAGCATTTCTACCACTGGGCAAGAAGCTCCAGGTTCACTTGCCATGCCAGGACTTGCTCTTCATAGAAAGTGTATTTGTGATGTTGCCAAACAGTAAGATCGTCAACCTGTAATTCGTCCTAAAACTCCTGGTGGCAAGTGGTAACAGAAGGCGAATTTTATGGTCAGGCATCTCACAGGTGGCAATGGCAAACCATTGCCATACTTTACCCATAAGCATGAACCAAACCAATGGAGATCGCTGACCCAACTATCAAATGCAAGGTTAAACATGATATCTATGTGCCATACAGAGCAAAAGACCATTTGGCTCTTCATGCTTATATCAATTCTTTGCCATTCATGTTATACTACCCATTTACCCTCAAGCTCTATCCCTGCCTTCTTTACACTTAACCATTTTTAAATGAATGTGGTTATACTTTGTGTTTCCCCAATCCTCACAACCACTTGCATAGTAAATAACAAAATACGAAGGGTGTCCATTATAAATCACCATGAGCATGATTAGTGTTTCAAGCAGAATGAGTTTCACAGTTCACAGCACAGACATGCTTCAATTTAGCACATCCACATAAAGATTCTAAGTTTGAAAAATGAGTGGTAATGAACGAAAGCATTGCTTTCACATTTATGGGTGGACTTAGATGCTCTGTAATAGCATAGCACAAGTACTTGGGGATAAATTCAACTCTCAGTGTTCCACTCAATGGTTGGCAATCCACCATTCCAATATTCAAGTCTCTGGAATCAAGAGGTTAATAATGAGGACGATCATGACAAAATACAGGAAAGCATTGATACATCTGTTTTGCAAGTTTATCTTTGGAAAATTAATTTATTAATTTAAAAATTTTAAATTAATTCCACTCCAGAGATGTGTAAAGTGGTACCTTTTAACAGGAAGGATAGAGAAATCATGTACGCCATGCAAATAAGGGCCTATGAGGGGATGTATCTGAGGGTCCAGAGTCACAAATCATAAAAGGTTGTGGCATAGTTAATAAGGTCATGAAAATACAAACAAAGTACTGGCATTCAGTTTGAGAGAAGTTAAGTTAACCCTATCCAGAAACTTGGTTAGATCATGGAAAACTGTCAGCTCTTCTGCTCACCAGATTATAAAAAAGATGCAAAACAAGAGTATCAAGATTAATTCCAATAATACTTGAACTGAGAGGTTATACCCATGAAGAAAGGATGAAGAAGCAGAGATCCTTTACCCTGAAAAGGAAGATGGCTGAAGGGGTGGCCCAATGGAGATTTCTAAAATTTCAAATGGATTTCTCAAGTAGACAAAGAGGTGTTTCCATTTCTGATGGAATTTAAAGCTATAGGGCATTAATGTAAATCTAACAGAGAATGAGAGAGAGAGTTCTGAATGAGGAGAGTGGGAGCACTCAATCACATGGGGAGTAGCTGAGGTGAATAGAACAGATCTATTTAAAGGGAAACACATGTCGGTGAATACAATGAGATATCCTTGTATGTAGGATGAAGAGAGGTAATAGAGAGACACGCAGAGCACAGATCAGTTGGGTTTAATGGTCTGTTCTTTTGCTGTATGTTCTGTGGAGTAGATGCCAACAAGCTTTCTAGTGTCTGGATGCTGATTGACAAAAAAAAGCACTGAATGATAACTCTCTAAGCAATGAAAAAGAGTATTCATATTTCAAAAATTAATATTGGCTAAAACAAAAAACCTTGTATTGAAACATTACCAGCAGTAATACAGAGTGAATAAAAATCTGCAGATCAATCAAATCTTTCAAACCTGAGAGCAATGTTTTTTTGGTAGACAGTGGTGTGAGGAATTATCAAAACAAAACAAACGTATACAGCTATTACAGATCAGCCATTATCTAATTAGATGGTGGAACTGAATCAGGGGATGATTGGCCTAATCTCATTCCAAAATTCCTATCTGCCAGTGGCTTTAGGTTTCCAGATGAAAGGGATCTGCCACATGCCCCTGTTCTCTCCTGTTGAGCTAATACATCCCAGTTAATTTGTGACAAGTACTCAAAAAAGCAGAGCCTGTTGAAAGATACGAGTAGTGTCTTTGAAACAAGAGGAGATTTAAGATGTGCCTCTGTGCACATGATAGCAGCAAATATCTTGGGAAAGATTTGTTTTCCTTCCCTCAAACACAGAGTCATAAAAGCTGCCTTAAAAATGGAAGCAAATACTGCCAGGGTACAGTTAAATCAAGTGTAATGGTCTCATTTTATGGGATTGAGGTGTTGAAGTTTCAGGCTCACTAACACGTTCACAGACTATTTCAAGATTCTGCAATAGTTGAAAGAACAGAAAAGCAACTAAACTCAGCTATTCTGCCAATATGTTGGTCAGCAGGAAGGTTTTCATGGTATCAGGTACAGTGTCTGCTGTGCTGTAAACATTCACAGTGTGTGTTTTGCCTTCTTCATCTTTGTTAGTTTTTACAGAAATGAGAATTGGGAGAGAAAAAACATTTCTCCCACCAGATGTGATCTGTGACACAACTGCTCCTTTCTGCATGATGATGACTTTTAAACAAAAAGGAGATACATTCCCTTCAGTGGGGGACACTGCATTACTAATGCCCCTCCTAGCTGTTCATACGCTTCATGGGACTTTCTGTCCTCTTGATTTTGGGATGCAGAAATACATTACTTTAAGCGTGCTCTATCAAAACAGTGATGATGACCCCACCTCCTGCTTTTGAAAAACAGGCTGTCTCAGGTTGGCAATCATTAGAAAGTTGTAGGGCAAACAGCACAGTTAACAGGTTAATAATCAGTTGGAGACTGACATGAGATTCCCACTCCTAGAATTCTCGACAATTGCACTTTATTTCAAGGGGAACAGCTTTATATCTGCCCATCATCCCAGGTGGCAACAAACTGATGGCATTGCTATGGGAACAACCTGTTTAAAATGTTTATTGGGATTATGCACTGAAATAATCAGCCACTCATGTGGAGATTGAACTTTGCAGGTTTGCACCTCTTCTATAAATCTTGGAGCTTTTCTGCCAGAGTTTAGTTCTCAAGTGGTTCTCATTTATTCTACTCCTCTTAGCTAACTCCAGGGATAAAAGGAAAGCGAATGTAGAAGCCTAACATAAGGCTGTGAGCAAGAGAAAAGCAAAGAGTAAAATATTTATATCCACAGTGAGTCTTTAAAACATTTCTTTGTAGCGCTGTGCAACAATACAAACATACTTGGGGACCCTCACAATCTTCACTGGCAACATTTTCCAGGGAACCTTTTTGAGCACAGTGATATCTGGGAAATCCTTCAAAAGTGTTGACACATTTCTGGAAATGCACGAACACTGACATATAGGAAGTGAATCCCAATATTGATATTATCGCCTAGATCATCCAGTATTCCGGATGTCTTCCCACCTCTGTGATACTAATGTCCTATCCCAATGTCCTTAAAAACATCGAAAACCATTGCAGAAAATGCTTTCTCTGAATCTACAAAATCAAGCAATCATCAAACACATTAATGCAGCAACAAGTGTTAATGGGATGCCTTTACTATGTAAGATGTCTCAAGATGCTTCACAGATGGGAGACAGAAATTTGTGGAGTAGTGGGAGCATGTAGCGAGAAGAATGAAATTCTGGTTGAACAAACAGATCCAAATTGTCTTGTGAATCTAACAGTGGAAATCGATGACCCAACAAATTTTGATGAGTCACTATGATGGTCATTCATCTTGTCTTTACCGAGGATCTCCCTCCAAACAGCCTCCAAGCTCATTACTTACGATGTCTGCTGATCAGCATTTTTCACCCACAATGTAAAGACATATAATTACAGAGAGGCTTGTCACTTACTTTTACACAATGGATTGGAATCCAACTCTTAGTGCAAAATTCCACACATAGGAATGAAGTGCTTATGTTGTTGGTTCGTAGAGACATTTTGAATTGTGTCGATATATTGATATGCAGCTCCACCAGTTACTGCATTCCTCATAAAAAAAGAGAGTTCATTATTGATTTTCAAACCTTTCAAATATCGGAAGAAAAGTTCATTTTTAGAGTAAATTAGCCTTTTCAAATTTTTCAGGCCATTCAGATTCTGACTTTACGGTATTATATCCAGGAAAAAGTGGTAGTTAGTTAGTTTGGTTGGCTGAACGGCAGCTTTGCAGTGCAGAATGATGCTAACAGCATGGTTCAATCCTCACACAAGTTAAGGTCACCATGAAGGCCCTGCCTTCTTGTCCTCAGTCCCTCACGTGAGGCATGATGCCTCTCAAGTTAAATTCACCAGCAGTCATCTCTCTCTGTCTCTCTCTACCCCCTATATAGTAAGAGAACAGGACTATGACAATTTCAATTTTTCTTTATTTTACTAGTCTGCCAAGAAGTTTTACATCTTTACAACATCAGAAAGTTTAGGCTTTGTAAAGTGCTGTTTTTCTCTTAATTAAGTGCAGCCCTCATTTCTGAGACAGCAACATATTGCTGCATTATCAGGCCTTCTGTCTTGCAGATGAAAGTTTAATCCAAGGCCACAGGTATATGAAAGGAAGCCAAGGTATTATTTTGAACAATAGTAGGGGAAGAGCAGTTCCAGAAAAGAGGAAGTGGGGATAGGATTGAATGATCAGCCATAATCATATTGAACGGCAGAACGGGTTCAAAAGAGCCAAATGGCCTATTCCAGCCACTATTTTCTATGTTTCTTCTAGTTAGACCAGCAAGTGTTTTTCCTCTACCACATTAGAACATGTAGGCCCTGTAGATCCCCGAAATTTAACAGGATTATGGCAGCAAACTGACATGGTACAGTGTACACCTAGATTATCTGTGCTTAACAATGTTAGCTTCTCAGAAAAATCAACAGTATTGCTCAGGATACTGAAACTGTTCTCATGCAAATATGCCCACAATCTGAAGTAAACAGGTTTGACTGTACTCATTGGTGCCTAAATTGCTGCAGTATAGGATTAGTAAGACTTCAGCTTGAGTGATTAACAGAAGTGTCAAAATCACTTCAAACTCAAGCACCTCTATCCCAACAGAAGAGTCTAACAATTTTTGTCTCGTAAATTTGTACACTACATTTTGCATCAACAATAACCAATAAACTGGTTTAAACACATTCACCAATGTGAAGCCTGTCACATCCACTTCAACCAACTGTCTAAAGCTACCACAGCCTTCTCCAAGATTGTAAAAATTAGTTAGGCAAAAGTGAGGACTGCAGATGTTGGAGATCAGAGTTTAGATTAGAGTGGTGCTGGAAAAGGTTTCAGGTTTCATTCCTAATGAAGGGCTTTTGTCCGAAATGTCGATTTTCCTGCTCCTCGGATGCTGCCTGACCTGCTGTACTTTTCCAGCACCACTCTAATCTAGACTGTAAAAATTAGTTGCCTCTTGAAAATTAGATATTTAAAGAAAGATTAAGGCGCAAATAAGATGTAGTTGCCTGTTTTTATTCAGTGCCTGGTTAATCCTATCTTACTCTTTAAAAAATATAGATAATTATGCTGTTCTGCTGTTGTTAAATACCCACCACCACCTTTGAAAGTGCTGACTGGTTTTTCTAATCACTGTCTATCCTGATTGAGGCTTAGGACTCACTGATATTCCTGTTTGACATGTTATGCTTTCTCTCCCTTTCTTTTTATATAATATCTGAAGCCAACTGTGTTAAGGAGTAAATTGCCCATTATTTGTGCAAGGAATATGAAACTAAGAGTTAGTGTGAACAAAACTTGAGTTCATAACCTAAGCAAATTAAGAATAATTGTTTCTTTCATGCAACTTACCTGTGCTAAGATGGAAACAAACGTTATCGTATCAGTTCAATTAATGACTCCACAACTTATTTCCTGTTTAATAAACATTTGCAATTTTACTTCTCAGTGTTTCGGCACTTTAAAATTTACCTTAAACCAAGTTGTAGCAAAAAGCAAAAATGATACATTGATGCATACATGTAGTTTCTTTGTGCAAGAAAGCATCCAACTTCCTAAACCCAACCTTCCTTGATATTAATGGGCCATGCATCGCTTGCTCCAATGCTGCATCACTGCAACATGCATTTCCTGCACCAAGGTTGAATAGGTGATCAATCCTAGACATCTGCCAATGTACTCACAAATTGGTTTTAAACAGTGTGAAAGAGTAGATATAGAATCCCTACTGTGTGGAAGCAGGCAATTCAGCCCATCAAGTCCACACCAACCTTCCAAACAGCATCCCACCCTATCCATATCAGATTAGCCCAGAATGCTGGAGCAACTCAATGGGTTGAATGGCCTAATTCCGCTTCTAAATCCTGTGATCTTAAGGCATGGTAGTTTCTTAGTTGCACAACCGCCCAAGCTATGGCTCTGCTCCTTACATTGTGCACAAGTTACAGAACTGTACACAGAAATAATATTTTCATTTCAGACTTCTGCTACGATTAGTTTTCTAAAAAAAGGTAGTCACATGTACCAAGATTATAATAAAATCTTTTACAATTGGCAGAGCTTCTCCTAATCCTATGTGGATTGCCTGGACATGGATTATGGTTCATCAATTCATAAGTTGCAATAGGCTAGACAACATCAGACTCGATTGATCAGATTAACCTCAAAGATGTTAGATGTTCTGTCAACAAAGAATTGCAACTTGTCTTATAAATCCACATCTCGTAAATTCACCTGGGCTTATTTAGCAGTGAGGACCAATTTTATGGGGCTAGCTGTTATTATAGCAAAAAACGCACAGGTGAATAAGGAGAAAGAAAGCAGTATTTAGACCCTGAAAACAAAATCAGGGCTTAAACTGTCTAATTAACAGGATGGTTTGTTAAACCTGTCTCACCTGGTCCAGATATGTGTCATAACATCTTTGAATAGGTTAGTTAGAAAGTATTTCTAAGCTGTAAATCGAGGACTCTTGTGTTGCAGTGGTAGAAAGATCTGGCTTCAAGTCCCATCTGCTCTAGAGGTTGTGTTGCCACACATTTGTAAGAAAATATCGACATGAGGTTCCTACCTCCGAACCACAGACCCAGGTTCAAGGCCCACCTGTTCCAATGTGTAGTAACATCACTGAACAGGTTGATTTAAAAATAATGCAAGATCTAACCTGGTTGGTAAAACCGTCTCATGCGTGTGAAAGACCTACTCCTGTTCCTGTCTTCTTTATCTAATAAAGTAATCACACAAAACTACGATCTTAAATTTATTCTGCAAAAAGTAAGTGTGCATTTTATGTGCTGGAGGTGATGCAATTCATTACAGAAGCAGGCTATAAATAGAAGTGGCACTTACTGTAGATCCAGAAAAAAAATTGACAAATACAATCAAGTAGATAATAATACATGGGCTTTCACTGCTCGTTAGCTTAGTTCAGTTCCTTGATACCAACAAGCTACCAGAATGACTAAACAAACACAGTAACTAAATAAGGTTGGTGTGAAAATTTATGATTTAAGCAGCTAGAGAACACACAAGAATACAATCTCAGATTCCATTTACCATAAACACAATGGTGCAAAAGAAAGTATCAACAGAACGAGATTTTAAGAGCAACTACAGGTGGTCAATGAATCTTGGCCTCGTGAGAGGGACACACATCCAAAGATTCGATAAAATATAGACTTCCTTCAAAATAAAAGCATTTTTAAATCATTAACATCACTTGATTGCTTATTCATTATTGTGCAGTTTTCTTTGCATGATATAAACTTCATATGTTCATGAGCAATAGAATTCAAGTAGGTATGTGTATCAATCTGGCAAAGCAGTTTTCTGTATTAGAACTGTGCAAAACCATCCTCACGAAATGCTTGCTACCCTTCCATAAAAATTTAAACACCATACACAACTTTAATATATTTATATTTCAGTTTCCCAACTGGCAGGTAAAGCAAGGACAGCCTGACAAATCAATTCAGGAAAACTTTAATCATTTTGATTTGACTTATTGTCATCACATGTACCTAAGTACAGCAAAAGCTTTGATTGCAAGCAGTACAGGCAGGGCATAACATACAAGGATATACAGATCATAGAGTGATAAGAGAGTGAGGCATCCAGGTTATACTGCACAGGTGGTGCACAAAGCAAGATGAACATCAACAACATCAGACAGTCCATTCATCAGTCTAATAATGGCAGGGAAGAAGTTCTTCTTGAACATGTTGGTGTGTGTGTTCAAGCTTCTGCATCTTCTGGCTGACGGAAAAGGTTGTAGGACAGCATTATCAGATTTGGAGAGTCTTTGACGATGTTTGTGTGCCACAAACTTTTTGTGGCAATGTCAAATGTAATGGAATCCTTGGATGATCGGTTGACCCCCATATGGTCTGCATGTGCACACAACATTCTGTAATTTCTTACGGTCCTAGGCCGAGCAGTTGCTGTCCCAGGCTGTTACGACCCAGATAGAATGCTTTTTATGGTGGATCTGTGAAATTTGGTGTCGGTCCTTGTGGACATGTCAAATTTCCTAAGCTACCTGAGGACTAAGAGGCATTTTTGTGCCTTCTTGACCATGACATCTACATAGGAAGTCCAGGACAGGTTGTCGGTTACCTTCACTTCTAGGAATTTGATGCTCTAAACCTTCTCAACCTCCACACCATTGGTGTAGATGGGGCTGTGTTCTCCTCCTTTCTTCCTGAAGTCAATGTTGCAGCTGCCACACTGTGTGTTTCAACGTTTATATCAAGGAAAGAAACTGTGAATCGACTCTTAACAGTAACAACCAATAATATTTATTGAACACAATTAATATTATAATAGCAAAATACACTACAAACTACAATTTACATTATGCATCTTATCAACGATCTTATATTTTAACTTAACTCTGGATGATCATATGCCACCACACCAGATCTTGGCCTTGAACTACATGGCGATGATCATCTGGTCTTCTTCTCCCAGTGGTCTCAGGAGTATCTTCTCTTCACAGTGGTATATCTTGAGTTACCGGCCCTAAATGAGGTGTTGCAGTGACTCTTATACTGAGGGGTTTTTGTGCCCTTTTGGGAGGGTCTTCGACGTTCAACAATAGATCAATCACTCTGATCAATTGGTCCCAAACAGGCATTAACATGTCGATGGCAGTGTGGTCCTTGGGCATCCATTCCTGGAGGCATTGGAGGCACATAGGTCAAAAAGCCATTTCCAATGAAGGGTGAGAAGTGCCCTTCATCTGGTACACAATTTGACGTTTCCTACTATCCTGGGGATGATATTTAATTCAAATTCAACTGTGTATTGTATTATCAGCAGCTACTGAGTCAATTGTATACTATCTGTCTGTAGCTGCAGCCTGTCTGGATTCTGCAAGTTCCTTTGTTTTACTGACGTTAAGAGAGAGGGTGTTATCATTGCACCATGACACCAAGCCCTCTATTTCCTTTCTGTATTCTGAGAGAATAAATTGAGGGAATAGGATAAACTTCCTTATCAGATATTCTACACCATTATAATAGTGGACATTATAAAGCAAATCAACCTATGTAAAAAATCAAACCAGCAGAAGAAGGAATATCCTTTGACAAAAGTGCAGCTTGAGAAAAGATAACCAAGCTGAAAGATTGGCGAGACCGAGCAGAGGCTACGGCAATGGATGAATGGAGACTGTACAACACAACAATCAACATTTGATATTGTCACAAAAAGTCAGAGAACACTTCAGAGGTCCGGGACATTCGACCTTGGCTCTGAGAGTGACCGTCCTCCATGGCAGACTTTGGGACAGGCAACAACGCAAAGTAGCCGAGCAAAAGCTAATAGTCAAATACGATACCCATGGGGATGGTCTCAACCAGAACGTGGGTTCATGTCACACTACAGGTGATTCCCACTGCGCTACACACACACAAAAGTTTATGGGGTGAATTTATACTTGCAGAATTACATTTTATTTTGCTCGAAAACTGTGTGAATTCAAGTAAGGTTCTGTAAGTCCGTTTTTTAGATTGTTGTGGCACAGACAGTCTCACATAGGGCAGCTCACACCTTAAATGCATTATCTGGGCCAACAATAGCACCAACTGTTAAAGTTAACTTGAGAATGTAACTTAGAAATGTTCAGTGATTTAAATATGAAAGATCTGAAACTAACATTCATTCTAAAAGATGAGAGACTTAACAAACAATGCAGGTCTTTGACAATATATAATTTCAGTTACATCACACTGTAAACTTTTGCTATAAATTCTGTGTCTTATGATCTTATATTCCACAACCACCTGATGAAGGAGCAGCACTCCAAAAGCTAGTGCTTCCAAATACAGAGGAACCTCGATTATCCAAATATCAATTATCCCAATTTCGGATTATCCAAAGGAGATCTGGAGGTCCCAATTGAAACATTACTTCAACGACGTGATTCCAACATTGATTAAAAGTGAACACTGAAACGCTGCTGAGAACAGTGCTGGACTGATGGGAGCCCAGGCACCTTCTCCAAATGACTGACATCCCGCCCTCTCTCTCTCCCCACACTTTCCCTGGAATTCTACACTGGGGTGTACCCTAAACCCCCTCTTCCACAGATAATCTTGTGTGTGTGCGCGCTATTTGAAGACTCAACCCCAAAATGCAGCAGTAGCAGCAGTCTTGTTGGTGTCCAGTCTGGCTGCCTCAAAGATAGGGTGGGGGCAGCGAGGATGGGGGGCGGGCAGGGAATAGGATTGGGGGAAGGGCAGGGGTGGGGTCAGTATTGGGGGCAGGCGGTGATTATGGAAGGGGTTGGGGGCAGGCAGTGATGCGAGGGCTCACACATGGTGTGCTGCTGCCTCATCTCTTAAACGGGGAGCTGACTTAACAGAAAACTCCAAGCCCCAGAGGAAAGGCATTGAATCAATTAACCGAATAATCAATTACTACCCACAAACAAAATACTACCCACCTATCTCGTTCGAATAATTGAGGTTCCTCTGTAAGCCCCTGTTGGACTATAACCTGGTGTTGTATGATTTTTAACTTTTTACACCCCAGTCCAACACCTGCACCTCCAAATCAAGCTGTACTTACTCCTGTGCCTGATAGCAAGAAGTGGTCACACTAGGAGAAATAGAGAATTATGATTTCTGCAGATGCTTATGAGGTACTTCCAACGCACAAGAACAACCCAGGGAGCTTCACAAAGATGCCAAATGAAAAAGGATGCTGGGCCCAAAGAAGACCTTTCATCATCAGCTTCATCAGAAAACAAGGTGATTTTTAAATTTAACAGATGTATTAAAACAGAGCAAGAACTAAAGCTGGGTTTAGTGGTGATTATAAAGTGCTGGACTTTCTTGCTAAACAAACAGTTTGCTTTAAAAAAAACAAAGAGGAACTCAGCAGGTCTGGCAGCATCTGTGGAGAAGCACATTTAACCTGAGTTTCTCCAGCACTTTGTTTTTTGTTTCAGATCTCCAGCATTCGCAGTTCTTAGATATATTTCAGACATAGTTGTGTGTGGTGTGGAAGAAGAAGAAGACAATACTGAAAAGGCTGAGTCAGAGTCTGGGATAATTGTAATACTCAAGGTGATTTTAAAGACAGTGAAAGGAGAGATCAGGAAATCAGTGCCTCTCTCCAAACATAGGTATTCACAACATTGGCCACTGCTTTGACCTAGCATTGAGCGATTGGCTCTGTATCACATTATCAAGTGCCGTGTGTAAGGTAAGAAAACAAGGATGATGATGATGCCACAAGAGATGGAGCAGACACTGAGGACAGCAGCATTTTGCCTGGACTGAAGCTAATTCTTCAGTATTCCAGCTTAATTAAACCAGAACAGGATTGGGGGTGGAGAAAGTGGATGATGAAAAAGCAGGGATGAATACAGTGGCCTGGAAAGTATGGATTGTGTGGTTTTCAGCAGGCTGTGGGTGAGGAGCATAGTTTGGATGGTTCTACATTGTCTGTAGGAGAAGATTCCTGTCAGAGAATGTGAGTTGACAGGAATTTTGATAAACAATCTCCATCAATAACTAACATAAGCAATGTTGGAAATCTGAAAGAAATATACTCCAGAGACTGGTATCCTGTCACCAAGTCACCCTTTATTTACACATGGAGAGTCCTTGACACTGATCCAGCTCCCTCAGAGCCAGGATGTCTGATACTCCTGTTTTTTTAAAAAACTTTTTCTTCTCTTTTCAGACAAAAGACAACAGGTGTACAAATCTTTCTTCAATTTTCACCACCATGAAAAAAGGAAACATCTAAGTGGCCAGTGACAAGCAGTTCACTTCTCATCAAAGGGTAATGCTGTGTAATCAAAGAGTGAAGGGGAGGGCAGGGATTAAATCCAAAATAGAGTTGAAAGGGGAAATAATACACTTCACTCCCTGTGGTGCTCACCTTTCTCTGAAAATCTCGAGGATGTTGGTGGACACAGTGTGATCTTCTCCAGGGAGGCACGGTGGCACAGTGGTTAGCACTGCTGCCTCAATTCCCGCCTCAGGCGACTGACTGCGTGGAGTTTGCACGTTCTCCCCGTGTCTGCGTGGGTTTCCTCCGGGTGTTCCGGTTTCCTCCCACAGGAAGGGTCAGGTGAATTGGCCACGCTAAATTGCACCTAGTGTTAGGTAAGGGGTATATGTATGGGTGCGTTGCGCTTCAGCAGGTCGGTGTGGACTTGTTGGGCCGAAGGGGCTGTTTCCACACTGTAAGTAATCTAATCTAATCACCTGGGCTCTGACATACTCGCAGAAGGGCAGGCAGTCAGCCATAACTACGCCCTCCACAGCCTGCTGCCTGGACCTGTTTATGGCCAGTTTGGCCAGGCCCAGGAGCAGACCCACGAGGAGGTCCTCTGACCAACCCTCCCTCCCCCACATGGGATGCCCAAGGATCAGGAGCATGGGACTGAAGTGCAACCAAAAACAGAGAAGAAGGTCTTTAAGTAAATCAAAAAGGGAGTGCAAACACCCATAACCAATATAAATATGGTCCACAGACTCCACAACACTACAGAAAAAGCAGTTGGGCTGAGGGTCCATGAACTACTGCAATCTGCAGTTGCAGGGGACTGCCACGTGCAACATCCTCCACCCCAGATGTCCGAGAGAAAGGGGGAAGACTCCCACATACAGAGTCCTCCATTGGGGATCTCCACCGCCCAGGTGTGACTGGGCAGTGGATGAGGGAGAAGAGATGGATGGTGTGCAATAGCAGTCTGTACAGGCCCACTGTGATACATCCCTAAAAGGGACAAAACCAAAATTCTAGAGGTGGCTCAGGTTCTGGGGCACAGATTCCCAGGGACATTTCTGTTCTTATCTGTCACCTATGGTTACCTGATTTGGACCAAATTTACAGTCCCATCAGAAAACTTAATCTATGAGGTCCACCTCACTGACCTTGCCACAATCACTACTTTCCCACCACAATAAGTCCAATGACATAGGCTGTTCTTTTTAGCTCCTTCTGAGGCATCTTAGCACTAGGTCAGGTTTGTCCAACTCTATCTCTAATATTGGCGGTGAGTAGCACACAGTAGCTTACCTCTTGCACTCAGAGCATCTCGGAAGAAATTCATTCTCCTCTTCAGGCAGCAATAGCTTCAAGGAGTCAACATACGCCATGTTACTTGATGGATAGGAAGAATACAAGAGTTCCAGAACAGTCAGAAAGGCAATCGAGGAGACGGAACACGGTTTGCAATTTTGCAGTTTTCATATCATTCATGTGTTTTTCAGGACTGTTGCACCTATCTGAATTTTATATGTTACTGGACCTGACCTCATGGTCGCCACAGAGAAAATGAGGACCACAGATGCTGGAGATCAGAGTCAAAATGTGTGGTACTGGAAAGCACAGCAAGTCATGCAGCATCCAAGAAGCAGGAGAGTTGACTTTTTGGGCTTAAGCCCTTCATCAGGAATGATTATTAGAGTGCACCACTAAATTCAGCCTGAAGTTACAGGTGGTACTGTCTTGTCCTCTTTAAGTGGACCTAGCAGGTTTTGTGGTCTGATATTATTACAAATTTATGTCCATAAAGGCATTGGTAGAACTTTCTAACTCTAAATATAATTGCCAAACCTTTCTTTTCTATCAGAGCATACATACGCCCTGCATTAGTTGAAGTCCTGGATGTGTACCACTATTGGACATTCCTCTCCATTGGGCCATCTATGAGCTAATAGTACCCAATACCAAAAGGGGAGGCATTTTATGTCAATACCAGTCTCGCTTGGGATCATAGTGTGTTAACATCTTTCAGGGTGCTAGTGGTTCCTTCACTTCCCTGAAAGCTATGGCTTGGCTATGTGACCATGTCCAAGGCTGACCCTTTTTTGAAGATTGATGCAAAGGTGCCATTATGGAGGTCAGGTTATGTTTGAACGTTCTGTAACAATTCACCAGACCAAGGAAACACTTAAGCTCCAGGAGAGATGTGGGAGGCGAGGCACCTTTGTTCACCCTCACTCTTATCTTCCAAAGGGTGTAATTTGGTCTTGTCAAATCTCTACCTGAAATAGGTCACTTGGGGTTCCTGGAACACATTTAGTCTAAGAACTATGTTCAAGTTTCTAAGTGTTCCTTATTGGTCTGCCCTCTCATGAGCACATTATCTAGACAAATGGCAACCTGGGGCAGACCTTGTAAAATCTTCTCCATCGTCTGCTGATGGTATCCCAGATGGCAGTCTCATATCTTGGTACAAACTCTTATGGGTATTAACTGTCACATACTTCTAAGAAACCTCATTGAACCACAATTGCAAGTATGTATGGCTCATGTCCAGCTTCGAGAACAACACCCCCCTGCTAGCTTTGTGTATAAACTCTCAATGCAAGATATTGGGCATTTATCCAGCTGTGACAAGCAGTTTACCATTTGTTTTAAATAGGAGAAAGTGAGGACTGGAGATGCTGGAGCTCAGAGTCAAGAGTGTAGTGCTGGAAAAGCACAGCAGGTCAGGCAGCATTTGAGGAGCTGGAGAATTGATGTTTCGGGCATAAGCCCTTCATCATTTCCTGATGAAGGGCTTATGCCCGAAACGTCGATTCTCCTGCTCTTTGGATGCTGCCTGCCCTGCTGCGCTTTTCCAGCACTACACTCTCGACATTTGATTTAAATCCCCACTGAGGCAATCCAATCTATAAGGCTCCATAATTGATATGGCCTATTCTGCTCGTTCCACAAACTAGACTGTTTTGATGATTCCTTCACTTTCCAGCCTTCAGTAATGCAAATGGCACTGGGTAGGCCTTGCAGAACCATGAAATTCCTTCCAGGTCAACATGCAAGGTGGTCTTAGCTCCTTTGATAGTCCTAGGCCTTCCTGAAAAACTTCTGAGTATTTAATTAGGACTTCACTCCGGCAGCCATTTTCGAATCAAAAAATGTTGAGCCAATTTGCATGAATCTTTCTCATCCAATTTCACCCCATGAAGCTTGGGCCTGAGCCTTTTACTACAGTCAGTGGTAAATGAACCAGCTGTTTCTCATAAGAGATCAGAACCGAAGTTAAACCTTAATCTGCAAAGGTTTCCCGGTATAGGTTCTAAGTCGAGCCAAGATCTCACGCACAAGAGTTGGAGTCCAGAGCGAATTTTGTTCAAGACTGGTTCTGCATTCACTGAACAGCCGTAACAGTATTGGCATCTATTAGAACTGGCTGATTTTGATTGGTTCTGATATGGATGTTGCTAAGAAATTTAACTGTTCCAAACTTTATGTCGGTGAACTTTCCAGGGTGTGCACTCTCCTGGACACAGGCCTATCAATTCTCTTACTCCATTTAGGCACAGTGGGATTCTTTTACTTTAGCGAGCCCACATTCCAACAACAACTACAATGGCTTGCCAGTGCGGATCCTGCAGAATATTTTCACCATTTGGTCAAGGCTTAACTTGTTTTGGGGTTTTGCTGTGAGCTGATTTAGAGTCCCTTTGTTCAGCATATTTCCTGAGTGAGGCTATGCAATTGCCTTCACTCAAGTAGAGTCCCCTAAGCTCCTTTGGATTGGGGACAGAGTCCATTTCCATCAGAGTACCACACAACTATTAGGCTCGAGTTGCCATGTTTTCCAATGATCAAGTCAGTTGCAGTGCCCGTTTGAAGTCCAGTTGGGCTTCAGCTTGCATGGTTATATTATTAATCCCACATCTCAAACAGTCTCTCAGCATCACATTAAGGGTTGAACTAAACTCACATGCCTTTGCCAGTCATCTTGACCTCACCAAATTTCCAACAGGGATTCCTCTTGTTCTCAAACTGCTGACTAAACTGATAGCATCTTAGAATTTGAGGCGGCTTGGGGTCATAACATTCATTAACTTAACCCATCAATTCATGAAAGGTTTAGTATCTGGTGCCTCAGAGAAAGTTAGGTTCCTAACAACTGAAAATGCTGAAGGTCCAAAAGCTGGTAGGAGAATTACCATTGCTTTTCATCTGCCCCAATATCATGTGCCTGGGAAAAAAAACACGTTCTTTCCACATACACGATCCAATGGGTCAAGCTTCCCAAATAATGGCACGATGTCAGGAATGCTCAACTCAAAATGACTGTTGCAAGCAGACTTCTTCAGAAGCATGCTTTTCTCTTGTTACCACTGAAATTTCTCAATAGAGGCCAATATCCCGCACCAAGTCACCCTTTATTTACAAGTGGAGAGTCCTTGACTCTTATCCAGCCCCATCAGAGCTCACTGTCAGAGTGAACAGGATGCCTGACACTCCTGTTCTTATCTTTCAGCCAGGGCTCCCTGATTACGGCAGTTGATCTGGCTCAATTAGGAATCGCATATTCCACAAGGTCCGCTTGGCTGACCTTGTTACAATTGCTACAGTAGCAAACCATTCCAGATATCGTGAAGCAGAGAGATTTATGGAACGAATACCAGAGCTTAAGGTCCAGGCAGAGTGATGGCAGAGCAGTGGAGCCATAAAAAATCACAGGTCACGCAAGAAATGCAAATGTCTCAGTGGGTTGTCAGGCTGAAAGAGCGTACAGAGCTAAAGAAGGGTGTGAAAAAGAGAAAACATGTACTGTCCAATGACCAATATCAACCACTTAAGAGTTAGTTAGTGTCAACTCATGCTCAGCACATGCAAGTTACTACTTTGATTCTGGAAAATGCTTTGAGCTAAAGAAGCAACCCTGATGACGATCCCAAAAATTTAACAGAACAATAACCAAGTGACTCTGATCAACACATGGCATTTTTTAAAAATGCGTAACTAATAATCCCTGAACAAGATTTTCTTTTGAAATTTCTTACTGCTGCTAATTGAATTGTTCAGAGAAAATTAAAGCATTGTGTTGCCCAGAAATTAAAGTACACACAAAATATACAACTGTCTGGATTTTTCAACAAGCTACATGCTTCACCTTTTTCGGTATATATTGTAGCTCACAACCTTGGGAAAGTATACACTGAGTATCTGGATGTTTGCAAGAACCTGTCGACAGATTAGTCGGTAAGAGGATTCTCTTGTCTGGGGACTCTAGAATGCAAGTCTCAATTTCAGAATAAGGGGTCAGCCTATTTGGAATAGGAAAGGAGAATGTGTCTTCACTCAAATGTTTGTGAATATTTGGAATTCTTTACCCCAGTGGGCTATGGAGTCTGAATAAACAAATACGTTCAAGAGAGGAATCGACAGATCATCAGGTACCAAGGAAATGAAAGAATATGGGGGTACTGCAGTAGAGGAGAGGTGCAAGGGGGGCAATTGATTTACACCTGATCTTAATCTGAATATTCTTACATTTCTAAGGTGACATTTTGTAAATGTGTGTATTCATCTCAACACGTCTACTATCATTACAATATTTGCTTGTTACTGTGACACCACTTCTGTATATGGTTCTCTTTTGCAGACTTACCTCATTTCAGTTGTCATTTATTTTGTGATTTGATTCAGTGTTTGGAGTACAGATTTGCATTACATTATTTTTAACAATGACCTGCTCAGTTGCAAAATTTCTGTAAATCTCTCTGAAAGCATCCTGTTAATTCAAATACCCTAGTGTCCCCAAAACTTGGTTGTCATTTTTTGGGATGCGTGTTTTACTTTTAATATACTTACTTAGATCATTCATAACTATTTGAGACAGCAGACGTCCCTATCCATTACTTTGAGATAAACTACACTGTAGTAAGAATCTTATTGTCCTGATTCTTTTATAATAACTGATGTGCCTTTTGTACTGTTGTGATTATCTGATGCAGGCTTTGTGATTTATACAAGTTACTTTATTCATGAGGAAAACAATTTGGGAATGTTTCAAACCAATTCTCAGCTGATGTCTGCTGACAATATTTATTTATTTCTTGTGACACGGACCACTTAAATTCAGAATTAAATTGTTTCAACCACATGCATTATTCAAGAAATAAACACACCTTTTGCTTCATTACTGCATATTCAACTGTAGAAGGCAAGAATGTTGCTGCTACAATGAGGTAGTTTTGCTAAGTATTCTTATCCAGTGTATGTTGTTAAATTGTCGGTAAAATGTGACTTATGCTGCACCTTATTAAATACCAGCAGATTAGATCATTCTTGAAATAGACAGGGTATTGGAATGCATCTGGTTCCATTTCTGCAGCATTACTGGGAAACCTTAGGCTAGATCAGTATTGGGTGTTCGATTCTATGAACATTTATAAGACCATAAGCCCATAATATATCGGAAAAAAGTCAAACTACTCAGCCCATCGAGTCTACTCCCATGAAGTCATGGCTGATGTATTTGTCAACTTCATTCTCCTGCCTTCTCCCTAGGACCCTTAATCTCATTAGCAAGCAAGAATCTCTTTCTTTCAGAAATAAACTTGAGGACCTAGCTTCCACAGCCCTCTGCAACAATGAGTTCATTACATTAACCACCCTCTGACTGAAGAAATTCCTGCTCAGCTCAGTTCTAAAGGGGCGTCCTTTCAGTCTGAGACTGTGCCATCGAGTCCGTGTCTTACTTAATGGTGAAAACATCTTCTCCAAGTCCATTTTATCTTGGCTTTTAGCATTCTGACTTAGTTTCAATCAGATCTGCCCCCATTCTTCAAAACTCCATTGTATACAGACCCAGAGTCTTCAAACGTTCCACCTGACAAGTCCTTCATTGCCAGAATCATTCTTGTGAATCTCCGCTGGACCGCCTCCAATGGCAATCCATCCACCCTTAGATAAGGGGCCCAAAACTGATCATAATATTCTAAATGCAGTCTGACCAGAGTGCTGTACAGACTCAGAAGCACTCTGCTCTTGTATTCTCAACCCACATCCTACATTGCGTGACAGACAATTAATGAGCTTTCCTTTAAAGCAGAGCAACTTGTGAATGTCCAGAGGGAAGGCTCTTGAAGCTGGAAGACTATTTCGAGAGGAGAGCTTCCATGCCAGCCTGCAGTTTTGCCTTCTGATCTGCCACTGAGAAGTCACTTCCATGAAGCTAAAGTGGAATATGCTGACTGCAAGAGTCTGGAGGACAAATGGAAAACACCAGCCTCCCTCCTTGAATCAGCCTTAACAGGCCTTTATCCAACCAGATCAGCTACCTATATTTACCCCTGACTAATGTACCTTACCTTCAAATTCCTGAACACTTGAGCAATTTAGCACAGCCAATTCACTTAACCTGCATATCTCTGGATTGTGGAAGGATACCGAAGCATCTGGAGGCAGCCCACACAGACACAAGAAGAACATACAAACAGACAGTCACCTGAGGCTGGAATTGAACTTGAGTCCCTCGCGCTGTAAGGTAGCAGTATTAACAACTGAGCCACCGTGCTGCCCCAATCTTCAATATAAACTGCCTTCTCCTAACCTTTTACTGTGCCCTCATTCTATGCAAGGAAAAGGAATATATGTTAACATTTGTGCTTATTATTGAATTACCCAGAAGCCTGGGGAGCCAATAGTCCCCTAGGTGCATTCTCAATGGCAATTCCTCAGAGTTGGCTCAACTTCTTTTCTCCTGTAGGATAAATAAGCACAAGGCAAAAAAGCTTTGGCAACATGTCTTTCTTTTCACTAATTCAAGTTTTGTACTACCAAGTGACTCATGGATACCAACTGACTGTTAATCAAATTCTATACCCATTACTGAAGCAGTCCATTATTATCTACTGTGTCCTACCTCATCATCTTTATTCAATCACCCATATTCCATTCCATTCTAAAACGACCTTAGTATTTCAGGGCTTCTTTATTACTTCATACAATACAATAATCACTTGGATCTTTGATGATACTTTACTCCCACTGCCTTCCTATTCTTCCTCATCATTTGGACACAAAGTGCAAAACAGTACTTCAACAGTATTGCAAATGGGGCTTTCAACTAACAACGATGGGGGTCAACAAATTCAAAGTCTGAAGGAAAAGTCAAAGTTGCACAGCAGAATGGCACTTTGAGTAAAATCAAGCAGATTGTGCCAAGAAGGGTCAGAATGTTTGATAACAACACAGTGACTAATGGCCCATCGGAGAAAAAGAGTAACAAGTGAAAATGGAGGAAGCTTAATTGGAATGTGCAAAATGTATTTCAGAGCACAGATAAAGATAAACGTGTCACTTATTTTTTGAAGAGGTAACAAAGGAAAACTACAATCACTTTGGATTCAGGGTGGGCTGGCTGAATGGATACAAAACTGGTTTGGTCATAGAAGACAGAGAGTTGTGTGGAAGCGTGTTTTTTGGAATGGAGACCGGTAGCTATTGACATTCCAGTCTTAGGTCCTCTATTGTTTGTAGTACTTATAAATGATCTGTAGGAAAATGTGGATGGTCTGATTAGTAAATTTGCAGCTAACACAAAAATTGTTGGAGTTGCTGACAGTGCTGAAGATTGTCAAAGGATACAACAGGATACAGATAGATTGGTGACTTGGGCACAGACCTCTGCTATTTCTAAACAAATGCTAAGTGATGCATTTTGGAGAATCACACTTAGGTGTGAATTATACTGTAAATGGCAGAAACCTTAGGAACATTAACATACAGACGGATCTGAGCGTGCAAGTGCACAGCTCTCTAAAAGTGGCAACACGGCTGGTCAGTGTGATTAAGGCGGAGTATGGCATTCTTGCCTTCATTGGCCGGGGCATGGAGCACAAGAGTTGGCAAAACATGTTGCAGCTAAAATCCATATAAAATCCTTGTTAGGCCGCATTTGGAGTATTGTGTGCAGTTTTAGTCACCATAGTACCAGAAGGACGTGGACGCTTTGGAGAGTTTGCAGACAGCTTTACCTGGTCTCGAGGGAACTGGCTCTAAGGAAAGGTTAAAAAAAACTAGGATTCTTTTCATTGGAAAGACGGTGGCCGAGAGGAGGCCTGATAGAGCTCTACAAAATTATGGCAGGTATAGATAAGGTGGATAGTCACACGCTTTTGCCCAGGGTAGAAGTTTCAATTACAAGGCGGCACAAGTTCAAGGTGAGAGGGGGAACGTTTAACAGAGACGTGTGGGGACGTTTTTCACCCAGAGTGTGATAGGAGCCTGTAATACATTGCCAGAAGTGGTGGTGGAAACTGGCAGGTTGGGAATATTTAAGAGGCATCTGGATGGTTACATGAATAGGGAGGGAAGAAAGGAACATGGAGCAAATAAGGCCAGAGGTATTTTTTAAGTTTAGTTAGGGCATGATGATCGGCGCAGGCTTGGAGGATTGAAAGGCCTCTTCCTGTGTCATACTTCTCTTTTGTTCCTTTTGTTCTTGATGCTCTGAGATTTGATATGCTTGGTACTTGTGCATTTTGAAATGAATGGTAGATGCTGAAAGTAAATGTGAAATCATTATATTTCCCAGGTCTCTAGTGTGTTTGAACCAGTAGTCAAAAAATTCTGGAAATAAAGGATCTGTTTCAAGCAGAAACTTAAATGTTTATTTAGAAATGGTAAACAATTAATTAAACAGTGTTAAAACTTTGAGACATAGACCGTTCATCATTAAGGATTCTTTAATTTGTTAGTTGTGACCAAAGCCCCTCAATTCCTCATAAATCTGAGATCAGAAAATTTTGAAATATTGGAGAAGCATGCCATTTTCTAAATTTTCAAAATCTCCCTGTAAATAAATCCAATTTGCCAATTGACTAGTTAATCATAAATCTGCATTAGCATATTCTACCTATCACTGGCATCACATGAAGAAAGTATTTTGCAACCTGAAATCAATGCTGTCTTTTTAGGATTCCTGCCAGCTGGTTAGATGAACTTGCATTCTCAATAATAAGATTGTTCATGCTCCATAACTAAAACAGAAAGGAGGTGGTAATAAAAAAACTGTATATTTCTTCTCACTCACTGCTTTTCTCATTCTTTGAATCAAAAGGCAATTCAACTAATCTTGGTCATAAAGGGATATTCACACAAAATTTAACTCAAAATGCTGGGAAATTAAATAATCATCTCACAAGTCCCAAAGGTCTTGTCAGGTTAAGTGTCAGTGGGAAAGTACGAGTTCATACTTGACCATTGATCATTGGATAGACAGTTATTAAAGAACTGTTAAATTTAAAGAAAAAGGCCAAGTGAATTGTCAGAAGTGTTGGGAATATAATTAATTTTTTGGTCGAAAATACACTTTGCAACACATTAGGAAATAAAATGACACCTGCTCTCCTCAAAATTGCTATTTTCAATAGTGGAAATCCTGCTGGGTTTTCAAAAGGTGTCAGAAAGAAGTAATGGTGCAATTAATCCTCAGAATTTCACTCCTCAAAAGAACCAGTGGAAAGCTAAATTGGCATGTCTTGCTACAAAGAAAGTTTTCAATATCTATCCGAGACTCCCTTAGCTGAACACAGCTTCTAACAGGTATTCGGAAGTTCAAGAGTGATCCAATAATTTTATAGAGCTTGCACAAAATTAGCATACTTTTACTTGATTTGAACCAACAGACAAAAGACTGCAAATAAAAGGATCTGTTTTTCGTCAGCAAGTTAAATGCTTAGTTGGAGATGGTATAAAATTGATGAAAGCATGTTAAAAATACAATATATTCATCTTTAAGGATACTTTGATTTGTTAATTGTGAGCAAAGCCCCTCTCCAAAGCCCCTCTCTTTGGGGCAAGGAGATATTGGATTTATCATCCATCCTGAAGGTCAACAATGGCTGGGGTGTTCATCCACCTTGAGGACTGACATTCCTAAAATCAGGAATGAGAGTTGACAGCAGAGGGAGTAGCCTGCTATTCAACTCTGTCCTTCTCTCTTAAGGTGACCAGACATTTTGATTTCTTTTATAGCTTATGATAGTAAGGGCTACAGCATTCTCAGCTATGCACAATAAGGTGGAAGGGCCATGACTTTTAAGCTCATTGCATGTTCATGGAAGAAAAGAAAAATAACACTATAATAACCATTTAAGGGAAGTCCTCTATCAATTCTTCAGAGGGTAACGGGTAGGTTTGAAGTATAGGTGGCCAGGAAGAAAAAGGGATGAGGACAATCGTCCCGAGGGCTGATGATGGGCAAAGGGCATCCTCTGAAAATAATAATCACTTTTCTGCCATTTTTTAAAAAAATTCAATTAAAAAAGGCTGCCTAAGAATAATAGGGTGGTTCTGGTAGGGAATTTTAACTTTCCAAACATAGACTGGGACTGCCATAGTGTTAAGGGTTTCGATGGAGAGGAATTGGTTAAGCATGTACAAGAAAATTTTCTGATTCAGTATGTGGATGTACCTACTAGAGAAGATGCAAAACTTGACCTACTCTTGGGAAATAAGGCAGGGCAGGTGACTAAGGGGCTCCAGTGGGGGAGCACTTTGGAGCCAGCGACCATAATTCTATTAATTTTAAAAAAGTGATGGAAAATTATAGACCTGATCTAAAAGTTGAAGTTCTAAATTGGAGAAAATCCAATTTTGATGGTATTAGGCAAGAACTTTCAAAAGTTGATTGGGAGCAGATGTTCGCAAGTAAAGGGACGGCTAGAAAATGAGAAGCCTTCAAAAATGAGATAACGAAAGTCCAGAGAAAGTACATTTCTGTTAGGATGAAAGGAAAGACTGGTAGGTATAGGGAATGCTGGATGACTAAGGAAATTGAGAGTTTGCTTAAGGAAAAGAAGGAAGCATATGTCAGGTGTAGACAGGATAGATCGATTTAATCTATAGAAGAGTATAAAGGATGCAGGATTATCAGGAGGGCAAAAAAGGGACATGAAATAGCTTTAGCAAATAAAGTTAAGCAGAATCCAAAGGGTTTTTACAAATACATTAAGGACAAAAGAGTAACTAGGGTGAGAATAGGACCCCTCAAAGCTCAGCAAGGCAGCCTTTGTGTGGAGCCTCAGGAGATGGGGACAGATACTAAATGAGTATTTTGCATCAGTGTTTATTGCGGAAATGGACATGCAAGATATAGAATGTAGGGAAATAGATGGTGACATCTTGAAAAATGTCCATATTCTAAAGGAGGAAATGTTGGATGTCTTGAAATGCATAAAAGTGGATAAATCCCCAGGACTTGATCGGGGTACCCTAGAACTCTGTGGGAAGCTCAGGAAGTGATTGCTAGGCTTTTTGCTGAGATACGTGTATCATTGATAGTTACAGATGAGTTGACAGAAAACTGGAGGTTGGCTAACATGTTGCCACTATTTAAGAAAGGTGGTAAGGACAAGTCAGTGAACTATTAACCGGTGAGCCTGACATCGGTGATGGGTAAGTTGTTGGAAAGAATCCTGAGGGACAGGGTTTCCATGTATTTGGAAAGGCAAGGACTGATTAGGAATAGTCAACGTAGCTTTGTGCATGGGAAATCATGTCTCGCAAACTTGATTGAGTTTTTTGAAGGAGTAACAAAGAGGATCAATGAGGACAGAGCGGTAGACGTGCTGTTTATGGACTTCAGTAACTTGTTCGACAAGGTTCCCCACAGGAGACTGGTTAGCAAGGTTAGCCCCCATGGAATACAGGGAAAACCAGCCATTTGGATACAGAATTGGCTCAAAGATACAAGACAGAGGGTGGTGGTAGAGGGTTGTTTTTCAGACTGGAGGCCTGTGACCAGTGGAGTGCCACAAGGATCGGTGCTGGGTCCACTACTTTCTGTCATGTATATAAATGATTTGGATGTGAATATAAGAGGAATATTTAGTAAGTTTGCAGGTGACACCAAGACTGGAGGTATTGTGGACAGTGAAGAGTGTTACCTCAGATCTTGATCAGATGAGCCAATGGGCTAAGGAGTGGCAGATGGAATTTAATTTAGATAAATGCGAGGTGCTGCATTTTGGGAAAGCAAATCTTAACAGGACTTATACACTTAATGGTAAGATCTTAGGGAGTGTGGCTGAACAAAGAGACCTTGGAATGCAGGTTCATAGCTCCTTGAAAGTTGAGTCACAGGTAGATACAATAGCGAAGAAGCCGTTTAGTGTGTTTTCCTTTATTGGTGAAAGTACTGAGTACATGAGTTGGGAGGTCAAATTGCAGCTGTACAGGACATTGGTTAGGCCACTTTTGGAATACCGAGTGCAATTTTGATCTCCTTCCTATTGGAAAGATGTTGTGAAACTTGAAAGGGTTCAGAAAAGATTTACAAGGATGTTGCTGGGATTTGAGATACAGGGAGAGGTTGAATAGACTAGGGCTGTTTTCCCTGGAGCATCGGAGGCTGAGGAGGCTTATAGAGGTTTATAAAATCATGAGGGGCATGGATAGAGTAAATAGACAAGGTCTTTTCCCTGGGGTGGTGGAGTGCAGAACTAGAGCGGTAGTGGGCACAGGGCGGCACGGTGGCACAGTGGTTAGCACTGCTGCCTCACAGCGCCAGAGACCCGGGTTCAGTTCCCGACTCGGGCGACTGACTGTGTGGAGTTTGCACATTCTCCCCGTGTCTGTGTGGGTTTCCTCCGGGTGCTCCGGTTTCCTCCCACAGTCCAAAGATGTGCGGGTCAGGTGAATTGGCCATGCTAAATTGACCGTACGTTAGGTAAAGGGGTAAATGTAGGGGTATGGGTGGGTTGCGCTTCGGCGGGTCGGTGTGGACTTGTTGGGCCGAAGGGCCTGTTTCCACACTGTAAGTAATCTAGAGGGCATAGGTTTAGGGTGAGAGGGAAAAGATATAAAAGAGTCCTAAGAGGCAACTTTTTCACACAGAGGGTGGTGCGTGTGTGGAATGAACTGCCAGAGGAATTGGTGGAGGCTGGTAGAATTGCAACATTTAAAAGACATCTAGATGGGTATATGAATAGGAAGGGTTTGGAGGGATATGGTTGGGTGCTGGCTGGTGGGACCAGATTGGGTTGAGTTATCTGGTAGGCATGAACAGGAGTAAAGTCATAGAGTCTTAGGACCTAAGACTCTATGACTCTACTCCTGTTCATGACATCCATCTTACCATACAAGCAACATAATATTAGGGTCAACTGACCTTTTAACAAGACTTATTTTAGATGCTCTCTGGCTAAAAAAGAACACATTTGGCAGGGGTATGCAATCCAGTTTACACCATCTACACTAATTGTGAATGGTGCAGCCAAGTATATGTTTTGCATTGCACAAAGAGAACAACAGCAAACTGGCACGGAACGGATTTTATATTGCGTGAGCCAATGGGTAGAGCTTCAATGGTGCCAGGAACAGAATACACACAAAGAGATAACTTTGATATTAAGTGATATGTCAAAGAACGAGTGTTGAAACAGTCACCCAATAACACCAGTCAATTCCATTTTGACTGACTGCAGAAATGAGAAATAAGAGAGGTCCTTCGCAGGTGGTTCAGTCAATGTTCCTATTTTAAAATTCATTCAGGGTATGTGAGCATCACTGGAGATGCCAGTGTTTATTGTCCAACCCTAATTACCCAGAGGACAGTTCAAAATCAGCAACATCGCTGTAGATCTGGGGTCAAATGTAGGCCAGCAGATTTCTTTCCTAAAGATTTCCTTCCATGTGTTTTACAGCAATTAGAAGTGGCTACATGATGTGTGCTGTTTAATTCTGTTTTTTTTTTACTGAATTCAAATTTCACCATCTGCCACTGTGGGATTCGAACCTATGGCAGAAAAGATTCGCCTGATTATCTGGATTTCCAGACCCACGACAGTACTGATACACCACTATATCAACTTAATGATATTGACCATCTGTGGGTTGCATCTAAAACAATGCCATATTCCCTCAGCATGAGTCTTGATTTTCATTGTCAGGTCTCTGCATAGGACCTCAACCAAAGGCATTCTGACTCTGGGACAAGAGCTCTCCACACAGAAAACCACTGATAGCAATTCAGCTGTAAGAAAGCAATTTGTAGTCTGTTCAAATTTACATTTGATCACAATTAAAGAAGGCCAATGCTGTAACTTGCTTCACGGATATAAGTGTGGTCTTTTGAAGCCCACACAAAAAAAAACTTATTCATTCCACACTTTAGTTTAACATGCAGTTCATATGATGTTCCTCTACCTCAGTAGTGGACTGGGTTGTCACTAAGGAATATGTACTCAGGTCTCTGGTAGGAATTAAAAACTCATCCTTACATCACACTATTCAAAACATTTTGAGATGAAGAGAGCCCTGAAACCATACATTGCAAAATCTGTGTTAGATAACAGTATTATAGATGAACCAGATATCGAACTCAAGTGAATGCAAAAACAGTCTGCAGCATTATCACCTTTGCTCCCATGAACATATCTGGACATTGAATGAATGGTCACAACGTCCATGTCAGCTCAGGTGTCTGAAACACATTTTACACCCTTTGTTACACAAGCTTTGTTCTGACAGGGAGTAGAATTCCTTATCCAAATAAAAAAAAAGTTGGAAACAATTAATCAAAAAAGCTTCTGTGGTGTGACGAAAAATGGCATGAACAATTCAGATCCCTGACCTTTGGCCAAAAGTAACTCCCACAGAAGATCAAATTGAAATCTGCATTCCACTGCATCCTGACCTGCTGTATTTAGAGACTTTTACAGTTTAACTTCATCTCTCTTGGAATCTTCACTGCCCACAGGGTTTAAGGAAGACCGAACAACAAACCGAGCCAAATTTGTTTGCAACTACAAGGAATGGTTGAAATTGAAATGCTGCTACAATTGTATTTCATACAAGTGTAAAATATATTTACTGCTATGATTTAAAACAGCTCCTGGCTATCTCATTAGCAACTTCATTGATGCCAATGGAGATTTATATTGGCTGGGAAGGCAGGATGGTAAAATGGATGGTTTGCATGATACCACATAACTGATGGTGCTGCTTGCAATGAATTCCACCGCACAAACTTGAATAAACAACTAAGTTGATACCTCAGTGTTGTAATGAACATGTCTCAGAAGAAGTACTATCTGTTGGATGATATGATGTACTGGGCCATCAAATGTGCTCTCAGTTGCTGAAGCAATACATTCCAGTTTGCAGCAAGATCTGGACAATATTCAGCCTTGTGCTGATTAGTGGCAAGTAACATAATGACCATTTCCAATAAAAGAAATTTTAACCCGTTCTCCTTGACATTCAGTGGCATTACTGTCACTGAATTCCCTATTACTAAAATCCTGAGATTACCATTGACCAGAAACTGAAGGGGACAAGTGAATAAATGCTAAAGCTTCAAGAACAAGTCAGAGACTAGGCATGATGCAGTAGGTAATTCAGTTCCTGACTCACTACAGCATTTCCACCATTCTACAAGGTACAAATCAACAGCTAAATGGAGTACTTTCCATTTGCCTGGATGGGTGCCACTCCAGTAATACTCAAGAATTTGAACAGTCCAGAACAAAGCAGCCTACTTGATTGGTACACTATTCTCCATCTTGAACATTCACTTCCTTCACAATGCACAATGGTAGCAGGCAGTGCCAATTAGAACATGCACCACTGTAACTCTGTAGCATGTCTACTTTGACAACATCTTCCAAACCTGTGACCTCATCCATCTAGAAGGAAAAGGGCAGCAGACAGAGGGGAATACCACAATCTGCAAACTCTTCTCCAAACCATACAGTGTGATGGGTTGGTAGTGTATCATTCTCACTGGGTCAAAATCCTTGAACTCTCTCCCTAACAACACAGCGTGTGTATCTATGCCACTTAGGTTGCAATGGTTCAATAAGGCAAACTCACCATCACTTTCTCCAAAGCATTCACAGACAAACACTAAAATGCTGGCCCTGGTAACAACAATCACTTCCCATGAAGAATAAAACAAAAATGTTTATTTACCAGCTGTGCAGCAGGTGTTAATTATGCCAATCCTTTCATCTTAATCTAATTATTGAAATGTCAAGTGGGTACATGCCAAGCTGATCAAAACTAGTTTCCATTTGGCACTCCTGGTAGGACATGCAAATTAAAAAAAATTGCCTACTCTAAGAACAAAAAGCATTTCATGGGGTTGCATGTGATTATAACTGATACAGGATGTAAAATTAATTTTGATTGAGTAGTGATCAAAGATGACTGATTGGATTCTGCAATATTTTTCAATTTGATTTGGCTAGCCACAAAGACAATATAAAAGTTATTAGAGCTTGTTTTATTGCAAATTCTATTCAAACAGCCACTGTAAAATCTTAGAAAGGAAAGAAAATCAAGCCATAACGAGGAAAAATTGAATCTTTGCATACAATCTTAACAAGGTCCACATGTCCCAATTTTGATATGTCTTCATTTTTATTGATGCTAACAAGTGCATTCAATCAATACAAATTGGTTTTATTCAAATAGTAATGATTGGAATTACTGTCACTGTCACGATTCAAAGACAAACAATCTAATTCTGGGAGGATGGAACAGGCTCTGTTTCATCTGTCAAACAAGATGTAAGGGAAAGTTTTCAGATAATTTTTAAAAAAATATCACTAGCAATGCTGGTGTTTGAATCCCAAACCCAGTTCTATAAGGTATTGGTTGATCATAAAATATGTACAACTTCTAGTGCAGGGTCGGTCTCTGAATGCCAGGGAGGATTTACTTGCATTCATGATGTTCACCACATCATCCTATGATGGGAGGATGATTAAATTGCTCTGTTCTTTCTGGTGTTTTAGAAGAATAAAAAGGAATCTCATTGAAACATGGTTCTAAAGGGGATAGATGGAGTAGACACTGAGATTTTTCTCATTGGCTAGAGAATCTCAAACATGGGGACACAGTCTAAGAATAAGGGGTTCATCATTTTGGACTGTGATGAGGAGAAATTTCTTCACTCAATTATAAATCTATGGAATATTCTAACCAGAGGGTTGTGGATATTTATTGTTAAGTATGTTAATGGTCAGATAGAGAGATATTTGGTTTCTCAAGAAATCGAGGGATATTCACCAAGGCTCCTTAGAAATTCCTGAGTAACAATGATTTGGAAGGACAAGGGCAACAGATAGATGTGAATATCATCACCCAAGTCCCTGTCCAAGCCTTTCGCCATTCTGACTCAGAAATATATCACCGTTCCTTCAGTGTCACTCAGTCAAAATTCTCCCTCACAACATTGTGGATGCACCTTGCACATGACTGCAGCAGTTCAAGAAGGCAGCTCACCATCACATTCTCAAGTGCAACTAGGGATGGAAAACAAATGCTGGCCCACCCAGTGACATACATATCCTGTGAAGAATTTTTTTTTTAAAAAGGGGGAGCAGGTAAGAAAATGGAGTTGAACCAGAAGATACCCATGACCAGAGTGAGTGGTGGAGCAGGATCAAGCTGGCACTGGATGTACCCTTGCTCCCATTCCTTGTGTCCTTGTTATTGAACCCCTGCAGTCCATGTAGTTAGTATTAGCAGACGGATAGTTCAAGGACCCAGTAAAAATGAAAATATGATAGTCTACATGGAAAGTTTTAATTGAGTAGGAAGTTGCATTACAGTGGAAGGGAGCATGGGATGTTAGAAAATCAGTTTTCCTTAAGATGACCAAACTTGGAGGATACCTACACTTCACCAATGGCTGAATGTTGACTGATTTATCAACATATCACCATTTCCCTTTGATAACTGGCAGGCTATCTGACTCTCATGGAATTGGTAAAAGAATTTGAAACTTGGAACTAGCATGAATAGTGTCCTACACCATCTTACTTGAGAAACCTCATCTGAAGAAATCCCAGTTGCTAGGTTTCAGCGGAGGCACTCTTCCAACAATATTCCTGAGAAAGAAAAATAAAGCAGCTTCTGATGTATAAATACGCAGAAGGAGTGGAAGAAGCCAACAATACGGCATGAAACTATAGATTGTATTGATTTGTGTATTCATTCAAACATGATTATGTTTTATTCGAGATTCTGCTTTAAGACAAAGTGGCTTTATTTGGGCACCTAAGTAGAACATAAAGTGAGTATTTAGGCCACAGTGAGTTTGAAGTAACTTCAAAACATCCCATATTTGGCACTGTTGTTAATTTTGGCCCAGAATCAGGATTCAGGCTGAATTCATCATGTACCGTCTGTGCTGGTTCAAAGCCAAAACTCTTTCACACTGAACACTACTCCAGCAGAGTAAATGAACATTGAAGTGTCTAACCTGCCGAAATTTGAGGAGATAAAAAAAACAACTATGTAAAATGTCTATCAGTGGGAAGGCCAATTATCTGAAATGCTTTTCAATTTGGAGTCTGGCAGATTTTGTTTACAAGTGTGTGAATTAAATTCTGAATTTTAATTTAATTATGAATGTATCATTAAAATTAATGTGTTCAACATTTCCCAAAGTACAAATTCAAACTGAATTCAGACTCTGCTTTGCAGGAATCTCGGCCCAGATTTTCCAACCAACAGATATTTGTTTCTGAAGTATAGTTGGGAGTTGCACATGGGAATTTCCATGAACCCTGAGGAATTCCCATTGTAACAGATTCTGAAGCAGTTGACCAAGAAATTGTAGATCCTGCTCAAATCAGAGAATTCTTTGAAGGTTCTGCTGGAGCTAAGTAAACAGTTAAGCAGGAAAAGTTCAACTGTTAAATACCTACTCTAACTTAAAGTTACATTAAACTCAGCCCCCAACTTCACTCTCACATTCTCAACTACATCTCCCTAGGCCCCTCGGGGCCCCAGTCTCTGACCCAAAAACTCTGATACACACTCTTTTCTCCCAGGGCCAACACCACCCGCCACCTTTACTGGACCCGATCTCTGCCATTCAACTTGATCTATAATAAATACTCAATCACTTTCCTGGCTCCGCATCATCTTGTCCCTTGGAAACCTATCACTTACCCACCTGGTCCCCTGGCCTGCTCACACTCCACTTATCCAACATGGTACCCCCTACCTACTTGGTGCCTTAAAACCTAAAACCCAACCTACCCATGCGACCCTCAAAACTCTTGGCATCCTACTTCACTAACATTCTGCTTACCTGACAACCCTCCTACACAATTCTATCCCTTACTCACCTCGCAAACTACCTCACAATCATCTTAGCCACCCATCCTTTCACAGGAGTGTTCAGAGTGGTTTTCTGTGAAGCTTGGCACTAAACATAGAACAAAGCAATTGACTGAAAACAGGGTGTGACTTGCTTTCCCCCAAATGGTCTATGCCACAAGGGATCTGTCAGAATGGAAATAAGACACTGATTTCTGAAAGAGCCCAAATCGCAGACTTGTGCCAGAAATGCAGAGCTCTTACGTTTCATAAACTAACAGGAGCAGAGTTGGCAATCTGTATGCAATTGCCACTCTTTGGGAAAACAGGCAACATATTTCTCTCCATTGCAGTTTCAAAAAATTTTGGTTTTGTGGATTATATTTTTGATTGATTGGCCTAGATTCTGCAATCAGTGCAAATGAAAGATGCTCAGTATTGACTGTAAAGAAAACCTCAACAAAAGATTTGGTAGTCCTTGGGGTGGGAATTCGATCATTTCCATTGAGTGATGAATTTGTTGCACTCTTTCAAGGGCTTTTCCAATGAAGACAAGTATGTTAGCAAACTGTTCGATCTTTAAATAACATAAAATCAAATTCTGCCATTCAATTTGATGATGGATGATCGAAAACACCACTCTACTTACCCTCGCCAACATGAATACCTAACATTCTTGCCAAAGTTTTATTGCAGATCCACTAATATCATTTATTGTATCCATTGCTCCTGATGCAGTCTCCTCTACATTGGGGAGACTGGGCGCCTCCTAGCAGAGCGCTTTAGGGAACATCTCCGGGACACTCACACCAATCAATCACACCGCCCCGTGGCCCAACATTTCGATTCCCCCTCCCACTCTGCCAAGGACATGGAGGTCCTGGGCCTCCTTCATCACCACTCCCTCACCACCAGATGCCTGGAGGAAGAACGCCTCGTCTTCTGCCTCGGAACACTTCAACCCCAGGGCATCAAAGTGGACTTCAACAGTTTCCTCATTTCCCCTTCCCCACCTTACCCTAATTCCAAACTTCCAGCTCAGCACTATCCCCATGACTTGTCCGGACTTGTCCTACCTGCCTATCTCCTTTTCCATCTATCCACTCCACCCTCTCCTCCCTGACCTATCACCTTCATCCCCTCCCCCACTCACCTATTGTACTCTATGCTACTTTCTCCCCATCCCGACCCTCCTCTAGCTTATCTCTCCACACTTCAGGCTCTCTGCCTTTGTTCCTGATGAAGGGCTTTTGCCTGAAATGTCGATTTCGCTGCTCCTTGGATGCTGCCTGAACTGCTGTGGCTTCCAGCACCACTAATCCAGAAAGTTTTATTGTACACAGTTTTCAAATTTTCCATTTAATACCCTCCCCTACCAATAACCTAGCTTTAACAGTGCTCGAATGGAGAGAGTCCCAAAACTCCATGACCCGTTATGTTAGGAAATCTGCTGGTTGACCCTGTTCTACTTTTAAGGTTATGCCCTTTCTTCCAGGCGCCTCCAACAAAGGAAATAATTCTCTGTTATTATCAATATTTTTGTAATTGCCTTGAACACTGTGATTAAATCCATTCTTAATCTTGCAAACTCAAGGAAATACAATGCAAGTCTTTGAAGTCTGCTGTCACAATTTAACCTTTTTCAGTCAGTTATCATTATCACAAAACTGCACTAACCTCTCTGAGGCCAGCACTTACTTCCTGATGTGTGCCCAGCTCTAGATGGGCTTTAAACAGAGCTTACGTAAGCACAACATAAATCATATCCTGCTATATTTCAGCCCTTTGAGAGAGACGCCAACATTCCATCAGCCACTTCAATTGTTTTTTACTCCCTGTCCACCAGCTTTTAGCGATTTTGTGCTTAGATTGCGAAATCTCTGCATCCAGGCAGAGATCTTGATTTCTCACCACTAGTACCTTACTCTGACACATCCTCCTTGGTCCAAATGGATGTGTCACCACGAAGAATGGTGATAATACAGATGTGTGTACCAGCGGATTAGTACTTCTTGCCCTGTTCAGTGTTATTTACAGGAATTGGCAAAATAAAATCAAGGATCCCAATAGTATCATGGACAAGTCTGTCTCACAGATCACGAATAAAAGGCTGATGAAAACTATTAACTGAGTCCTTTGGTGCCACATTGACAAATACAGTGAATGTTAGAAGTCTGGACATTTTTTTTCTAGCAGTTCCACTTTTCTTTCAAATTTTGAACTTGTTTATTATACTTCTTTTCTTGTTTGAAAGTCAACATGTAAGTCAGATTGGGTAAGGATTGCAGGTTTCCTTCCATGAAGGACACTAGAGAATTGAGTGGATTTTCGACAGCAATCAATGACTGTTGGGCCTTTGGCCTTCGGCCCAACAAGTCCACACCGACCTGCTGAAGCGCAACCAACCAAGTCCCATTCCCTTACATTTCACCCCTTCACCTAACACTATGGGCAATTTAGAATGGCCAATTCACCTAACCTGCACATTTTTGGACAGTGGGAGGAAACTGGAGCATCCGGAGGAAACCCACGCAGACAAGGGGAGAATGTGCAAACTCCACACAGTCAGTCGCCTGAGGCGGGAATTGAACCCGGGTTTCTGGTGCTAACCACTGTGCCACCATGCCGCCCATAATGATAGTTTCATGGTCACCACTACTGAGATCAATTTATATTCCAGATATATAATGGCGATTAAATCCTACCAGTTTCCATATGGGAATTTGCAGTCATGTCCCCAAAGCATTATCCTGGTCCTCTGGACTACTGAAGTTATAAAGTCAAACAGCATGGAAACAGATCCTTTGGTCTAACTCATCCATGCTATTCACATTTTCCAAACTAAATTGGCCCCATTTTCATCCATTTGGCCCATACCCCTCTAAACCTTTCCTATTCATGTATCTGTTCAAATGTCTTTTAAATATTATAACTGTACCTGCATCTACCACTTCTTTTCACAGTTCATTCCACATACAAACGACCCTCCATGCTGTTTGACGCATTTGCTGCTGGTAGCCACACAAGATTGTTGGGGAGAAAGTTTGTGAAGGAACGATGATATATTTCAGGAAATCTAAGTCAGGACAGTGAGTAGCTGGGCTGTGAACTTGCCACTTTTGGGGTCCCTATGTATCTGCTGCCCTTGTCCTTCAAGATGGTAGTGGTTGTTGATTTGGTCAGCATTGTCTAAAGAATCTTGGTAATTTACTGAAGCGTAATCTTTTAAAGGCTGCTACTATTATGTGGAGGGACTGAATGTTTGTGAATGTGGTGCCAATTAAGCAGGCTGCTCAGATCTCGATGGTGTTAAGCTTCTTGAGACTGTTGAAGCTATTCATCCAGGCAAGTGGGGACTATTTCACTACACTCCAAATTTTGCCTAGTATAGAGCGAGCAGGATTTGCAGAGTGAGATGGTGAGTTACTCATTACAAGATTCCATACCTCTGATCTGCTCCAGCAGCAGCAGTATTCATTTAGCTGGTCCAGTTCAGTTTCTGGACAATTCAAAGGCGTAGGATGTTGATGGTGATTCAGCATTGAAAATACAACACAATCAGGTGTGTTTGGTGTCACCAGCACATGTATGCTCAGTGACTTTTAAATTCACTGGGGGGGGGGGGAAAGAGGGAAGAGCATCATGGGTCCTGTGTCCCTATTTCATCCTCCCACCATCTTCGTTTTCTGTCGCTGAATCTTGTTTCAAAACTGCTTCATCTCTGTGCATGAGCAGTTTGACCTTTATATACGGGGTCATACAAAAATTTTACATGATGCGCATTTGTGGATAACTATGCGTGCACTATTTCCCACAGTTCCAGGTGCCAGCCAACACTGTCTTAAATGACAAGAGGCAATGGTAAAATTCTCTTTTGTTAGAGATGGTCATTCCATAGTGCTTGTGAGTTGGTTCAGTTGGTTCACCTGAAAATAAGATGATCTGATATACTTAAATCTCCTTGATGCCACACTCAAACAAATGCAGCCATGATGAAACAGCAATCAACCTCACCACACCAAAGGAATTCTGCTCTTTTGTCCATGTATGAACCAAGGCTGGAACGTGGTCAGATGCTAAGTGGCCCTTGTGGAACTCAAACTGCATCTCAGTGAGCATATTATTTCTAAGCATGTGCTACTTGATAGCACCGTTGAAGAGATCTTTCATCATTGTCCGGATAATCAAGAGTAGAATGACGAGAGCAGAAATTGGTAAGACTGTCCTTGTGCTGCTTTTGGTATTCAGGAATGTGGCATCTACCCAGCATGTTGGAACACATTGGCTAGACGCACAGCAAGCTCTGAAGCACCTATTTTCAGTATTATTGCAGGAATTTTGTCAGAGGCCACAGCCTTTGCAATATCCAGTGCCTCCAGTCATTCTTGATATTCACATGGAGTGGATCAAATTTGCTGAAGACTGACATCTCGATGCTGGGGACTTTGGAAGGAGGCTGAGGTGGATCATTCACTCAGCATTTGAGTGATTTGATGGATTTGAACAGGACAGATGAATCAAGATTGTGTCAAATCATGCTTGGCATAAAATTAAAATAACAATATTTATAGATCTTGCCTGATTCCCCTCTGCAGTTGCATTATGTGACTTGTGTACTTGGTCATCCAAATTATTTGTTTTGCAATAGGTCACCGTTTCAAAATGGATGACTTCACACTTTTCCAATGCACCTTTTCCATCAGTTTTGATCACTCATTTAATTGATTTATGCCCCTTTGTAAATTCTTAATTCCATACTTATTATTCCTCCTCATTGAAAGGGCTTGCATTTACTGCATACTCCAAAAACAACTGTGTACTTTTAAGAAAGCTTTTCTGAAACAGGTTAAAAAGTATAAAATGGAATACAATGCAAATAATCATTCTTACATGGATAAAGTTAAGAATAGTGTTATTTGAACCTCAATCTCACACGATCAGCTTATTAAGGAGATCTCAGCCAAAATAATTAATTTATTCTTAAGAATTGCATACAAAAATGCAAATGCTTTGTTCATATAAATTACAAATTACGGACAGAGAAAAAGATTAAGATTAAAATTGACTTATGCCATACCAAGTTCAACTGTTTTTTTTAACACTTCAAAAGTAAATCTGAGTCTCCCTTTACAATATTTTGAAAAATCTAGGCATTTCAGTAATTTCACATCTTAATCCACCAAAACATACATTTCGAAATGAAAATGGTGATGTACAGGATTCCCATCATAGCAGCAGAATTGGCTGAACAGTAGCCCTAATATGGGACTTGAGAAAATACAAAAATATTATAGATTAAAATATCAATCATGTGCCTGAAGTTTGAGCCAAATAGGAAATTGGGAATATAAATATCAGATGTTTATAGAAGGGAAGAACTTCAAAAGATCAAAGGCCACGAGTTCCATGATATTAAGGATTTTATGGATACGATTGCATGAGAGAGGGTACAAAGGAGATTCATCAGGGTGTTGCCTGGATTGGAATGATTCCACTGTGAAGAATGGTTATTTTCCTCAGTTTGCAAAGCCTACTCTTCAAGAGATCCAACAGCAAGGTAGGTCTTTTTCTTCTATTCCTCACAGGATGGGGTTCATGGGGAGCTCAGATGCATCCTCTTGTCCCACCATCCTTGCTTCCAACCACCTCTAAATTGGAGCAAAATGTAAAACCCTGACTCCAGCAACCCAGAAGGCAAGTCACCTTGGTTATCCAGTCAGAAAATCAGAAACATTTCTCATCGGTGGCATAGGCAAACAATCAGGAAAGTGCCATGTGCAGTCCTGATGTGACTGTCAATTGACCACTTAAGGGCCTGAATTTACAACAAGTTGAGGAACTCCCCTGTGGACATTCTCATTAGGTATGTTGGTGAGGTAACTAGAAGCGGGTGAATCTCTCTTCAGGGCCAACTCACTCAATTATTTCCTCTTTTCACCACATCTCTCACCACTTCCAGACAAGGGAGAATTGTGTCCAAATCTGTTTTCCTGTGAACCCTGCAATTATCCTTTAAATTAGTCTTCTGTTTAGAACCAGTGCTTCTGTCATACTGTGTCTCCATTGCTTATAGGTTTTCAGCTGAAGGGTAACACAGTGAATATTTGATATTGTTTCTGGCTCAACAGACTAAAATGTTTATTCCATTATGTTGAAACAGATGTCTTTGTCATTTGAAAATGGCTATACTCTCCTAATGTAACCTGAGACTGTATGAAGCTTTGTAAGTTCAGCTTTCAAAATAGGGGAATTTGTTTCCAATGGTAAGGGATGTCAGTAAGAGAAGGAGCCCTTGCATGTTTGTTAACATTCATACAAGAACATACTTGGCTTTTAATGGCCAGAAATAACACCTGCTGAACATATGCGGCAGATTTGGAGATGGTGGCAGTTCCAATGATAACAAAATGTCAGAGATTGCACTCAGTCTTCAGATACATCATGCATGGTGGTAAAACGAAATAATCTTTACTGCACCTCAGTAACATTTTCCTAGTGCTGCCCTCTCCCTCCTGACTTCCACTCTCAGCACCTTGTCCTCCAAAGATGTTTCTATAGGTCTATGCTGGAAACAGAAAATAGGAGCAGGAATAGGCTATTCAGCCCATGAAGCCTGTTTCACTGCTCAACACTATCATGACTGAACATCCAACTGAGTGGCTTGTTCCCGCTTTCTCTCCACACCCTTTGATCCCTTTACTCCGAACAACTATATTTAACTCCTTCTTGTAGACATTGGCCACAAGCGCTTTCACAGGTTCACCCCACTCTGGGTGAAAATATTTCTCTTCATCTCAGTCCTAAATAGCCTTCCTCATATCATTAGATTGTGACACCTGATCCTGGCATGTCAACCCAAGTTTTAGAAGTATCGACAAGTTTTCAAAGCTAGCACACTGTTATCCACCAAGGAAATATGAACTGATCCTAGTATTAGTCATTAATGTGCACGGAGCTTCAATGTATAAATAAGAACCTTACTTTTTTTTAAAAATTGGATGACAACTGCTAAGAACTACCTACCAAACAATTACAGGAAACCAACGGGAAAATAACCCATCCACTGTTATAAGTTTTGGTTAAGCATAAATGGCACAGTCCACAGGAGCACTGAGGCCTAGAAATTTAATACTTTTCTTAGGCACAGTTCAGTAATCCATGTTGTCTACATGGAGAGTAGAAGATTCAGGTGCTCCTCAAATGGAAATGGGCTAAACATTCATTTGAGTTCCCCATGCTTGAAATGGGCTTGAATTCAATCTATCACCCATTGAGGCCTGTGCTATAGGATCAGTCTGCTCTGGGACAATTGTATGTCGGAAAACAAGGTCTACGCCAAGAAGGTAAATCATAAGCTCCTGAAAAGTTGAATCAACTTGGGCTCCATCCCAACTGATTTTCTCATTCACTGAGGCCAGAAGTGAACTTGTTGCCAACCAAATTTCACTATGAGCTCGGTGTGCAGCTTGCTGTTTCTTTAACCATGGTCATGAGACCCGAGGGGACATTACTGGTGAAGCTGACCTCTTTTCCTCTTGCACACACTAAATGGCTGCATCAGAATTTCTGGACCAGAATGTGACCACAGAGGATGAAGAATCAGCACATTCAGCCCAGTTATTCTCTACAAATCATCAAGTTTAATTCTAACCCGCTGCCTATTCTTGTGCATGTTAACAGTCTTTTTGCAATGAATTCATTTCCAAAACAGTGAATTCTCTTTGCAATTCTGACAGAGAATTTTACCCAAACTTTTCTTAATTTCTTTGCAATTATTTTTCATTTATTGCCCTCTTCTTACTGATCATTAAATGCAACTCATCACTCATTCCTTTATCATAAGTCTCAATTTCATTTTTCAAAAACATTTTGGTTTACCTTTGCCAAGGAATTCTGGGCTCTTCTGGCCCTCATCGCTTTGCACTGTTCAACTTGAATGGAGCATTGAACACGCACCAATTGAGGGAGACAGGAAGTCTCATTTGATGCCAGATAACAGAAGTAGACAAGAATGATGCAAATGGTATTGGTTCAGGTACAAACGAATTAAACTTTCAAACAATGAAACCAAGCTCCATGAAAAAGCACAATTAAACAGCACGTTAAAAAAATGAATTAAAAACTGAAAGAACTGCAGAAGCTGTCCTTCAGTGACAAAAACAGAAATTGCTGGGAAAGCTCAGCAGGTCTGGCAGTATCTGTGAAGAAAAATCAGAGTTAACATTTCGAGTTGAGTGACCCTTCCTCAAAACTTTACAAAAATGAAATGCTGTTCATGAGACTGGGTTCTTCAAAGGAAATAGCGGGATTAGCAGTTAACATGCAGTCTTGAAATTGCTCAGATTGAGATTTTACTGGAGGTACGTCTCCAATAGATTGGAATTAAAACCTAAAATTGCAAAGACAATGAAACAATTGAGTCCATTGTCACAAATTTAGAATTCACATCTAAAGTTGGAGAACTGAAATAAGAAATCTATCTTGTCATAGAATTATGCAATTACAAACACATAAATAAACACAGACATGCCCATACAAACATGCACACATAGACAAACATATACATGCTGGATTAGTGGTGCTGGAAGAGCACAGTAGTTCAGGCAGCATCCGAGGAGCAGTAAAATCGACGTTTCGGGCAAAAGCCCTTCATCAGGAATAAAGGCAGAGAGACAGCCTGAAGGGTGGAGAGATAAGCTAGAGGAGGGTGAGGGTGGGTAGAAAGTAGCATAGAGTGCAATAGGTGAGTGGGGGAGGGGATGAAGGTGATAGTTCAGGGAGGAGAGTGGAGTGGATAGGTGGAAAAGAAGATAGGCAGGTAGGACAAGTCATGGGGACAGTGCTGAGCTGGAAGTTTGGAACTAGGGTGAGGTGGGAGAAGGGGAAATGAGGAAACTGTTGAAGTCCACATTGATGCCCTGGGGTTGAAGTGTTCCGAGGCAGAAGATGAGGCGTTCTTCCTTCAGGCGTCTGGTGGTGAGGTAGCGGCGGTGAAGGAGGCTCAGGACTTCCATGTCCTCGGCAGAGTGGGAGGGGGAGTTGAAATGTTGGGCCACGGGGCAGTGTGGTTGATTGGTGCGGGTGTCCCGGAGATGTTCCCTAAAGCGTTCTGCTAGGAAGCGCCCAGTCTCCCCAATGTAGAGGTGACCGCATCGGGAGCAACGGATACAATAAATGATATTGGTGGATGTGCAGGTAAAACTTTGATGGATGTGGAAGGCTCCTTTGGGGCCTTGGATGGAGGTGAGGGGGGAGGTGTGGGCGCAGGTTTTGCAATTCCTGCGGTGGCAGAGGAAGGCGCCAGGATGGGAGGGTGGGTTGTAGGGGGGCGTGGACCTGACCAGGTAGTCACGGAGGGAACGGTCTTTGCGGAAGGCGGAAAGGGGTGGGGAAGGAAATATATCCCTGGTGGTGGGGTCTTTTTGGAGGTGGCGGAAATGTCGACGGATGATTTGGTTTATGCGAAGGTTGGTAGGGTAGAAGGTGAGCACCAGGGGCGTTCTGTCCTTGTTACGGTTGGAAGGGTGGGGTCTGAGGGCGGAGGTGCGGGATGTGGACGAGATGCGTTGGAGGGCATCTTTAACCACGTGGGAACGGAAATTGTGGTCTGTAAAGAAGGAGGCCATCTGGTGTATTCTATGGTGGAACTGGTCCTCCTGGGAGCAGATACGGCGGAGGCGGAGGAATTGGGAAAATGGGATGGCCTTTTTGCAAGAGGTAGGGTGGGAAGAGGTGTAATCCAGGTAGCTGTGGGAGTCGGTGGGTTTGTAAAAAATGTCAGTGTCAAGTCGGTCGTCATTAATGGAGATGGAGAGGTCCAGGAAGGGGAGGGAGGTGTCAGAGATGGTCCAGGTAAATTTAGGGTCAGGGTGGAATGTGTTGGTGAAGTTGATGAATTGCTCAATCTCCTCGCGGGAGCACGAGGTGGCACCAATGCAGTCATCAATGTAGCGGAGGAAGAGGTGGGGAGTGGTGCCGGTGTAATTATGGAAGATCAACTGTTCTACGCAGCCAACAAAGAGACAGGCATAGCTGGGGCTCATACGTGTGCCCATGGCTACCCCTTTGGTTTGGAGGAATTGGGAGGATTCGAAGGAGAAATTGTTAAGGGTGAGGACCAGTTCGGCCAAACGAATGAGAGTGTCGGTGGAAGGGTACTGTTGGGGACATCGGGAAAGGAAAAAACAGAGGGCTTGGAGGCCCTGGTCATGGCGGATGGAGGTGTAGAGGGATTGGATATCCAGGGTGAATATGAGGCGTTGGGGCCGGGGAAACGGAAGTCTTGGAGGAGGTGGAGGGCGTGGGTGGTGTCTCGAACATATATGGGGAGTTCTTGGATTAGGGGGGATAGGACAGTGTCAAGGTAGGTAGAAATGAGTTCAGTGGGGCAGGAGCATGCTGAGACAATTGGTCGGCCAGGGTGGTCAGGCTTGTGGATCTTGGGAAGGAGGTAGAACCAGATAGTGCGGGGTTCCCAGATTATGGGGTTGGAAGCTGTGGGTGGGAGATCTCCAGAGGTGATAAGGTTCTGTATGGCCTGGGAGATGATGGTTTGGTGATGGGGGGGTGGGGTCATGGTCGAGGGGGCGGTTGGAAGAGATGTCCTCGAGTTGGCGTTTGGCTTCAGCAGTGTAGAGGTCAGTGCACCAGAATACTTATGCGCCCTCTTTATCTGCTGGCTTGATGGTGAGGTCGGGATTGGAGCAGAGGGATTGGAGGGTTGCTTGTTTTGAGGGTGAGAGGTTGGAGTGGGGCAGGGGAGTAGACAGGTTGAGACGGTTAATGTCCCGGCGGCAGTTGGAAATGAAGAGGTCGATGGCAGGTAATAGGCCAGTGTGGGGTGTCCATGCACACGTAGCAAGCCAAAGTTTGCTTGTTTGTCAGGGTTTATTGTTGCTATAGCAACTAAAGAGCTGAGGTTAGCTCTATTGCATGCAGGGAGAAAGTGAGGACTGCAGATGCTAAAGATCAGAGTTGAAAAGTGTGGCGCTGGAAAAGCACAGCAGGTCAGGCAGCATCCAAAAACCAGCAGAAGCAATGTCTCGAGCATAAGCCCTTATCAGGAATTTCTGAAGGGTTATGACCGAAATGGCGATTCTCCTGTTCCTCTAATGCTGCCTGACCTGCTGTGCTTTTCCAAACAAGATTTAAATAGTATTTAAACAAATTATGTATTAAAATGAACAACAATGTATAGTCCTGGTGGCATGATTGACTAAGATATTGACATTCAACTGAAGACCAGCTCTCAATTCTCCATGTTAGCTAAATGTCGAGACCTTCTTCCTAATCACTCCATTTGCAGACTGTACTAAACTCACTCAATGAAGTGTGTTCTTTGTAAAAACAATATATCCAAAATGTGTCTTTGACAGCAAGGAAAGGATTTGCAATTATATAACACCTGTCATAATTTGATTATATTCCAATAAGCTTGACAGCCACTGGAGCAGTTGGAAGTGCGCTTACAACACCAGGAAATGCAGCAGCCTATTTGCAAATAATTGCTGCACTTCCGAGGGTGAAGTACTTGAAGGCGTCTCTCAAGACATAGGAAAAGTTGCTACTGTAAGTCCCCCTCTTTGAGATCGGACTTCACTCAATTGGTTGCAGGTGTTGGGGTGGGGGTGGGCGGGGGGGGGGGGGGGCGGAGGGGGATTGGTGCTGTGGATTAATTTCCCACCTTTGAGCACCCGGCTCCATCTCAGAAAGGTAGAGTGAATGATTTTCTGACCATTAACAGAACTTGTTGGACTTACAGCTGAAGCTCATGCCTCAGATTTCCAGCATGCCTAAAGATGATTAATGCTGACAGCAGCGAGGATGTAATGCTGAAGACTAGTGATGCCAGCTCTGGTCGGATTCCTAGCTAAGTTATGTCAGAGCGGTTACAACACTATCACCCACATCACACTGACAGAATATGAATATGATCAATTCACACACAGCAACACAAGTATAATTCCACTAATTGCCAGCACAACAGGCCCCCTCTCTTTAATCACCAATAAACCTATGGTCACAGTCTAAGGGTACAGTGTAGGCCACTTAAGGTCATGATAAGGAGAAAGTTCATGGCACTTAAATCACTTGCATCTCAGCACAACTTTACGTGGCTAATCATCTCACCTTCTCCCCATACCATTTGATCCAATTCGCATTAACAACTATATCGAACTCCTTCTTGGAAATTTGCAATGTTCTCACCTCAACTCCCTTCCACAGAATTCTACAGGCTCACCAGACTCTGGGTCGAGTATTCAGTTTAATAGTTAGCCACGAGTTAGAGATGGCTTTTAAATTGTTGATAATTTCCTGGCTAAGTATTCGCTTAACTGAGTGAAACCTCTCTGAATTCATTAACATTAATGGATTCTTCTATGATGCCCCAGATGCGTGAGAGTTGCCCATCAGAATCTCCAAACTTTCAGGAAACTTCCATCGAGTCTGCTAAATATAGGATTCCAGGTGTTCCTGATAAACAACTCCAGTCCATACTGCTCCAACATCTGTGGCCATTGGAATGGCAGGGCCATAGACTCTGAACCAGTATTAACTATGTACCATCTTATCTTCAAATAAAGAATCCACATTATTGTTTCACCAATCCTTAAATGATGACTTATACATTTATACCTCAGAGAAGAATGCATCTTTTCCAGAAATAATGGAGCAAACGCCATGCGCTTCATTTTAGTCTACTGATCAAGGAGTTGGGTGCTGAACATTTTGTTTCTGGTATTATGGCACATGTCATGGCAAACATCCTTAATTATACTACACCAAAACATTGAAAAGTCTGACATCTTATCGACAAGACAGCATCTTACAATGACAGAAAGCTGATTTGCAAAATAATTAACAGGGTATTCAAACACTTGCATCTCAGCATGACTTTGAATAGCATCAAAGGAAGGTTCCAGTTTCTTTTCAACTGGCTAAAATGACTGATGCAAAATGCATTTCAGAGGACAATTACACTGCAATTTCACAGGGCGCAACAATAGCTGAGGCCTTTTAGAGAGGTAGAGCTGATTCCAGCAGCATGTCTGCTCATTTAAATTGAAGTTAGACACCTTGGAAACATTAAAAAGCAGAGACACCACATGGGGAAAAAAGACAGCGCCTGCCACAGCTACAGAAAATTTGAAAATCCAAAACACAATCAAGCCTTAAGATGTAATGTGCAGTAATGACAGCCCAGCTTGTACAATTGATTAATCAAAACAAATAATATTTGTCCCATCAATCTCTCCTGGTCACCTCCTGATAAGCCAGAAGCAAAAACAAAAAAACCAAACTAATAGTGCAGAGTTGAAACAAGATTCTGCGCCCTCTGCCGTTTAATAAATGTTGTATGAGTGCCCTTATCATTCAGCAAAGGACCTCAATAAAAGTATTCCTTCAGGATCGAACACATTTTGGCTGCTACAAACAAAGAAGAAAGTCAGACTTGCATTTGTTTTGGGCCATTCAAAATGTTGGCTGGTCCCAAAGCACATTCCTGTTGATGCAATGCTTTTGGAGTGAATTGTATTAAGAGAATGTTATCTTTCTTCTGCCTCACATTGTGAATTCACAAACCCACATCTAAAATCATCCCACACCGACCGACACACACACTGACAAATACCTCTTAGACCCCTACCCCATGGAGATATCGGCAATAATGCATATTCACACAAAGTCAACGAATACAAACACACACACATTGAGTAAGGCAAGCAGTTTCTCTCACAAATACATAGAACAAGAACACTGTCTCTCACACACACATCACAGGCAGCCTCTCTCACAAACAACAGACAGGCAGTCCTACATACATAAGACAGTCTTTTCTCTTTCTCTCTCTCTCTCTCTCTCTTACACACACACACACACACACACACACACACACACACACACACACACACACACACACACACACACACGTGAGACAGGGCAATCTCACGCGCATACACACAAAACAGACAGGCAATTACACACACAGGCATACTCTCCTTCTCACATGCACACTGAACAGACAGTGTCTCACACACACAATCATGTTCACTGCTATACTTTCAAACACAAGGATGCTAGAAATCTGAAATACAAACTAAAGACATTGAAAATACTGGGCAAGCTAGGCTTCAATTATGAACAGCAAAACAGCTAATATGTTAGGTCTATAACACCATATCCAGCGTAGTTTCTCAAACCAAAGAGTTAAAAATATGTAGTTTGAAATTAAAATCCATTTACCAAATTAGACAACAAAGCATGGATTATTTCAACCCTCTGTGTGTAATCAAACAATTTAATTTTAAAGGCTGGACTTAAATTGATGAAGATACTGATATACACTGGGCATACTGTGGTGCAGTGGTGAATTTTTCATGGTAGTGTAAGGTGCAAGTTCAAGTCCCACTGCTCCAGAGATGTGCCATAATTATCCTGAACAAGTTGGTGTTAAAATATCTACATCTGCTGAGTCCCCCAAACGACAAAAAACTCATCAGAATGTGCTACAAATATTTAAAGAAATAAGAGTGTATAGAGTTGTCTATAAACAACCATCCCCATGCCCCCTAAACCATACACCCCATAAAATGCAAATCCAATGCCTGACAAATAGTAATGAGGAAGATGTCCAGATAATTAGGTTTCATTGTGGTGGTTCAGGGCTAATTATTGTCTGTGTAAAATAAAAGGACATGAATTCATAGTTGAAATATGTTCCTAAACACTGCACTAATTAATGTCTTCCATGAGTCAAAGCTGCCATCCAACCAGGTTATATTGGGAGGCTGACTGTTTTAACTACCTCAGTTTAATTCTGCAATAGATCTGACATTTCTCGTGCCACCTACATCCCAAAATAAATCTTGAAAGACATCTGCCTCCACCTATAGCATAGCCCTGCTGCCACTGAAATTCCTCCCAAATGCCAAAATCACCTTTACAATGGGATGACTCCAGTGATGTCCCAGTCAGCCTTTCCAACTCCCTTCTTCCAAACCAGTCGCCTTTCCCACACTATTTCCAATTTGCTCATCATCTCTCTGTATGCTGACTTGTGTAGAAGCTCTCTGCTCATCCACAACACCTCCAAACTCCCCTCATCTGCAAAACTTTAACTCTCTGACTGATGCTGGCAAGTATTGAGGTAAAAACAATGACTGCAGATGCTGGAAACCAGATTCTAGATTAGAGTGGTGCTGGAAAAGCACAGCAATTCAGGCAGCATCCAAGGAGCAAGAAAATCGACGTTTCGAGCAAAAGCCCTTCATCAGGAATAGAGGCAGAGTGCCTGAAGGGTGGAGAGATAAATGAGAGGAGGGTGGGGGTGGGGATAAAGTAGCATTGAGTACAATAGGTGAATGGGGGTGGGGATGGATGTGATTGATCAGGGAGGAGGGCAGAGTGGATAGGTGGAAAGGAAGATAGGCAGGGAGGACAAGTCATGGGGACAGTGCTGAGCTGGAAGTTTGGAATTGGGGGGAGGTGGGGAAGGGGAAATGAGGAAATTGGTGAAATCCACATTGATGCCCTGGGATTGAAGTGTTCCGAGGAAGAAGATGAGGCATTCTTCAGCCAGGCGTCAGGTGGTGAGGGAGCAGCGGTGAAGAAGGCCCAGGACCTCCATGTCCTCGGCTGAGTGGGAGGGGGAGTTGAAATGTTGGGCCACAGGGCAGTGGGGTTGATTGGTGTGGGTGTCCCAGAGATGTTCCCTAAAGCGTTCTGCTAGGAGGCGTCCAGTCTCCCCAATGAAAAGGAGCCCGAAAGCACTCTGCTAGGAGGTGTCCAGTCTCCCCAAAGTAGGGGAGATGTAAGTATTGAGAAGAGTTGCCATAGATTAAGAAGTGATTGGCAAGACTTAGAACTGAATTCAGAAAAAGATTTTTCCATGCATGCAGCAAAAAAATTAAGATCTCAAGTCCACTATCTAGAGTGTAGCGGAGACAAGTTTAAATGAGGCATTCTGAAAGGAATTAGCCTGCGAATTGCAAAGGAACAATACGCAGGATTACGGGGAGACAACAGGCATGAAATGCAATGTTCATTAGCAGAGCTGATGGGGACACAATTGTTTCTGCACTTTAACAATTCTGTGACTTCTAATTTTGAACATAAAATATAAGAACCCGAAGGAGTGGGCAATCCAGCCCTGAAAGCCTGCTCCATCACTTTGGCCATTTTTAGATCTACCCTCTACTATCCCAATGCCCAACACTGATGGTCATACTTTGACTAGTCTAAGCCCAAGCCACACAGTCCTTGTTCAACTGATCAGCTTCTTCTCCTCATTTGATATTGTTCACTGTGCTACACCCAATAAGCAACATTGCCATGGTAAACGAGTTTTCTGACAGCAGGTATTCTTTTCTGGGCTCCTTCACTCAATTAAAAGGTGCTACATAAATGCAAACTGTTGTCATTAATTAAATCCTGCCATACGAAGAGGAGTTCCCAATCTACTCTGCCTCAATTATGCATATGGGGACACACTTTTTTTCCCCAGCCCTCCTCACGCTCCATTTAAAACAGAAATGAGCAGTTTGGTTCAGAGTATCAGCTTCAGAAACTTTTGACAAGAATATGGAAAACATATATTTCTCGAAAAAAGTATAAAATGGATCCTTTGAGACACAGCTCAAGTCTTTGAAATGATTTAATTCTAAGAAATTTTCAACATTTCTGTATTTCCTTTCCATCCACAGACAAAACAATCAGGATACCAGTTTCCCATTTCACCACGCACCTCCCCAACTGATAAATATGTTAATTGACTTATATAATTTAGCATTGCTTTTCAGGGGTTAACTGGTAAATTAAATTAAAATCAACATAATTCAACAAAAGCAGCTTGATACTTGAAAAGGTTGGAGGTATTTATTTCAATCCGTGAAACACAATTTATGAGATAAGGCAGCAGAGAACATGAAAGATCAGATGATGTAACTTGGTTGCAAAGGTTAGCAACGGCAGCAAGCAGACGGATAAGTGATTCACACAACAGAAAATTAATTTGTTTGGCTTTGTGGTTGGTACAGCTGAGGAGCAGTGAGTGACTGAGCGGATTGAAAATGTTGATTTTATTTGGCGCACTGTCAAGCAAGTGGAATTTGGAGATTTGAAGTCAAGCAACCAATTTTCCTCTTGTGCACTCAGAATTTAAAAGCATCCTGGCGTCATGAACTCTGCAGCACTGCCATATGGAACTACCATCTCTGATGATATTTAATGACCAGCATGTGTCTGACGTACGTTTAATTCATGCTCCTGGCATAACTCTGCTCTGGAGACTATAGATATTTTCTTATCAATCTGTTCAAAAATGATACAGCACACCTCTGGAGCAGAAAAGACTTGAGCCCAGATTACCTGAACCAGAGGTAGGAACACTACCACTTCAGGCGAAAGTGAGGACTGCAGATGCTGGAGATCAGAGTCAGGATTAGCGTGGTTCTGAAAAAGCACAGCAGTCAGGCAGCATCTGAGGAGCAGGAAAATCGACACTTCAGGCAGGAGCCAATTCACCATATTTAGGCTTGCATAATTAAAAGCACAAAGAGCTCAATATGGTAAATATTCCATCATATAACTCCACCTGAACCGATCAGGTACCAATGTTCTAGCGAAGAGGATAAATAAGGTGGTCAGTAGGACTTTAAACTTCTGAGTTGGGGGGAACAGGATATCATCTGGGCAGGCGGATTTAAACTCAAGGCAGACTGGGAATGCAGCAAAAAGGAAGGATAACTTAGGACATCTTATGACTTCCAATATCTCTAATGATAAAGTTAGCATTAAGGCACTTTACCTGAATGCTCATAGCATTCATAACAAAGCAGATGAACTAATGGCACAGATCATAATGAATGATTATGATGTGGTAGGCATCACAGAGACGTGGTTACAGGGGGGTCAGGACTGGCAGTTAAACCTCCCAAGGATTTTCAATTTATCAAAAAGACAGGGAGGTGGGCAGAGGGGGTGGGGTTGCCTTGTTAGTTAAGAACAAAATTAAATCTATGGTACTGAATGACATAGCATCGGATGATGTGGAGCCTGTGTGGGTGGAATTGAGGAACCACAAAGGCAAAAAAACCATAATGGGAGTTATGTACAGACCTCCTAACAGTGGTCAGGACTAGAGACGCAACATGTACGGGGAAATAGAGAAGGCATGTCAGAAAGGCAAGGTCACGGTGATTATGGGAGACTTCAATATGCAGGTGGACTGGGTAAATAATGTTATCAGTGGATTCAAAGAAAGGGAATTCATGGAATGCTTACAGGATGGCTTTTTGGAACAGCTTGTCATGTAGCCCACAAGGGAGCAGGCTATTCTGGACCTAGTGCTTTGTAATGAACCAGATTTTATAAAAGATCTTAAAGTAAGGGAACCCTTAGGAAGCAGTGATCATAATATGGTAGAGTTCAGTCTGCAGTTTGAAAGAGAGAAGGCTAAATCGGATGTAATGGTGTTACAGTTAAATAAAGGTAATTAAGAGGCCATGAGAGAGGAACTGACAAAAATAGACTGGAAGCAGAGCTTAGCGGGGAAGACAGTAGAGCAAAAATGACAGGAGTTTGTGGGTATAATTGAGGACACTGTACAGACGTTCATCCCCAAGAAAAGAAAGATTATCCGGGGAGGGATAAGACAGCCATGGCTGACAAAGGAAGTCAGGAAATGTATTAAAGAAAAAGAGAGATACTATAAAGTGTCCAAGAGCAGTGGGAAATCAGAAGATTGGGATGGCTACAAAAACAAACAGAGGATAACAAAGAGACAAATAAGGAAGGAGAGGATCAAATATGAAGGTAGGCTAGCCAGTAATATTAGAAATGATAGTAAAAATTTCTTTCAATACATAAGAAACAAACGACAGACAAAAGTAGACATTGGGCCACTTCAAACTGATGCTGGAAGCCTAGTGATGGGAGATGAGGAAATAGCAGGAGAACTTAACAAGTACTTTGCGTCAGTCTTCACAGTGGAAGACATGAGTAATATCCCAACAATTAAAGGGAGTCGGGCTGAGTTGAGTATGGTTGCCATTACAAAAGAGAAAGTGCTAGAAAAGCTAAAGGGTCTTAAAATTGATAAATCTCCTGGCCCCGATGGGATACATCCTAGAGTTCTGAGAGAGGTGGCTGAGGAAATAGTGGAGGCATTCGCTGAGATCTTTCAAAAGTCACTGGAGTCAGGGAAAGTCCCGGGTAATTGGAAGATCGCTGTTGTAACCCCCTTGTTCAAGAAAGGATCAAAACAAAAGATGGAAAATTATAGGCCAATTAGCCTAAACTCGGTTGTTGATAAAATTCTAGAATCCATCATTAAAGATGAAGTTTCTAAATTCTTGGAAGAGCAGAGTCTGATTAGAACAAGTCAACATGGATTTAGTAAGGGGAGGTCGTGTCTGACAAACCTGTTGGAATTCTTTGAAGAGGTGACAAGTAGGTTAGACCAGGGAAACCCAGCGGATGTGTTCTATCTAGACTTCCAAAAGGCCTTTGATAAGGTGCCACACGGGAGGCTGCTGAGCAAGGTGAGGGCTCATGGTGTTTGAGGTGAGCTACTGGGATGGATTGAGGATTGGCTGTCTGACAGAAGGCAGAGAGTTGGGATAAAAGGTTCTTTTTCGGAATGGCAGCCGGTGGCAAGCGGTGTCCCGCAGGGTTCAGTTTTGAGGCCGCAGCTGTTCACATTATATATTAATGATCTGGATGAAGGGACTGGGGGCATTCTAGCAAAGTTTGCCGATGATACGAAGTTAGGTGGACAGGCAGGTAGTACTGAGGAAGTGGGGAAGCTGCAGAAGGATCTAGACAGTTTGGGACAGTGGTCCAGGAAATGGCTGATGGAATTCAACGTGAGCAAATGCGAGGTCTTGCACTTTGGAAAAAAGAATAAAAGCATAGACTACTTTCTAAATGGTGAGAAACTTCGTAAAGCCAAAGTACAAAGGGATCTGGGAGTGTTAGTCGAGGATTCTCTAAGGGTAAACATGCAGGTTGAGTCCGTGATTAAGAAAACGAATGCAATGTTGTCATTTATCACAAGAGGGTTGGAATATAAAAGCACCATTGTATTACTGAGACTTTATAAAGCTCTGGTTAGGCCCCATTTGGAGTACTGTGTCCAGTTTTGGTCCCCACACCTCAGGAAGGACATACTGGCAGCGGAGATTCACACGGATGATCCCTGGAATGGTTGGTCTAACATACGAGGAACGGCTGAGAATCCTGGGATTGTATTCATTGGAGTTTAGAAGATTAAGGGGAGACTTAATAGAAACTTACAAGATAATACATGGCTTGGAAAGGATGGACGCTAGGAAATTGTTTCCGTTAGGTGAGGAGTCTAGGACCTGTGGACACAGCCTTAGAATTAGAGGGGGTCAATTCAGAACAGAAATGCGAAGACATTTATTCAGTCAGAGAGTGGTAGGCCTGTGGAATTCATTGCCGCATAGTGCAGTGGAGGCTGGGACGCTAAATGTCTTCAAGGCAGAGATTGATAGATTCTTGATGTCACGAGGAATTAAGGGCTACAGGGAGAAAGTTGGTAAGTGGAATTGAAATGCCCATCAGCCATGATTGAATGGCGGACTGGACTTGATGGGCTGAATAGCCTTACTTCCACTCCTATGTCTTATGGTCTTATGGAGTTATATGTTTTATATCATAAGAGGAAAGTAGACTTATGACCTTGGAAAAAAATGTAAATGAGGAGAGAGGGTCAAATTTAAAGCACATGAGCATGAATTGGTCATCATTGCACCTCTAACGTGAAACTGATCTCAGTTGTGAACTAAATCAATTGTTGCAACACACAATACCATCCATTTCCATCTTCCAAAAAGGTGGAGATTCTCACTGGATGATTGGGGCTGATTGTCAAAAATATATTGAGTAAGGTTGGGTGTTGGAGAATGGGTGGGGAGGGGAGGAGAGGAGTTGAAATAAGAACTGTGCTGCAGTTATGATGTTAGACATGGCATGTCAATGATTAAAGCATGCCAGCTGAATCTTCATTTGTACATGTCCCTCAACAATCCTTGGTCTTTAAACAGACCTTTTCTCAATTCAGTTCACAATGAAAACAACAGGAAAATGAAATTACATAGCTTTTACATTAAGTGAGTTGTATATGTGGTAAGACTGTGCTTTGAAAGGCTGGTCATGGCATTAATCAACTCCAGCCTCCCCACTAATCTTGACCCACACCAATTTGTCTATCAGACCAACAGATCCACATCAGATGCCATACCACGTGCCCTTCATTCCTCCCGAGAATATCTTGCCACCAAGAATAGCTACATAAGAATCCTACTCATTGACTACAGTTCAGCCTTCAACACTATTATCCTCTCGAGACTGATTACTAAACTTAGCGATCTCAGACTAAGCCCCACTCTCTGCAACTGGATCTTCAGTTTCCTGACCCACAGGCCACAATTAGTGAAGATTGGCAACAATATTTCATCCTCACTAACACTCAACACTGGGGCCCCCCAGGGGTGTGTACTAAGCCCCTGCTGTACTCATTGTATACCCATGACTGTGTCGCCAAATACTAGACTAATGCCATTTACAAGCTCGCTGATGACACCATTGTAGTCGGTCGAATCTCAAATGGCGACAAAACAGACTACTGACGGAAGGTGGATGACCTGGAAAAATGGTGCACTGAGAACAACCTAGCTCTCAATACCAGCAAAACCAAGGAACTCATTATTGACTTTCGGCGGGATATTACTCATGCCCCCCTACACATTAAAGCACAGAAGTGGAATGAGTGGAGAGTGTCAAGCTCCTGGGAGTAGTCATCCACAACAAGTGTTTCTTGGACTGTTCATGTGGACACACTGGTTACAATGGCCCAACAACGTCTCTTCTTCCTCAGGCAGCTGAGGAAATTTGGCATGACAGCAAATACCCTTGCCAAATAGGTGCACCACAGAGAGCATTCTGTCTGGATGTATCACTACCTGGTTTGGCAACTGTACCATTCAAGATCGGAGATGGGTACAGAGAATGGTGAACTCCGCCTGGACAATCACAAAGACCAACCTTCCATATACAGAATCCATCAATCAGGCCTGCTGTCAAGAAAGGCCACCATCATTCCCAAAGATCCATCCCACCCTGGCAATGCTTTTCTACAACCTTTACCATCGGAGAGAAAGTGCAGAAACTAGAACACACAGACAAAAGCCAGTTTCAAAACATTTTCTACCCTAATGTTGTTAGAATACTGAATGGATTCACAAACTCTTAACATTCACCTGTACCTGTGTTTTTGCCGCTGTTTATCTATTACTTATCTATACGACTTAACTATGTGATCTGCCTGTATTGCTCACACGACAAAGCTTTACACTGTGCCTCAGTACACGTGACAATCAATTCAATTGAATGCAATTCAAAACTGAGGATGGAAGATGTGTTGTTGCTTGAACTCCATTTCACATTCTATTCCACGTGTCACATCAGACAATAAAAATTATTTTATCCCATTCACTGATACAGTCAATTAAATACGTAATCTATAACAAGTTTTTCTATAAAAAGTACCTTTAATAAACAGAATTATTAGTTTATTCTAAAACAAAATTTATTCACTGCAACAATGGCTAACATGTATAGCCTGTCTTATGGAAGCATAAATGATTATTTCTCTAGCAACCCAAAACACACACTTGCACTCATTAGGTAAAGGAAAAGAAACAGATTTTTCTGCAGAAATTGGTTTCATAAAAAAATTAGCAGTTTGTCAAAGGGTTTTAGTCCTTGAAAAGGAAAAACAGCAGATGCAGAACTTTTGTATTGTCTTCCACCGCTGTGATCTAGTGCTTGCAGACAGGCTATCAAACATGGTTAGTTATCTTTGAAGTCTTGTCAGGGGCAGGTACAGCTTGCTCAGAAAAGATGATATTGAAGGGAAAATGGCTTTCACCCAGTGGACCCTTAGACAGAGGCAAATCATGTCACGTTTAACCTGAGGATCACTACACCTCAGGTGAGAGGTGAGCTGGAGAAGGTGTTAGGGAGACCTTAAGAAGTTTGTCTAGTCACTTCTCAAGAACAACAAAATGGTTTCACCTTAACTAACAATGACTTAAGCATGTGTACTATTCTAGTTCTTGAAGATGCAAGAACAATTGGACTGCAATTCTTTCCTCACCTATTTTGTTAACCCTGCCTCCCTAACTTTAACTAAGTTGGTTTAACTTGAAGTCTCCATTACGCTTCGTAGCCTGCCCAAAGATTGGGGTAGCAGATGGGTATTTTCACAGTCAAGTGCACTTGTTTTGTGTTTTCTCAGAGACCCCACAGGTAGCTCTCAGCCGAACTGAAATATTGTGAGTGAGAAAGAGAGAGAGACTGCAAATTCTTGGTGGGCTTGGAGGCAGATTTGTTTTTGTTCATGTGGTTCACAGATAGTGACTTTTGGTATCATAAAAGCAGGTTTTTTTTCAATGCGTTGACTCAATACTGACATGTTGGGCAACTATAGGATTTGAAAATGTGTTGCTGGAAAAGCGCAGCAGGTCAGGCAGCATTCAAGGAACAGGAGATTCGACGTTTCGGGCATAAGCTCTTCTTCAGGAATCTCCTGTTCCTTGGATGCTGCCTGACCTGCTGCACTTTTCCAGCAACACATTTTCAGCCCTGATCTCCAGCATCTGCAGTCCTCACTTTCTCCTCAACTATAGGATTTGTCATTCAATGGGAATGGCCAACACCAAAATGGGTGTGGTAGGGGTGGAAAGAGCAAGGAGCAGATGGGAGTGCGCGTTTTTGTTAAGAAAAGGTACTGATAATCTCCTGGGCCAGTTTATGCTGTTGCAAGTCTTCAAATTCAGAAATGAGAGGCAGTATGAGGAGATGGTAAGGTTTGTTTCAGCTTTTTTTCGGGGGTGGGTTGGGGGGGGGGCAGTGGTGAGAGAATATGGGGAAGTTAAATTCAATTTCATGTCCTAAATGATGCAAATATTCAAATGACGGATAATAAATAAATTAAGGAAAATCTTCTTTGCCTGGTGAGTTCTTAGGATAATAGAGTACAGAACAGGCTCTTTGGCCTATCAAGCCTGCCCTGACACAAAAACTACTCTAATCTACATTAGTCCCACTTTCCTGTATTTGGCCCATAACCTTGAATGTTAAGAATGTTACACTACCATAGTGAGGTGGAGAATATCTCGATAAGAAAGCTAGATAAATACAACAATGGGAGAGAAAGGAATAATATGTTCTACTGAAAGTCATGGAAGAATACTTGCGTGAAGCATGAAAACTACCAGGAACCAACACAACGGTATGCCCTGCCTCTAATGTATACTAAGAAGTTATTATATGTAGAGTGTCCACACTGTAAGATGCAGTAGGGAGGGGTTTTTTGTTGTGTGTGGAAAGATCAGAAACTAATTGATTTTTAAAACTTCTTTCTGTTTTGGTTTACATATCAGGACTTTGTGCCCTCCTTGCAAACCGAGATATCTGATCCCAGAAACATGCAGGTGGAAAGTCAAAGCAAAGAGACTGAATTAATTCGAAACAATTTCTTTTGAGGGTTTTTTCACTTCCAGTTTGCTCTTTATTTGCTTAGATTTTTATATATTTAGTAGAGTCATTTCACTGTCAAAGTATATGCTACTGTCTTATGGTGAGCGATTGCAAGGTATTCTATTTGCAAATTGACCAAAGTGTTCTGCAGGTGTCGGTGTGCCTTTGTTAAGAAAAGCTGTCATCATCCAGGTTCCCTTGAATAAAATGCCATTCAATTAAAAACCATCAAATGATTTTCAGTATTTGCCGAAATGCGCTTCATGTTTTAAAATACCACTTGATTTGTGACTGAGGAGATAAATTTACCTTTTAATTGGGCATCTATTTACTTTTTGTTAAAGCCAAACAAAGAGACCTAGAGGTGCAGGTGCACAGTTCCTTGAAAGTGGAGTCACAGGTGGACAAGATAGCAAAGAGGACATTTTGGCACAATTGCCTTCAGTGGTTAAAACAGTGAGTATAGAAGTTAAGACATCATGTCGCAGCTGTACAGGATATTCATGAAGCTGCTGTCAAAATACTGTGTATACTTCTGTTGCCCTTCTACAGGAAGGATGTCGTTAAACTTGAGAGGGTGCAGAGAAGATTTACAGGAATGTTGCCGGGACTGGAGTATTTGAGTTAAAGGGACAGGCTAAATATATTCGGTGTAGTAATTGGAACTATGGCCAGTTGGATTTCATTAACTCTGAGTTCCCTGATTGGGGTGTTAACCTGCGCTAGTCAGGGAGCTCTGGCTGACAGATGTAAACAGGAGATTGAAAAAGGTCTCCTCAGTCTTGGGACTGGCTTTGAGTTGGCTGGTCAGAGCTCATGTACTGTGCACAATATCGGTTGTGGGATACTGACCTCTGTGCTGTTATTTCACAGGGGCTTTTTGCCCTGGTGCATCAGAGGCTGTGGGGAGATCACCGAGTGGTTCATAAAATCATGAGGGGCATAGGTGGGTGAATAATCAAGGTCTTTTTCCTCGAGCAGAGGGGGTCCAAAACTAGAGGGCATGGGTGTAAGGTGAGGGGGGCAAGATTTAAAAAGGACCTGAGGCGTGACTTTGTCATGCAGAGGGTGGAGTGTATATGGAAAGAGCTGGCAGAAGAAGTGGTGTAGGCGAGTATGATTACAACATTTAAAAGAATCTGGTTGGGTATATAAACAGGAAGGGTTTAGAGAGATATAGGCTAAATGCTGGCAAAAGAGATGCATGTTGGCACAGACAAGTTGGATTGATCGGTAGGTTTCATAGACTCTATAACTCTCAACAACAGAATTTTGTTTTCCAAAATCAGTAATCAACTGAGTAATTTCCTCACAAGTTCTTTCCTCAACTGAAGATCCGAACAAATGGAAAGTTAAACACTGTTTCAAACTTTCAGAGGAGGAAATCTCCAGCAAAGCTTGCAGTTATCCTAAACCATGTGATTTCAGGTGCAACATGCACGGATTTGAACAGAAAAGGTAAGGTCATTGGAGGACCCAGAGAACCAGAAGTGATCAATTTATATTTGTACTACTGAAGGAACCACAGGAACATCTGCCGATTATCACAGAATTGTTGCAGCACAAACGGAGCCCATCGTGCCTACACCAGCTCTCAAACAAGCATCATTACCCAGTTGCAATCTCCTGCATTTTCCCACACCATTGCACACTATTTCTCTCGAAATAATCATCCAATGCCCTCTTGAAAGTGTCAATGAACCTGCCTCCAACATATGTCTAAGAAATGGAATGCATATCCTAACTACACATGGACTGAAGAAGTGTTTTTCTCATAATGAGCTTGTTTCTTTCACACAAATCTCTGGCCTGTCATTTCTGTTCCTTTTACAAGCTGGAATGGCCTCACTCTATCTACTCCATCCACCCTGCTTGTGGTTTTGAAAACCTTTGTCAAATCTCTTCTCAGCCTTCTTCCGTCCAAGAACAACAGATCCCATTTATTTAACCTATCTGTGTAAATAAGGTTTCTCATTCCTGGAACTATTCTTCTGAACTCTCTCCAATACTTTCACATCGTTCCCATAATGTGACGCCCACAATTGTATCCAATACTCCAAGTGATGTCAGACAAGTGTCTTATTAGGGATTAGTTGTTTGCCACTGAACATCTGGGACTAACCTAAAGGAAAACTTGATAAACCAAGAAACCTACACTGCTCGCATTGTCATAAAACGAAATCAAAATCAACAGTCATGAAAGCAGTAAACTACCAGTCCTCTAAGTTTGAAAAGATTGCATTCCAGCAGAATAATGAATCCTCCAGATTGCCTGAATTTGTTAAGGCATTTGATAGAGGTTGAGTGGGAATGAGAATACATTGCGCAGTCATAAATGTAACTGTCCATACAGATACATAACATTAATAATGAAAAAGAAACATGGTGTGAGATGTTGTATATGAAGAAAAAACGGTCATAAAGGGATAATAGTATGGAGTGCCATTAGTTCCACCCTTAATGTTGATGTCTATTGTCATTTGAGGAGAACAACCAAGGAACTTAAAGGAGTGAGACCTAACATCTAATCCTTCTTAAAGTCCCTGGAATGATTTCATCATGTCACGATATGGCCTTACCAAATTGCAGAATTTTTATTAGCTATTCCCAGAATGACAAACAGGAGCTGCTTGAAGCTGCAAATCCACTTTTCCAGGATGAGATCCAGGCTTTTCAGACTCATGTGGAGACAATTCAATAAGAGTTATCCAATAACAAAGTCAGGATCTATCCAAAATTTGGAGACTACATTAACCTTGAAGCTGACGATAACTGAGCTTTATATTCTCACAGTGACTGTTTGAACGAGATTGGACAGTTCCAGTAAATTGCTTTAGGGAACAGTCATTATTTTTTTAAAAAACAGAGACACCAGTTTGTTCATGATTATTTTACTATATTTAAGATTTTCGTCCTGCAGCTAGTGAACATGCAATAAACTATAATTAATTTAATTAAAAACCTGCAACTAGTGAACATACAATAAACTATATCTGGTTAAATACAAGAGACTTCTACAGGAAGTGGTTTCTAAGCAGGCCCTGTAGTTTTTGTTGTAAAAACAAAATAAGTCATCATGTAGTTCATGATTATTGGACTGAATTTTAAGATATTTATCCAAGTTCCACTTATTTGATGGAAGTGAGACAAAACAAGCCCTGTGGTTTTCTACATTTAAAAGAAGAAGGTGGCAGCAAACTTGGTTATGAGTTGCAGCTCATACTGTGTAATAAGCTGACATCTCCATACAACATTCCTTTGCTGAAAACTGAAATTTCAGTCCCCAGATCCTTGTGCAAACAAGTACTTGAAACAGATTTATTTGTCTACTTTATCTCAAACATTTTCAATCCTGCATGTTGCTAACAGATCTCCAATTTGTTTCAAGGACAATCTGCTTTGCTTCAAGGACAAAAAGTCCAACTTTTCCGAACTAACCTTGTTAGGGTAACTTTCCTACTCTCTGCTACATCAAAGACATCTCGGAAATGATTACCAGACTACTCAGACCCCTTGGCATCATGGTAGCCTATAAACCCACCAACACACTAAAACAGCAGGTAATGAACTTGAAAGACGCTATACAGACAATGAGCGAAACATTTGCTAGGACTGCAACAAACATTACATTGGACAAACAGGCAGAAAACTAGCCACCAGGATACATGAACACCAACTGGCCACAAAAAGACTGTCTGTATAAGGTCTTTTTGTTAGCCCACAAACACACCAACACAAGAAAACAGCAGTTAATGAACTTAAAAGACTCTTCATAGACAACAAGCAAAACAAACATCATTTACAAAGTACATTGCAAGAAGTGTAACAAATGCTACATTGGACAGGCAAAAAACTAGCCACCAGGATACATGGACATCAACTAGCCACAAAAAGACATGACCCTCTCTCACTATGGATGAGGAAGGACACCACTTTGACTGGGACAACATATCCATCCTAGGACAAACCAAACAAAGACACACATGAGAATTCCTAGAAGCATAGCGTTCCAACCTGAACTCTATCAACAAACACATAGAGTTAGACCCCATCTACCACTCCCTGAGAAATGGGGCAGGAAGTGATATGACCACAGGAAATAACACCACCCCAAAGAACTCTAAACATAGAAATAGAAAGCAGGAATGTTCAGCATTGCTTCGCCTGAGGTCAACTGAAGATGTTACCTACTAAGGTAATGAAACATCTGGAAATGAACCTTTCAGCTCAGCGAGCAAACCTATATCCACTAACCTTGTTGCTAAAATCCTTCATCTCAGTTACCATTCTGGTAAATCTTTTATGAGCCACTTCAAATCCTTCAGGAGAGGTTAAGCTACACTGAACATTTGTTAACTTTCAAGATTATAATGGATATTTAAGTATTTGTTCATAATTTCCTTCTAAGGATTGAAAATTAATTCAAGTCGAGAGTGTCAGGTGGGTGTTGCTCCTTTCAATCTCTCACAGATCGGTGAGTCAATTACCTTTTTGTGTTGCTAGCAGAATATGGGTGATACTGGTAAGGGCAGCAATTATTGCTAATCCCTAATTGCTCCAAGGGCATTAAGAGTCAACCATATTGCTGTAAGTATGGAGTAACATGTAGGCCATATCACATAAGGATGGCAGATTTCCTTCCCTAAAAGATATCTGTGGAGCAATAGGGTTTTTACAACATCAGGCAACTTTTTTTGATTTCCAGACTTTTTATTCTATTCAAATTTTAACCCTGGAACAGTAGGATACAAACCCCTGCTCCTAACAAAATCTAAAGAAACTGCGAATGCTGTAAATCAGAAACAAAAACAGAAATTGCTGGAAAAGCTCAGCAAGTCAGGCAGCACCTGCGCAGAGAAACCAGTTAATGTTTCGAGTCCGGTGACCCCTGAAGGGTCATTAGACCTGAAACATTAATTCTGATTTTCTTCACAGATGTTGCCAGACCTACTGAGCTTTTCCAGCAATTCCTGTTCCTAGCACATTAGTCTGGGTTGCTGGATTGCCAGTCCAGTGATATTACTACCAAACTGATTTCATAGTTTCAGTAAAACGTTTTCACAACTTCATGGAATTGTTTTACTCATTGGTAAAGACTAAAGCAAGAAACTTCTGGACAAACCTTAATTTGGCATGCCATGATATATCAAAAAAAAAGTACACTGAATATCTCTTGCTCAAGTCTGCAAACCCAAAATTCATACTGGTCTTATGGGACCAACAAAAGACAAACCCACTTTGGAGACTGAAGACTGATTCCACATATTATCTGACTCCTGTAGATTCACTATCCCCCAGAGAGCACAAATTTCTTTCATTCCAAAATGTCTATAATCTTTGTAAAAATCACAAAATAAAAAGAGGAACTTCTTAAAACAGTCTTGGTTTGATGATTTTGTTGCTAAATAAAAAAAAAACTTAATCAATTCTTGACTTCAGGCTATAAGACAGCATTACTTCAAGGGCAACCTGACAGAGAGTCAGAAACAACAGTCTCTCCACAAAACTCATTGAAGAACCAGGCCTTTCTTGAAATACAAGGAGACAACCCTGAAACTGGCACCAAACCACCGCACAACTGGAAACCTGCACTCTCTCATTTGGCAGCTCTTTCCTTATCATAGGATAGGCACGAGAAATGCAAAACTTAACAGCCAATTATGACATCACATACAAAAGATAACAAATTTAAGAATACTGTGTATAAGTCATCGAGTGCCCAATGACTCCTCACATCAATAAGGATCTCTGGAAGAAAGTTCAGCTTGCAGAATTGGCCTTATAGATTAAAACTCGAACAATACAGGAGAGGGATTTGGACTTATAGTTTGAATTGAAGACCCACAATGGTAACAGGAATTTAAATTCAATTTACTAAACACATTTGGAAGAACTATTTATCACAAACACACACATAGTTCATTGATATTTTGTCAGGAAGCAAATAGATTGCTATTACCTGGTTGGACCTATGCATGACTCCAAACCCACAGGTGGGATGGAATATTTATTTTTCATGATATTCTCAATCAGTGCTGGGTCAGGTTACTTTGTGTAATTATGTTCTTCTCAGCTCATTGTTGATGCACATGTGTTTAGAATGTCAAACTGTACAGGCAAGAAGTTTGGAAGGCCTCTTGGACTTCCCAAGTTCCTGCTTGTGGCCACTACATTTAAAAGGCACTCAGACAGCACTTCACTCTTCAAACCAGTCCCCAAGTACCCAAACTCTGTTGGTCGCAGCCCTCACCCACCACTCTACCTAACACAGGTGACAGCCAACATCAGACAAAAATTGTTGTAGCAATACATCCTTAGATGTTCACCTTTTGACTGATAGGAGAGAAGGGAATTACTGTTCCTGCAGAATGGCCCAAGAGGCCAGCTCAATTGACAAAGACAGGCTGGACTATTGGGGGGAGGGGGAGGGGGGAACAGGGGATTTTATAAATACACTAAGGACTAAAGGCTAACTAGGGAGAGAACAGGGCCCCTCAAAGATCAGCAAGACAGCGTATGTGCGGAACCACAGGAAATGGGGAGATACTAAACGAGTATTTAACATTAGCGACTACTGTGGAGAAGAACATGGAAGATATAGAATGTAGGGAAATAGATGGTGACATCTTGAAAAATGGCTCAATTACCAAGGAGGAAGTGCTGGATGTCTTAAATGCATTAAGATGGATAAATCCCCAGTACCGCATCAGAGTTCCCATAGAACTCTGTGGGAAGCTAGGGAAGTGATTACTGGGCCCCTTGCTGAAATACTTGTATCATCAATAGTTGCAAGTAAGGTACTGGAAGACTGGAGGTTGGCTAACATGGTGCCACTACTTAAGAAATGTGGTAAGGAAAAGCCAGGGTACTATAGACCGGACAGCCTGACATCAGTGGTGTGCAAGTTGTTGGAGGGAATTCTCAGGGACAGGATTTACATGTATTTGGAAAGGCAAGCACTGATCAGGGATAGTAAACATGGCTTTGTTTGTGGGAAATCATGTCTCACGAACTTGATTGAGTTTTTTGAAGAAGAAACAAAGAGGATTGTCGAGGGCAGAGTGGTGGACGTGATCCAAATGGACTTCAGTAAGGCATTCAACAAGGTTCCTCATAGTAAACTGGTAAGCAAGGTTAGATCACATGGAACATAGGGAGAAATAGCCATTCAGATACAGAACAGATTCAAAGGTAGAAGACAGAGGGTGGTGGTGGAGGGTTGCTTTTCAAACTGGAGGTCTGTAACAAGTGGTGTGCCACAAGGATTGGTGTTGGGTCCACTACTTCTCATAATTTATATAAATGATTTGGATGTGAGCATAAGAGGAATAGTTAGAAAGTTTGCAGATGACACCAAAATTGGAGGTAGAGTCGACAACAAAGTTTATATCAGAGTACAATGGGCCAAGGAGTGGTAGGAGTCTAATTGAGGTAAATGTCACGTGCTGCATTTTAGAAAGGCAAATGAGGGCAGGACTTATATACTTAATGATAAGGTCCTGGGTAATGTTGATGAACAAGGAGACCTTGGAGTGAAGGTTCATATTTCTTTGAAAGTGAAGTCGAGTTAGACAAGATAGTGAAGAAGACATTTGTCATGCTAGAATTTAGTGGTCAGTGCATTGTGTAAAGGAGTTGGGAGGTCATGTCACAGCTCTACAGGACGTTGGAATTTTGGAATACTGAGTGCACTTCTGGTTCCCTGCTATCAAAAGGTTGTGAACATGGAAAGTGTTCAGAAAAGATTTACAAGGATGTTGCCAGGGTTGGAGGTTTGAGCTATTGATCGACACTGAATAGGCTGGGGCTGTTTTCCCTGGAGTGTTGGAAGCTATGGAGTGACCTTATAGAGGTATATAAAATCATGCGGGGCATAGATAGGGTAAATAGACAAGGTCTTTTCCCTGGGTTGGGAGAGTCCAGAACTAGAGGGCATAGGTTTAGGGTGAGAGGGGAACATTTATAAGGGAGTTAAGGGGCAACGTTTTCATGCAGAGGGTGATATATGGAACGGGCTGCCAGAGAAGTGGTGGAGGCTGTACAATAACAGCATTTAAAAGACATTTGGATGGGTTTATGATTAGAAAGGTTGAAGAGGGATATGGGCCAAGTGCTGACAAATGGGACTAGGTTAATTTAGGATATGCGGTCAGCATGGACAAGTTGGACCAAAGGATCTCTTTCTGTGTTGTACATCTGTTTTTCGAAGAGGCGGAATAACCTGCTGTGCCTGCCAGAGTAATTGCCTCTGACTGTGAGTTAGTCTTGTATATTTGCCACTGCAAAGGACAGTCAAAAAAGACTGAGCATCAGATTGCACCATCAGATGCCTCATGTGTTCCAAATACATCTCAATTAATTAGAGCTACAAATGTTGGATAATTGCACGGCACTAGTTGCTGTCAGAGTTTGAGCATAAAATGAGACAAAACTTTCAGAGGCTCACAGTCACTAACCTTCATCTCAAATAGGAGAACTTACACATCTGATCAAAGAGTTGCATGGGACAAGGACACAGCCACAAAAAGTTGATTCAGTTAAAACACTCAGAAGGATTCCAGGTTCAGACATCAAAAAAAAACCTTGGTTCTTGTCACAGTGTCACCCCCAGGCCAAAAGGGCTCAGTTCAAGTCCCAACTGTTACAGAGAGGCGTGTTAAAATCCCAGGATAGGTTGATTGAAAAAAAAGCCAATACCATTTTAGTGTCTTTCACTGACTAGCTTTTTGGCCAAACCAAACAGAAACACCACTCATTCAGAACATTTAACACTTCACATTCTTATGCCACATTCTTGTTACCAGTACAGTTGGTTCTTCTACAATGCGATGGTTGTGTTCTTGTGCAACCCATATTATAGAAAAAGCAAGCTTTAGAAACAGTGCTTTAAATGTTGGTGATGTAATCACCTTACAGCCAACATACATTCGTAAAGTTCGCATTTAGAAGCAGCATCCTCAATTCGCCAAATGCATTACATGCTGATGAAACGTGCATTAAGGCAGAACCACCTACATTGCAAAAACAGATATTCAAAGCTCTAGTGACTGACATCTCAATCTGTATCTATGAATTTAATGAAAGTTTTCCTGAATCCATGTTAATGTCTCTTTTGCTTCACTCCTTGAGAAGTTGTAAAATTGTCCAAACAGAGGTTGGAATACCTGAAAATAGGATTTTCCTGAAGGTGGGGGAGTCCAGAACCATGAGCCATAGTTTAAGGATAAGTGGTTAACTGTTTAGGACAAAAATGAGGAGAAATTTCTTCACCCAAAGAGACACAAGCTTGTGGAATTTGCTGCCAAAGAATGTGAGTGAAGCCAAAATAGTTTTATGTTCAAGACAGAGGTAGATATAATCTTGTGGTTGAAGGGATCAAGGAATATAAGGGGAGGGCAGGATTAGGGTATAGAGCTCGATGATCAGCCATGATCATGATAAATGGCAAAGCAGGTGAGAGAGGTCAAATGGCCTACTCCTGCTCCTATTTTCTCTGTTTCTATGAGAACAAGGGACCGTGTCTATAATTGGACGCATACACCTCGACAGGGGAGAGACTCTCTATGCTTGGAGATAACTACAAATGTTTTCAATGTGTTTATAATGTTGTCACAAATACAGTAGCACTAATCTCCAGAGTCTGAAAAATGATTACACATTGATGGCACTGTGAGTATTCCCATCAGCAGCATAATCTCACCCGAGCTGTCCTGCCATCTCGCCGACTCAATCATTTCCACTAAGTATCTGTCATTATCTTGCTTAAAGTGATATCCCGCAGAGACATTTGACGTTCAAATGTGAGAGTAAATAAAGTATTCATAAACTTTCTAATAGTCATTTTGTGTTTCAAAATTTAAATTGAACCAACAGGTTGAAATTTTGGGCCCTGCTGACACCAGGGAGAGAGGAGGATAGGGCTGGAAAATTACAAGGCCAATCAATGTGCCAGATTCCCGACCCTATTTCTGATGAGGACCATTCTTTAGATTTTCCAGTCAGTCTGAAGTTTCCTGGCACAAAGTCTTGAAGGCAGATACCCATTGAGGGCCTGCACTGGGGAAGGTTACAGCCAAAGGCCATGCACGAGAGTACCTCCAAGCCCACACCTCATGTTTATCTACAAAGTAGTGGCCTAGCTCTCCTTGTATCATTTTAATTAAGGTTTTTAAGTCGTTTCTGAGATTCCTCATTAAATCATTCTTAGTTACTTACCTTAAGCTACAACAGGATTATTTGATGCTGGAAAGTCTCCAATTGGCCCCCAGCTTTCCCCTGTTATGGACCAGGTGAAATCCCCCTCAAACTATATTAAGAAGATAGCCTAGTCCCCAACATTTTCTTAAAGGCAAATGTAAGGCGTTGCATTCAGGGTGCGATTTGATTGGTCAAGCTACCAGGCTTGAAGAAGAACACACTTTATTCCTGCATTCCAGTTAAAATAAAGACAAAATAAGAATAAAAAGAAGCTTTACTGTAAATCAATCAAAATACTTTAAAAGATTATATATGTGAACTACCACTGATGAGCTGTTCTAAGATAGTAACAGCCTATAAACGCACCTTTGACAAAGGTTAATTCAGTAAAACAGATTGTGTAATATGCAATGTTTCTCCAGTCCAGGAGAAAAGAACATCAAGAGAAAATTCTGAGAGAGAAAGAGAACTGAAGGATTTTGCTGTAGCAGGGGGAGATATATCACAGCTTCCAAACCTCAACAGTACTGAAAGTTAAACTAGAATCTTGGTTCTCTGAGAGCTTGACCACACCCATTCATGCTGTTACTGTTGTTGCAATCTCAGAAGAACACCAAAAACTCACAAGATGTTTATTTATTGGCTTGAAAGAGACCACTCATCACTTCTATCTCAACCTCTCTTCATTAAAAAAAAACCTAGGACAAAACACACCATACCATCATTACATACCTGCCAACCTTCCATCTGTCTTAATTAGTCAGGGATACTCATCCTCATTCAAATTAAACACTCATCTACATGAGAAATTTGGCTTTAACCAGTTTTCCACTGGAGATGGATTCATACAGACCTGATTCCTGGTATTGGGGCAAGAATTCAAACCAACATGAATATATTTTCAGGATTTCAGACATACATATAGAACCCTTTCCTCTTCTTGAGCCTGAGGCTAAAATTTAACCATCTCCTCCCATACCCAAAACCTGGATTACCTGTGAAAATTACAATATTTATAATTAAGTTAACTATAAATACAATTAGGACCTGAAACAAGCTCCTTATTGGACATTCTGTCATTTAGTTTCCTAACGAACAGAGAAACGAAATACATTTAAGTAGTATCTTTTAAACGTCTGGCTGTTTTTAGACAAAAAGTGCATTGGAGACAATTACGTGCTTTCACGACTGAAATGTAGGAAGCATGACAGCTAATTAGAATATAGCAAGCTACCACACACAGAAATGTGATTATGATCAGATAATCTGTTTTTGAGACTGGAGATAAATATTGACTAGAGAGAACTCTCCTGCTTTCTTTCAAATAATGTTGAGGGATCCATTCCTTTCATTTGAGGGGGCAGACACAATATTTTGTGGAAAGATGGCACCTCTGATGCCACAACACACCCTCAAAACTGAACCCAGATGTCAGCCCAGACTCTTTGCTCAGTTCTGGAATGTGATTTAAAACAAAGCTTCCTTACTCAGAGGAAGCAACCCAAATGAACCACAGTTAACACCATATCTAACCAGACCTCTCTAGAATTATCAAGGATGGATAACATATGACTGAGATGAAAGATTATCAGCTACAATACTGTTTAGCAGCACCCTAGAATAACATTTAATTTGCAGTTTTAACAAAATGAAAGCTAATGTAGTTGCGAAAGATTTGACATTTGGATTATCAACCAACATAGTGCATGAAGGCAAGGAATTGTCATTTAGTACACACCTGTTTCTGAAATGACTGCTGGATTAAATAAAGTGCTGTATGCTCCACCTCTCTGCTGCTGGTCACTGTTGAAGTCACTTCACGTGGTACTGATTGGCTGATAGCCAAGAATTCTCTTACTAAGCTTGAAAAGGTCACATAACCAAATAGAGTTGCATTGGTTACCTTCACTCTAAAACTCATGGTTGCTCAAAAATCTAAATCTTCATCACTCCTTTCAAAAGCCAGACTAAGATTGTGACAGCAATACATGCAAGTCAATCAAACTTACCATTTTTTGAGCCTGAGGGATGGTTCCCTTTCCACAGCATGACAAGATAACACAGCTAGCAACCATCTACTATCCGTGATTGTCATCCTTCCAGACAAAGGATGGTACAATACAGCTTTATGTTCCAGAGATAAACAGCAGTACAAATGCAGTGAAGGGTTATGATCTAGAAAGCACAGCCTAAAAGAGTGGTGGCAACAGATTCAACAGTACTGCTGAAAAGGCAACAGAATAAATGTTTAAAAGAAAATATTTGCAGGATGTGGAGAAAGAGTAAAAGTGTAGCCCTATGAAATTGGATCTTGCAAAGAACTACTATAAGCACAATTGATTGGACTCTTTCTGTACAGTGTGATTCCAGATTTAAACATTTCAGTACCAATGAGAGAAACTTGGATTATGAACTATGACAAACCACTTGTTATTAGCATCCTAAGCATCGATACTCAAAACATGAACAGATACCATCAACAATAAATGAAATACAAGAGAAATGACACAGCACACTGAACAGAAACTCATGGAGTTCAGTGTAAAACAGGAATGGAATTCAACAGAGATCATTTTCCTGTGTTTCAAACTATAAAAGGCACAATCCATAATCTGAACAAAACTTAGAAATGTATTTGCTGAGGCAGATGATACTCTTGGATATTGTGTTTATTGGAACTGTGTTATTATCAGCTTTGAGGACATTTGCACATGGGTATCACAGATATTTGCATAAGGATGACAATCACAGATAGTAGTTGATTACTAGCTATGCCTTCTTGTCATGCTGTGGAAAGGGAACCATTCCTTGGGCTCAAAAATATATCCTGAACCTGTTATATTCCAGGGTATTTCGGCTCACTGTCTTATTTTAAACAAAATAAATGAGGACTTTTGACAACAGATTCCTGCTCTTCAGTCACTGAGATGAGTGTGTAGACAGGGAGGGGACAATTTTCATTGGATTTGTTCTACGATTTGAGTATCAAGTGGATGATCCAATGCATAAAATGAAGAAATTTTAAATGTGGTTGGGTTACAACCAAAATCATTTATAAGTTTATATTTTCTGTAATCTTTCACACTGGTGTAATACACAATCCATCCAATTCAGATCATGAAACAGGACAAGATCCTCATGTCAAAATCACAAGTCTATCAACAAGCTGACTCTCAAAGATCCCCCAATTGTGTTCACCTTCTTGAGTATATAGGCATTGGTAGGTATAATGTTAAAGTATGTTTTATATCTAATTTTACTTAATGTGCAAAGGAACTGAAAATGGTACATCAGCAAATTAGCTCAGTCTTGCTTTTTAGTCAGTTTCACAGACAATAAATCAGATTTACTCGAGATAAGGATTGGAAACATTTATGCAGTTTATTTTTGGTCTGTATCCAATCTTTTTTAATCAGTAAAACTGCATCAGGTTAGCACTTAAACAAATCAAGAAAGATATACAAACATAAAGAATCGAACATAATCTATTACGTTGTTTGATTGTACTACTTCATGGGAAATTTGCTATTATACATGTTTTTAAGTGGAAACATGAAACGTAATCTAATGAATGCAATCACAAGTGTAAAACAAACACAGAACGCTGGAGAAACACAATAGGTCAGGCAGCATCTGTCGAGAGAAAATCCAATATGACTGCTTCAGTAATGTAACGAGGTCAGCCAGGTGAACATCATACAATATCAGTTCAGTGATTGAGACAGTTAACCTGGTCCCATCAAGAAGCCCTGGCAGACAGATATAAACAGCAATGTCAGAGGTTTTGTTTACTCTGAGAGATGGCTCTGAGAAAGCCAGACCAGTGTCAAGGACTATGCATGTGCAAGTAAAGGGTGACTTGAAGACAGAATACCAGCCTGTGTGGAGTTATTTCAACCACCACTTACCAGATCATGGATATGTTTCAGTAGTCCAAAGCTAACCTCCTCACTATGTATCATCCCACCATCTTTGTATTATCTGCAAACCGACTGTTCAACCCTCCTGTATTTAATTCTAAATGATTTGTATAGACCACAAACAGCTAGAGCCCCAACAATAATCCAAGTGGAACCCCACTGGATGTAGATTCATAGTCAGAAAAAGACCCCTTCACTATCGCCTCCTGCTTCTTGCCACTCAGCCAACTGTGGATCCAATTTGCCAAAATTCCTTGGATTCCATGGGCTCTTATTTTCACCATCAAACTCCCATGCCAGTCCTTATCAAAAGATCTGTTGCAGTCCAAGTAGACTATATCAGTAGCATTGCTTTCATCCACACACCTGGTCATTCTTTGAAAAAGTCAATTAAGTTGGTCAGACATGACATTCCCTTAACAAAACAATGCTGACTGTTCTTTATTAATGTCTGTCCCTCCCAAATGTAGATTAATTCTGTCCCTCAGAATTGCTTCAATAATTGCCCTATCACTACTTGGCCTGTAGTTTCCTGAGTTATTCCTACTCCTTTCTTGAATAGAGGTATCACATTGGCTGTCCTTGAACTCTCCATTACTTCTACTGTGGACAAAGAGGAATTAAAAACTTTTCCAAGTGCCCCTGTTATTTTCTCACACAATACCTGAGATATATTTCATCCGGTCCTCAATATTTATCTACATTTAAGCCTGCCAGACCACTCAGAACCTCTTCTCTTTCTCTACTAATTTCTGGAACTGTATCACAGATTCTCTTGCCGATTTCAATATCCACATTACCCCCCTTACAAGTGAACACCGACAGAAAGTATTCATTCAGAATACTACATCCTACAGAAATCCCTACATCCTGTAGCTCCACACACCACCTCATTCCCTCCTTATTCTTTTACCCTTAATGTTATACCACTTGGGATTTTCCTTTACTTGACCTGTCAATATCCTTTCATGTCCCCTTTTAGCTCTCCTAATCTCCTTTTTCAGTTCCTTCTTGCACATTCTAAACTCCTCTGGGGCTTCTGTTATCTTGAGTCCTTGATATCAACTGTAAACTTCCATTTTTCTCTATTCCAATGCTGTATCTCCCTCAATATCCAGGGTTCACAGATTGTGACGGCCCCACCCCTTTTTTAAAAAATTGGAACAGATGGACCTTTTACTCTCGATATTTCCCTCTTGAATTCATCCCACAGTTGAGTCAGATTTGCCTGAAAGTATCTACTCTCAGTCTAGAGTGAAATGATATCTATGTTATTAAAATCAGCCTTCGTCCATGAGCTATTCGTTCATAATTAGCAGTCATTATAAATCATTGAAATTTGATCATAAATCCTTATACTGATCAAAGATCACAAACAGGGTCCTCAAAGAGAGCTCAAGAGCCCAGTGTAGACATGACTGGATACTATTTCAGGGCTGAACAGCAGCATTTTAAAACAATTTGGCAGGTGAGAGCATTCTTCTTCCAAGATTATCTGTTTGGAGACTGTTTTCTGTGTGTAGATGCCCCTAGAAACTATAATATGGCCAGAGTAGGGGATGGGAAGTGTGGAAGGTTGGAGGGGAATGGAGGAGGGTGGAGAGGATTCAGGCAGAGTAGAAAGGTGTAAAAATGGGTGGACCAGAGTTACAGAGGGCAGAGGAGAGTGAGGGCATGGTCACAAAGGCAGGTCCTCAACTCAACCAGAGAATCTCTCTGACCTGAGAGAGTCCAGGGTTGTGAAACATACACAACTGAGTTGGTGTTGTGGTTAGAGGAATATATTCTCAGAATCATAAAATCACTATGGTGTGGAAAGAGGCCATGCATTCAAATCAGCACCAACTTTCCGAAGAGCAACTCATCATCCTTTCCCTATCACCATAACCATGCATTGCCTATGGCTAACCTATCTAACCTGCACATCCCTGGACACTACAGGGACATTTAGCATGGCCAATCTTTGGACTGTGAGAGGAAATGGGAGCACCCTGCAGAAGCCCATGCACACACGGGGAGAACATTCAAACGCTAAACAGACGGTCAACAAGGTTGGAATCAAATCAAATGAGGCAGCATTGTTACCAGTGAGACAGCATGCATGCTACCCACATTTAAACACTGTTCAGACCATCATTATTTTTCTTTTATTTTTCTCCTTTTTGGTCTGGAACTGTGAATTGCAGTTGAGAATTGAACTTTGAGTAAATTGTTTTAATAATAAAAGAGAAAACAAAAGATTGACATTTACTAGAGTTTGATATTGGAAGCTGGAAGAGGAAGGGTAGGAGAGGAAGGAGTAAAAATAGGGAGAATGCAGGTGAAGTATCAGACGTCCCCTCAGTTTGCGTTAACAGTAGAAATAGCCAAAAGTTAGGTTGAGAACATGGCTTTGAGCTGGCAATTGACCAGCATTAAGAGCAGTTTGAAGTAAACACCTCGAAAGGAAAAGAACATTGAGAAAGACCCAAACTGTTCCATTGAGTTGGCACTGGCTAGCTTAAGAATGAATCCAGAAAACAGACCAGCCGTGGTTGTACTAAGAAATAGAGCAAAACATTGGCCAAGAGCTAAGATTTAAATATACTGCAATAAAAATGGGGATGTTTAAAGTGGAAGTCACTTAGGGTATAAAGTGCACCAATAACAGTTATTAAGAAAATTCACATCACAAGTAATTGTTAGAACTTATATTCTCCACTTGCAAGCAGGAATGCATTGACTGATTTACAGGTCAAAGTATACAATCTCTCAAGATATTAGACCAATGGCTTTTTTATAACAGGTCTTTGTTCAGACATTAGTGAATCCTAAAACAGGCTATTTTGATGCTGAATGTATCATGTCACTGTCAATATTTGATTAGTTGCCCATATCTGATTTTAGCTATTCAGTCTAAATGGTTCCTTCTGCTGACTTTCAATGAGATTCTGAAGTTATTGCGTTTTTTTTTGACGTGGTGGTTGAATTAGATTATTATTTAATGTTGCCACTGCATTATAAGAAAATCAGAATAATCATAAACATTCATACACAAGATCACAGAATTTTTTGCTGCACTGAAGGTTGAATATGGCATGTTTCCATTCAACCCCCAAGTGTTGGCGGACAAAGCTGTCAGTATTGTTGAACTGCATGACTTATCAAAATTGTTAGTCTAAGTGATACAATTATGGACTACAAAGGTTTCAGCCAATCCAATTCCTCAACTGCTTCTGTCCTATCCATCTTAGAAAAGCCCTTTTCTTAACAATTTGTAATTGGTTTTTTGAATCCAGTTGCCAGCAAGACAGCAAGTTTGAAGTCATATAACATCATCATTAATGACACAAATATTATTTGCCCTTCAAAGTTATGACAGTTATGATCACTAATTCTAGAAATCATAATTGACCTGCATTTTATGAGCTATAACTTAACTAAATGTATTTGGTTGAGGTGATAGCCAGCAAGAACAGCCTTTTCCTTCTCCAAATACATTGGATGGAAGTTGATGGAAGAATTGTCCCACCACTATTTGATTAAATATTACTGGCATTGGGAAATGCATAATCATCAATGTTACGCAGTCTAGGATGGTTTTTTCAAGTCCTGTCCTTGACTGTTAACTGAGGCCAAATGATGTTAAGTATGTAAGTTAGCTTACTGAGCTTGAAGGTTTATTTTTTACAGATGTTTCGTCACCATATGAGGTAAAATCATCAATGAGGGTCTCCAGTTAAGCGCTGGTGGTATGACCCGCCTCTCTATTTATAGGTCTTGGCTTCTTAAGGTGGGTGATGTCATTTCTAGTTTTTTTTCAAGGGAAGGTAGATAGGATCTAAATTGGTGTGTTTATTGATGGAGTTCTGGTTAGAATGCCATTCCTCCAAGAATTATCGTGAGTGTCTTTGTTTCACCTGTCCTAGAAACAAATTAGAGGAAACATACAAGACTATCAACAATATTCTGACAGGAATAAAAATCACAAAAGAGGAGGAGAATGACAACAGACTCCCGTTCCTAGTTGTGACAGTTGAACATACAGTTAACAGAGAGCCTCAAACCAGCATCTACAGAAAAACAGCAAACACAGATCAAATACTTAACCACAGAAGCAATCATCCCAACACCCACAAACAGAGCTGCATCAAGACATTATTTCAATTAGCTACATCACGCTACAGCACACAAGAACTACAAAAAGCAGAAGAAAAATATCCACACAATGTTTTCAAGAAAAACAGGTACTCAATAAACACAATCTGCCGATTCCTCAGAAACAAACCCAAACAAGCAGACACAATGCAACCAAAACCTATAGCCAGACTACCTTACATCAAAGACATATCAGAAATGACTTCCAGCCTATTCAGGTCCCTTAGCATCATGGTTGCCCACAAACCTACCAACACATTTAAACAGCGACTAATGAACCTAAAGGATCCATTAGATACTACCAGCAAAACTAACATCATTTACAAGATACCATGCGAGAACTACATCGGGCAAACTAGCAGGAAGCTTCCCACCAGGATACATGAACATCAAGTGGCCACCAAAAGACATGACCCACTATCACTAGTTTCTATGCATACAGACAAAGTAGGACACCACTTTGACTGGAACAACACACACATCCTAGGACAGGTAAAACAAAGACACATAAGAGAATTCTTAGATTCATAGCATTCTAACTCCATCAATAAATACATCGATTTAGATCTTATGTACCTTCTCTTGGGAAAAAAAGAACTGGAAATGACATCACCCATTTTAAGAAACCAAGACCTATAACTAGAGAGGTAGACATACCACTCGCGCTTCACTGGAGACTCTTACTGATGATGTTACCTAGTACGGTGACAAAATGTCTGAAAACAAACCTTCAAGCTCAGTGAGCTAACTTACACATTTATCAACAACCTGAGCTACAAATCTCAAAAATCACTGTCAAATGATGCTGTTAATCCTGTTGCCTAAGGCAGCTGTTGTTCACTTTCTCTTTATTGTTTAATTAATAAAAATACAGGTCAATCTTTGAGTGTAGATTCAAGTTTTGTTTCCTGTGGTTACCTTGTCATTATAAATCTATGTAGCACTGAGAAGTGTTGCTGCTAACTACTCTCACTGTTAATTTTAGAAACTGCTCTCTTTCCTGAGAAATGCCTTTGGCTTGTAATTCTTAGCAAAAGTCAAGGTCAAAAAGATTACAGGCCAGTAGTTCTTCAATTTTGGTTTACACAATGAGCTGATCATAACTGGTCAGCAATTGGCTCCATCTCACAAACTGGGGAAAAGGTGGGGAAAGGTCAGCTTTGGATCCCACCACTGATTGCTGTGATACTATATCTCCGTGTCCGACTGTCTGCTGAGAGGAGTATTTGTTTTAAAATGCTTATCTTGCCATACATTCAGAATTTTAAATGAAGAACATTTAGGCAAGGCACAAATCCATAAAGAATCAAATCACAACATGAGCTAATGTCCATGAACACTTCACTCAACATGCATCAGGCCTGTGAAACCCAAACACAATCTGCATTTGTGCCTGTGAAATACAAAACTCAATATGCATTGCTGTCTGTGGAACTGTATTTCAAACATCTACCTTAGTGTTTGCAGAACCATATTCCAATTTACACTCAACTGTAAATATGCTTTTCCATCAATCTACTAACCAAAACAGCAACTAAACCCAAATTCAACATTATTCCACCAAAATGGCATTGTAAATCTAGTGAGATTGCCTCAGAGTGTACTTAACCACATCTTCATGTGGAATTATACATTATTCATCTATAACAAGTAGTGAAGACCTGGGACTACATTTTTTCATTATGGTTTTATCATAGTTATATTGCACACCTTTACAGTACAGAAGCAGAGGGACCTTGGGATTCAAGTGTCCAATTCTCTGAAGATGGCCAGCCAAGTTAAAACAGTTATTAACAAGGCTTATAGGTTTGCAAAGGATAAAAGCAAATAAGTGAAGCTACTCTCCCCAAACAGTTGGTCAGACCGCATTTGGAGTTTTGGCTGCAAGATGAATGGGAGTAGCCGAGTAATTCTTTCGGGAGCCACTACAGACACAATTGGCTGAATGACCGCCTACTATACTATAAAATTATATAACTAGCTTTCAATTCCAGATTTCTATTAACTGATGTTGCACTACTTGCCATGCTGGGATTTAAAAGCACGTTCCCTCAGTATTACCATGTCTAGTGACATTAGCGCTCTGCCAAAGACTCCTTTAAACATCTGAACACACAGATAAGAAGTAACTAATATCCTCTAGGAATGACTATCCTTCTCTGCCAAACATGTCAAGCTTTCCCAAAGTCCTCAAAGGAATTCTTGCCAGTTTTCAATTTTACAAGAGTTCAATTAAATGTAATTGCAATTTAGTCTGGGAACTCATATTATAACACACTTATTTAACATGGCATGGCAGAAGACTGACCCCTTAGATGCCTAACAAGCAAATTTTCTAAACCCTGAAAAAGCAGGTTTTCAGATTTGGCGCCTCACAATTATATCTAAATCTGAATAGTGTCAAGGTAGGGAGCTTCGATGAAAAAAAAGCTTGTAATCTCCAAGAAAACAACTCCCACAGGATAAAGTTACTAAAACACCATTTAAACAGATCAGAGGATGCCTGTAGTGTAAACACAAGGGCAAGGGAAAAAACACTGAACACAGATCTTTTTATCACCTTTAAACAACAAACAAGCACATATGACTAATTTTGCCAGACAGTAATTATAGAGGGAACAACAGATAATAACACACAGCAGAGAATGCAAAGGAGTGTTATTCCCTTTCAGGAAGACTTTCAGCAGACTGAGTCAACTCAGCAAGCTTCATCTGGAATGTGCCATATTGATAAACAGGAAAATCGTAAAACTTGTTGTCAAACATAATTCTCCAATGTTTAATCTTGCTGCGTGGCTTCTTTTTCTCAATGTATTTTCTGCTGTTGTTAAGAAACCCATGAAAGACAAAGAGGCCCAGATGGATTTGGGGAATGCATTCTAGGATTGATATCAAGAGGTCCTTCACCCCTGCAGAAGACTCACACTAAGAATGGCTTTCTACAGACAGTGAATGAAAATAAACATGAGAGCAAAGAGTCTTGGAAGTGAAAATGCTGGAATATTTTTAGAGAATTCATAGGAGGAGTGGACTGTCTGGATGACTGAACTAAGTTAAACCAAAAGCTTCAGTCATCTAAAAATCACCTTATGATCTTGTGATAGGAACATATCTGGTAACAACTGACAACATTCATCAACAGGTTTTCCTTACACCATTTTACTGGGGGATATTTTCTTTGAAAATACAACAGTGTCTTGAAGAAAATGTAATTGGCCATTAATTCTTTTGGTTTATTGAACATCCAACAAAAACAAACTATGTTGCATCTTTAAACACAGATGGGAAAAACCTGAGGTGCTTCACGGGACTGCTGTCAGAAAAATCTTTGATCCAAAGTTCCATGAAAAGATAATCAGGACAGTTACCAAAGGTTTTAGCAAATTAATAGGCCCTTAAGGAGTATCATATTGTAGTTGAGAGATTGATGATATACAGCTGCAAATGTGTTGCTGGTCAAAGCACAGCAGGTTAGGCAGCATCTCAGGAATAGAGAATTCGACGTTTCGAGCATAAGCCCTTCATCAGGAAGGGCTTATGCTCGAAACGTCGAATTCTCTATTCCTGAGATGCTGCCTAACCTGCTGTGCTTTGACCAGCAACACATTTGCAGCTGTGATCTCCAGCATCTGCAGACCTCATTTTTAATTGATGATATACAGATGGTTAGGAATGGAATTTTTGAGTTTGATGCCAATTCTGTTGAAACAGGCCACCAGTGGTCAGGCAACAAAAAGCACAATACTGATAAACTTGCATCAAACTTGTCTATTTAAATTATAAATATCATCTCTAAGCAAGAAAGGAAATACTCTCAATGACAATAAACATACACACAAACTGTTTTTATCTTACCATTTTATCAGCAACACAAATAAAATTTTTTAAAGTTCACAAAATCCCAGGTGCATATTGAGATTGTACGCCCAATAATGTGTGTTATCCATTGTTTATTTATAGATATCTTGACTCAATCTGTTCAGAGATTTATTACACACTTCTGGAACAGGTAGTATACTTCTAGCTCAGAGACAGAGACACTACCACTATGCCACAGGAGCCCCCCTATTGTTTATTTATAAAACACAAATGCAAATTTGTCACATCTGAGCCCTGAACATGTGGTTAATACATTGGGAAACACTGTGCAAAGATCAATTTCAGACAGAACAGAACAGATGCTGACCTGCAATGCTACACAAGTTGCCTGACCTACTGAGTATTTTGAACATTTACTTTTTTTTTGTTATTGTTGTACTAACAAGTTGCCCTTCTTTCCTGAGTGAGCAACGATACACTGCAAAATAACTCAATTCAAATTAAACCTTAGCTGGAATCAAAACTCAGATTTTCAACTCGTTTTTCTCCCCTGAGCAGCTGGGTTGACAAACAACTTTCCTGAACAATAGAGCTTTCCCTCTCAGAGGACTCTGTCAACCATCAAAGGCCATCTCATGTTGGAAAATACAGATACCATTGAGAGGATTCTATGCTGCTATATCTAAGGGAAATTGCTGTGTTGAAGAAATAAAACAGTGGTGGGAAGCAGAAAGAACACTGAATATTCCAAACAATTCAATGTGTTTGTGGGTAGTTAATATTGTGAGTAAAGCAAATATACATGAATGACAGCAATGGATAAAACAAAACCTTTACTTCTCTTGAAATTCTACCTTTGTTTAGCAAGAATGCTAACTCCATCACCCAGAAGAGGAGACTTATATTTTTGGTAATGGAATAATCAAATGTGCAATGATAACCCTCTGATATTTTGCAATGACTTAACACCCTCGGACATAGAGAATTAATTATAGGTACTATGAATGCTGACATTGAAACAGCAATGAGATAATACCTCAGAAATTAAAAAGAATACATCAATGGGTGATTTTTAAATAGGAGGCAGTTTGGTTTTCTTGGGGAAAAGGAAAGTCAACAAAAGGTTAAGCCCCCAGGATGACGAAGGAAAGGAGCAAGATGAAGCAGAAAAGATTCTAGGATGATGTCAAGTTCAAGTTACTAGGAAGGATCACGATGAACATAAAGTGTACAAAGAAGCACAAAAGGAAACAAACAGGGATAAGGCAGATGTTAGTGGCTGGCTGAGAATACATCGAATAATATTTTTAAAAATTCAAACTTTATGTGTATAGGTCTGTTAATGGTGAAAGAATTACCACAGCAACAATGGGGCTGATCAGCATAAAATAGAAAACTTCTGATATAAGCATAAGACTTGCCTGAAATCCAAAGTGAGAACTTTATATTAAAGCTTATCAAAGAGGTTTTCAGTTAACAAGGAGATTCCCTGAATATTGGATGAGATAAAATAGACAAATAGTTGACACAGGAAAACTGGCGAGACTCAAAGTCACCTATTCTCAGGTTGCCATGGGAAGTAAAGTTGGACATTGCAGTCTAATCAAAACCTTTCAATCCACCTCTAATAGAGCAGTGGTTTCAAAGGACTGGAGGATTGCAAATATTACATCCTTGTTCAAAAGACAGGTAGGAAGGTTAACCTCAGACAAAGTATCAAAATGTTACGAGTAAAAATCAGGGAGAAAATTAACAACCACTTGAACAATCATGGATTAGTGAAGAAAAACCAGCATGATTCTGTTCAGAGAAAGGAGCACTGAATTAACTTGATTTTTTAAATTATAACAAAGTGGGTGGATGAGGGCACTAGAGTATATGTCTATACAGACCTTCAATATGTTTTTGATGAAATATAATGAAGTGTTTGGCAAAATTGAAGCCCATGGAATAAAAGTAGCAGTAACAATATGGATTAGCCAACAGATAGAAAACAAAGAACTGTACTGAACTGTTACAGTTTTTTTGGTGACCAGAAGATATTATACAATGGCATTCAACAAGGTTTAATACTAGAATCACTATATGCTTTTAAACCAAAATGACTGGGTTTGGGAGATACATAGCATAGTTAAAAATCTGTGGTTGACGAAACTTGGAGGCAATAATAATAGATTTAATCAGGACTCTGGTTGTTGGAATGGGCAGACACCTGATACTTGGAGTCACCAAGTATGAGAGTCAGGGAGTTAAAACACTAACCCAGCCTTAGTTGGCATACACTGCACAATTCTGGACAGTACATCACAGGAAGGCATTCTGGCATTGGAGAGATGAGAAAAAAATTTACAAGAATGGTTCCACATTTCTTCAAATAGGTTGGGGGAGCTGAGGCTGCTAGAAAAGCTCAGCAGGTCTGAAGAGTTTTCACAGGACAGAATTCCTATAGTGTGGAAGCAGGCCATTTGGCCCCTCTGAAGAGTACCCCTTGCAGACCCATTCCGCTACCCTGTTACTCTACATTTACCCATGACAAATGCACCTAACCTACACATCCCTGAACACTATGAGCAACTAAGCATGGCCAATTCACCTAGTGTTTTATCTGCAGCACTAGGTGGTTGTGAGAGAAAAGCGGAGCACCCGGAGGAAACCCATGCAGACATGGGGAGAATGTGCAAACTTCACACATACAGTCACCGAGGCTGGAATTGAACCCGGGTCCCTGGTGATGTGAGGCAGCAGTACTAACCAATAAGCCACCATTCCACGCCACAATGTGAAGGAGGATCACTAGACCCAAAACATTGGCTCTGCTTTTTTTTCCATGGACACTGCCAGACCTGCTGAATTTTTCTAGCAATTTATATTTTTTATCTCTGCTTTCCAGCATCCACGGTTCATAAGTTGCTGAAAGCTAACATACAGATGCAGCAGTAGCTAAGGGGGTTGTTCTTTAGAGCACTGAGAATAAAAAGAGATTTGATAAAGATATCTAAAATCAAGATTAGTTTGAGATGAAGTAAACAAAGTGAAAGTGTTTCCAGTGATTGTAGAGTCCATAATTAGAGGCCTCAGATTTGAGGTGATTGGCTCAAGAACTAGGAGGGAAGTTGAGGAATTATTTTCTATTCACAATATGATTTGAATTTGAAATATATTTCAATTCAAAAATGAATTTGCTAAATAGTCAAAATAAAACAAAAAAGAAACAGGTTTGCTTTTCAATGCTCACATTCTATAGGTACTGTTAAACCTGCTCTCCAATATCATTGGTTCAACATTCTCAGTGATTTTATTTTTTCTATTTCTGAAATAACTCTTGCAAACTTGCATATTAAACTTGGAAAAAGAATTCAGTGAGTACCTCCTGGAGAATCCTCTTCAACTTGAGAAGCATCGTCTTTACTGCGGTGCAGTCCTGCATCATCAACCTCAACGACATGGCTTCCAGACCCCCACCAGGCTCATCCTCCCTCAGAAGGGACCAGTCTGAAGATGCAGCACTCAGCCAGTGGTTGTACCGAAGAGGTCTAGATTCACAAAGCTCACCTTCTTTTGAAGACTGGACAAATGGCAGTCTAGGAAAACAGAAAAAGTATGCATGATTGATTATGAAAACTATTTGAAGCAATGCTTTGACTAAGTAGTCCAGTCAACCTCTTAAAATTGCTCCACCATTCATGAGTGATCATATACCACAATGCTATTTTCCCATGTTATCCTCAGTGTTATTAGTAAGTCAAACTCTCTCAATTTCTCTCTTGAACCAACTCAATGACTGACATGGATAGAGAATTCCAAAGATTCAGCACCTTCTGAGTAAAGAAACTCCTCTTCATCTCAATCCTAAACAGCTTATCCCTGATTCTGAGACTGTGACCACTGGTTCTAGGTCCCCAAGAAAGACAGCACAACTTTTCTGTATCTACCCTGTCAATTCCAACAAGAATTTTCTAAGTTTTAATGAGACTACCTTCATTTTCCTAAAGTTCAAAGAATATAGATCCATTCTTCTCAATCTCACCATATAGGGCAATTTTGCTATCCCAGGAATCTCTATTGTACTCCCTCTAAAGAAAACACATCTACTTTAGGCAATGGGACAAGAACTACACACAATATTCCCAGTATGGGCTCATCAGCTTCTGTACATTTGAAGCAAGTAATCTTTCCTTTCGTACTTAAATTTCCTTAAAATAAAGGCTTTCTTGCAACTCCCCCCTTAGTTACTGCTATATCTGTACGTTAGTTTTCAGTGACTTATCAACAACAACATTCAGATATCTTTCGAGATCAATACTTTTCCTAATCTTAACATTTTGGAAATAATTTTTATGCCAATTCTTGCTACCAAAGCAGGTAATCTCACATCCACTCATTATATTCCATGTGCCAAGCTCTTGTGCACTTACTCAGTCTATCCAATCCTGTTGAAACTCCTTGTGAAGCATCTTCACAGCAAAAATGCCCATCTAGCTTTGTGTCAACTGCAAAATTAGATATATTTATGAACAGCTGGGGACATTTATTCTAACAGTACTTGACTAATTAAAGCCTGCTAACCTGAGAATGAGCCATGTAGTTCCACTCAGTCCTATTTTCATGAATCAATTCCCAATCTAGGCCAGTATACTGCCCCCATTCCATGTGCTTTCATTTTGTTTATATTTTATTTTGTGTGGGAACTTATCAAAAACCACCAACATTCACTGGTTCTTCCTTAAATGAGGTAGGGGAGGGGAGGTAGAACAGTAGTAGCATCCCTATCTCTGAGCCAGGAGTCCTGGGATCAGCATTTAAACAAGCTATTTAACAAATATGAAATGACCTGCAAGGTTAAATGCAGAGTTAGAACTCAAATCCCATTATGAACTAACTACAGAAGCTGCAGAAAAGAAGAATAGCAAACCTTTAGCCATGGGTGAACATGATAAGTACATATGTGCTAATCTGTTGTACAGGAACTCAAACATGCTCTTCTGACAAAAATCAAAATTTGAAAATGTTTTCTTCAACCTTACTGTTGTTCTGTACTTTAGGAAGATGAACAGTGCTCACATTAAAAGAAAGGTAGGCAACATTTCCTGCTAAAGCTTTTGTCATATGAACGCTCAAGCCAAAACTGAATCATGATAGCAAACTATATTCTCATAGCTTACATCTGCAGAATGCTAATATAGTGCAGTCTCTCTGGAAAATATCTGCTAAGACTAAATGCTACAATAAATTAATATGTTTTAATTTAGGGAAGTCAATATCCAACACTAGACTGAATGCAAGTTACAAAGCAAATAAGTTACAAGATGAGCAGAGCCACGATGTGGAGGAGCCGATGTTGAATTGAGGTGGATAAAGTTAAATATCACACAACACCAGGTGGTCTTTCGCTATAAATTCTGTGTCCTATGAACCTATCCAACCTATGAAGAAGGAGCAGTGCTCTGAAAACTGGTGCTTCCAAATAAACCTGTTGGATTATAACCTGGTGTGGTGTGATTTTTAACAATGAGCAGAGCAGCACTGAAAATCTCTATGCTTTCCTGTCTATCAAATGTTTGATGCTATGCTTTCACATGATTGAAAACTTTGTGAATGATGAACCAAAAAGAGTGTAAGCACAGTCATAGCTGCAGGCTTACTGGGTCCAGCTGTTAAAACTTTACACAGATTCAAGTGGAAATAATACAGGGCTTTTAAGATTATGTAGGCAGAACAGATTTCACCTGAGAAATGGACATCTGTTCTGAGTGCAATGCTGACAAGGAAGTTTCTGGATTCATCTAGAATCACCTTTCCACCTTCTTCTTGATGTTTATCCACTCTTGCTCAAAGTGTTATTTTGAAGATATTGGAAAGTAGTAGTCTTGACATTATCTTTTTTTAAGTTCATCCAGAGAATATAGGCATCGCTGGCTAGTCCACATTATTTTTTGCCCATCACTAATTGCCCTTGAGGAAGTGGTGGTGAGTCACTTCTTTGAAATGCAGAACAGTGGGCGGCATGGTGGTACAGTGGTTAGCACTGCTGTCTCACAGCGCCAGAGACCTGGGTTCAATTCCCGACTCAGGCGACTGACTGTGTGGAGTTTGCACGTTCTCCTCGTGTCTGCGTGGGTTTCCTCCGGTTTCCTCCCACAGTCCAAGGATGTGCAGGTCAGGTGAATTGGCCATGCTAAATTGCCCGTAGTGTTAGGTAAAGGAGTAAATGTAGGGGTATGGGTGGATTGCGCTTCGGCAGGTCAGTGTGGACTTGTTGGGCTGAAGGGCCTGTTTCCACACTGTAAGTAATCTAATCTAATCTAAAACAAAACATGGAAGGAAGGTGGGGGTTGGGGTGGGGAGGTTCAGGTATGGTCATAGTTAGTTGGGTACTTACAGAATTTTGACCCAGCAGCAGTGATACGGTTTCGGGATAGAATGGATTTATTTGGTGGAACATTTGCAGGTTGTGATGTTTCAATCCATCTGCTGCTTTTTTCCTTTAAAAGCTAGAAGGGGACCTAAGGGGCAAGTTTTTCACACAGAGGGTGGTGTTTGCATGGCATTTGATGCCAGAGGAAGTGGCAGAAGCTGGTACAATTACAACATTTAAAAGGCATCTGGATCAAATATGAATAGGAAGGGTTTAGAGGGATATGGGCTATGTGCTGGCAAATGGGACTGGATTTATATAGGATATGTGACCGGCATGGATGAGTTGGACTGAAGGGTCTATTTCTGTGCTCTAAACCTCTATGACCTTCTGACTCTATGACAGCCTATTGAATTTCTCAGTTGCTGAGTAGCATTGCTGCACAACAACAACTTGGATATGTTCCATTCAGCAACTGCATTCGGGCACTCTACTTGAGACGAGGAGCTCACTTAACGTAGGATTGCAACTATGAAAAACGTGTTACCGATTTTGATGCACTTTGCACTCCAAGATGCAGTACAGTAACTCACCAACGCTCCTTTGATAGCACCTTCAAAATTCATAAATCTGCCTGGACGAACAAGAGAGCAGCAGATGCGTGAAAACACCACCTCCTGCAGGTTCCATTCCTGATTAAGGGCTTTTGCCCAAAATGTCGATCTTCCTGCTCCTTGAATGCTGTCTGAGCTGCTGCACTTTTCCAGCACCACACTCTTAACTCTAATCTCCAGCATCTGCAGTCCTCACTTTCACTTAATTGTTTTTTAAAGCTGACCATTAATAATATTTACAGAATTACTCAGAACTCATTTGTACTCTTCCCATTAAGGAATTCTTTGGCTTCAGTTAGTATCTCTGACGTATACAGTTGAGACTGGAGTAATCTGTGGTCCAAACCCTGTAACTCCATTCATTGATGAGTGAAACTGAACTGAATTTTGCAGCTATGACAAATTAAACCATCTTAACTACATTTTAAACAATTAAAATAAATTCTCACCAGAACGTAATCATATCTCCCTCCACCTCAATCCATAATTGCAGTTTTTCAACCAATACATAAAAAATGCCAACAGTTACAGCAGAGACAGGCCATTTGGCTACAACAGGCTTGGTAAATATTTGTGCTCCACTGAAGACCAGAAGTCGGCCATCTAGTCCATCAAGTCTGCTCTGCCATTCAATGAGATCACGGCTGATCTGACGATCCTCAACTTGATTTCCCCGCCTTTTTCCATAACCATTGATTCCTTTGCTGATTAAAAATCTGTCTGTTCCTCTTGAGAAATTAAGATCTTTTAATTTTCTTTAGCAAGTTTAACAGGAAGTGCAAAATATTAGCTTTTACGTAAGAGACAAAGAAAAGCTTGCATTTATATGGCACCTTTAATAATCACCTGCATCCATAGATTCACTGCCATCTGAGCAAAGAAATTCCACTTCATCTCTGTTTTAAATATGCATCTCCTTATTCTGAATTATGACCTCTGATCCTAGACTGACCCAGAGAGGAAACAACCTTTCTGCATCTATCCTGTCAGGTTCTCCTAAGAATCTTGTATTTTTCAAACAGGTCTCCTCTCATTCTTCTATATTCCACTGAGTACAGGACAAATCTACTCAATGTCTCCTTATAGGACAGGCCCTCCGTATGTGGGATCAGCCTAATGACTCTTCTCTGCTAGGATTGAGTAGTTTGGGCTTATACTCAATTGAATTTGGAAGAACAAGAGGGTTAAAACAAATAATCCTCATCACATTCATCTCACCTATTCCCAGATCCTTTGCATTCACCACTTGTACAAGCTAATCCAAATCTAGACATTCCTCAGACTTTTACCATAAGGTTGTCAGAAAGTCCATTTACCTTTAAAGTTGCATTAACATCAATGAATTCTGTTGTATCTGCCAGCATGGGAACAAAATGCTGGTGTGTCCCTCATCTCAGAGGGAAATATTTCTTTATTGTCAACTATGACAGAATTTTTAATAATAGGCTCACAATTCAGCTATTCCGTAAAACAAAGATTTACACATTCTCCTCATTTACTGACATGTTCGCTCAACAATGTGAAGACATTTCACTGACAGGACAACACAACCCATTTGATCTGTATCCCACCCACAAACTTAAATATTCACTCCTCCCACCATTGCGGTAGCAACCATGCCGACTAATTACAACATACACGGCAGTCAATTAGCAAGGATCCTTTGGCAGCACCTTCAAACCCATGACTTCTACTACCTGGAATGCCAAGAACAGCAGATCATAGCATCATAGAATGCGTGGGAACACGACTTCCTCTCCAAGTCACACTTTACTATCTCTGGTCAAAGTCTGGAAATTCACTTCCGATCAGCTGCATGGCCTTATCATCAATACACAAACTGCACCAATTCAAGCAGGCAACTCACCACTACTTCCTCAAGGGAAATCTGGGATGGTCAATAAATACTGACCGAGCCAGTGACACTCATATCTGTGAAAATATTTTTAAAAATGAAGGGAAATAGATAGCCATACAAGAGAAAAAGAAACAGAAAGATACAGAAAGATGGCAAGGACTTAGGGGTAAAACCAAGCCATTCAATTCACAAGCTTTGACAAGATAATTTCACAGAAAGAAGGTAAAGCTTGTTTCTCTTGTGACAGATTTGCTCTGCATGTATTCAAAACCAATCAACCAAACATGATCATTCAACCAGCCTCTGACTTGTAGACCTGGTGACTCAAACACAAGGTGTCTTTCTTTGCAAGTGCAATATTCTTACTGTGCTCACTTGTGCCCACTACTTTGTAATGTGTTATTTTCAAAACATTATTTTTAAAGGACATCAAACTGAAATTTTTAATTAATATTGTAGATACTACTATCCTCGTCTCAACTGTTTTTCCTGCCAAAGTAGACAGGTTCACATTGCTAAACTCTACCTGCCGGATTATAGCCCACTCATTTCATCTAAATATATCCCTTTGAAAACTCACTTCACCTTCTCAAAAATTTACTTTAATACCTATCTCCATAACAGCATCAAATGTAGCTCGCATACATCTGGTCCCATAATTAAATTGTATGTTCATAAGAGTTAGATGATGGAGGAGGACCAGCCATCCAGGATGAGTATCCCATTTCAATGATATAACTTTTGTACAATTCTAAGTAACAGAACCTCAGAGAAAGCTTGTTTAACACATGCCAGCCTCAGTTATAGGAGAGTTTATGGAGATATTCCTTGTGCACAGAACAACCAGAAACTTTTGTAGAGCACTTCAGTTGTTGGATGCTGAAATTCCTCAGACCATGCCCAAGCATTATACCAAATGGAAAGGCATGGTGAAAGTGTTGCTCGATTCTTGTTTGGAAATCAAGCTGCATTGCAAATTGTGCTTCATTCCCCCCCCCCCCCCCCCCCCCAATTGAGGTACTGAACCTCTGAACCTTTTGCAGCAGACACAGACACAAGCTGTTCATCTAAATCACAGAGCTAGCTGTCAAGCTGAAAATCTTGGTATTTAGTCAGCCCAGGACTCGATAAGCAGGAATTAGTCCCCTTGATTTGCACACAGTCAGCAGAGTGAGGATGCCACCTGCTGACTGGCCCCAAAGCATACAAGAAGAAACTGACATAGGGATTAGACTGTGGATGAACAAAGCAAACAATCAACATTGGCTACATATAAAATGTTGGAAATGAGCACTGATTGGATAGCTTCAGAGTGTTTTTAGTACTGTATACTTAAGTGAAGGTCACAACACAAGAAAAATACACAAATAGTAGACCATCCAGATGCCCACAATTCAATGACTACCAAGGCATTTCCCTTTTAGGGAACCTTAATAGGGTAACCAAGGCAATGATTTGTATGGGCATTATATTCTGAATGAACATAAAAGATCAGGGCAGAAATGGGCCATTCAGCCCTTTGACTCGATGAGAATAATTTAAATTGATCCAACTGCCATGGAATTGAAATACTTATCACCAGAGCCTGGACTTCCCACATTTTCCTAATCAATCTGTTCAGAGATGTTATAGCACATTTTTTAATAGATGGTACTCGAACTAAGTTCTCCTGTCTCAGGGGTAAGAATGCTACCAATATGCCATAAAAGCCGACAGGTTGTTGGATTACCAATCATAGCCATACTACCTTCACTTGTAACACGCATGAATGAAATCAAATCATGCTTGCTTTTGTTCCTATTCATAATTAAGGTGGACAATATGTAATCCATACCCCTATTTTGCAAAATACTTTTTTTTAAAGCAGCTCTATGGAGCACAGAAAAGAGATCAGTGTAAAAAAATCAACAATTGAAGTCAACAGACCTGGTAGAGCAACAGTAGACCTGCCAAGTAACAAGACAACATTCTGTTGTACTACTTTGCAACCACATAATCCAATGATTTTAATGAATCTATGAAATAGACCTCTCAGCAGCTGAATAGTCTTATTTCATTTGCCGATTAAGCTAATGAGAGCATGAACACATTATTACTCCTCAGGTCTGGATTATTGCTTACTTCGCCAGCTCATTGACATAATAGCACTGGCCAAATGATTTACAATAATCTTTGACGGCAATACTTTATCATTCCGTTGGATTCATTTGCCAGGCTATTATTATTGGTTGTAGGATGTATGGAAGGATAAAAGCTCTCAGGCGAATGTCTTTTGTGGTGGATCCGCCTCCAAACTACATGCACACAAAACAAACCCTGCTAAGAAGTGAAGTGCTTCAGAAACCCCTCTTCCAATCCAAAATGGTAATAGCGTTCTTTGTCTAACATGCTCTGTAGGTACTGTATTCTCTTACACAGCTCCAAGTCCACAATCTGAATCTGTTACTAGCTGAATGCAGCAGCTTGACTGTTTTGTTTACTCACTCCTATTTTGATATTTAGACTTCAAAACAGTACTGACTTTCAGATCACCTGCCCCTCCAAAGCAAATCCGCGACACTAATCACACCCTCCATACCTTCAGCAACTTCTAGTTCCGCAGCCCATAGCGCTTTCCCTTCATTATGGGCATGCAGTCCTTATACACGTCCTTACACCAAAAGGATGACTGCCAGGCACTCTGCTTCTTCCTTTCTAATGGACCCATCCAGTCCCCCTCTACCAATACCCTCCTCCACCTCGCTGAACTGGTCTTCACCCTCAATAACTTTTCCTTAACTCCTCCCATTTCCTTCAAATCAAGGGGATGGCCATGGATAACTGGATGGGCCCCAGCTATGCCTGCCTCTTTGGCGGCTATATCAAACAATCCCTCTTCAGTACCTACACAAGCAGTGTACCCCAGCTCTTCTGCCAGTACATCGATGACTGCATCATTGCAGCACGCTGCACCCAGGCTGAACTGGAACAGTTCATCAACTTCGCCCACATTTTGAACAATTTTCCTCCCTCCATCACCCAGACAGTACTCCACCACACCACCTCTATTCCCTGCTCCACCGCACTAAACCAGCACCTCCCACACAATAAATACGGAGTCCACCTTGTCCTCACCTATCACCCCACTCGTCTCCACATCCAACACATCATGCCCATTACTGAGAACATCTTCCTCTCCCCACCCCTCTCTGCCTTTCACATGGACTGTTCCCTCCGATAGTCCTTGGTTCACACCACCCCTGCCACCGAACCCCCGGATACATTTCCCTGCAACCAGAAAAGATGCAAACCCTCCCTCTCACCTCTATTCAGGGCCCCAAACAGTTCTTCCAGGTGAGATAGAGGTTCACCTACCTCTCTTCCAATCAAGTTTATTGCATCAGGTGCTCCCGATGTGGTCTTCTCTACATCAGCGACCAAATGTCAACTTAGGGAACAGCTGAATGAGAATCGCAGCCAGGTCCGCAGGGACTGATCGGACCTCCCAATCACCACCCATTTCACTTTGCCCAACCACTCCATTTCCAACAAGACCATTCTTGGCCTCCTCCATTGCCAAAACAAACTGCAGCTCCTATTGGAGTTCTCCAATTTCAAATAACGTCCTTCCCCATCCCCCAACTCCCTTCCCAGCCTCTCCCTCTCCCTTCCACCAACCAGATTCATTCCTCCCATTGACCAACCAGGTTGTACCCTCTACTTGTCTTCACCTATTCCCCACTTCACCAGCCTGCCCCACCTCCCCCTTTATCTGCAGCTCCCCTTACACCCACCCCCAGTCCTGAGGAAGGGTTACACTTGAAACATCGGCTTCTACAACTCCTGATGTTGCCTGGCTTGCTATGTTCATCCAGTCTCCTGCCTGTCTAGCTCCAAAGCACTTGGCTGGCTGCAATTTGCAATATCCTCACCAAGACAGCGGCAGTCACTGTATAAATGCAAATTATTTATTTATTTAATTGGATTGTAAATCTGGACCCCCGGGAGGGGCCTCTTGGATCCATGATTGGTCAAATAGATACTAGCAGCTCGGTCTGATTTCAGCAAGATTTAACAATTTATTATGATGCCGGGCATAGATTGTGCAGCAACGCAGGGGTTAAACACCTCTGTGTACTTTGGAAAAGCCATGCAATTAGCTTAAAACACAGACAAATCCTATAGGTTTCTTAACAAGTAGAACAGCCTTAATTGCAAAATTAATCCAATAAAATGAAAGGTTATGACAAATAGACATAAAATTAAGCCAATAATATTTCCTGGGAATTAACTAGTTTTCACATTTTTATCTCTTATCACCTGGTTTCCAAGGCCAATTCTGAAAACTTTAATAATGTCATATCTTACTTAGTTAATTCATGCTATGAACAGGGCATGGTTTGGCAATGTCTGTCAATTAGTTCAGGAATGCAATTTTCAGCAGAGTAGATGCCATTGCTCCCAGAAGTCATTTTATGATGTTATTTTATGTTACTTGCATTAAGAAACCATTTTGTAGTTAGTAAAAGCATGCATTAAATGGTAGCTCCTGACAACAGTCTAAATCCAGATTTTAGATCCTCAGGGGGAATCAGCAGAACCCCACTGTAGCAAATTCAGAAAGCTCAATTGAATTTAATAATATAATTAGTGTTGATGTTGCTAAAATAGCCAGCAAAACAAAGCAGTGAATTTCCATGACCAGATCCCTTTTACATTAGCATACCTGATGGGGAAAATGATCACATGACACAGTCACCACTGTCATGAACCACTAATACGAAAGCAATGTTCAGTTTCAACAAGAAGAAACTTGGATCCCAGAGCACTTCAAGTTCAATTTCTTGCTTACACATGAAGGCAAGGTTTAGCGTAAGGAGAAAGACAGATTCAATGTATTTCAACAATGCTCTCCCTCACCACTGCCTCCCAAAATGTCAAATCAAGGAGACAGTGGCTGTATTGCTTGACTATTAACCAAAGACCAGGTAATGGTCTGCAGTTATAAATACAAATCCTGCTCAGACGGAATTTCACATTGGTCCCCAAGGTCCCATACTTCCCCCGGGAGCCTGTGCCCCACAACCTGAGCCGCCTTCGGAATTTTAATTTTGTCCCTTTCAAGGACGTAAAAAGGTGGGCCCTGTATCGACTGCTGCTGCACACCGTCCACCTCTTCTTCCCCATCCACTTTCCAGACACGCCTTGGCTTGCCCATTTGCCACCGGGCGGTGGGGACCCCCAGTGGAGGAATCTCTACATGGGAGTCCTCCCCCTTTCTCTCGGGGATCTGGGGTGGAGGGTGCTGCACACAGCGGTCCCCTGCAACCGCAGATTACGGTGGTTCACGGACTCCCAGCCCAACTGCTTGTTCTGTGGCACTGTGGAGTCCGTGGACCATGTGTATGTTGGGTGTGGGCGTTTTCACTCTCTTTTTGATTTTCTTAAAAACCTCCTCCTCTGCTTTTGGTTGCACTTCAGTCCCACGCTCCTGAACTTCGGGCACCCAGTACGGAGGAGGGAGGGCGGGTCTGAAAACCTCCTTGTGGGTCTGCTCCTGGGCCTGACCAAACTGGCCATAAACAGGTCCAGGCAGCGGGCCATGGAGGGGGTCGTTAGGGTCGACTGCCTGCCCCTCTTCCGCAGTTACGTTAGAGCCCGGGTGTCCTTGGAGAAGGAGCACGCGGTGTCCACCAACACCCTGGAGTTGTTCAGGGAGAGGTGGGTGCCACAGGGAGTGGAGTGCATTATTTCCCCCTGCAACTCCATTTTGATTTAACTCCTGCCCTCCCCTTCACTGTTTGATCACACAGCATTGCCCTTTGATGTGAAGGGCACTGCTTGTCACTGGCCACTCGGGTGTTTCTTTTGTTCCCGATGGTGGAAATTGAATAAAGATTCATACACCCTGTGTCTCACACCTCCACACACACAACATGGGTGCTGGGGAAAAAAATAAGCACTACCGCAGTTAGGCGGTAGATAGCCAGGGTGGGGGGTGGGGGGGGTTATAAATAAATAAATGAATAAATAAATAAATAAAAATCCTCCAGTGGCAGGTATTAAAGTCTAAAGTCAAAAAAATCTGGAATTAAGGCTCTAATGAGGACCTTGAAACCATTGTCAAATGCCCAAAAAACCCAACTGGTTCACTAATATCCTTTAGGAAAGAAAATGGCCAGCCATGCCTATCAAGACTCTTAACTGCCCTTTGGACAATTAGGGTTGGCCGAGCCAGCAAATCCTATGAATGAATTTACAAAAAATCCAATGAAATTAAAATGCAAGTTACCATATCCAAACATTTGGTTTAAACCGTTTCTGAGTTACTGACCTGTTGTTCATATTTCAGAAACACTGGCAAAATTTCAAGATGTCTGTTGATAGACTGAAGGTTTCAAGGAAGAGGCTGATGGTCTTTTCTTAGTCAAGGTGAAATGAGTGATTGGTCACAACCTGACTGAATAGTGGCAGCTCAAGGGGTACTCCATGTCCTCTGACAGAATATACAATGCAAACAAGTCAGATTTCCTGCCTATGCAGTGAAAATCAGGCAAGCCAAAATAGTGTGGTGACGTATGATATGGCCGCGAGGGTTTACAAAGCCCGAACTTCTGCAAGTTACTCCCTACCACTCTCCACCTTTCTATTCACCTTCCCTTAAGACAGTCTTTAAAATCTGCTGCTCGGACCAAGCCACTAGTCTTTTAACCCAATATCTTTATTTCAGGTACATTTATCAATTTAGCTCTGATTGAATGCATACGAAGCATCCTGTCTTAGTTCAATCATGTGGGTGTAATTGTAGTGTTCATCCCTCTGAGCTAGGAGACCTTGCTTCAAGCCCCACCAACTCCAGCGTGTACAATATCATCTCTGAACAGAAAATTATCAGAAAATTTCTCCATCAGAAATGCTATTTAAATGGCTTTCTTCTTCAGTGGCATGATGAATGTACCAATCTTCGAATTCCAACAGTGCAGAAAGAGGCCATTCAGCCCATCGAGTCTGCACCAACTCTCCAAGGGCATCCTGCCGAGACCTCCTCCTTATCTCTGTAACTCCACATTTCCAAGTGCTAATCCACCTAGCCTGCATATCCCTGGACACTACAGGACAATTTAGCACGGTCAATCCATCTAACCTGCACATCTTTGGACTGTGGGGTGAAATCTGAGCACCCAGATAAAACCCATGCAGACGTGGGGAGAATGTGCAAGCTCCACACAGTCAGTCATCCAAGACTGGAATTGAATCAGGGTCCCTGGCTCTGAGGGAGCCACTGTACTGCCCAATCATTAAGCTTGTTTGCCCAAGTGCTTTTCCTTTGTTCCACCTTATGAATTTCCTATGTTGTATGCTTGCTATTCTATAAAAAAAAGCTAATTATGTTCGCGTAAGGCTTGCAATTCCCAAAACAACTGATAACTTGAGAACTGCCCAGGTCTGGACCTATAACTGGAGTCACTGTTTCACTACAACTGAATGAAACACGGTCCATTCTCGTTACTTCAGGTGCCAGGATTTTGTATTCTGAGGACTGTGTTTTGCAATTTGACCTGTGTTACTGCACAAATGAAAGTCCAGCTGCTTTGAAGATATCATGCACTGTCAAAGGACAACAGAGACTTGTACTCTCAAAACCTGTCTTAACTGCATCTGAAAGGGCAATATTTCTGTCATTTGCATTGCAATCAAGTGCACACATCTTTCAATGGCAACCTTAGAAAGTTATGAAGAGAAATATAAAAACTGATTAACAGGAGATTTATTTTCAAAGACAGAGGGAATCCTGATGCATGGCCGCTCAGAAATGTTTCATATTTTTGCAAATTTTTTTTTTACAGCATCCTATATCCTTCAGGCAGTTCACCTTTGAAGACAGAAATAACTTCTCTGTGAAGGACTACAGATATTTTACACGTTAATATAAGGAAACCACAGAAAATAACACTTCATAGAATAGTTATCCCCTTCCTGGAGAGGACAAGACAGGTGGCAAAAAGAGAAAATAATTGGTTGAGTTGGCCTCATGGAGATACTCATTCCTTGTTGCCACCTCATCAAATTGAATGCTGGGTGAGGAGATCGACAATGGCCTTCTCAAGTGGAGGAGGAGGGTGGGAGGTTACTTCCATTTGCACCAATCTGCAGGCCCTTACCTCCAGCTCCATCCTCTCAGTAATCCCCCCAATATAAGACTCAAGAAGAGACCCCCTTTCTTTTTGTTCAAGCCTTAAAACCAGAACTTACAGTTACAATTCCCATGACCCAAATGCTATTGAGGTTCGGAATTCACTAAGAAGTTTGCCAGTCAACTTTAAATGTCTGACTGGAGCTTGGTTCAGTGAGTTCGCTCATTAATTGAGTCAGTCACTCTGAAAATGTCTGTTTTAATACTTATTCCCTCAGGAGCTCACTACACAAGCACAATCTATTCCATATATAAATAAATAAATGTTTCCTTTAGAATAGCAGATCTTGCCGGAAAAGTTAGTAGAGGGGCTGAATAGAGTGGACAGTAAGGATGTATGCCGCTTGACAGATAGGCCAATATGTGAGAGGGGTTGTGTCCGGCCTGGAACTCACTACTTGAGATGTCAGCTGAAACATAAGCCCTCAATATTGTCAGCATGTTGAGGTACTATAAAATGGCGATTTTTGGTTGGGATAATTTGCGGTCACTAATGCTCCTTTCTTGAATTTTTAAATCAACCCATATTTGTCATGTTATGACACACCACAGGAGCAGGTGGGACTTGAGCCCTTGTTTTCTGTCCAGAGGTAGGGACACCATCACTGGACCACAAGTGCCCCTCTAACCCTACCTTTCAATTCCTTTAAACATAACTAACTTTCCTTTCTATGCCAAGCCAAAGAACCAAACTAATTAGCATCAATTAGCCAAGCTAATTAGAGGACAAATCACTATTGTGTCTTTCTAAGAAGAGGTATTGTCTTGCACACAAAATTAGTATATTAAATAATCGCAGCATGTTCAAGTTATCCTGACTGTTAAGATATAATGACAAAGATTATAAGATGCCAGGGACCACACATCTGTCTCCATCGGGACCGCAGATTGGTTCTTCTTCAACCAAAAACTGAGACACAAATTGGGTGGGGCTCGAAATTGTTTCAACATTAACTCTGTGAGAACTATTGCCTTTTGCAACAATCATAGAGAACTATCAGGATATGTACTTCAGACATTTCAGCCCACTTGTCAAACTATATACCAAAAGCTGCAAAATGGGTTTCAACTGAATAGAATTTTTTTTTACTATTGGCACCGATGTGATGGACTTAACAGTCTTCTTTGTGCCATTACTTGTTTTTTTTAATTCAACAGGGTAGTTGAAAAATCCAAGAGTCTAAATATGAATGGTCTAAGGCTATTTGATTCAATAACTGAAATAAACATATAAATTATGGTTTAATAGAAATAGCATTCTTTTACTTCTGTACTTCTTTGCACATGCAGATCTATCCCAAAATGCTTTCAACTAAAGAGGAAGTAACAAAGCAATTAGTCTACAAGCAAGAGAACTGTAGCACCAGCTAAGTCTGTATGAGGGTCTCATCGGTGGAGAATGAATTTTAACATATCTTCAAGGCACCCAATTACTTTCACAAAGCATGTGCCAGCTGTGGCTCAATTGGTACCTCAGAGTCTTCAGTTCATGGGTTCAAATTCCACTGTGGAAATTTGAGTACAGAATTCTGGACGGACACTGCATTGCAGCTCCAATTGTTACACTGGTTATGACAGGTTAAATTTATCAGTACCCCACTTGTATGCAAAGTATCCCATGACACTATTTCAAAGAAGAGCAGGGGTATTATCTGACGTTTCCTGTCAATATATATTTCTCAATCAACGAACATCGCATTATTGTCTATCACATCAGTGTGGAAAAAGTGAGGACTGTGGATGCTTAAAAATCAGAGATCAGAGCTTAAAAATGTGTTGCTGGAAAAGCGCAGCAGATCAGGCAGCATCAAAGGAACAGGAGAATCGACGTTTCAGGCATAAGCCCTTCTTCCTGAAGAAGGGCTTATGCCCGAAATGTCAATTCTCCTGTTCCTTTGATGCTGCCTGACCTATCACATCAGTGTAATTTGAACTTAGTTGCTAACTGCAATATCTTGTCTCAGCCAAGTGCAAACCAGTAAGAAGTTTTCCTTTACCACACCAGACTAAAAATACTCTGTGGATCCCCAGCCGAAAAGACAATGATGACAAACTTATAACATGGTCAGTGATCCAGCAAGCAGCCTCATACAACACAGTGGTTTGTGGTGAGGATTGCTCATAAAAAATGGGTCAGTGGAAGTGATATCATTTTCAAAGAGCATTTTGTTTTCACTTATTCAAATGGATATTGCTGGCTGGCCTTGAGAAGGTGGTGGTGAGGTGCCTTTTTGAACTGCTGAGGTCCACCTGCTGTCGGTTGACCCACAATGCCATAAGGAAGGCTACTCAAGGATTAAAACCTAACGACAGTTAAGGGAGGGCGATATGTTTCCAAGTCCAGATGGTTCATGGCTTGGAGGGGATCTCTTAGGTGATGGTGTTCCCAAGTTGGCCTCTAGATTTCAGCAGTCAAATAGCAGCTTTGAGGTGATTCCTGAGCTTGGGGCTCAGCAACTTCTGTCTGACATTTCTTTCTCTTTCTCTAGTTCTCATTCTCAGTAGGAGTGATCCCTTATCGGAATGTTGGCAGCTGCAGGAGCCATTCCTTCCCAGAGGTTGGCAGCAGCAGGAACGGTTCCTTCGTAGAATGTCGGCGGCAATGTGTTTCTTTGCTGAAATTGCAGTACCAGAAGGCAGCAGTGACAGCAACATAAACCAGAAGAGGCACTGGCTGCTTTGGCATAGTAGGCCCAGCATCGCAGCAGCTTCATTGCCAGAGCGCAGACTCATGGCAGTGACTATGTCAGCAGAGGCAAGATGGTGCTGAATAATGGCAACACAGTTTCAGCAGCGGCAGCGCGGCTCCGTGTCATGGCTGGGCCCACCTACCCAAAGACAGAGGGTGTGGTGTTCCAGTCGTGGCAGCGTGTGGGACTCAGGGCACCTGAGTGTTCGAAGACTGAGAGATGGACTTTGGGGCTTTGTTTTTCGGCAAGTAGTCATGGCTGAGGTGGGGTAGCAATCTGGATGTTTCATTTATGTTCAGCGGGGTAAAAAAGACCCTGTCCATTTAGCCTATCCATGCCCCTCACGATTTTATAACCCTCTATAAGGTTCCCCCTCAGCCTCTGACCCTAGAGAGAAAATAGTCCCAGCCTATCCAGCGTCTCTCTATACCTCAAACCCTCGAATCTTGGCAACAGCCTTCTAAATCTTTTCTGAACTCTTTCAAGTTTCATAATATCCTTCCTATGAGGTGGCAGCCTGGGGGATCAAACCATCACATCCATATGGTATGCGAGCATTCTGATGAGAGGTCATTGGACTGAATGTTAAGTCTATATCTCTGCCACATCTGCTGAATATTTTCAGCATTTTCATTTTCTACTAGTTCTATTTTATCCAGGCTCTTCCCCATTCTCTCAAGATATTTTTCAGCTTCACCTCAAATAATCTCAAAGTAAACTCCAGCTCCCTATGACTTGGAGCATTTTTACTTGAACAAATTTCTCTGCAAATTAGAGACATTTCCAGTCTGTTTCATCTACCGGTTTAATCATAGTTCCCTACATGATTCTACTCATCTGGGGGTTAGCTGCAAGTTAAAGCATGAAACAGTATAAATAAAGGGATTATTAACTTTATCACAACAGAATTCATTATGCATACAGTAGATAACATTAGCCTGATAACAATTCAACAAAATGTTAATATTTTGGATGGAAAAGCCTATCCATTTTGCCACATAATGTCAATTTGGTTTACGAGTAGCATTCTCGCTTTTGAGGCAAGCGGTTGCAGAGTGAAACATTGCTCTGGGGAATGAATCTATAATCTAGGTTGACACTCCATCGCTGCACTGAGCAAGTGTTGCATTGCTTGAGGTGCCATTGAGGATGTGATGTTAAAACCAAGGTCCCATCTGCCTGTTCAGTGAAATGTGGAAGATGCAAGAACACTTTCGTTTTACTTCAAAAACGTTTGTAGCACACATCTCTTGAGTGAACATCCAACAAAGTAGATTGTGGAATTAAAAACAAAAAAATTCTTTAAGTAGTCAGCCAGTTGTGGCAGCATCTCTGGAGGGAGGAACTGTGTTAAGGTTTCAGATCAATGTCCTTTCATCTGAACTGAGTAAAGCATGAAATGAACGAAGAGTTTAAGCAGGTAAAAAGGGTGATGGCTAGAAAAAGAACAAAGTGTGATCAGATGGAATGCAGGAGAGATTGAATGACAAAAGGGCTTATGGTGCAAGGCTAAGGTGAGGAAAAACGGGGCAATTATAAAAGCAAAAGATGCATTGAGAGGAAGGGTAAATGGCAAAATCATGAAGACCAGTCATGTGAAAGCAAGACAAAAAAAAAATGGAAACAAGACAGGAAAGTCAAACCAGCAAAGCGAAGGAAACAAAACGGGGACAAAGATTATATTTAAAACCATTGTATTCAATGTTGAGTCTGGAAGAAAGTGTTTAACTGAAAGATTGTCTGAGATTTGCTGTGTTTATATTTCATAATATCCTTCCTATGAGGAGATGGCCTGGGGGATCAAACCATCACATCCATATGGAACTACCTGCAGATTAGCTCATGCTTTATATCAGCTCAAGTCACAGAAAATAATTAACAGTTTATGATTGCTGCACTAATCTCTGCTATTTCTTACATGCAACATCTTTTCCCTAATGTTGATGGAAGGTAGCTAGTTTCAGTATTTATCTTCAAAATTTTCAATCAGGCTCATTGAACTGAAAGGAGAAAGTGAGGACTGCAGGTGCTGGAGATCAGAGCTGAAAATGTGTTGCTAGAAAAGCGCAGCAGGTCAGGCAGCATCCAAGGAACAGGAGAATCGACGTTTCGGGCATAAGCCCTTCTTCAGGAATTCCTGAAGAAGGGCTTATGTCCGAAATGTCGATTCTCCTGTTCCTTGGATGCTGCCTGACCTGCTGCCCTTTTCCAGCAACACATTTTCAGCTCATTGAATTGAAAGACCTCCGAAACAAACTAACTGAGGCTTAAATTTAAGTACATCGCAAGGACCAACCAGTCAAGCACACATTTGAACAGATCACAAATAACGTTTGTATTTAAATTGATTGCAGTGACCCATCTTTTGGCATTATGCCTTATGCAAAGAAATTCCAAAACAAAAGTTAAGAAATATGCCAGCAGTGAAGGAGGTCTTTAACTGCTGATGTGCTGCGACAGGATTAAAGACTACGATGAATATTTATACTGCATTATTTCTTAAACTAAAATGCTTCATTTTTGATGTGGTCATTCTCTTCAATGCAATGCAATACATCATAGATTAATGTGATGGAATGCAAGTATAGGTTGTTCTGCTATAACGTGCATTTCATCAGCTCTGATTACCTATAACATGTTTGACGAATTGTGGACATTGATGGGATAATGCAAACTTTCAACTGAATGGGTATAGTGATTTTCTATTAGCGATCTTCTACAACGCAAGGTTGCAGAGGAACACAACTTTTGCATTATAGTAGAATGGCCTGTAGATAATCCTTATTCCATACTCCTCTACGTGAGCAACAGGCTCAGTGGTATCACCTCCTCGGTTTCCTAAAATGTAATTCTAAATTTATCCATGATCTCGAATAGTTTCCAACATCTTCATGCGACTCTAATTTAAAACACAGGAATTGATAAGGGCAACACTTGTGGGCTCCTCCTCAGCCTTGCAACACTTCATGATTTAACATTGACCAAACTGGTCTATAGAGTCCTATAGAGAGGAAAATCCAGCCAATTACTGATCATTGCATGGTTACATGGGCCTCCAAGATATCTGAGGCAAGTAAGGCAAGGAACGATTTTCATTTATTGTTTTTAACGAAGTTTCTGAGTAGAATATAAACTCACAATAACTTATTTCTATGAATGGAAACTACAAATGGCATGGGGTTGCAAATAGAATGTGTGCCTCAACCAGAAATTGACAACTTCAGTAGGCGAAGTTCACAGATTAATTGATGATCTCTAACTATTAGATTTTTTTTTCAATCACCAAAGATTATTGTTTCATCTTCCCAATGCAGACAGTTTTGAATTAACTGCTCATGGTTGGCATGCATGTAAATTGCCTCTCTGAACATTTTTCATTATCTATTTCAGAGATTACATAATATCAGGTTATAGTCCAACAGGTTTATTTGGAAGCACTAATTTTCAGAGTGCTGCTCCTTCACCAGGTAGCTTTGGAAGAGGATCATAAGACACAGAATTTATAGCAAAAGATTACAGTGTCATGCAACTGAAATGACATATTGAACAAACCTAGATTGCTTTTAAGTCTTTCATCTTTTAGAATTGGTTACAGGTTTTGGTTCATTAATATGTGAAGCCCAGGACTTCTTTTAAGTCACATTCTCGAGATAGCTTAAGGTTTTATAACAAAAGGTGACACCTCAGCTCAGACAATACATTAAAATGCGAGATTTGAATCTGTCTTTATCCCAAGATTAGGATACAGACAGATTCTAATCTCACACCTTTAATGCACTGTCTAAAACCTGTAATCTTTTGCTATAAATTCTGTGTCTAATGATCCTCTTCCAAAGCTACCTGATAAAGGAGCAGCTCTTCGAAAGCTGGTGCTTCAAAATAAACCTGCTGTTGTGTGATTTTTAACTTTGTCCACCTCAGTCCAACACCGGCACCTCCACATCATGGCTACCCCAGAGAAATATATTTTCTCTCCATTTCTTTATTATATCTTCTTAATACCATTGTAATTCCAGCTGACGTCAATACTGGTTAACTCAGATTACAAAGTGAAACTTGATTTATTGACCATCGGTATTACTTCTGCAGTTTGGTTATTGTGGTGGTCAATCTTTGAACATATTCACAAAAGGCTGCCAATACACTTTCAATGAAAGAACATAAGTTTATTATCCAAAAAATAGGAAAAAAGAAACAAAATTTATATATGACAATGTGGAAATATCTTATCATCAACAGCAAAAGTAAAGATTTACCCTTTTTTCCAGCATTATCCCTCAATCCCAATGAAGTATCATTTCTATCTTTATTTTAAAATGTTTCCTCAACCAGTGAGGGTGCAAGCATTTCTGTTTGGGAAATTTCTACACATTTGCCAGATGTCTTACTCTTCATCTCTGTCTGAAATGCATAGATACAGGGTACATCACAGACTTTTCTCACTGAAATTGTGTGGATTTTTTCCTCTGAACAGAATTTCTTCTATGCTTTGGCATTTCTTTTTTTCTCTCTGGATCGTGAGACTTAACTTGATAAACACTTCAGCAATTCTCTCACCTAGTTGCTTACCTAGTCATTTAGCTTAAATCACATGATTTTCTTGGAAATGCTTTATCAACCCAATGCTTTAAAAAAGTTCTGACCCTTCAAAAAAGTAACCTTCACAGACCAAAAATTAAAAACTCATGTACCTCTACTTTAGAGCCCATTTTCTCAAATAATAATAACGTTATCATCTTCATCACAATATAGTTTACATTACTTAGCAGTTCCAATATGTTTTGCTTACAATCTATGCTCTGTTTAAATTCCTTACAAGCTGGTTCCTCCTTATCTCTGCAATCTGACCTAGATCTACAGTCCTCGACCAAACTCTCAGTTCTGATTCTGACCCCTTGTGCATTCTTCAATTTTTTTCCCTACCATTGACATAAATGTTTTTCACACTTTAAGGCTGAATTCCAACCCCAAAGCAACTCCATTTGCTTCTCTCCATAAAACCCTTCTCATTCATTGCAACCTTTCCTAATACTGCTTCTATGATTAAGGTTATCTTTTGTTTTGAGATTGGAATATTATTCTCCATTCAAGAAGGTAACTCATCACTACCTTCTCAACAGCAATTAAGGCTGGACAATAAATGTTGGTCCAGCCAGGGCACCCACATTCTATGACACAACAAAAACAAACTACATGCCTATACAGAAGAATGCAATTGTGACATATATGATGACTGGACATGGATAGTTGTGTGCTAGAGTCCAAGAAGAAGGAATGATGCATCTTTCTCTAAGTGGAAAATGCACTTCTGGGTAAATAAAGGGGTTTTGCAAGTCAGACCACAGCCATTCTTAGGTAGAATCAGTCCATAATTTACTCAGAAGAGATATCAAAATATTATTTAGACATGCAAAAATCCACAAAGCACCCAACACAGGTGAAACATTGCCATTGTTGGAATTTCTTCAGCCAGAGGATGGTGAATCTTTGGAACTCACTGCTGCAGAGATAAGTCATTCAGTGTATTTAAAGCAGAGGTAGATAGGTTCTTGATTAGTCAAGGAATCAACAGGTATAAGGAGAGGCAGAAGATTGCAGATGGGAAACCTATCAGCAATGATGGAATGACAAAGCAGATACAATGGACTAAACAACCTAATTTTGCTCCTATGTCCGATGATCTTATAGTTGTACACCTTGCCTGAAAATTTCCATGCATTAGTTATTGTATTATCACTGTGTTCATTCCTATTATTGCAGTTTTAAAAAATATGTTCATAGGATTTGGGTATCACGAGCTAAACCAAAAATGAGTGCCTGCCTCTAACTGTTCAGACAGCAGTCAAGTGTCAATTGCATTGTGGTATGGAGTCATATGTAAGTTTGATGAAGTAAGCATGGGAGACTTGTTTCTCTAAAGGGCAGTAATGAACTAGATGCGTTTTTCTTTTACTAAAATTGACAGCAGTTACATTGTCACCATTAGACTGGCTTTTAACTCCAGATTTAACCAATGTCAAATTCTAACAGCTACCATGGTGATGTCCCAAGAAAATTATCCTGTATTTCAAGTTTGCTACTCCAGTGATTGTTCACACTATGACACCTCATCCTTAAACACAAAACTTCCCGATTCTTATAGCCTGCTGTAGAAATGTCAGGTGGATTCATAGATTGATAATCAACTGTACTGTTACAGTAAGATAAACCTTTCTTGGGTGTCAAGTTCTGAGATGCTCTTTGAACCTTACAGCTCCTAATCCAAACGTAGGGCCACAACATATTGTATTAGATAAAATGTAAAATGTTATATGGTACAATGTCAACAAAACTTCCAAAAATGCATGTCATTTAGTGCACCTAACTAGAGTTGCCAACACTCTGAATTGTCCTGACATTTCCAGGAATGAAAGATTAATCTTTTGGTCACTGCTGCTGGTAAATCAGGAAAGACATTACAAGGGCATAAAAATATAAGGTGGTTGGTGCTCTTTTCTCCTTCCCTGCTTCCTATCAACCATTCATTTGACTGAGTAATTTTATTTATCTCTGGGTTTTATTTCCACCTATCCACTTACTTCCCCACCACCACTCTCACTCCCCCTATACCCGCTACCTCCCCACTCCCACCCTTCTCATGCCACTTCCATCCATAGTCTTCAATGTACAGACCACCTCTTCCTAGCTATCAGTTCTGAAGAAGGGTCACTGGGCCTGAAACATTGATGCTGCTTTCTCTCAACAGTTGCTGCTAGACCTGCAGAGTTTCTCCAGCAACTTGTGTTTTTTTTTTGACTCACTAAGCTAACTTGTTTGGTGACAGGACATTATTGCAGTTCTACAATCATTATCACATGTGAGTTTGACATTAAGAATGTGTAAACATGCTTCATGATGTCAGTGTGAATTCACTCAGTGTTTCAAAAGAATCATATTGTAAATAGATCAAACTCTCTAATCCTGTCTTCACAGGCAAGCCTATTTATCCAGACACCATCTGGTTTCAGTCGCTGAAAGTAAGCATTCATGCAGGTGCATCAGGCAGTGAAGAAGGCAAATGCGATGTTGGTCTTCATTGTGAAGAGATTCAAATACAGGAGCAGCAATGTCTTGCTACAATTATACAAGACTTTGGCGAGATCACACTGGAGTATTGTGTGCAGTTTTGGTCTCTTTATCGGAGAAAGGATGTTCTGCCTACAGAGGGAGAACAATTAAAGTTTAGCAGCAACAAAACAGAAGTTGTTCGAAAAGCTCAGCAGGTCTGGCAGCATCTGTGGAAAGAAATCAAAGTAAACATTTTGGGTCTGGTGACGCTTCCTCTGAAATTCAACTAATTCCTGGGATGACAGGACTGACGTGTGAAGGAAGACTGCAATAGGGTTAGGATTGGTTAGTACTGTACTCATTGGAGTTTAGAAGAATTATATGGGATCATGTAGAAACCATATAAAATTCTAACAGGATTGGACAGGTAAACGCAGGAAGGATGTTCCTGATGACAGACAGTCCACAACCAGGGGTCACAGATTAAGAATATGGAGTAGGCAATTGAGGATTGAGACAAGGAGAAATTTTTTCACTCGGCCATTGGAGTGCTGCAGAATTCTCTGCCACAGAAATTGGCTTAGGCCAATATATTGAATATCTTCAAGAAGGAGCTACATATGATTCGTAGGCCAAAGAGATCAAAGGGCCGAGGGATAAAAGGGGAACAGGGTACAATGTTGGATGATCAGCCACCATCATACTGAATGGCAGAGCAGGTTTGAAGGGCTGAATGGCTTGGTCCTGCTTAAATTTTCTTTGATTCTATGTTTCTATGATTACTCAAACCACATGTTATTCTTCCGAGATCCTGAAAATTCCATAATACTGATCGCAGCAACAGCTTCAACTGCAAACATCTGAAAATAGTTTGCAGCCATTTGAACCAGAAGCAGTCCCTTCAACCTGAATTGACAAACAGAAGCTAAGAGCATAGAATGCATACTTTTCAAAATTCTTCAATGTGTGCAAAGACTAGAAACAGTTGAAGTGAGAAATAAAATTCAGTAGAAGTGAGATAAGATAAAAATTAGAGGTGGGGCAATTTGTTTCACTAACACTTAGGCGTTTTCTTCCTTTAATACATAAAGGTGAAAAAAAAGCAGTGAAAACAGAATGGAGCATAAAAACTTGTAGGGGAGGCTGTGCTAAAACTACACAAAGCACTAATCAGACAACAGCTAGAATACTGTGAACAGCTTTGTGTGTCTTAGAGAAGGAAAATTTACTAGCATTGGAAGCAATCCAGCAAAGGTGTGCTGGGTTGATCCCAGGTATGGAGGGCCTGTCTTATAAAGACAGGTTGAGCAAGTTTGGTCTGCACTCAATGGAATTTTGAAAAATGAGAGACAAGCTTCATGAAACTAATCAGATTCTTAGGAAACTTGAGAGGATTGATGTGGAAACATTATTTCCCCTTGTGGGAAAAGTCTAATCTCAGAATAAGGGGCTGCACACCAAAACAGAGATAAGACGACATTTCTTCTTTCAGGAGGACAGCGAATCCATGGAATTCTTCACTGCAGAAGGTATATTCAAGCTGAGATAGATAGATTTTTAATCGGTAAGGGAATCAAGGGTTATGGGGAAAAAGCAAGAAAGTGGAGTTGAGAACTACCATATTAACCATGATCTCACTGAATGGCAGAGGAAACCTGATGGGATGAATGGCTTACTCTGCTCCCAAGTCTTATGGTCTTATGGAAAGATAATTCTGACATTAGCCTTGTTTGATTGCTGTGATACTATTCTTCATCTTGTCTATAATAACATTAAGTCAGTAAACTGGTTAAATCTGGAAAGGTAATCTATTCTTTGAAGCTACCTCCAAGTTAAAGGTTCAAATGCTATCTCAGCCCATACACAATTACATCACATGCATACCTTAACAGTGACATATACCAGCCCTGAGTGGGATGCATGCCATCATTTTCCAACCAAACACTTGCATATACCACCTTTTGGAGTCTCCTTGCGGTGGGCAATGGTCAGAAATAGCCAAATCACAAACTGTGCTCCAGAGTGAAATACGCACCACATGGCAATTAAAGTAGAAATAACCAACCTCAAGTTGATTGCTCAGGAGCTGATTGCTCGACATGTATCCCATGGAATCACAACTCTCAATTTGTCCGATGATAGTTCACCTCTCTAAATCTTATCCCATTGTCCTCTGATGCTCATTCACTAGGGATCTTGAGGTCTTCTACCAGATAAAGTTGTTCCACGTACAGCAAGGGCCAAATGTAATTCACCCACAGTGGATATATACTGAGATTACTATCTGGATCTCACTATATCAGAAACAAAACTTGGCAGATATTTCTTTTAAAGAAAATAGATGCTCCACCGCATCTCCTCCACTTCCCGCTCCTCCGCCCTTGAGCCCCGCTCCTCCAACCGCCACCAAGACAGAACCCCACTGGTTCTCACCTACCACCCCACCAACCTGCGCATACAACGTATTATCCGCCGCCATTTCCGCCACCTCCAAACGGACCCCACCACCAAGGATATATTTCCCTCCCCTCCCCTATCAGCGTTCCGCAAGGACCACTCCCTTCGTGACTCCCTTGTCAGATCCACACCCCCCACCAACCCAACCTCCACCCCGGCACCTTCCCCTGCAACCGCAGGAAATGTAAAACTTGCGCCCACACCTCCACACTCACTTCCCTCCAAGGCCCCAAGGGATCCTTCCATATCCGCCACAAGTTCACCTGTACCTCCACACACATCATCTATTGCATCCGCTGCACCCGATGTGGCCTCCTCTATATTGGTGAGACAGGCCGCTTACTTGCGGAACGCTTCAGAGAACACCTCTGGGCCGCCCGAACCAACCAACCCAATCACCCCGTGGCTCAACACTTTAACTCCCCCTCCCACTCCACCGAGGACATGCAGGTCCTTGGACTCCTCCACCGGCAGAACACAACTACACGACGGCTGGAGGAGGAGCGCCTCATCTTCCGCCTGGGAACCCTCCAACCACAAGGTATGAATTCAGATTTCTCCAGCTTCCTCATTTCCCCTCCCCCCACCTTGTCTCAGTCGGTTCCCTCAACTCAGCACCGCCCTCCTAACCTGCAATCCTCTTCCTGACCTCTCCGCCCCCACCCCACTCCGGCCTATCACCCTCACCTTGACCTCCTTCCACCTATCCCACCTCCATCGCCCCTCCCCCTAGTCCCTCCTCCCTACCTTTTATCTCAGCCTGCTTGGCTCTCTCTCTCTTATTCCTGATGAAGGGCTTATGCTCGAAACGTCGAATTCTCTATTCCTGAGATGCTGCCTAACCTGCTGTGCTTTGACCAGCAACACATTTGCAGCTGTGATCTCCAGCATCTGCAGACCTCATTTTTTATTCAAATGACAAATAAAGAAATGAATGATATTTCTTTTATGCATTTTCTACAGGTCATCACAGAAAGATAAAAGTGACTAGCACTCATCAAGCAGGAGAGAAATAGCCTGGAAGATATTGCAAAAGTAAAGAGAAAACAGTTCCTCAACTTTAACAAGAAAAGATCATTCTTGCTCAATATTCTTCAGAATGCATAATTTTGAAAAAGCATGCGCAAGACACAACAATGACCTTCAAGGTTCTCTCTTTTTGTAAGGAAATATAGAGGGTAGATTGTATACACTGGTCATTTTTCTATGATACCGATAGTTTCATAAATGCTCTTCAAATCTGCCTTTGTGGCTTTCTTACCACATTTGAAATTTATTTCCATTCCTCGGTATCCAGAATCTTCTTTGATTTATGCCATTAAGTTGCAGCATTTCTAACCGAGACAGTTTAATGATGCCCTCCCAAAAACAAGTCAACGCAAAAGAAAGAGGAATGTAAGTAATTTTGACTAACTCTCAACAGCTCTCTGCACTTGCAATGATATTTAAGAAACTTTCATAAAAGGTCTCCCAGGAGATGATTTTTTTTGTTTTAACTCGCTTGTGAGATGTAGACGTTGCTGGCTGGACCAGCTTTTACTGCCTGTACCTCATTGCCCTTGAGAAGGGTGGTGGTTTTCTTGAATCGCTACAGTCCATGTGCTGTAGGTAAACCCACAATACCATTAGAGGGAACATCCAGGATTTTGACCCAATAACACTGAAGCAACAACAATTTATTCTGTCAGGACAGCCAGAGGCTTCGAGGGGAACTTGTAGGTGATAGTGTTCAAATGTATCTGTTGCCCTGTTCTTCTGGATGGAAGTGGTTGAGAGTTTAGAAGGTGCTGTTGAAGGAGCATTGTGAATTTCTGCAGTGCACCTTATAGTTGGTACACACTGCTGCTATTGTGCAACAGTGGTGAAGGGAAAGGTGTTTATAGATGTGGTGCCAATCAAGTGGGTTGCTTTGTCCTGGATGGTGTCAAACTCTGGCATGCTGTTGCAGCTGTACTCACCCTGGCAAATGGGAAGCATTCCATCACACACCTGACTTGAGGCTTGTAGACGGTGAACAAGCTTTGAGAAGTCACAGGGTGAGTTCTTTGTAGCAAGACTCCTCGCCTCTGAGCCCCTTTATAGCCACTGTATGGATATGGCTAGTCCAGTACTGATCAGTGGTAACATCTAGAATTTTGTTACTGAAAGATTCTGTGATAGGAAACCCATTTATTGTTTGACTGATTGATTTGTTCAAAATATCGCCAAAATGAGCCTTGGAATGACTTACAGGGTTTTTTGACAATTCTTTTGGCCAACCTGCACTTCTTAGGACTTAGCCAGTTGAGGTCAGAATGGACTTTGGACAAAGCTCTTTTGATTATTTATGCACTCTATGCACACAGTTTGCTGCAGCTCTGCAGGGAACTGTTTAAAATTCTCATCATTTCACAACATTTCTCAGCCTGTCTTAGATTTTACCAATCCTTTCTGACTTACTCCTCCAATTCCACAGCTACTCTTAATAGCATATGTGTCCTCTGTTCACACAGAGCAATTAAATGATCAGCAACCTGGTACTGCAGTCTTCTCAGTCAATTAATTTTATGGCAGGTTTAAAAAGGATGCTTAGGAAATGTATGCTGGGGGTCTGTAAACTCTTGTCTTGGCTCAGTTGTTCATTATCTTTTGCAGATTGTTAGTGAAACAGTTTGCAATTGGATTTTTCCCTGCTTGGTGCAAAAGTACAACTTTAGCAAGAACCATAAGGACAGTCTTATGTACAGGTACTAAAGTAGCTACAGCAGATCAGTGAATCTGATTTACAAACACATATGTAGATTGTATACTTAGTTATCTGCACTTGCATACATCATTGCATCTCTCCACGGATGTTGCTCAACCTGCTAAATACTTCCAGCAGCTTTTGCATAAAATTGTGTAATTCAATACATGTTCTGGTAATTGTACTGGAACAGAGGAGGCAGAATGGATAGCTTGCCTGTTAATACAGAAAGGATCAAATGCAAACTTTGAGTCCATGGTTGATTCTGGTGGTCTGTGAGCAAAAGGAGCAAGGATCTAACAGCAATTTTGGATGGAATTGGGAGTCGAAACCAGAGGGTGGAGGGATGGAAATTTTAGCTGTAACAACAACCTGAGGTGATTTCATGCATAAATTTTGGTGAAAACCCCTGAAGTTCAGCATCCAGTACAGCTTCCAATTATTTTCAAAAACACACCCACTAAAACATCATTTTACCATTTATCATCTTGCAGTAAATAAAATCAATAATGTACTGTTTGAAAAGTGGGACAAGTATGTAATAAGTATTTTATTATACTCAATGTTAGTATAGCTCTGCCTGTTTTACAAAGACTGCCCCAAAACAATCCTTTCCTTACATTTCTAGGCAACAGATTTGAAAAAAATGCTAAGTGCAAATTTTATTGTGGGTTCAAATAATTTAACTGCATATGTTTGCTTATATTTTTGAAAAGAAACTATTAATTCAGCTAGCAAAACATTACTCCTATTTCATGAGCCAGGAAAGATAAAGTAAATAGGGTGAAGCTGTTTCCATTGTGAAAGCAGCAAGAACAAATAGGCATGGATTTAACATGATGTCCAAGCGGATCATGGGTGGTGTGAGAAAAACCTGTTTAGCACAGTGAGTGGTTAGGGCATGGAATGCACTGCCTGGAAATGTGGAAGAGGAACATGCAATTCAGGCATTCAAGAGGGTACTGGGTGATTACTTGGAAAATTAATGGTGTGCAGGACAAAGATCAAAGATAGACATTAAATAATAGAGCTGGACTAGATAAAAGAGCCATTACAGATCCAACGGGCCAAATGGCCTCCTTTTCCATCATTATAAATCTGTGCTTTTGAATGTGATAGAACCCTCGCAGTTGTTTTACTAACTATAATCTAAGCAAAGAATCTGAATTCAGTTTAATATCTTCTGGAAATAAAAAGTGATACCATTAATATATATGCTATAGGTGCCACGGGGCTAGTGAGGCTAGAAATAGATAGTGAGTGCAGATGAACACGTGGCTCCAGGACTGGTGTAGGAGGGAAGTCTTCAGATATGTGGATCATTGGTATACCTTGTGAGGAAGGTGGGACCTCTACAAGAAGGATGGGTTTCAGCTGAACTGGAGGGAGGTTTGCTAGAGTCCTTCTGGAGGATTTAACCTAGATTGGCAGGGGGTTGGGAAACTGAGCTACAGATCAGATGATAGAGTAGATAGTGAACAGCCAGATACAGTGTGCAGAGTCAGTGAGGAGGGGTAGGGACTTGATAGGACAAAGGTGCAGTCAGTGTGATGGTTGAAGTCTGTCTATTTTAATGCAAGTACTAAATGCAAGTACTATCAGGAATAAGGGTGCCAAACTCAAAGCATGGATCAGTACTTTGAACTATGTTGCTGTGGCCATTATAGAGAATGGATATCAAATGGACAGGAATGGTTGTTGGATGTTCCAGGGTTTAAATGTTTCTAAAGGAATGGGGTTGGGGGGTAAAAGAGGTGGATGAGTGGCATTGCATATCAGGGACAGTATCATAGTTGCAGAAAGGGAGGTTGTCGAGGAGGGTTTGTCTACAGAGTGTATGCATGGAAATCAGAAACAGGAAAGGTGCGGTCACTTTACTGGGAGTTTTCTACAGAACCCCCAGTAGCAACAGGGACACAGAGGAGCAGATTGGGAAGCAGGTTTTGGAAAGGTGCAGAAGTAACAGGGTTGTTGTCATGGCTGGTTTTAAGTTCCCTAATATTGACTGGAATCTCCTTAGTTCAAATATTTTGGATGGAGCAGTTCTTGCCAGATGTCTCCAGAAAGGGTTCCTGATGCAATGTGTAGATAGGCCGTCTAGAGGGGAGGCCATATTAGATTTGGTTTCTTGGCAATGAACCATGCCAGCTTTCAGATATCTCTGTGGGTCAGCATTTTGGTGATAGTGATCACAACTCCCTGACCTTTACTATACTCATTGAGAGGGATAGGAACAGACAATATGGAAAAGTATTTAACTAGGGGAAGAGGCAATTACAATGCTATTAGGGATAACTGGGGCAACTAAACTGGGAACAGATGTTCTCAGGGAAACGCATGATAGAAATTTGGAGATTGTTTAGAAAGCATTTGCTGAAAGTGCTGGGCAGGTTTGTCCCTCTGTGGCAAGGAAGGGCTGGTAGTTTGAAACAGGAAGAAGGAAGCTGACTTAAGGTTGAAGAGGCAAGAATCAAACAGGGTTCTAGAAGGTTACAAGGTAGCCAGGATGGAGCTTAAGAACGGACTTAGGAGAGCTAGAAGGGGGCATGAGAAAATTTTAGCGGTTAGGCTTAAGGAAAACCCAGAGGCTTTATGTGAGCAATAACAGAATGGTCAGAGTGAAGGTAGGGCCAATGAGGGATAGTGGAGGGAATTTTCAACTGGAGTTGGAGAAGGTAGAAGAGGTCCTTAATGAATACTTTGCTGCAGTATTCATTATTAAAAGGGACCTTGATGTTTCTGAGGACAACGTGAAACACAGTGACACACATGAACAGGATGATATTAGGAAGGAGGATGTGTTGAAAATTTTGAAAAACCTAAGGATAGATAAATCCCCTGGGCCAGACAGGATATTCGCTAGGTTACTACAGAAAGTGAGGAAAGAGATTGCTGCACTGTGACGAAGATCTTTTCATCCTCACTGTCCAATGGAGTAGTGTTAGATGATCAGAGGGTAGCAAATATTATTCCCATGTTCAAAAAAGGGAATAGGGATAACCCAGGAAATTATAAAACAGTCAGTCTTACATCTGTGGTGGGCAAAGTATTACAGAGGATTCTGAAAGACAGGATTTATGATTACTTGGAAACCCAAGGTTTGATTAGAGATAGTCAGCAAGGCTTTGAAAGGAGCAGGTCATGCCTCACAAGCCTTATTGAAATCTTTGAGGATGTGACAAAACATGTTGGTGAAGATAAAGCACCGGATGTGTTATAAATGAGTTTTAGCAAGACATTTGACAAAGCTCCCCATGGTCAGCTCATTCAAAAAGTAAAGAGGCATGGGATACAGAATTGGCTGGCCCACAGAAGACAGAGGGTGGCAGTAAATGGAAAGTATTCAGCCTGGAGCTTGGTGACCAGAGGTGTTCTACAGGGATCAGTTCTGGTACCTCTGCCCTTTGTGAATTTTATAAATGACTTGGATGGGGAAGTGGAAGGATGGGTTAAGTGAGTTTGTTGATGACACGAAGGTTAGTGGAGTTGTGGATAGTCTGAAGAGTTTTTGTAGGTTACAACGGGACATTGACAGAATGCAGAACTGGGCTGATAAGTGGCAGATGGAGTTTAACCTGGAGAAGTGTGAAGTGATTCACTTTGGAAAGTCAAATTTGAATGCAAAATATAGGGTTGAAGGCAGGATTATTGGCAGTGTGGAGGAACAAAGGGATCTTGGGGTCCGTGCCCATAGATTCCTCAAGTTGCCACCCACGTTGATAATGTTGTTAAGAAGAAGGCGCATGGTGTGTTGGTTTTCATTAGCAGGGGGATTGAGTTTAAGGGCCAGAAGGTTATGCTGCAGCTCTATCGAGCCCTGGTTAAATCACACTTGGAATATTGTATTCAGTTCAGGCTTCATTAAAGGAAAGATGTGAAAGCTTTATATATGGCGCAGAGGAGATTTTCTAGGATGCTGCCTGGACTAGAGCATATGTCTTCTGAAGAAAGGTTGAGGGAACTAAGACGTTTCTCATTGGAGCGAAGGAAAATGAGTGGTGACTTGACAGAGGTGTACAAGATGCTAAGAGGCACAGATAGAGTGGATAGCCAGAGACTTTTTTTCATGCAGAAATGTCTATCATGAAAGGGCATAAATGTTAAGGTAATTGGAGGAAGGTTTAGGGGAGATGTCAGATGTAGGTTCTTTACACAGAACATGGTGGGTGCATGGAGTGCAATACCAGCAGTGGTAGTAGAGTCAGATACATTAGGGACATTTAAGCAATTCTTGGATAGGCACATGAAAGATAGTACAATGAAGGGTATGTAGGTTTGTCTGATCTTAGGGTAGGATAAAAGGCCGGCACAACATCGAGGGCCAAAGGACTTGTACGGTTCAATGTTCTATGAATATCAAACTGCCAGGTTGTGTTAAAATCCAGTTGGTTCAGGAGATTCAACCCGGTGGCCGTCTGAACAGTCTGCTGGGTTGGGCTCTGTGCCTTACCCCAGGCAAGGTGGGCTGCTAACCCCCTCCCCTCCATAGCCACCCTTGAGGAAAGTTTGTAATAAAAAGTAGGTAGAATACCTAGAGCCCTTTTAAATTAAGACTTGACAGATCTGGAGCTGAAATGAAGACATTCAAGGGAAAGGGAGCACAGCAGGTGGGGAACTACCCTACTATGTCAGGCACACCCGCAGCCATTATCTTGATTCCCACGGCACTCTTAAGTTCAGTGGAGCAACTGAATTTACTAACGGAGTTTGCAAAACTCCGTGAAAAAAAGTCGAGGGAGCGCTGGAACCAATTATTGCCAAGCTGACAACGTATGAGCAGGAGATCCGGGCTTTGGATCAGCGTGCAGTACAGGTGGAACAGAGGACTGTGACTGCGACGGAGAGCTTCGAAAGGGGGGTTCAAAGCTTGGAAGGCCAGGTTCGGGCCCTGCTGGAACAAGTAAACAACCTTGAAAAGAGAGGTTGGAGAAAAGAATCTATGGATCTTGGGCTAACTGGAGCGTGAACAAGGTGAAAACCTTGCTGATTTTCTCGAGAGATGGCTTCTGGAGTTGCTGGGGCTGGAGATTGAGTTGGGCCAGGTGTATGTGGGCCGGGCCCACTGGATCGCAATGCACAGGTCTGGGCCAGCCCAGTGGTCCTGTCCAGTCCTAGTGTGACTCCAGCATTACAAGGAAACACAATTAATAATAGAAACAGTCAGAAGACTGGGAGAAGATTGACACTTATAAAGGCTCAAAGATAATGCTTTTTTCATGACTTTTCTGGGGCTATAATTTAGAAAAGGAAGACTTTTGATGATGTAAAGAAAAATTAAGTGGTATAAACATTTAGTCTTCTCTGAGGTACCTGCAAGTTCTATGTTTCAATTATGGGGGAGCTGTCTACAACTTCGACTCGGCGGAAAAAGAATTTTTGAACTAGCTGAAATAGTAGAATTTGGCCGAAGGGGAAGGAGGAAAAGATGCGTGTGTACAATGGTAAAATATATTTTTTTTAAATCTTCTCTCTCTTTGTTCTTTTCACTTTTGGCGTTTCAGGCCTAATAGGTTTGGTATTGCTATAGTGTAAAATCCTGTATGTTTTATATTATATCTGTTTGGTGGATCTCTGTTATTCTATTGTTCTGCTTTGCTGGCTGAGGGATTGTTACTCCTTTGATGTAAAGATGTGTGGGATTGAAGGTGTGGAGGGGGATGAGTGGGTGTCCATTGTTAACTTGTAGGAGTGTGAGTAATATGTTTTTTGTCCCCCCATTGCTTGGGTTTTGGATATGGCCTTAACTGGAAGGTGCTAAAATGGTTGTGAGATTGGGTCTGAATGCCCTATGGGCAAGAGGGGAGATCTCTGGAGATTTGTGTTTTTTGTGTTTATGTGTTCAAGGTAGGAGTAGAGGTTAGTCTTTAAGTTTTGGTAGTTGTGGTAGTATTTGTAGGAGTAGTCTTTAGATTTGATAAAGTTTTGTTTTTTCTCCACTTGCAATGGGCTTCTTCCTCTCTAGAGACTGCGGGCTGTAGTGTGCAGTCATGGCTAGCGATCTGTTCAGGTGGGTGCACCTGGAATATTAAGGGGAGCCACTCCCTCATTAAAAGGAAAAAGGTGCTCTCAAATCTTAGGAAGGAAAGGGTTGACATTGCGTGGTTGCATGAGACACATTTGACTGATGGGGAGCATCTGAAGTTACAGCAGGGAGGATATGATAAGGTATTGTTTCCCTCCTTTAACTCCAAAAGCAAAGGTGTGGCCATACTGGTACGAAAGAACCTCCCATTTCAGGTGACAGATCAAATCAAGAATGAGTATGGATGGTTCGCCATTCTCAAAGCACTGATACAGAGAGAAGAGTACAGCATCCTGAACATTTACTGTTCCCCGGCACATCACCTTAAACTTTTAGTTGATGCAGTCTCCAAATTAATGGCTCCTGGGATGTGCCTTACGATTATTTGAGGAGACTTGAATTGTCTCATGGACCTTGGGGTAGACAGGATGCCAAGAGGGCTGTCAGGTACACCTCAGCAGTCCAGACAGTTTGGGGATTTGTGTGAGGAGTTGGGCTAGTGGATGTGTGGAGGTTCCTCCACCCGACTGGGAGGAACTGTACCTTTTACTCTAACCCACACAAGAACTGAAATATTCTTTGTTCCATCGCTTTGTTTGGACTTGGTGCTGGCCTGCAGGATTGGAAGCATAACTATTTCAGACCATGCGGTAATATATTTAGATGTTAAGATAAATGTAATGGAGTAGGCAAGCGGCACTGCCGCATGGATCAGTTTGTTGAAGAATGACAACTTTAGACAATATCTCACAAAGGAGTTAAGGGCTTTCTGGGACATCAATTGGGATATGGCAAGTAACCCATCAGGACTCTGGGAGACCACCAAGCATTCTTAAGGGGTATGATTGTTGCATACTCGAAAACGAGAAGGAGGCAGGGAGGAGAACAGCAGCGGATGCTTGAGGCCTGACTGAAGGCAGTCAAATCGGCATTCCTGGTCAAATTGCAATGTGTCATAGCTCTCCAGGCTGCTCTGGACACAGCACTCACACAAGTGGCGAAGACAGAGGGTCTCTCTTTTGAAAGCGGGATAAGCCAGGTAAATACCTGGCTTACCTGGCTCAGAAGAAATGGCTCCACAGTCCATTGTGTTTATCAGGAAGAGAACTGGCAATGTCACTCTTGAATTGAGGAAGATCAATGCCAGATTCTGGGAGTTCCATGCAGGGTTATACCTGTCGGAGGGCTGTGAGGATGGAGAAGCGAGAATGGAGTCCTTTTTTGAAAACTTGGACCTCCCCGGTATAAACGCAGATCAGGACTCCCTTTTAAATGCACCTCAGACAATACAGGAGGTGCAAAAGGCAGTAAGGCAGCTCCAAGGTGGTAAGGCACCCAGTCCAGACAGATTCCTGAGTGAATTTTACAAAGAGCTCATACGCGTTAACTGAACCACTGTTGGAGATGTATAGTCATTCATATAGCCAGAACTGCCTTCTGCCCTCTCTTAGGAAGGCTATTATCTCCCTTATTTTAAAGAAAGGGAAAGACCCTGAGGATTGCGCATCATATAGACCCATCTTGTTGTTGAATGTGGATTTTGAAATTCTATCAAAGGTGTTGGCTCTGAAGTTGGAGAAGGTGCTGCCCATTATTATAAAAGGTACTAGACAGGTTTTCTCAAGGGCCGCAGCTCCTCCCACAACATCAGACTGGTATTGAATATAGTGCAAATATGTTAACAGAGAATGATTCCGGGTTTGGTGGTCTCCCTGGATGCAGAAAAGACTTTTGATCGGGTGGAATGGTCATATTTCTTTGCTGTTCTAGATCATTTTGGTTTGGGAGGGGCCTTCGCCAGTTGGGTGGCAGTGTTATATAAAGACCCCAAGGCGGCCGTAATCATGAATGGTGTTAAATCGAGCAATTTGGTGTGGGCAGGGGCAGCCGACAGGGCTGTCCCCTGTCGCCGCTACCATTTCCCTTGGTACTTGAACCACTAACGGAGGCTATCCGACAGAACCTTGAAATAATGGCACCCCAAGGTGAGAGTTGGGGAACACAAAATGACTCTCAATGTGGAAAATGTCCTTCTGTATTTGGCTAACCTCAAAAAGTCCATACCCTGGCTAATACAAAAAATTAAATTATTCAACAGCTTTCTGGGACACAGGATAAATTTCACAAAATCAGAAGTCACATCCATGGGGGGGACTGCCGAAGCTGGAGGACAGAATGGCGTTTCCTTTTAGATGGTCTACCCAGATCATGGCTAGGCTATATAACCTTGATTAAAATGAATGTCCTTCCTCAGTTGCTATACCCTTTGAGGATGTACCCGTTGTTGTTACCCGCAGAGGTTTACCGGATGCCTTGGATCATTTATTTGGTGCTGTAGGCACCCCTTAATTAAATTTACCAAATTTCAATTTCCGCAGAATATGGGTGGGGGTACGGACCTCCCAGATTTGAACAGATACCAAATAGGCACCATGTTGTCATATGTAGACAAATTGGTGCGCAATGACTCAAAGTCAACATGGCTTGATGTAGACATCTCACAGGCGAGATGCCCCTCATAAACTTACTATTCATGGATAAGATGAGATCTGTAGTTGAGCACTGTGAGAGTCTGATTATCAGAAATACGGTAAAAGTGAGGGCTGGGTGAGGGCAATTTCCTTCAGACTTCATCATTCATCCAGTTAGTGGGAGCTCCAGGATGTAGATCGGGGTCAATGGACTCTGGCTTCAGAGTATGGGACAGTAAAGGAATTTCCTGTCTAGGAAATTTATCTGAGGGAGAGGTCTTGATGTTTCAGCCAATTAGGTTGAGAAATATGGAATTCTTAATAGAGACCTTTTCCAATATTTCCAGGTTAGGGATTACATACAGAAGACCACGTGCTTGACCCAGCCCTACAAGTCAGATATAGAATGGAGAGTGCTCCAATGTGGGCACGGTCTTTCAGTTAGTACCATATATCACCTGTAGGGAAGGAATGCCTTGGGGGATATGGAGAGACTCCACGAATTTGAAATCAGGAGTTAGGGGAAAAAATCTCTTCGGAAACATGGGAGGATATATGGGGGAATGTAAAGAAAATTCTAATATGCAATAAGGCACAAGCGATGCAATTTAAGATCCCCCACAGGGCCCACAAAGTGCCAGAGAGGTTAGCAAATTTGAAGAAAGGATCTTCCCAGAAATGTTCCAAATGTAAAACCAGTACTGGCACCCTTACACATTGCTTTTGGTCCTGTTACAAGATCCGGGGATACTGGACACATAGTGAAAGAGTTGAAGAGGATCCTGGGAATGGAAGTTAGGGAGGATCCAGTATTCCTTCTTTTGGAACTACTGAATCTTCCCTCTTTGGGTGAGCACAGAAAGAGGTTATTCAATATTCTTACAAACTGTGCTAGGATGAACATCCTAATGAATTGGGTATCAGAAAAGCCTCCAGGTCTTGCAGGTTGGCACAGACTTGTGATGGAACACATCCCTCAAGATTACTTGACAAGTATGGTGCACCACGGAACGGAGCAATTTTATAAGACATGGATCTGTCGGCGGTACTGATTAGGGCCTTTATATAGCCACGAGGACCATATATGGTGGTCAGGGGGGCAGTAAGGCCTAGTAAATACGGGTGAAAGAACTGTTGCTCCTGTGGACGGAAGCCTTGATGAGGATGCGTCAAGTGAAGTAATGTAATATAGTACAATGTAGTGTAATTTAATTTTAGTAGATTGTAATTTAATTTATTATTTTATTTAATTTGAGTTTATGCTAATTTGATTTAAGTTAAGTAAATATGAGACAACTGTATTCTGCAGGCTACATGAACAAGGAGAGAATAGGATCACTGCACCTCACAAGGTTGGATATCCTCCTCCTCAAACTCTGATTCTCTGGCCTCAGTAGTGCCAAGGATTCATTAGTGGACACCTGTCAGTACTGCCGGTACCAAGAACAAGGGTGCACAGAGCCTCGATCAAGAGTCTGGAGAAGCAATGGCTGAGTGGTATTATCACTAGACTATTAATCCAGAAACCTAGATAATGTTCTCAGGGCCTGGGTCCAAATCACATCATGATGGGATGATGGCTACAAAACAATTGCTGATTGTCAGGAAAATAAAACATTCAATTCCTTTAGGGAAGGAATTCTGCCATTCTTATCTGTTTTGACCTCCAGGTCCACAGCAATGTGGCTGACTCATTACTTGTTACTGGGCAATTAGGGATGCGCAGACTACTCCTCGGCAGTAATGCCCTTGTTCTGTGAATGAAAAGTATGCATAGGATGTTCGATAGTTAGAGGGTTTATCAGACTTTAGGATTGTGGGGGCATTGGGAAACAAGCAAGTAGGAATGATACAAACCCTGGGAAGTGTTGGTAATAGTTTAATAGTGGCCTCAATACATAAAGTTAACACCCCTCTGTCCTGCTTAAAAAGACAGAACCACATCAACCTGACCATTTTAAAAAAAAACTTATTTTCCTAATCATCTATTCAGTGATAATACATATCTCTGGAGCAGGAGGGTCTTGAACCCAGCCCTCCAGGCTCAGAGACAGGAACACTCCTACTATGCCAGAAGAGCCCTTACCCATCTTTTTAAAGTCAGTTGACCTCTTAACAAGCCCAATTGACCTTTAACGATTCATTTATATTTGATGAGCAGGCACTGATTTCTGTGCCTGCCCACTTCTCAAACTGGAAAACATAGCCAATACTTCATACTGATGAACATTCTACTCCTATTTAAATTCTATTCTGCAGCATCATTTGCACTGCATAGAAATTACTTCGCTGTCCTTTCATCACAATGATTCACAAAGCTGTTGTAATTTGTCAATAAAATTTACAGCACCGGTTGATGAATTAGTGATTAATGCTTGATGGCAACAAAGCAGTTGCTTGCCATTTTGGTGTCAAGTCATGGAAATTAGTCAGAACTAAAATGTACAGATTTTGTTTGCATCAAGCATCAGGTGCAAGTTTGGCTCTGTGTTTGCACCGGAGATTAGAAAGCTCCAGAAATACTTGACATTTCAAGATTTGCTAACAAACCCTTGATGGCACAAAGCTAGTTGACTGTATTATGCATATTTACTGAAGCATTTTTTTATTTTATTGATTTGGTTGGCAAATATCTTATAAACAAGGCCTTGAATATAATCCCTTCACTTAATGTCGCAATGAGTTTTTGATGCTTTCCTCATTATTATCAATGCTCTACAGAAAAATTTTATTCCATGTTTCAAAATATGTTTTGATAAAACCTGTAAAAGGATTCCCTACTACACTGAAGGACTGAAAATAGCAGTTTTCATCCTTATTTATTCAAGCATCTAATCATTTTGTAAACTCTTTACTGAATACTTCAAAGGTTTTGCCAACTGCACACTTATAGACCTTTTGCAACAGATCCTTTATGACTGATCTTATGTGATCTGGTTTGGCTGTCTTTTGGCAGAAAAGCATCTTGATTACTCACCAGCAGTAAAGTGAATATAATCATTTTGTTTTGGTCAATTCACTCTTACTTACCATAAACAAGTGACAGGAAGACAATCGAAACAGATGTTGCAAAATAACAGAACATATGTGGTGCTGATGTGAACACATCTTTCTGAATGCTTTGCCTTGAATATTGTGATAATGTGCATTTATTCATTTCCAAAAGAACCGTTCATTCACTTGTCTGTGAAATCAAACTCATTGACCTGTATCAAGTTAAAAATCCAAGTGAAACAGTCAGGGTGAAATACTTATGCAACACTGTTAGCTTGTGTTATCACAGTGCATTTGTTGAACTAAATTGTCTCCTTCCCACCAACACTTTTTAAAAATTTCTGTTCTTATTTTCAAACTCTGTGTGGTCTCATCCCCATTTCCCTATATCTATAATCTCATTCTACTGTCAGAGATCTCTGCATTCTCCAGGTCTGGCCTCTGGTGTAATTCCAATGATGCTTCCAGTTCATTGGATCCACAGCTCTTAATTCCTCTCTATCTCACCACCTCGGTCGTCTTCTTTAAGATGCTGATTAAAAGCCATGACTTTGATCAAGCTTTGGGCATATTGCCCAATGTGATTCAGCATCAAATTTGGTCAACGCTCCTTTGAATTGTCTGGTACATTTTATTACAGGAGAAAGTGAGGTCTGCAGATGCTGGAGATCAGAACTGAAAATGCGTTGCTGGAAAAGCGCAGCAGGTCAAGCAGCATCCAAGGAGCAGGAGATTCGACGTTTCGGGCATAAGCCCTTCTTCAGGACTCCTGAAGAAGGGCTTATGCCCGAAACATCGAATCTCCTGCTCCTTGGATGCTGCCTGACCTGCTGCGCTTTTCCAGCAACATATTTTCAGCTCTACATTTTATTACATTAAAGGTACTATGTAAATGGAAGTTGTTATTATTGTCAGCTCATACAACAAAACAAACCAGACCCATTGCTACCATTCAGCCAACAATATAATCTATGTGCTGCTAATCAGTTGCTGCAAGATTCCAAATGATTCTGTACATTATAGGATGGGTTTGCTTCCTTCTTTTAGCCTAGTGAATTTGTCAAATGATCACTACAATGGTGCTCCCCCATCTCCTGACAATATTGCTGCCATTTCTGTTGTGTTAACTCCAACATTTTCATCTATGCTACACAACATTTTTGTAAGCAATCAACTATCTAGAAGCAAGGCAGGAAAATACATACAGCAATAAAAAAAAACACTGGTGCTCTGACTTTCACGCATCAATTTTAGCCAGAAATGCCCCACAAGTTAAATTTCATGTACATTTTCAGAGCCAAAAGGAAAATCAAGATCAGATAAGCATATGATGGTGCCCATTCCTAACTTTTTATTCCACAATTCAAAAAATGCAATTATCCACTATCTGGATTTCCAACTAGCTGCACACAGTTACTAGCTAAAGTAGTGGACAACACTGTAATGAAATATGCTGAACAATATGCTATTAAGGGTCTATAATACAACAAGCTTTTTGAGAGGGCGAACGACATGAAGCTCATGCCAAGTGCAGCAGCAATTCAAATCAGCGTAGTTACTGCCTCAAACATCTTAAGTCACAAAGTAAAACATAAGTGTGCATGCGTGTCCAAATGTAGTTATCATTTGACAATGACTGAGATCCCAAAAATATGAACTTTTTCAAACATAAACCCACCTATTTACCTGTGCATTTGGCTCAAAATATCATCCAGCAGACTGTAGGTGCAGCTAATACACCACCTAGATTGCAGTGGTCCAAGGCAACAGTTTAGGGATGGTCAATAAATAAGTCATTGGTCAACAGCATGTACTTCCTATGAATAAAAATCTTTAGAATCACATGACAATATTACTCTGCACAGTCTGGTTATTCAATGACTATGCAAAGTTGTGAGCTGTCAGATATCAAGTATTCACCATTCCCTGAGAAAACATTGAATGAAGAGTTCAGCTCTGGTGGCAATTTCTATTTAAATATAGTTTCAAGCAACAGAGTTGAGATAAAAATGTATCACAGGAATAGAATACTATGGTTCAGATTATGCTGCCTCATTATAAATACGGTTTTATTATTAAAATATCCAATGCCAAGTGAGTTATCTTCTCTGGAACCATATACAGTATCACATTTACAGCACTGTTACTACGTCTGACTTTCTGCTGGAGGACACAAGATTACCAGTTTTCTGATAGCTTCTGCACTATAATTCACTCTACAGCAAATATAAATTCAGAGTAAATCACAATATGATAAGGGTCATCTTAGCTGTGGTTATTATTGCACAGAGAGCACTTTAAAACAGGTAGAGTGAGCATGGGTTTGAAACAAGGAGGAGCAGCATAGTGTCACTGGAAAGAGACATAGTGACAGAGTCTGAGAGCTCCTCACTCATCAGCTATCTAAGAGACCATGTAGGAAGCTGCAAGATATTAGTGGAAGCACAATGTTAACATTGGGATAAAGAGGGAGGGCTAAAGATGTCCAAATCTGGGCAAAATTTGAGCACTGAGAACATAGCAGGGTTTAACTTGCTTGTAAGTAAACTTCAGAAATAGTATTTTCCAGATTTAAGTAGAAATCTTGGATCATTTCTCCACCACAGCTATAAGCAAACTGCCACGTTGTACCCCATGGTATGTTAATAGTCAATGACAGTACTGAACCAAATACTGGAGCAAGAATTCTCTGAAGATCCATTTTCACACGTCACATTGTACCTTGTAACCTTTTAAAGCAAATTAAAATATATTGTGAGCCTAAGCTCTGAATTACATTAAAATAAAAGGAAGAACTGCAAACTGCTAAAATGCACACATCTGACAGAGGTACTGTCCTATTCTCTGAGCCTGAAATTCCATCTAAACAAGGCACAGCCCTGTCTGTTTATTGTATGTCATCTAACTTAAACATTATTACAAAATGTAATGGCTAGATTTCATTGTGGGAAACGGATGGGGTGCAGGGTAAATAAAACTTTTTTTTCTAAATTCCACATAGACCTATTGCATTTCCTTTATCTATGCTTCCTTGTTAAGCTTCACAATTCTGTAGTTATACTTGAGTGTCTTTTTTTGAAATCCATGCTAAGAGGTATTTCCAGGTACACTTTTCCCACAAGAGTACAGATTAACAGGCCAATAATTTGCTATGCTGTAATAAAGTGTGAAATTCCACCCAAAATTCCAATACTATTAGAATCTTTTGGCTTTTAAATAAAAAAACTTGCAGAGTGTGCATAGTGCTTGAATTCAGAACTTCCCAAATCTCTTCAGAGGCAGAGAATTATAGGAGAAGTGCTGTCACTAATGCAAAATTGGAATTGTGGCAGCCAATTTGCATTCAGCCAGCTCCCATAAACAGCAAAATGATCATGAGTATATCATCTACATTTGTGATGTCGACTGAGGAATAAATATTGATCAGAACACTGGGTATAACTGCCCTCCTCTTTTTTACTATAGTGCCAGGAACTATTTTACATTTTCAAATAGGTACATGGGGTTTTATGTAGCATAGAAGGCACCTATGACAATGCAGTATTTCCTGATTATTGCTAATTTGTCTTGGTGCTTTTAGTGGTGGGAACAAAGCATAGCACATTAATGATTAAAAAGTCATTTAAAATTTGAACAGAGAAACTCTTGAAGCATATTAATGACTTATCAGGTTAGGTAATTTGGAGAACAAGCCACTGGACTCAGGGTGCACATGGAATTGCTAAACTTAATCTTTCCCCCAACTATCCTTCATCATGGCATGGACGAGTTGGACCAAAGGGTCTGTTTGCGTGCTGCATATCTCTATGACTCTATGATCCTTGGAAAAGGAAGCAGTATGTCAGTTAAACTTCAATATCTGTGTGTGATGCTTGGTAGTAGGACTCAGTCTCCTGAATTAACACCCAATTCTTCAAATGCTGTCCATCAAGTCTAAATGAAATCAGTGCCAAATGAATTAATGTATATCAGGACTGCAATAATTCCAGGAAATAGCCATGACATTAGACTGTTCAAACATTTGAACTGCCTCCACTATTTTGCGCTAAAAATGAAAATGGAATCATTTCATAGGGAGAAAAAAATACACATTATCAACAAAAAAAGAAACAAATCAATCCATTCTGCCTAAGGCTGTTTTTCTGCAGCAAATGTTTCACAGGAAACAAGCAAAAGGTAGAAATCTGTTGGGGTAGCTGGTTGTGTAAAGAGAGCAATCTCAGACACCTTCCTCCCCTTTCTTGATCTCTTCATTTCCATTTCCAGCAACAGTCTCCAGAGAGACATTTACTACAAACCCACAGACTCCCATAACTACCTGGATTACATCTCCTCTCACCCAGTATTCTGCAAGAATTCCACCACATTCTCCCAATTCCTCCGCCTCCACCGCATCTACTCGGGTGAGAGGACATTCCATTAGCAAGCATCCCAGTTGTCCACTTATTTGCAAGGTTTGTGAAAGTTTGTAGCTCAGGTTGAGGTTTAGGGTGTAGGTTTGCTCGCTGAGCTGTAGGTTTGATATCCAGACGTTTCATTACCTGGCTAGGTAACATCATCAGTGGCGACCTCCAAGTGAAGCGAAGCTGTTGTCTCCTGCTTTCTATTTATATCTTTCTGCTGGATGGGGTTCTTGGGGTTTGTGGTGATGTCATTTCCTGTTCGTTTTCTGAGGGGCTGATAGATGGCATCTAGATCTATGCGTTTGTTTATGGTGTTGTGGTTGGAGTGCCAGGCCTCTAGGAATTCTTTGACATGTCTTTGCTTAGCCTGTCCCAGGATAGATGTGTTGTCCCAGTCGAAATGGTGGGGGTTTTTTTATTCCGTGTGTAGGGCTACAAGGGAGAGAGGGTCGTGTCTTTTTGTGGCTAGCTGGTGTTCGTGTATCCTGGTGGCTAACTTTCTTCCTGTTTATCCTACGTAGTGTTTGTGGCAGTCCTTGCATGGAATTTTGTAGATGACGTTGGTTTTGTCCATGGGTTGTACTGGATCTTTTAAGTTTGTTAGTTTTTGTTTGAGAGTGCTGGGGGGTTTGTGTGCTACTCGGATTCTGAGGGGTCTTAGTAGTCTAGCTGTCATTTCTGAAACTTCTTTGATGTATCGTAAGGTGGTTAGGGTTTCTGGCCACAACGCCATAAACAAACGCATAGATTTAGATACCATCTATTAATCCCTCAGAAAACGAACAGGAAATGACATCACCATAAACCCCAGGAACCCCATCCAGGAGAAAGATATCAATAGAAAGCAGAAGACAACAGCTTCGCTTCACTTGGAGATCGCCACTGATGATGTAACCTAACCAGGTAAAGAAACGTCTGGATATCAAACCTACAGTTCAATGAGCAAACCTACACCCTAATGTCCACTTATTTCAAACAACGTGCTTTCCCTCCCTCTGTCATCTAGACAACACCCCCACCACACCACATCCATTCCCCGTTCCACTGCTCTGAACCAACCTCCTCCAAATGTGATAAAGACATTGTCCTCACACACCACACCACCAGTCTCCACATCTAACGCATCATCCTTAAATACTTCTGCCAACTCCAACTAGATCCCACCACCAAGAACATCTTTCCCACCCCACCCCTCTCTGCCTTCCGCAAGGACCGCTCCCTTTCACAATCCTTGGTTTGCACCACTCTCCCCACCAACCCCCCTGAATCCCCAGGTTCCTTCCACTGCAACCAGAAAAGATGCAAAACCTGCCATAACAACCACCTCTCTCACCTCCATCCAGGGCCCCAAACAGTCCTTCCAGTGAGACAGAGTTTCATCTACCTCTCTTCCAACCTAGTTTACTTCATCAGGTGTGGTCTTCTCTATTTCAAGGAGACCAAATGTAAACTTAGGGAGCGGTTCACCAAGCATCTCAGCTGGGCCTGTAGGGGCCAACCAGACCTCCCAGTCACTGCCCATTTTAATTCCTCTTCCCACTCCCTTTTCAACATGAACATCCTTGGCCTCCTCCATTACCACAATGAACCAAGCTGCAAACTGGAGGAACAACACCTCATCTTCCACCTGAAGCAGCCTACAGCCTGGAGGACTCAACACTGAGTTCTCCAATTTCAAATAACCTTCCTTCCCTTCTCCAGATTCCCTTCCCAGCCCCACCCCCTCCCTTCCACCTTCCGGATTCATCCCTCCCATTGACCAATCAGTTTGTACCCTCTTCGTGTCTTCATCTACCCCACTTCACCACTCTGCCCCTGCCACCCCTTTATCTGCAACTCCCCCTACACCCACTCTCAGTCCTGAATAAGGGTTATACCCCGAAACGTTGATTTCTCCACCTCCTGATGCTGCCTGGTTTGCTGTGTTGTTTCAGCTTCCTGCCTGTCTACTTTGGATTCCAACATGTGCAGTGCTTTTTGTCTGTAACTATGGATAATGAGCACATCAACAGACATCAAATAATAGACTAAAGGGCAGAGATGAGAAATTACAGTGGTGTCTGCCACTTTGCTTCAATACTATTCTATTTTTTGATTTAACATTACTATAAACAAAACACTAAATTAAAAACAAAATGTCAAAACTGCACTTGTGTTGCTGTAAGCTTTTCTCTTTGGATTTTAAACTCAAAGACATTTTTTGTATGCCTATTTTTTGTAATAACACCAATCACCTTCAAGTAAATGGAGAATTTGAGTGCAGAACTGTCCACATGAGAAATCTTTGATTAATATAATAAGCTAAAAGGCACCTCACTGAAAATGCTACAACACATTGAAGACAGTAGCTCAAGTTGCAAATGGTCTCTTTGCTTTATTGCTGTGCACTGCACGAGAGGTCATTGATTAAAAATCTAACAAATTGACAGATTAGCAAAGAACAACAGGCAAGGACCTTTCTATCACAAGCACTGAAGGATCAGCATAGCACAGGCTCAGTTTTCCTTTTATATTGTGGTACACATTTGAGAAATTCAGCATCAGTATCATGATTTTATTTTCAAGATTTCGAACATAGAACATTACACGCACATTTGTCAGGTTTACATAAAAAGAACAAAATCTTATTTAGCTATTGAAATAAAATTATAGCTTATTTTTAGCCCAGAAAGAAACAATTTTATTTATGTAATTTTTCCACATATATCAGACCTGGCAAAGTGATTCACAGACAATGAAGAATGTCTGAAATACAGGCACGCTATAATGTGGGAAACACAGCAGCCAATTTGCACACACCAGCTCACAGCAATATGAGAATAATCAGTTTACTAGAATAACACTTGCACAAATGAGAGTGACCATTCAACATGGCCTTTCGTCAAAATCTAAAATATGCCCATAACTCAGTTATTGTGATTCTTTTTTTCAGTTTTAATGATGATAGGTCTGTCAGCCTTTGCACAAAAAGGCAATTTTTCATCTGTTTAGTGATTTCTAATTTAATACAGTCTGGCAAACCTCAACAACATAAAAGCATCCTCTAGAGAAGATGGGGATCACTTGTATTCATATTTTAGACTCCAGAAATTGCTATTCGATGGAGGATAAACAATGGCAAATGCTGACAGTCTTGCTGTCATTGCCAATGCAGACTCCGGACGAAAAGCCTGCATTCATTTAGGACATTCCCTGTCATCAATGCATCCCATGGCATTTCATAGGCAATGACAATCTCACAAAATGAAAATGAAATGCAAGTTATGATTAGTCTGAATAAACACTGGTTCAATGTCAAATGGAGTATTGCATCCAGTTCTGTGCACCATAGATGCACATATGAACATACAAACAAGGAACTAGTAGGCCACTTGGCCCTTCGAGCCTGCTTCACCATTCAATACATTCATGACCGATCTCATTTTGATTTCAATTCTACATTCTTGCACATAACAATAATCTTTCAATCTCGAGGTAATCAAGACATATCAAAACATTTAAAGATTCTGTATCCACTGCCCGTTGAGGAAGGGAATTTTAAATGCTCACAACTATCAAAGAAAATAAATTACTTTAACACCGTCTTAAATGGGTGACCTCTTATTTTTAAACTATGACCCCTAGTTCTAGATTATCCCATTAGAGGAACTACATCCACATGCTCAAGACCTCTCAGGACCTTATATGCTTCAATTAAGTCACCTCTGACTCTTTTAAATTCCAGAGGATACAGGCTAAGCTTACCTAGCTTTTCCTCATGGAGGAACATTTAAGGAAGAATGTGAAGGCATTAGACACAGTAAACAAGATTGATGAGAATGTCTTCAGGGATGAGAAACCTCTGCTCAGTGGATACATTGCTAAGGCTGACACTGTGAATGTTTCCTACAATCACCCCAAGTAAACTCATCCAAATCAGCAGTGATCACAGATGCGATATCTATTCCACATGGACTGAAGCACTCTACACTGCACAATATAGTCGAAAAGTTGGAGGGGAGGTTGGAGCGGATAGGTGGGAAGGAAGATGGACAGGTAGAATATTTCAAAAGGGTGGTGCAGAGTTAGATGGTTGGATCTGGGATGAGGTGGGGGGAGGGGAGATGAGGAAACAGGTGAAATCGACATTTATGCTGAGTAGTTGGAGGGTCCCAAGGCAGAAAGTGAAGCGTTCTTCCTCCAGGCATCTGGTGGGTTGGATTTGGTAGTGGAAGCTGCCCAGGACTTGCATGTTCTTGACAGAGTGGGAGCAGAAATAGAAGGGGTCAGTGAGGTTGTTTGGTGCATGCCCCAGAGGTGCTCCCTTTTCGACTCTGATCTCCGGCTTCTACAGTCCTCACTTTCTCCACTGCACATGGCCCATGAACATCTTCACCTGGAATGACATAAGGGTCTTCCAGATCTGTCCGTTTAATTGCAGCAAACAACAGAATGATATTACAAAAGGCTTAGGGTTCCTCCCAACTTACATCAGGAAACTAACTGAGCCCCAAAGAAATTTGCCCTCACTCTTAAATAGTGCCCATAGAAACTTAACTTCATAAATCCTATCAAAAAGACATAAACAAAGCAATGACGGCAAGGACAGTTAAACAGGAAAGAAACCATTACTTTCAAATGTTTAACACAAACTGCTTTTGCTAATGATCAATTTTTGGTTACACTGCTGACATATACTATCAAAAGTTTAAGTTATTTGGAAATCCTATCATGATCAAGCTTATTTTCTTGAAAGGCCATCTTAACGAATAACCTTGATGGATAAAATTAGACAGACACAAAAAAAGTTCTTGTCTGAAGGAAGTACAGAGTTTCTGATGAATGGATGTCAATTCTGGACATGAAAACCCAAATGAAAGTGAGTGAAATTTCTGGTCTTTTTATTCCTGTCTAACCACAATAACCTGTGAATCACATAAATGTCTGAATAGGATCTTCATGGCTGCAAATCAAGTCTGATGCTCCAATCAATTAGTCTTACAGCCCAAATGGTTCGCTGTAACAGCACATTGACATTTCAGAACAATTTAATTCCCTTCCAGAATACTTTCATTTATTACTAATAAATACGGACAAATCTTATTGCCCCTAACTAGTCAAAATGTTAATGCTCTGATTACAACAGTCAGGTGAAAGGCGTACACAATATGATCATTGAAAAAGGCAAATGTTCTGAATAATTCTGGGCCAGTGTCAAAAAGAAAGTAAAAATGAAATTGTTTCAAAGTAATATTGGAAGGGTATAGTTTTTACAGAGACTGGTCAGAAGCAATTTAACTTTCAAGTTCAGAATTTGGTTTTATAGCGTTAAATTCATACTGTCAGTAAAGACTTGATGGGCTGAAGGATCTCCTCTACTAGGGCGACATAGTGGCACAGTGGTTAGCACCGGTGCCTCACAGCAGCAAGGCCTCAGGTTTGATTCCAGCCTCGGGTGACAGTCTGAAGTGGAGTTTGCACATTCTCCCTGTGTCTGCATGGGTTTCCTCCGGGTGCTCCGGTTTCCTCCCACACTCCAAAGATGCGCAGGTTAGGTGAATTGGCCAAAGCTAAATTGCCCATAGTATGAGGTGCCTTAGTCAGAGGGAAATGGGTCTGGGTGGGTTACTCTTCGGAGGGTCGGTGTGGACTTGTTGGGCCAAATGACATGTTTCCATACTGTAGGGAATCTAATCGAATCTAATCTAATCTACTATATGATCCTATATCATTCCAAGTTTCTGCCCCTTCTCATACTATGTCAAGACAAACATTCGGGTTCTGTGTAAGATTAACAATTTGGATTCAAATAACATTTCACATGATAGTAGCCTAGTGATACTATCATGGGATTTGAGCGGAACAGCAGAGTCCCAAGGCATGCCTTGTGCCCAGACCATCTCTGTAGCCATTGCCTCTGCTTTCTTACCAGAAGTGGTTCAAGGTCAGATTCCTCCAGAACGTAGCCACCACTGATATCAACCTCTCACTCCCTGAACTGAAAATCCAACCTCAGGCGAGATAGATAGATATTTTTAAAGTGAGGTTTTCAGAGCCTGCAACTGTCTCGCACACATGGACAGAAGTCCAGGGAAGACCTATGTACCAATTCTAACTTTAAGAGAGCACTTGCAATCATGTGGCACCTTCTCATCTCCTTGGAGTGTCAAAGGAATTTACAACAACTAAATTTTTTAAAAATCCATAAACAGGTGGCTCAGTGGTTAACACTGCTGCCTCACAGCACCAGGGTCCCGAGTTCAATTCCAGCCTTGAGCGACTATCTATGTTGGTTTCTTCCGGGTGCCCCGCTTTCCTCCCACAATTCAAAGATGTGCAGGTTAGGTCAATTTGCCATGCTAAATTGCGCAGAGTGTTCAGGGATGTGTGGGTTAGATACATTAGTCGGGGCAAATATAGAATAGGGGAATGGGTTTGGTTGGGTTACTCTTTGGAGGGTCAGTGTGGACTTGTTGGGCTGAAGGGCCTGTTTCCACACTGTAGGAATTCTAATTCTAAAAAAAAACTTCTAACTTAGGTGAAAATTCAACTTAAATGGGAAAAGCTGACAAAAAAAACCAAAAGAACTATGGATGCTATAAATCAGAAACAAAAACAGAAGTAGCTGGATAAGCTCAGCAGGCCCGGCAGCATCTGTGAAGAGAAATCAAAGTTAACATTTTAGGTCCAGTGACTCTTGCTCAGTTTTTGTTTGAGAAAAGCTGAGATTTGGTAGTCAAAAGGCTATGCTATTAGGCTGAAGTGAGATGCTTCTTAACTTTATAAACTTCTTCCTGCATGCATCACTCGCCTTAAATCCACATGGAGTCACTGAAAACTTCATTTTTTTTGTTAATATTCCTCCATGGGATGAGGGCATTGCTGGTTTGGCCACTACTACTGGCCATCCCTAGATTCCTTCTACTAGAACTTCGCTTTCTGAATTTGAAAAATGATTGACAAAAACAAAGCATAATCAATTGGTTGCAATCAATTCGAATAGATGATGAGTCATGGCTTTCTGTGTTGATAAACTGCCTCTCACTCAGTCACAGGAGGCATTTTGCACACCACTGTCATACATTAATTAAATTTAGTTAACCAGATCAAAAATGAAGGACAGTTAATTCCATGTGTAACCTGAATCACTTATTTTCTTGCACTATAAGAATCACTGTCTCAAACATGGTACATTCGAAATTACAGTGTAGGAAACTCAATGTTCAATTTTTCACCCATTTTTCTTCAGTCTTCACTTATGACATATTACATTCTCCTTTTTAAAAGGCAATTACCACTCAAATGGTCATATAACCTTTATCTCACTTGTGGCGAGGCATGTCTTGGGCTGAAAACCCCTCCCACAATCCAGGTGGGCATGTTTTCAGTGGGGGGCTCATAAAATAGAGGAGGGAAGCTATCCCACTATTTTCCTGTCTAACAGCTCACTTACCCTCAAAACACAATAAATTGATGGGTGCCAAATTGAAAGCTGCCCACCACAGTTACATAAGAAATTACAGGTCATTTTGGCTTGCTCATGAGTTTATTGACCTGAATAATAGGCTGTTCATGTCAAAATAGGCAAAGCTTCAAATGGATTTCAGAAGAAAAGATGGAAAAAAAAGGGGGGGCTCGTCATTCGGTGGTTTCCTAAGGGCATCTTTCATACCCACTGTATGACAGAACTTGGCTCCCAAACCCCTGACTCTCGGATCCTAGCCCCTGATTTCCCAAAGGCTTTGGAGGTCCCTCATCACATTTCTCTACTTGTAAACTCCCGGTAGCACCAAACCCTAAGCTCTGGCATTGCCGAAGGTGAGGGAGCTGCCAGCCAATCCATTTGGCCAATCCTAAGGATGCAGCCTCCACCTACTGAAGGACAGAAATCCCCCTATTAAGGGTGCTTCTTATTTTTGCAGAATAGGCTTCCTCACAAAGCCTCCAGGCAAACCTTCCTTCTGGGAGGAATGCACGAACCCCTTGCCCCCAGTGACATAACCACTAACCAAACACCAGCTCACTATACTCTAAAAGCACACTGCATAAAATAACTTCAACCTTCCCTCTTTATCCTTTAGTGAAGTCTTGTTTTATCTGGATGTCTTGCTGCAATTATACAGGTTCTTGGTGAGACCATAACGAGAGTATTAAATACAGTTTTGGTCTCCTGAGAAAGGATGTTCCTGCTATAGAGAGAGTGCAACAAAGATTTACCAAACAAATTCTTGGAACAGTAGGACTGACGTATCAAGAGAAACTGGCTCAGGTAGGATTATACTCACTAGATTTTAAAGAATGAGGGACTCGCATACAAACCCTACAGCGTGGAAGTAGCCAGTGTGGCCCATTGATTCCACATCAACCCTCCAAACAGCATCCCACCCAAACCCTGCACTTCTACATTTACTGTGGCTAATCCACCTAACCTGCATATCCTGAATATAATGGGCAATTTAGCATGGCCAATCCACCTCACCTGCACATCTTTGGAGCGTGGGAAGAAACCAGAGCACCCGGAGGAAACTCATGCAGACACAGGGAGAATGCGCAAACTCCACACAGTCATCGGTGGATGGAACTGTGCCCAGGTCCCTGGTGCTTTGAGGCAGCAGTGACCGCTAACCCACCATGCTGCCCCTAATGACCATGAGTCCAGAAACAAGGGTCACAGTCCAGGGACCGACATGAGAAGAAATTTTCCTGCCACTGAAAGCAATCGAGACTAAAACATTGAATGTTTCCAAGAAAGAGGTAGATATCGTACTTAGGGCTAAAGGGTCAAATATTATGTAGAGAAAGCAAGAAGTGCATACTGAGTTGAATGAATAGCCATGGTCATATAAAGTGGTGAAGCAGGCTTAAAAGCTGAATGTGAGGGCTCTTACCCAAAACATCGATTCTCCTGCTCCTCAGATGCTGCCTGACCTGCTGTGCTTTTCCAGCAGGCTGCACTTTCTCCTCAAATGCTGAATGGCCCACTCTTATTCCTATTTTCTATATTTCAGCGGTTCTATTACCCCTGTATGTTACCAATTGTATCAAGAAACCCAAATTCCAAACTGTTAGAAGGGATATAATCAAATAAGAAGAGACCTTGAATTAAATTTGACTGTCTTGAAATGAGTTGTTAGTCAAGAGGAATGGTGTTATTTTGAAATCCATCTTTTAAAAATAAAACTGACTGAAAATCCAGAATCAACACAATCAAGGATTACCTTGTGGACAGTGACTGCTCTTTAGTTAAAAGAATGGATTTTGAAATAAAGGCATTTAACATAAACACAATGGAAAACTGCCTGTGGTCGCTGTTAGGGTTGAGGCCATACTAAATTGCTCATTATATTCAGGATGTGAAGCCAATCCCAAGGACGGAACCTCCACCCATTAAAGGGCAGAAATCCCACTGTTAACATGCATCTTATTTTTATGGAACAGTCTTCCTCACAAAGGCTCCACATGAATTTTCCTTCTGGGAGGAGTGTACAACATAATCACCAACCAACACCCCCTTTCCCCCATCAGCACACCATATTCCAAAATCAATCTTCCCTATTAATCTTTTTAGTGATACTCTTGTTTTATTTGGGTATCTTATTGCAATTGCATAGGTTCTTGTTGAGACCACACAGAGTATTAAGTGCAGTTTTGGTCTCTTGAGAAAGGTGCTCCTGCTATGAATACAGTGCAACAGAAATTTACCAGACTAATTACAGGACTAATATATGAAGAGTGACTGGCTCAGTTAGGACTACAGAACAACCTCGCTTATCCAAACGTCAATTATCTGAGTTTTGGATTAACTGAACAAGATCTTAAGGTCCCATAAAAACATTATCAGCTATGTGAACAATCAATCATCCAAACAAAACACTTGCCACTCATCTCATTCTAATAATAGAGGTTGTTCTGTATATTCACTAGAGTTTAGTAGAATGAGGGTCTTTCATAGAAACTTATAGTGGGTCGAGATGAGATGAATGTAGTTAGGTTGTTCCCTTTGACCAGGAGTTCAGAACCTGGGGTCACAGTCTAAGGGACTGAGGTGAGGAGAAATTATTCCTGCCACATAAAGCAGTTGAGATTAAAACACCGATTGTTTTCAAGAATGAGTGAGGTATAGTTCTTCAGGTGAAAGGGTCAAATGTTATGGGGAGAAAGCAGCAACTGTGTACTGAGTTGGATCATATTCAATGGTGAAGCAGGCCCAAATGCGGAATGGCCCACTCCGATTCCAATTTTCTGCATTTCTAAGTTTCTAGTTCTCCTGTATGTTACCAATAGTATGAAGGAACCCAAGTTCCAAATTTTAAGAAGGAGTATAATCATACAGGAGGAGAACGTGAATTAAATTTGACTGTCTTGAATTGAGTTTGTAGTCAACATGAATGGTGTTATTTTGAAAATTATGTTGTGAGAATCAGCTTTTGAAAAAAAAACTAGCTGAAAATCCAGAATCAACACAATCAAGGATTTTGTTGTGGACAGTGACTGCTCTGTGGCAAAAGAATAGATTTTTGAATGAACATAAATGTCATGGAAAAATCGCGTGTGAGTTGCTTCTGGGAATTGTTTGAATCTGTTAAGATTTAGGATTTTCTCATTAACTGCTCACAATCATCAGAAAGACTGACAAGATAAAACCCCACAAAAATGTTTCTTATGTAATCCTTCCTGAAGTCTGCAAACTGAGAACTTTGCTAGAAATCTGATCATTCTTTGAATATTAAGTAAATCACAAGGTAAAATCTAATAACCCACAAATCTGAAATTCTGCCTTTGTGATTAACCCCCTTTCTTTCACAGAAATCACATGCAAGAGGAAGAATAGACTTCAGAAAGTGATCAGAAACACTTTGCAATGTACTGTCACAAGCAAAATCTATAATATATATTTATATAGCATCTTTATCACACCAAAATATTCTCAAGGCATTTCACATTGGGTTGTTGTAGGAATATAGGAGCAGGAGGCGGCCTTTTTCTGCTCTTTGTCCAATCGATACTCAAAAGGATCTTGGAAAAAGTGAGGACTACATATGTTGGAGATCAAAGTCGAGAGTGAGGTGCTAAAAAAGCACAGCAGGTCAGACAGCATACGAGGAGCATCTGATGAAGGGTTTATGCCCGAAACATCGATTTTCCTGCTCCTCGGATGCTGCCTGATCTGCTGTGCTTTTCCAGCACCCCACTCTCGACTCAGTAGGATCTTAGCCTGATTTGTGGCCACCAACATTTGTGCAATACCTCTGACAACAAAGTGTCACAGGTATATTATAAAATAAAATGCAACACTAAGTGCATATCATGAGGTGTTAAGCAAGAGGGTCAAAACACTCACTCAGAAAGATAAACAGTAAGGAACATTTGAAAGGAAGAATGGTGGAGAGATTTAGGGAGGGAATTCCAGAGGCTAGAACCCAGACAGCTAAAGGCATGCCTGCCAATTGTTAAAAATGTTGAAGATCCATAAAACTGGCCTGTCATTCTTGACTCTTCGGAATTAGAAATAAATCAATGCACATTTACAACTGTAGCTAAAATATTCTACAACAACCCAGCGTACTAAAGCATTGATAAAGACTAACTTTTATCATTCTTCTCTAAAATGAGGAGAAATCTGGCATTTGCTGTTCATTTCTAATTGCTCTGTAAGAGGCAGTGAGCCATCTCTTGAATTTCTGCCATCCATGCTGCTACTACTAGCTTCCATTAAAACAAACCTGAATCATAGTTTTATTCCTTATATTCTGAAGAACTGTTGTCCGAAAGAGAATCATTTTGTTGTCCACATCATGTCAGGAAGATGATAAATGCTGTCATACATTTAAGGCAATGGACACAATTTTTCAAAATAATTCTAAGTGGAGGGGGCAAGTGTGTTAGATGGCGACTAACCTGACTTTGGGGATTACCCATGAATCAGCTCATTATGAGCTGACACACAAGAAATGGTCAGTCACTTCCTTAATACAGGCCACCAGAAGCTGCAAGCATTTGGGTCCTGAAGTCTGTTGGTCAAAGCAGTCTGCTCACTACCATGCAAGAAGGTCAGTCTTATTTTTCTGCTTAGTGGGTGGAGATTATAAAAAAGGGTTATCAATGAGGTTGGAGGCCAGGGGATGGGAATGGCTTTCACACACCTCCCAACTGGCTCCCATCTGTTCCCCTGACTGGCCCAGATTACAAATATTGGGACTTGCCCTCTAACATGGCAGGCAAATTGGCACGATTCCCAGTCTGGAAACCAATCATCTTTCTCAGCTGCCAGGAAGGCAGATGATCAGGGAGTCAGCATGGTTAGCCCGTTTAAGTGACTATTAATTTACCAATTGCAGGTTTTAACTTTTGGTGAATCAAAAAATTATGGACCCAGTGTGGGCAAATAACTTTTTCCTGCTCTGGAACAATTCTGTATTTTCTCTCATTCTGAAATTCATTGCTGAGGCAGCAAGAAAGGTTTCCATGCAAACTCACCTGATTATTTACCTATCTCACCACTTCTCTTACCAGCAATGAGAAGAACATGCAACCTGACCTACAGGAGACAATGATTTAGTGATATCTCCAGGTTAAATAATATGAGCTAGGAAAAAAAAATGTCACAAATGTGAGCCAGGAAAAATGTGCCTCATTTGCATAGCACCTTAAAATATCAGCACCTGTTCTCTGCCACCCAGGATTTCTCTGTAGTTCTCCATAGCAGAAATTATGTTCATGTGTAGCATGCAGCCTGTAAATCCTGCCTTTTCAACCTCGCCCTCAGTCATTCTCCTCTAAAGTCAGGCACTTCAGAGGTGGATGAAAAGCTTTGATATTAATGCCAGTTAAGTGATTTGTTAACTGCTTGAGAAATGCTTAAGGATCACTATTGATCACCAGTTTCTCACTGCTGCTAAAAAATTGCATTCTTATGAATCAAATTTTCATGAGTCTTTAATTATGCTGAAAATACAGGCATGTGTGTTGGAAGATGATATCTCTTCAAGTATATACAAACTGTATCAAATTTGTTGTTTACTTTCCATGCTTACTGATGCCTGTAATTTTTGCAGGTTCAGAATTGAATCATGTCAGACTGGTCCATAAATGTGTTAACGCTTTGAAGATGGCAATAAGTTTTGTTCTTTTTATATCAACAAAAGACAACAAGAGAAGAAAATCACAAAGGCTTATGATCTGAATTCTTAAAGGGAAATCACTATTCCTTCATTGTCACACAGTCAAAATACTGAAAACATCTAGTTGATTGCATTGTGGAAAGATGTTCATCACTAGGATAGTGGCAATTCAAGAAAGCATGTCACCATAATTGTCACAATAGAACCTAGAGAAGGTCAATGGCCTGAACACCCAAAGAAATATTGGAAATGCACAAATGACAAGACAACATCAAGCCCTGTCTGGTTTTCATAGCAAATGGAAGTCTGGTTTATTAATTTCAAGAATATTGAAGAAGTGCTCCTTCATAGTCCACTGCCATCTGAACCTTGATTGAATGTTACAATGTTGGCTTTCAGAAGTATGCTTTATACAATAGATTCTTTTATGCACACTGACACACTTTAGGGTTCATTATAAAAGGCTGAATTTACACTGTTCTTGATCTGTTCTGCCAGTAAGAGACTCAACCAGTTCTGAATGAACAATTCATTGAACCGCCACTATCAATTAAAGGACTAATTTCTACAACCAGCAACATAATGATCTCCAAATGGACATCAATGACTTTTGAACAAGGTGATTTGAATGCCAAGTGACTGAGTAAAGGGAGACAAAGTCACATTTCAACTTTTAAGACCTTTACCATAAAAATCAGTAACATTGACGAAACACTACATAGCAGTCAACTAATATGTCAAAGTACAGCCTCTTTTAACCTTTCAAAATGATTAAAAGCCCAACAGCAGCTACACTTTACTGTACTTATTTTTCATCACAGACGAACAATTTTCACAATGGCCAGCCCAGCATCATTCCCAGCTTCCAAAATGCTCACTTATTCCCATTTTACTGAGTCATCGAGTGAGCATGTTTCTCTTGGTCATGAACCTAACATCAACAGTAAAACACATTTTCAGCAAATAACCCAAATGGGCACAATCATACCAAAACAAATCTCTTAGAATCCTTAGATAGGCTAACAGCATGTCTCTTTGACCAGAGACTTTCTTCCCTTCAGAATCTTGCTTGCTGACAGAGAACTTACAGCTTGTTCTCTTTGTTCACTATAATCTTAGATTTCCTCTGAGAGACCTGTGCCTCTCTTTTTCTAACCCAAACCATTTTCTGTCCAAATATTTGAAGATTAAAAGTATATCCACAGTCAGCTCTTGTTTTTGTTTTCAGGTGTGAACTTTTACATCTTGTTTCCAGTAATCAAATCTTTAGCCCCGCCAAATTAAAAACAGAAATTAATGGCAAAACTCAGTAGGTCTGGCAGCATATGTGGGGAGAAAGCAGACTTAAAGCATCGAATCTGGTGACTCTTCATCAAAACCCTTAAGCTCTCTGTTCCTGATGTAACCAAGCCATTTAAGGCTTGTTACTGGACAGAACTTCTACCAGTTCCCTCTTCACTACTCCAATTCACCTGAAATTAAAGAGTCAGTTTAAAACATAACGATCTTAACAACTTTATAATTCGAAGAGGGGACTTCAATAAGCAAAGAATGCTTGCCTTCATTGGTCAGTGCACTGAGTACAGGAGTTGGGACATCATGTATCAGCTGTACAGGACATTGGTGAGGTCATTTTTAGAATCATGCAATCAATTCTGGTCTCCTTGCTATAGGAAAAATGAGGACATGGATAGAGTGCAAGTCAAGGTCTTTTTCCCAGGCTAGGGGAGTCTAAAACTAGAGGGCAGAGATTTAAGGTGAGAGGGGAAAGATTTTAAAGAGACCCAATGAGCAACTTTTTCACACAGAGGGAGTGCGTGTATGAATGAGCTGCCAGAGATGGTGTTGGAGATGGGAACAATTACAACTTTTAAAAGACTTCTGGATGGGTAAATGAATTAGAGGGTTTAGAGGAATATGGGCTAAATGCAGGTAAATGGGACTAAATTTAGGATATCTGGTCAGCACAGGCAAGTTGGACTTAAAGGTCTGTTTCTGTGCTGTATAACTCAATGAAACTAATAACTACTTGACAAAGCGATAGATAGTTTCTTTACTCAGAGAGTAGTAAGGGTATGGAAATCACTACCTGCAACAGTTATACACTCGCCAACTTTAAGGGCATTTAAATGGTCATTGGATAAACATATGGGTGAAAATGGAATCGTGCAGGATAGATTGACTTCAGATTGGTTCTACAGGTCAGCGCGACATTAAGGGCCAAAGGGCCTGTACTGTGCTGTAATGTTCTATATGTGATTAAATTGATGAAACACTCACAGATATTATGGGAAAATAAACCATGTTTCCGTTCTGTAAAAAAAAGTTGGCAGATATTCAGCTCCTGAAGTAGTAACATAAAAATATCTCTAACTTTTAATTTCATGGCACTCTGCGTAAATTTATTGGAAATCCTGGACCTTTTTAACACCACACTCTCTACAAACATATTCTAATAAGACTGAATCAATTTCTCATCTCTGAATTTTCAGAGGGGAAGAGAATCAACTTGTTTCTATAGTAACCGGTGTGGAAGCTGTATGCCACTGCTGCCCTTATTACCTGCTTGAGGCAATAGCTTTAACCTTGGCACCATCATCTGTCCTCTCTCTGTTCGAAACCAATGATTCAGAAAAAGAGCCATTTCCGATGAACACCTGGTGCTGTTTTTAAAATGTCACCTTCAATACAGGCAGAAGAAATCGTGAAAATGCAAAAATAAAACCTTCCAAAAGAGGGATAGTCAAACGTCAGCTCAAATACAGCAAAATTATTGGCAAATCTACTGATAAATCCTGTTTAACAGTCTGGGTTTGAAACTGGCCAAAAGAAGAAGGGAAAGTCACTGACTCTTGGGGTCTGAATCTTACCTTTATGTGGCATATTTGATTTATACAGTAATAGAGTCATACAGCACAGAAACAGACCCTTCAGTTCAACTCGTTGATGCCAACCAAGTTTTCCCAAGCTAAACTAGTCCCACTTACCTGCATTTGGCCCATATCGCTCTAAACCATTGCTATTCATGTACCTATCCAAATGTCTTTTAAATTTTATATATGGACCTGCATCCACCACCACTTCCAGCAGTTCATTCCACAAAGGCAGGGGTGAGAATAGAAAAGCGCAATTGGTAGGAGACTCAATAGTTAGAGGAATGGACAGGAGATTCTGTGGTCACAAACTACTAAACTCCCAGGAGGTATGTTGCCTCTCAGGTGCCATGGTCTGAGATGTCTCTGATCGAGTCTACAAGATTCTGGAGGGAGAGGGTGAGCAGCCAAAAGTCATGGGGCACAGTGACACCAATGACATAGCTAGGAAAAGGGATGAGGCTCTATAAAGTGATTTCAGGGAGTTAGGTTGGAAGCTAAAAAGCAGGATGAGCACAGTAGTAATCTCAGGATTACTACCGGTGCCACATTCTAGTGAGGTGGGGAACAGAGAGCGAGTGCAGCTAAACATGTGGCTACAGGGCTGGTGCAGGAGGTAGGGCTTCAGACATGTCAATCATTGGGGTACCTTCTGGGGAAGGTGGGACCTGTACATAAAGGACGAGTTGCACTTAAACAGGAGGGGCACCAATGTCCTGGGCAGGACATTCGCTAGAGCACTTTGGGAGAGGTTGAACTAGTTTGGCAGGGGGATGGGAACTAGAGCTACAAATCAATGGCGAGGGTAGTTGTTGAACTGACAGCAATAGAATGCAGAGCGTCTGTCAGGAAGAATCACAGTTGATAGGGCAAAGAGATGGGTTAAAATGTGTTTGTTTCAATGCAAGGAGTGTCAGGAATAAGACTGATGATCTTAGAGCATGGATCAGTACTTGGAACTATGACATTGTGGTCATAATGGAGACATGGATTTCACAGGGACAGGAAAGGTTGCTGAATGTTCCATTCCTTTTGATCTTTTAAAATGAACAGGGATGGGGTAAAAAAAAGGAGGGGGAGTAGCATTGTTAATTTGAGAACATTACAATGTTGAGGAGGTCTGCCTACTGAGTCAGTACGGGTGGAAATCAGTAACAGGAAAGGAGCAGTCACTTTCTTGGGTGTTTTTTTTATATAGAGCCCTCAATAGTAGCAGAGAAATGGAAAAACAGATTGGACAGCAGATCTTGGAAAGATGCAGATGTAACAGAGTTGTTGCTATTGGTGACTTAAACTTCCCGATATTGATTGAAATCTCCGTAGTGCAGACGGTCTGGATGGAGCTGATTTTGTCAGGTGTGTCCTGGAATAATTTCTGACTCAATATGTAGATAGGCTGACTGGGGAGAGACCATATTGGATTTGGTACTTGGCAACAAGCCAGGCCAAGTGTCAGATCCCTCAGTGGAGAGCATTTCAGTGACAGTGACCACAACTGCCTCACCTTTCCCATAGCCATGGAGCGGGATAGGATCAGACAGAATGGGAAGGTATTTAATTGGGGGAGGGGAAATTATAGTGCTATTAGGCAGGAGCTGTGGAGTGTAAATTGGCAACAACTGTTCTACAGGAAATGCACAACAGAAATGTTTAGGCTATTTAAGAAGCACTTGTTGCGAGTATTGGATGACTGTCCCACTGAGTTAGGCAAGGAGCAGTAAGGTTAAAGAGCCTTGGATAACAAGATAAGAGGACTTCTCATCAAGAGGAAGAAGGAAGCTCACTTAAGGCTGAGGAAGCAAGGATCTGGCACATCTTTAGAGGAGTACAGGGTAGCTAGGAAAGAATTCAAAAATGGACTGAGGAGAGCTAGGAAGAGGCACGAAAAAGCCTTGGTGTGAAGGATTAAGGAAAACTCAAAGGTGTTCTACACTTACAAGAGTAATGAGAGAATGATCAGAGAGAGGGTAGAGCTGATCAGGAACAGTGGAGGGAACTTGTGCTTGACGTCTGAAGAGGTAGGGGAGACCCAAAATAAGTTTTTTGCTTCAATATTCACTAGAGAGATTAGATTACTTACAGTGCGGAAACAGGCCCTTCGGCCCAACAAGTCCACACTAACCCTCTGAACAGCAACCCACCTAGGCCCACTCCCCTACATTTACCCCTTCACCTAACACTGCGGACAAATTACCATGACCAATTCACCTAACCTGCACATCTTTGGACTGTGGAAGGAAACCAGAGCACCCAGAGGCCTCACTAAGTTGTCCGTAGTGTTGGGTGCATTAGTCAGGGGTGAATGTCAGGGAATGGGTCTGGGTGGACTTGTTGGGCTGAAGGGCCTGTTTCCACACTGTAGGAGAAAGTGAGGACTGCAGATGCTGGAGATCAGAGCTGAAAGATGTGTTGCTGGAAAAGCGCAGCAGGTCAGGCAGCATCCAAGGAGTAGGAGAATCGACATTTCGGACATAAGCCCTTCTTCAGGGATGTGCCAAGCAGGCTAAGATAAAAGGTAGGGAGGAGGGACTTGGGGGAGGGGCATTGGGAATTTGATAGGTGGAAGGAGGTTAGGTGAGGGTGATAGGCCGGAGAGGGGGTGGGGGTGGAGAAGTTGGGAAGAAGATTGCAGGTCAAGAAGGTGGTGATGAGTCTGAGGGTTGGGACTGAGATAAGTTGGGGGGGGAGGGGAAATGAGGAAGGTGGAGAAATCTGCATTCATCCCTTGTGGTTGGAGGGTTCCTAGGCAAAAGATGAGGTGCTCTTTTTCCAGGCGTCGTGTTGCCATGATCTGGCGATGGAGGAGGCCAAGGACCTGCATATCCTTGGCGGAGTGGGATAGAGAGTTAAAGTGTTCAGCCACAGGGCGGTTGGGTTGGTTGGTGCGGGTGTCCCAGAGGTGTTCTCTGAAATGTTCCGCAAGTAGGCAGCCTGTCTCCTCAATGTAGAGGAGGCCACATCGGGTGCAGCGGATGCAGTAAATGATGTGTGTGGAGGTGCAGGTGAATTTGTGACAGATATGGAAGGATCCCTTGGGGCCTTGGACAGCTCCACATTGTAGGGAATCTAATCTAGAGAGAGGGACCTTTTTGATAGTGATAACACCATGGGCCAGGTTAATAGGCTTGGACAGATTGATATTAGGAAAGTGGATGTGCTAGAAACTTTGGGAAACATTAAGATGGATAGGTCCCAGGGCCAGACCAGATATATCCAAGGTTACTATGGAAGTGAGGAATGAGATTACTGTACCACTGACGATATTCTTTGCATTCTCACTCTTCACGACAGTAGTACTGGATGATTTGAGGGAAACAAATGTTATTCCTCTGTTCAAGAAAGGGAATAGAGAAATCCCTGGGAATTACAGACCAGTCAGTCTTACATCTGTGGTAAGCAAGGAACTGGAAAGAATCCTGAGAGATAGGATTTAAGACTATTTGGAAAAACATAGTTTGATTAAAGATAGTCAGCATGGCTTTGTGAGGGGCAGGTCATGTCTAAAAGCCTTATTGAGTTCTTTGAGGATATGACAAGACAAGTTGATGAAATTCGAGCAGTAGATGTGGTGTATATGGGTTTCAGTAAGGCATTTGATAAGGTTCTCGTCGATAGGCTCATTCAGAAAGTTAGGAGATACAGGGAAATTTGGCTGTCAGGTTACAGAATTGGCTGGCCAAAATGAGAAAGCAAGTGGTGGTGGATGGAAAGTATACTATCTGGAGATCGGTGATCAGTGATGTCCCGCAGAGAACTGTTCTTGGGCCTCTGCTCTTTGTAGCGTTTATAAATGACTTGGATGACCAAGTGGAAGGGTGGGTTACTAAGTTTGCCAATGGCACAAAGGTTGGGGATGTTGATGATAGTGTTGAGGCTGTTGCATCCTACAACAAGACATTGACAGGATGCAGAGCGAGGCTGAGAAGTGGCAGGTGGAGTTCAACCTGGATAAATTGTGAGGTGATTCATTTTGCAAGGTCGAATTGGAATGGTGAATACAGGGTTAAAGACAGGATTCTTCACAGTGTGAAGGAACAGCAGGATCTTGGGATCCATGTACATAAATCCCTTAAAGTTACCCCCCAAGTTGATGTGTTTGCTAAGAAGGCATATGGTGTTTTAGCTTTTGATAGTAGGGGAATTGAGTTTAAGAGCCACAAGGTTTTGATGCAATTAGGCCTCAGAGAAGGACTCTTAATGAAGAGATATGGGCAATATTAAATTACTTAATTCAACAGTTAGAATTTGTAAATGCTTAAAATGAAATAACTACCTTGAGATGCAGTGGTAGTATTCTCACTTCCAGATGAAGAATTCCAAGTTCAAATCCCACTGCCCCAGTGAAACATCCTGAACAAGATGATTAAAAAGCTCACTATGGAAAGTATATCAAGATTTAACAGTAGCAGCAACATTTTAGTGAGCATAGGAAAGCATTTTACTTAAATACACACCAGCACCATCACCCAACTCCCAGCCAACCCATTTACAGTGAATGACGAATGAAACCTTCCAGGGAAATTTTTTAAAATTTCTCACAGCCCACATGCTGATCCCACATGCTGGAAACTATGATGAATCTGGCAAATAATCTTCCTGTTCAATTATTTACTGAGCAAGGGCTCCACTTCACATCAGGACCAGAAGGGATACAGCTCGTGGGCAGTGTTTTCATACTAACCCCCCTGCTATTCACATTGCGGGAGGTGAGTAGGTGGGCAGGAAAATTCATGTTGCCAGTTGGTGTGGTAGTTTGCTGATACCACTTGTTCTCTCTCATGCCCACCTTCCAGACCCCCACACCATGCCATCCTCCTTGACTCGAGATGAACAGCCAAAGTGGAGACTAGATTAAGGATTAATAATTCTTCTGAGGTGTGGGATATCAGGGTAGTTGCTTTGAGACAGACTCCTAGCTGCAGACTGGGGAAGACCAACACCTCAGGCAGGTTAACTAGTCATTTCTCCCTTGGTTTCCCTCCTCTGTGGTAGCCTGGCTGTTGACGTAATGCTATTAAATAAAAAATTGTCTTAATTACTTTTTAACATTCTCAAATTTAGCAAGTTGTAGAGAGGTTGCATCAAAAGAGGCATTTTGTTTCCCACTGGGCCGAGTTACAGAGTTTCTTGTGTTTCAGATTAGAATGTCTCTTATTGTACCACACCCACCCACTCACCAATATCCTAGTTTTCAAGAACCTGCCATCTGCCCTCATATGGTGAGCTGACTTTCCAGCCACTAACTGGCCAATTCGGGGGAAAAAAGCTATTCCTGCAGGGTTTCTCACACAGTGTGGGAGTGTCAGCTTTCATTGACCCCTAGGTTAAGGTTCCAACCCAAAAAGACAAAATACCACCCAAGACTCAACTTGCCATTGTCCAGCCTAAGGGCAACTGTGTTCCTAATGGTGAAAACAATGAGGTCTTGGAAACCTGAGGAAAAGAACACAGGAAATAGGAACAGGCCTTTCAGCTCCTTTAGCATGTTATACCATTCAATCAGATCATACTGATCTTCTATCACAATGCCACTGTCCTGCATTTAAAGTATTTATCAACACAGAAATAGGTCACTTGGATAAACAGATCTTGACAGGTATTCATGCTCCACACAAGTCTCCCGAAAAAGATTATTTTTCTACCATCCTTAAGATTTCCTTTCTCCATTTTGTCTATTATGGTTCCATCCAAATACATGCATGCTTCAACTACTCTGTTCCATATTCGACATTCAAGTAGTTTATTATCAACTCCCTGTTAGATTGATTAGTAACTGTCCATCTTCATCTAGTTCTGCCCACAAGTGGCTGCCTGAATAAGACACTTCGGAATCATGAAGACTCCAAGTAGGTCACCCCTCAGCTTTTCCTCTCTGAGTGAAAGGAGTTGCAGGACTGTCACAGACTTTAAAAAAATGTTTTCTCCAATGCACCAAAATGACTGGATAGCCAGCCCCAATAGAATCCACACTGACAGAGAAACATTTCATGTAACGGCACATAGAAGCAACACTTGAGAATTTCAGTATTAATGGCACTGAATTGTGAAAAGGCTATGTACTTTGACAACATTTCAGCAACAGTACTGAAGACTTGTGCTCTATAACTTGTTGCATCTCTGAACAAGCTCTTTTGGTACAGCTACAACTCTGGTATCTATTCAGCCATGTGGAAAATTGCCCAAGTCTGTCCTGTTCACAAAAAAAGCAGGATCATTATACAAGCCCCATACTGCTGTAACGTGACCTCCCAAATCCTAACCTGACCAATGAAAGCAAGTCTGCCAACACCTTTTTTACCACCCTGTCTACCTGTGACTCCACTTTCAAAGATCTATGTACGTGCATCCCTTGGCCTCTTTGCTTGGCAACACTTCCTGGGGTCCTACAACTAAGTGTATAAGTCCTGCCCTGATTTGTCTTACCAAAATGCAATACCCCACATTTATCTAAATTAAACTCCATCTGCCACTCTTTGGCCCATTGGCCCACCTGATCAAAATCCCATTTTACTCGGAGATAACTTTCATCCCTGTCCACTACACCACCAATTTTGTATCATCTGCAAACTTACTTACTGCACCTCCTATATTCACATCCAAATCATTTAGATACATGAGCAAAAGCAGTGAACCCAGCCCCAATCCTTCTAATCATACCACTAGTCACAGGAGTAAGGTATGAAAAACAAATCTCTAATATCACCCTCTGACTCCTACCTACAAGCCAATCTTGTATCCAAGTGGCCTAGTTCCTCTGGTTTCCATGTGATCTAACCTTGCAAACCAGTCTACTGTGCGGAACCTTGTTAAACTCCTTGCTGAAGTCTATATAGACAACGTCTATCACTCTGCCTTCATCAATCTTTTTTGTCATTTCTTCAAAATCTTCAAAAAACATTTGTTTAGTAATATGCTGTTCACTGATACTCAGTTTGGAATCCACCAGGGCCACTTAACTCATGATGTCATTGAAGTCTTGGTTCAAATATAGACAAAAATGCCGAAGTCCAGATGACAGTGACAGCATTGTTGGATATCAGACAGTTCAGTTGCAGGACATCTACACACGGGTTCCTCAGTGTCATGTCCTAGGCCCACCATTTCCATCAATGCTTCATCAATGATTTTCCCTCCGTAAGGTCAGAAACGGGGATGCTTGCTAATCAGTACACAATGTTCAGTGTCATTCGCAACTTCTTAGGTGCCTTTGGTGTTACCATCATTGAATCCCCTACTATTGGCATCCTTGACGCTACCATTAGTCAGAAATTCAACTGGATTCACCATATAAACACAGTGGCTACAAGAGCAGGTAAGAATCTAGGAATACGGTGGTGAGTAACTTGCCTCCTCATTTGCCAAAGCCTGTCCACAAGGCATAAGTCAGAAGTGTGATGGAATACTCCCTACTTGTCTGGATGAGTACAGCTCTAAAAACACTCAAGAAGTTTGACGCTATTCAGAACAAAGCAGCCCGTTGACTGGCGCCATATCCATAAGAATCCATTCACTCAGTGACACTCAGTACATGCTGCTGCTACCATTTGCAAGGTGCATTGCACAAATTCACTAAGACTCCTTAGACAGCACCCTACAACCCAGAACCATTTTCATCTAGAAGGACAAGGATAGTATGTTCATGGTAATTCCCCAGCTGAAAGAATCCCTCCAAGCCAGTCATCTTCCTGATATGGAAATATAGCATTGTTCCTTCAATGTCGCTGGTTCAAAATTGTGAAATTCCCTCCCAAACATCAGTGTGGGTGCACCTACAATAAGGAGGCTGCAGCGGTTCAACAAGGCAGCTCACCGCCACCTTCTCAATAGCCACTTGGGATGGACAATAAATGCTGGGCCAGCCAGTGACACCTGCATCCTCTGAATGAATCGATGAAGTCACACACATTGTGGGAATTCAGCTATGAAGATCATGATGACATGAAATTTAAGTTGATTTGCTAAGATCTTTTAATCTTGAAATCAATTATACTTCTAATGTACAATAATTAGAGCACTGATCGTCTAAATGTCCAACAAACTGACATGTCCTCATGTGGATTCCCATGCTATATAACGAATGAGAGTAGTGTTGATCTGCCACTCGTCTAGCTGGTTTGTGGTCACCACAAAATTTTAGTGAAGCAAACCGCAAATTTCAGTCAGTGATGAGCCTAAGACTTCATGCAGCATGTCCACCTCCTCCGTCAACCTCCTAAAAGTTCCTAATGAATCAAACACCTCCTTTGTGGCTTTACTCTGCTGCTATTTAATACTCTAACCACCACCACAGAGAAACCTGTAAATTACTTTTTACATTGCTCATTATTATTACTCCTTCATGAAACTCCATCCTGGGAGTGAGTATTTCCTAGTTTTCTAACAGCATGCATCATCTGTCAACTTTGGAAATTACAGCAGATGGTCAAAGTTAAACATTACCAAATGCATTGTTAAAATTAGGACTGTCAACAAGGCTTCAACCAGCAAAGTTTGAAATTCGGTCTTACGTTTCTCCCTCACTTTACAATAGGGTGAGACGGCCATGACTGCATTTTTGCACATTTTCCCAACTTTACAACCATAGAACTCATGTCTGTTTTCTTTTTGCTAAATTTAGCAGAGACAAGAACATTAGGCTCCAGATTTTCGAATGAATTTGGAGTTACATCCTGCTGTTTCTAAAGTAGTTGATTCAACATATGGCAATGACAGCATTCGCTGAACCTGGGATTCATACAGGATGAAAATATAATTAAAACTCGTGAAATCAGGCAGTGCGTCACCCACATGCCCTTCGATGTGAGACACATCATGGTGCTCAGTTCCAATAATCCATCAAGACCCGGAAGATAGAATTGAGAAATTGATATCAAATGTCAACATGTTTACTACTTAAATGAAATTGAATGATAAAAGCTGATGAAGAACTAATATGCAAATCTTCTCACCAGATTTCAATTACTTTATTAGCAAGGGCATATTGAACGGACGATGGTGAAACGAAGGTCAAACGATATTTGGTCCATCGCATCATGGTTGCAGATAAGCAAAGAGATTGACATTGTTAGTGCCTTTCATGAAGACTGGATATTCCAATATATTTCTGTTGTAACACAGAAAATATGGCAGCCGATTTGAGGACAGCAAGCTCCCACTAAACAGCTATGAAAACTGACCAGATTATCTCCACATCTGATGTTGATTGAAGGATAAATATTGGTGAGGTGGATTACCATAATTCCCCAATGCTTCTTCCAAATAGTCTTCTTGGATCATTTTTGCTCATTTGAGAGGGCAGAAGTGATCTGGGATCAATGTCTCAACAGAAAGATTGCACCACCAACAGTGCAGCATGCCTTGATATCTGAACATAACTCCTGGACGGGAGACAAGATCCCACAACCTTCTGACTCAAGGCACAAAGGTTACAATCTGAGCCACTGGCTGACATTCAACATACCACCATTACTCATTCATACAACTGCCAGGTTCCTTCAACAATGAAAGGAATTACAATTACTGTTATAGTAATGATAAGGCTTTAGTACCTTAGATAAAATGTTGCAACCAACTATTTGACCTGTGCAAGTCAAGGGGGTCTTCAGTGCTATGGAATAAAGCATGAACCACAAGTAAGATTCTTAAGAAGAAGCACTATCTTGAGTAACAAGATACAGTTAAATGAATAAAAATGAGTTTGAGAAATTAAAAACAAGTTCCATTATGCTGATGATATAATAAGGGGCAGGATACATGGGTGATTTCAACTGGAGAATCACAGTTGCTTACAATTTGCCCCAAATACTGCCCTTTTGCTCTACTGAATGGCTGTGTTATACATCAGAGTACACAGAGCTTTAGCTTTCCTCACTGCTCAACTATTTGATATCCAGTACCTTGTACAAAAGTACTGGGAGCTCATGTCTTTCTAAAGTTTAAAAATGTCAATGGAAAGCAAAAAGTGATGTAAGCCATGGATTTCACATGCTGCCAGCATGACCAACAATTCCTGAAGGTTCAGGGCATGCAGCAGGCCCATAAGGCTAACATCTGACCATTAAACATTTGGTAGCTATCTCAAAAGATGTGTTATTCTGATGGATGTCAAAATGTTTCAGAATTCCAGCTTTTGTCTTTTTTTGTTTATCTGTACTGGAAAAATTGCTTACTATTTTTTTCTTTCTAGTACTGTTCATGCAATATTTAGGGATAAGAAGCCAAAGCATAAAATTGCTTGCTAGTATCTTTTAGCCAATCATCATTGTAGGTTCTGCTGAATTAATTCATGTGAGTCCTCTCACCGTCTTGTACTTCATTTGTGTACTTTACATTACAGAGAATGGGTCATACAGGCCACATGTACAGATCATTAAGAGTGACCATCAACATAGGCATAGATCGTCTGTCCTCAAAGAATTAGCCTCAGAATTTTGACCACATCTGTTGAACTTTCCAACTATAACTTACATTTATATAGTGTCATTAAGGTAAGGAATATCCCAAGGTACTTCACAAGATTGTTACTTTAAAAAAAAGTCATGGAAAGATATTTTAGGTCTCATGGCTAAACAGATAGGATTCAAGCAATATTTTTGAGGTAGGAAGTTTGATTGGCATGGTGCAGAAATTAAGGGACTGGCTGTACTTCAGGTAAAAGCAAATTACTGTCAATCCTGGAAATCAGAAACAAACAGAGATTACTGGAGAAACTCAGCAGGTTCTGCAGCATCTGTAGAGAGAGAAAAACCAAGTTAACATTTTAAGTTTGGTACGACTCTTCTTCAGATATTATAGCTTTGGGCTTGGACTATCACAGGGAAGTGTTACAATTATAACTGGAAATGCACGTAAGATTAGAATTCAAGTAGTGCAGAAATAGAGACATAGAGTCATAGAAATGTACAGCATGGAAACAGACCCTTTGGTCCAACCCGTCCATGTGGACCAGATAAGCCAACCCAATCTAGTGCCACTTGCCAGCGCCCGGCCCATATCCGTCCAAACCCTTCCTATTCAAATACCCATCCAAATGCCTCTTAAATGTTGCAATTGTACCAGCCTCCACCACATCCTCTGGCAGCTCATTCCATACACGTACCACCCTCTGCATGAAAATGTTGCCCCTTAGGTCTCTTTTACATCTTTCCCCTCTCACCATAAACCTATGCCCTCTAGTTCTGGACTCCCCGACCCCAGGGAAAAGACTTTGTCTATTTACCCTATCCATGCCCCTCATAATTTTGTTAATCTCTATAAGGTCACCCCTCAGCCTCCAACGCTCCAGGGAAAACAACCCCAGCCTGTTCAGCCTCTCCCTGTAGCTCAAATTCTCCAACCCTGGCAACATCCTTGTAAATCTTTTCTGAACCCTTTCAAGTTTCACAACATCTTTCCGATAGGAAGAAGGCCAGAATTGCACACAATATTCCAACAGTGGCCTAACCAATGTCCTGTACAGTCGCAACATGACCTCCCAACTCCTGTACTCAATTCTCTGACCAATAAAGGAGTGCATACCAAACGCCTTCTTCACTATCCTATCTACCTGCGACTCCACTTTCAAGGAGCTATGAACCTGCACTCCAAGGTCTCTTTGTTCAGCAACACTCCCTAGGACCTTTCCATTAAGTGTATAAGTCTTGCTAAGATTTGCTTTCCCAAAATGCAGCACCTCGCATTTATCTGAATTAAACTAAATCTGCCACTTCTCAGCCCATCTGGTCCAGATCCTATTGTAATCAGAGGTAACCCTCTTTGCTGTCCACTACAACTCCAATTTTGCTGACATCTGCAAACTTCCTAACTGTACCTTTTTATGCTCGCATCCAAATCATTTATGTAAATGACAAAAAGTAGAGGACCCAGCACCGATCCTTGTGGCACTCCACTGGTCACAGGCCTACAGTCTGAAAAACAACCCTCCACCACCACCCTCTCTGTCTTCTACCTTTGAGCCAGTTTTGTATCCAAATGGCTAGTTCTCCCCGTATTCCATGAGATCTAACCTTGCTAATCAGTCTCCCGCCTTACTGAAGTCCATATAGGTCACATCTACTGCTCTGCCCTCATCAATCTTCTTTGTTACTTTTTCAAAAAACTCAATCAAGTTTGTGAGACATGATTTCCCACACACAAAGCCTTGTTGACTATCCCCAATCAGTCTTTGCCTTTTCAATTACATGTACATCCTGTCCCTCAGGATTCCCTCTAACAACTTGCCCACCACTGATGTCAGGCTCACTGGTCTATAGTTCCCTGACTTGTCTTTACCGCCCTTCTTAAACAGTGGCACTACGTTTGCCAACCTCCAGTCTTCCAACACCTCACCTGTGACTGTCAATGATACAAATATCTCACCAAGAGGCCCAGCAATCACTTCTCTAGCTTCCCACAGAGTTCTCAGGTACACCTGATCAGGACCTGTGGATTTATCCACTTTTAACCATTTCAAGATATCCAGTACTTCCTCCTCTGTAATCTGGACATTTTTCAAGATGTCACCATCTATTTTCCTACAGTCTATATCTTTCATATCGTTTTCCACAGTAAATACTGGTGCAAAATACTCATTTAATATCTCCTCTATTTTCTGTGGCTCCACACAAGGGCCGCCTTGCTGATCTTTAAGGGGCCCTATTCTCTCCCTAGTTATCCTTTTATCCTTAATATATTTGTAAAACCCCTTTGGATTCTCCAAAATTCTATTTGCCAAAGCTATCTCATGTACCCGTTTTGCCCTCCTGATTTCCCTCTTTCTTTATACTCTTCTAAGGATTCACTCGATCTGTCCTGTCTATACCTGACATATGCTTCCTTCTTTTTCTTAACCAAACCCTCAATTTCTTTAGTCATCCAGCATTCCATATATCAACAGCCTTCCCTTTCACCCTGACAAGAATATGCTTTCTCTGGATTTTTGGATATCTTGGAGGATTGTGGGCAAGAGGGCATTACAGATGCAAAGGAACAGAATTCACAGAGGGATTTGAAATCCAGGATGAAAATTTTAAAATTGTGAGTTTGGTTGTGAATGTAGAGCAGTTAGCATAGGAGTATCACAGGAATGGAACTTGCTACAAGTTAAGATACAGGCAGTAGAATTTTGGCTAACCTCAAGTTGCTAAAGGTAAAATGTAAGAGACCAACTGGTTTTGCATTGGAAGAGTTAAATCTAGAGGTAATCAAGGTATGAATGAAAGTGGGGCAGGGCGTGGAACAGAGAGAGATGCATGGTACAGAGAGGATGAGGCAACTCTGGCTGAATAGGGAAGTCAGGGATAGCATGAAAGCAAAACTAATAACATCTAAAATAGCAAAGAACAGTGGGAGACCAGAGGATTGGGAAGGTTACAAAAACCAGAGGGCAACAAAAAAAAATAAGGATCGAGAAGATTAAGTCGGAGGGTAAGCTAGTCAGTATTATAAAGGAAGACTATAAGAGTTTCTTTAGAAATATAAAAAGCAAAAGAGAGGTAAAAGTGGACATTGGGCTGATGGAAAATGACACAGGAGACATAGTAGTGGGGAACAAGGAAATGGCTGAGGTATTAAATAAGTACTTTGCATCAGTCTTCACAGTGGGAGACACGAGTAATTTCCCAAATGTTCAAGAGAGTGAGACGGCAGAGCTGAGTATGGTGGCCATTATCAAAGAGAAGGTGTGAGAAAAACGAATGACCTGAAGATGGATAAGGCACTTGGACCAGATGGACTGCACCCCAGAGTTCTAAAGAAGATAGCTGAAGAGGTAGTGGAGGCATTACTGGTAATCTTTCAGGAATCACGAGAATTAGGGAGGATCCCAGAGGACTGGAAAATCACTAATGTAATACCCTTGTTTAAAAAGGGAGTAAAGTAGAAGACAGAAAATTACAGAACAATTAGCCTAACCTCAGCCATGGGGAAGATCCTGGAATCCATCATGAAGGATGAGATTTTCTGAATACTTAGAAGTGTATGGTAAAATAAGACAAAGTCAGCACGGTTTCATCAAGGGTAGGTCATGCAGTTGTTAGGAAAAATAGAGGCATGGACTACTTTCTAAATGAGGAGAAAATTCAGAAGTCTAAAGTGCAAAGAGACTTGGGAGTTCTATTCCAGAATTCTCTCAAAGTAAATTTGCAGGCTAAGTCAGTAATTTCCTGAAGAAGGGCTCATACCCGAAACGTCGATTCTCCTGCTCCTTGGATGCTGCGCTTTTCCAGCAACACATTTTCAGCTCTGATCTCCAGCATCTGCAGTTCTCACTTTCTCCCTGAGTCAGTAATTAAGAAGGTAAAGGCAATGATGGCATTTATTTTGAGAGGACTTGAATATAAAACTATGGGTGTACTTCTGAGGCTCTACAAGGCTCTGGTAAGGCCATATATGGAGTATTATTCACAGTTTTAAGCCCCATATCTCAGGAAGGATGTTCTGGCCCTGCAACGTGTTCAGAGAAGATTCATAAAAATGGTCCCAGGAATGAACCGTTTAATGTATAAGAAATGTTTGAGGAGTCTGGATCTATATTCAATCAAGTTTAGAAGGATGAGGGGTGATCTAATTGAAATTTACAGAATATTAAATGGCCTAGACACAGCGGATGTTGGGAAGATGTTTCCATTGGTAGGAGAGGATTCAAGGGCAAAGCCTTAGAGTAAAGGGGTACAGCCTTAGACTAAAGGTAAGACCTTTTGGAACAGAAGGAAGGAGAAGCTTCTTCAGCCAGGAAGTGGTGAATCTATGGGATTCACTGCCATAGAAAACTATGAAGACCAGATCATTGAGTAAATTTAAGACAAAGATAGATAGATTCTTGATTGCAAAGGGGATCAAGGGTAACGGGGAGAAAGCAGGAGAATAGAGTAGAGAAAGTCATCAGCCATGATTGAATGGCAGAGGAGACTCGATGGTTGAGTGACCTAATTTCTGCTCCTATGTCTTATGGTCTTCATGTCTTAATTACATAAAACATATCACGTATAAACATGTGTTTGACCCATTCAGGCTATACTGATGCTTATGAGCCATTTGTGCATCACCCAACCCCTTTTCATCTCACTCTATCAAAGTACTTTTACATTCTCATATGCTTATGTAGCATGCTCTGAATACCATCAATATTATTCGCTTCAACTAATTTAGTCTTCAGCTTTGAGGGAGCAAAACATTTCAAGGCATTGGATGAAAAAGAAATTCTATGCAAATTACAGCATTTGAAAAGGTGAAAGTCTCTGAAGTCTGACCTCCAATACGGTGAATAGAGAAAATTGGCTGGGGTTAGAATTCCTCACTCTCTCCTACTCTGCATTGTTTTTCCAAAGAAATATCTGACCAAGAGATGAACAAACCAGCTAATGGTATCCAATGTAACTATTTCATGCTTAGTGCTCCTGAAAATTAGGGACATTTTATTACTTTTGGTTGCAGATGCAAAGGTACATTTATGCCTGGATCATGGCTTGAGCACCACTTTGCAGAATACAAGTAATGATGGCTATTATTTGCAAAATAGTGCTCCAAAGAGACAGCAGCAATATCAACGTTTTTGAATCACTGGTAGCTCATTACAACAGCATTTTCAATCACTTTTATGGACACACCGTCAATGGCCCACAATGCCTACATCATCATGCACAAAGTTATCATGATATCTGAAGTTAAAAATGTAAAAACAAACTTCCTCATACACCTTTTCTCCTTTGGCTTTTGAATTACAGCTTAGAGTTGGAATTCAAAACAGCCTGGTTGAGAGGCCAACAAAAAAATTGTTTTCTAACTTAGGCTTTTGTCGAACTTTGGTATTGCATATTAACATTATGTACATGGTAGCCTGAGAGACACCAGGTTCGGAGCTTATTATTATATTATTACAGAAGAAACTGTTCACTCCATGTGCTGTGACTCTTCACTCTGGTTTAAATCTAGTTATCTCCATCCCACTATGTTCTATTCATAACTCTATGATCATCAACATAAGATTATTCCAGGGTCCTAAGGCTCTGACACAACAGTCCGAGTCTCAAATATTTTCATTGCATTCCCTTGAAACTAACATTCCAGCTATGGCTATTAGAGGCAATGCAGCGTGTCTCAAATTCCTGCTTATCACTTGAGGTCATTTCTTGTCAACGGGCAACAATTTCCTCTAGACATCATGCCCTACTACGAGGAACAGAGGCATGGCCCTAACACTGCACTTGGTAGGAGCCAAACCTTTGAAACTAACTTCTTGGAGACAGTCTCCTAATTTAATCAAAGTCTCTCCCTTTAATCAAAGACGGGGACAGGCTCTAGGTGTTGCCAGCTCAACCAGAGAGAGCCAGATACCTTAAGAACTCAGTGGCCACATCAGGAGTGGTGGGTGCTGCTGAGGCAACTAGGGGATGTGAAGGCACATAATAAATTTTGCTATTTGCCTTTTCACTAGCCACATTAATACATCTTGTGGTTATCAACCTGTCAGTGGAAACAGTTTCTCCACAGTTAATTTTCTTCTCCTGAAAACTACCACAATTTAGAAAAAAATGAAAATAATTGTCCAATAATATTTACTTTCAAATCCCAGAGCTATTAATTTATGTAGTGAACACACTATCATGCCTGGACTAACCTCTATTATTGCCCACACAGCAAGAGCATATGCGTCATTTCTAAGCCAGCATCACCACTCATGCATCATGCCATGTGCAGTTGGGTGTGGTCCCTTGCATACAAAATAAAAGGAGGAGTAAGCCATTCAGCCCATCAAGCCTGCTTCAGCACACCATCTAATCATGACTGATCACCTGCCTCTACAACATTCGCCCCTACATCCCTACAGCTGGGTATCATCGGTGTCCAAAAATATATTAATTTCTGTCTACGACATACTCAAGAATTGAGCTTCTATCAACCTCTGGGGAAAATTCTAAAAAAAACCTCCCTGAACAACAAAAATTCCTGTTCATCTGAGTGTTGAATAGCCTGCTCCTAATTTGCAGACTGTCTTTCCAGTGGCCCATGAACAGCCAAGTTTACCTCTCCTTTGATAAGGAGACCAAAACTACACAATTACCATCCTTACATGTTAACCTGAACTCAGTATTAACATTTGTCTCTAAATCAGAAGGACATGGTTTCATTTTAAGGACTGGAGCACGAAATCCAAGCTGACACTTCCAGTGGGATATTGAGGGCTGGCCTATCGAACGTGCTGTCTTCCAAACAGATGTTAACCTCTACAATATAAAGAGGAGGCAAATCTTGATATTGTCTACTTACCACATTGCTAATAGTGAGAGCTTGTATTTCCCGCATTACAATGTGACTACCCTTCCAAAGTATTTCAATTGTCTATGAAGTTCTTTCAGGCACCCTAAGAATGTGAAAGTTGTTATACAAGTATTTTGTTTCTGCCAATCAAAACACTTCAGAAAGAAACATCATGCAATGTAAATGGGGCTGCACTCTTGCCACACAGGCCATGAAGAAACACAGCTTCGCAAGTAGCAGCTAAGGAAATTGTTAAAGCACGCTTGAACTGAAGGAGCAATCCCATTCACAAAGACCAGAATAGTTTGTATTGCCGGAGTGCATTGCATGCACCCAGAAAGTAAGAAGCCCAATCTTGGCTCTGTGAAAACACCTTGAAATATCCATTTTCTGCAGTGTCGCTGATAAATTTATTTCAATTCCATATACTGTTTTGTCCACTCAAACCTTACTGACTCATTCTGTTCCAGGCAAGATTCCACATCATGGAATGTCACTCACAGTCAGAAAACTGCATTGCCTCAAATTTTCAATTTTCCATCCATTTAAACTGAAGGGCAGAAAATCAAGTTTGGCACAGCCACAATTTACTGACTCAAACACTTGTTTGGAAAACCAATCCTCCTGCAACTAACAGAAGAATTTTAGAAATTTCTTCCCTGGTAACAGTGTTGCATCACCAGCCATCCTTGTACCCTTTCCTCAATAACTGTCACACTCTGTTAGGACAGATGAGAATACAATGAGACAGCAGATCCCTTTCTATTTAATTCAGGATCACTAATGTCTTTTTTTATTGTTGCAGAACATCCAGTTGAGCATAAGCAAAGTTAGCAAGAGTATGAAATGCAATTTGTGTGCTTATTCACATTGTCCAAGCATATAGGTCACCTCCTAGATAGACAATGTCATGTGTGAGGAAATGGTAATACTGTTGGGCAGGGAAGAATTTGCCTGGAGCACTTCCCAGCAGGATGATGGATAACTTATTAAAACAATCCTTTATAGATGGCTCCTAAATCTGGAAGAGTGATGAGACTTGTCAGACCAAATTGTGCAGAATTAGGTCACATTAATAATTTTTTAATGTAATAATACTAGTCATGCTCTTGCTGACCTGCATAAACCATCTGTGAGCTTTGAAATGTGCAGCTTCATTGCTGATGAAAACATTTACATGCCTCAAAAGTGCAGAATTAGGTCACATTAATAATTTTTTAATGTAATAATACTGGTCATGCTCTTGCTGACCTGCATAAACCATCTGTGAGCTTCAAAATGTGCAGCTTCATTGCTGATGAAAACATTTACATGCCTCAAAAGGTCTTTCAAGAATTTACCATCATCATCTTCAAAAATACAGTCAAATTCCAAAACACCTGATAGGATTCCGAAGCGGGAAATTTCCATATTTATACTTCATAAAAGGGGTCATTAAGTCTCTGTTATTTCTTTGAGCTATCCAATTAAAATCACTCCTTTGCTCTTTTCCTGCAGCCCTCTTTTTTTTTCTTTTTAACTATTTATCCAATTCCCTTTGAAAATGGCTTGAGTGCAAAGATCAAGGCTGGCAATCCATTGCAAATCTAAGGGAATTTTACACTGTTGGAAGTGCTGTCCTTGAGGTATGAGATTAAATCCAGACCTTGTCGGCACTCTCAAGCAAATGCAAAAGATCTCATCACATGTTTCTTACAAGAGCAGGGGAGTTATCTCTGTGAATTGGTTAGTTTTTATTCCTTATTCCATATCATAAGAATACCATCATTTTGCTGCCTCTGGGAGCTTGCAGTGTGCAAGCTGAGTTAGGTATGCCCTGTATTAAAGCAGTGACTACACCACAAAGTACATATTGGGCTGTAAAGTGCACTGGAGCATGCAGTGGCCATGAAAGGCGCGATAGGACTTCCTTCCTTCGCGACTGAATTTGTGTCTACAACATTTTCAGGTAGCGTATTCCTTTGGACCTCTCAATTAAATCCTATCTGGTTACAAATGAATAATGTCAGTCTCTCCAGTCACACTGTATCAGTGTAATCTCCCATCCTTCATACTATTCTAGTAATTTGCTTTGCACACTCTATGCAAAGTGTTCACAATGCAGAATTGGCCATAGTATTCCAGCTGAGTCTCTGGACACCCTCTGATTAGTGCTCCAGATTCAAAAGCCAACCTGATGTCCCTCATTGGAGAATGAGCTCTTCCTCTGGCCATTAAATGGTCACAAGGGGAAAAATTACAACGACTGTTTTTCCACATTCTATAGGTATCTGAAACCCATTTCAGCCTTACAATAGGATCCAAAAACTCTCAGGGAAAATACTGTCGTAGGTAGACACGGTAGAGAAGATGATGTTTGGGATACTTGCCTTCAGTGGAGAGAGCGTTGAGTGTAGGAGTTGGGGCCTCATGTTGAGGCTGCGCAGGACAGTGGTGAGGGAAAAGATTCAAAAAGGACCAATGGGATAACTTTCTCATGCAGAGGTTGGTGCATGTATGGATCAAGCTGTCAGAGAAAATTATGGAGATTGGTACAATTACAACACTTAAAAGGCATTTAGATGGGTAAATGGATAGGAAAGATTGAGGGATATGGCCCAAACGCTGGCAAATGGACTATATCAGTTGAGGATACTTGGTCAGCACAGACAAGTTGGACCAAATGTTCTGTTTTGTACTTACGACTCCATGGCTCTAATCTCAACTCACCTGCTGATTAGAAGGTTTACAAAAGGAACAAAACACCCAACTCCTTGCAGATTACAGAGCCAGGACCAAACTGCATTGCCTTAGTTCTGTCAACTTTGATATGGTGCATTCCCATTTTCTTTTACCAGGATTACTCACAGGAGAAAGTGAGGACTGCAGATGCTGGAGTCGGAGCTGAAAACGTGTTGCTGGAAAAGCGCAGCAGGTCAGGCAGCATCCAAGGAGCAGGAGAATCGACGTTTCGGGCATGAGCCCTGCCTGACCTGCTGCGCTTTTCCAGCAACACATTTTCAGCCAGGATTACTCATTGACAGATGATGAACATATCACCAATAGCTACTCTTTGCATCACAACTGTGGATGAAGTGCACAACCTGGAGATTTTTATATAACCTTTGTACTACCTCTGTGTGTTTGGAAAGAGAACATAGAGCAATACAGTGCAGTATAGGCCCTTCGGTCCTCGATGTTGTGCCAACCTGTGGAAGCAATCTGAAGCCCATCTAACCTACACTATTCTATTTTCATCCATATGTTTATCCAATGACCATTTAAATGCCCTTAAAGTTGGCAAGTCTACTACTGTCGCTGGCAAAGTGTTCCACGCCCCTACTAATCTCTCAGTAAAAAAATCTACCTCTGACATCTGTCCTATATTTATCACACTTCAATTTAAAGCTATGTTCCCTTGTGCTAGCCATCAACTGTGAAATGAAAAAGGCTCTCACTGTCCACCCTATCTAACCCTCTGGTTATCTTGTATGTCACAACTAAGTCACCTCTCAACCTTCTTCTCTCTAACGAAAACAGCCTCAAGTCCCTCAGCCTTTCCTCATAAGCCCTTCCCTCCATAATAGGTAACATCCTGGTAAATCCTGTCTGCACCTGTTCCAACACTTTCACATCCTTCCTATAATGCGGCGACCAGAACTGTACGCAATACTTCAAGTGCAGCCACATCAGAGTTTTGGACATCTGCAATATGACCTCATGGCTCTATGCACACGTACACTGAGATCTCTCTGCTCATCTGCACTACTAAGAATCTTACCATGAGCCCAGTACTCTTTATTCCTATTGCTCCTTCCAAAGTGAATCACCTCACATGTTTCCATATTAAACTCAAATTGTCACCTCTCAGCCCAGCTCTGCAGCTCATCTATGTCTCTCTGTAACCTGCAACATCCTTCAGCATTGTCAGCAACTCCACCAACCTTAATGTCATCTGCAAATTTACCAACCCATCCTTCTACACCTTCATGCAGTGGCCCCAAAACAGATCCTTGCGGTACACCACTAGTAACTGAAGTTCAGGATGACCATTTCCCACCAACCATCACACTTCTTTTAGCTAGCCAACTTCTGATCCAAACCATTAAATCACCCTCAATCTCATGCCTCCGTGTTTTGTGCAATAGCGTACCATGGGGAACCTTATCAAATGCCTTACTGAAATCCATATACACCACATCAACCACTTTACCCTCATCCACCTATCTGGTCACTTTCTCAAAGAACGCAATAATGTTCGTGAGGCATGATCTATCCTTCACAAAACTGTGTTGACTATCCCTAATCAACTTATTCCTTTCTAAATGACAATAAATCCTCTTTCTTATAACTTTTTCCAACACTTCACCCACAACTGAAGTAAGGCTCACTGGTCTATAATTACCAGGTTGTCTCTACTCCCCTTCTTGAACAAGGGGACAACATTTGCTATCCTCCAGTCTTCTGGCACTATTCCTGTAGATTAAATCTCATCTCAGTAATGGGATACAGCTCTCATTGCATAGTCTGAGACCAAATGAGCACAAAATTTTACATACAATTGCAGGGTCCAGGCTGAAATTGTCAATGGGCCATGATTTCATGTGTAAAACTCATGACAGAAAAAGGAAACATGGTTACTTTTGTTTAAGTATGATTTGGAGGTGCCTGTGTTGGACTGGGGTATACAAAGTTAAAAATCACACAACACCAGGTTATAGTCCAACAGGTTTATATGGAAGCATTAGCTTTCGGACCACTGCTCCTTCATCAGGTGGCTGTGGAGTATAAAGTCTTAAGACATGGAATTTATAGCAAAAGTTTACAGTGTGATGCAACTGAAATGATATATTGAAAGAGACCTGGATTGCTTGTGAGGCCTAAATTTTCTTTAGAAAAAGAATCAGTCTGAACATTGGGACACAGACAGACAGAGTTTAGCCTCACATTTTCAATGCATTATCTGAGCTGATATGGCACCTATTGTTAAAGTTCACTTGAAAATTAACTTTTGAAAAAAGTTCTGAGATTTACATAAGAAAGAACTTTAACCAACATCATCATTCTAAAGGATGAGACTTAAACAATCTAGGTCTTTTTCAATGTATCATTTCAGTTGCGTTACACTGTAAAATTTGGCTATAAATTCTGTGTCTTACAATCTTATACTCCACAACCACAGATGAAGGAGCAGGGCTCCGAAAGCTAGTGCTTCCAAATAAACCTGTTGGACTAAAACCTGGTGTTGTGTGATTTTTAACTTTGTTTAAGTGTGGAGAGACATCACTTTAAAAGCCAAAAGCCCTTCCTTTTCAACTTCACCTCCACATGCCTTTCCCTCTCCACATCACCATATCCAAATACACATTACAAGTTACTCAGTCAAGTTTCGAGATTACCAAAACCATTCTGTGACTACCTGCACAGAAGGTTTTATGACAAATATCCAGGTTATAGTCTAACGGGCTTATTTGGAAGCACCAGCTTTCGGAGCGCTGCTCCTTCGTTAGGTGGTTGTGGAGTGTAAGATTGTTAGGCACAGAACTTATAGCTAAAGTTTACAGTGTGATGTAACTGAAATTATATATTGAAAAAGACCTGATTGTTTGTTAAGTCTCTCATCTTTTAGAATAATGACAGCTGCCTATGTTATTCCTTCTGGCTCAGTCATGAGAACAAATGCAAGCTTCCAAAAACTCAAGAGTACAGGAAATAGCGCATTTAAAGTTGCAAACCACAATCTAATTACAGTTTAATTTGGATCCTGTTCACTGTGATGGGAGACTACACCAACTGGAATCTTCTTCAACCAGTCTATTTCTTGCAGAAAATAGCTCTGTCCTAAAAAAACAATTGTTGTGTTGAAAGAATGCTAAGTGCAATATTTGCAACAAATGCAAATGTATCTAATCTTTCACTGACAAAATGAGGTGATGTCCAATATTTAATAAAACATTACCTTTTAAATAGCATTATTCTACTTCAGTTTTATACATTTATAAGCAATTGCAGATTACAAATTCATTATGCGCTCCCTTCTAATTTAAACCACACAAATAACTTTTTCAAGCCCAGTACTATAAACATGATTGTTAAAGTATTAATACCAGGAGTGAAAAGGTAACCCCATGAATGCTTCTATTATTATTGTAACCATTTTTCCGTTTTAAATAATCATGAACATTTCCGAAACAAATAATTTCATCCTGACTACAGGGCTATAATATCTTTACTCATAAGACTGTAAGACGTAATTTTACCACACTGCATACTAGCATTTGAGAGCAATACGTGCTTTAAACATCATCAAGCTCAATACTTGTCATAAGACTTTAATAAAGAAAAGCAAGGCTCACTGGCTACATTTTTTCATGTTCCACATAAGCATAGAGTCTATTTTACCATCACACAAATCTTGGTTAAACAACAATGCATAGTTTTGGTGTCCTCACTAAGGATGGATATACTTGCCTTAGATAAAGTGTAATTTAGGTTTACAAGACTGACTCCTGGGCTGAATCAACTGCTCTTTAAAGAAAGGCTGATAAGATGAGGTCTATTTTCCTCAGAACACCAGCAGATAGAGTCAGAGTCATAGAGGTGTACTGTATGGAAACAGACAGGTCCATCTAACATGTCCATGGCGATCAGATATCCTAACCTAATCTAGTCCCATTTGCCAGCACTTGGCCTATATCTCTATAAACCCTTCCTGTTCATATATCCATCCAGATGCCTCTTAAATGTTGTAATTTTAACAGCCTCCACCATATCCTCTGGCAGCTCATTCCATGCTTGCACCACCCTCTGTGTGAAAACGTTACCCCTTAGCTCCCTTTTAAATTTTTCCCCACCTCACCGTAAACCTATGCCCTTTAGTTCTGGACTCCATCAATCCAAGAAAAATACCTTGTTTATTTACCCTATCTATACCCCTCATGATTTTATAAGGTGAACCCTCAGCCTCCGACTAGAAGCTTAAAAATCCTTACATGGTTTGAGAGGTTTGATGCTCTGAGCATGTCTCCCTGGAATTGGGTACCAAAGACGTGACAAGGGCGTTGGTCTTTTAGGATTGAAGTCGGAAGACATTACTTCACTTGAAGACTTGCTAGTCTTCTGAATTCTGTATGCCAGAGGACTATGGATGGATATTCACCGAGTATATTCAGGTTAGAAATTGATAGTTTCTTTGCGTGCTAAGGGAAATAAGACAAACATTGGTCATAACACTTAACCAAATTTACTGCACTGTTTACAGGTTTGAGCAATTTTCTTTCCTACATTGTTTGTTGATATCAATATATTCAGTGATGCAAAAAAAAACTGCAATATAATTTGGGACCTTTATAAATTCAGATTCAATGATATTAACCAGTGAGCAGTCAGAATAGTTCACGATCATCCACCAACTCTCACTGCCCTCTATTGACCTGTACAAAGACATAACACAGCCAGGAATTAATAGGCTCCCTTAGGATTGTGTGTATGGAATTTTCCTTTTTTCAAAACTGCAGAAGTAAGTGTGTTAGGTAATGACTAACACCTCATTTGCACTCCTGAGAAAATTTATCTTATTGCCTGGCAATCAATTCGTTAGAGGCAGATCTTAGGCTAGTTTCTTGGTGAATCACAGGCCTCAGTACTGGTGTTCTGGGTCACCAGAAACTACAAATTAATTAAAGGCTCAGAGCTATTGGGTCCCAAAATCCACAAGTTAACACCTTACTCCAGAGCATAGCAGTCAGAAGACAAGTAGTTTTGCTTTTAATTATTCCATCAGGTGTGCCTCCACTTGCCTCTTAAGCCCACAGTTAGGTCGTCTTGTTTCCCAATCAACAAGGTAGCAACCCTTCGTGGATAACAAAGGGATAGGTGATCAGGGAGATGGCAAAGTGAGTTCCTTAAGTGTCCCTCTTCAGGACATTAGTGGATAACAGCTTGAAAAGGTTGCCTGTGGTTCTTCTCATCCAGTTTGTGTGGTGATGGGAAAAGGGTCGGTTTCTCTCCAGGACAAACATGTCCCATTATTTCCCCTTTGCACCACCTTTGGAGAGGGGAGAATATCATGCCCTCCGTCCAATAGTACTCAAAATGAACAATGACCAGCCATTTGTATAATAAATCAGTTGTACTTTGCCCTGTAATGAATCATGTTACATGACTTTGACTTGCAATTAAGATAAATCATGACTTTGTCATCTGCTATGAATCAAGATCTTCTTCCTTTTCAGCACAAAATAACAGATTTATTCAACACCATTCCAGTCCTCTGGTTGTTTGTTCCTATGTCATTGTCTTTATACATAGAAAGCATTTCAATTCCGCTATCTGTAGTGTAATTGGTTTCTGTGTTGCAAACCAAAGGGTTAAGCATACTCTGACATCTTGCATCCTGTACCAATTTTCTCAATGTTTTATAGTCTGCTGGGTATCTGCCAGCAATTTTGCTTTCTTTGTCTCGTACCTGAAACAATTCATGTAACTGCCAACAATGGCTATCCTCATTGTTCTCTTAATAAACTGAGGACTTGTGATAATTAATAGGGTCAGTCACTGAACTCTAAAACAATCTAGGAGTTTTCAGTTAACATGGGAAAGCACAACACCCACACTCAACAGACAAGAAAGAATAATTTGCTATTTTGTCAGACAATAGTGTTACTTGGTCCCTTAAAGCCACACTACCAGTTACTTTGTGTAGCATATACTACAAGGTGTGAGCCACTTACAACAGTCAGAAGCTCAACAGCTTCCAAAACAGAGCAGCAGTTTCATTGCCAAATTTACTTTTCAATTTGATAACCATGCCCTCCCACAGCATCATTATTGCCTGTGACTTTTCCCACCAAAAGCTGCGTGTGGGAATTTCATTGCTTCCAAGTTCAATATGTGAGTAGAACATACATTGTCACGCTTCTTCATCTTTGCTGTATAATATCACCCAGTAGGATTGCTATCAATACAAAAAGTGGTTCATGTAAAAGGCGCACTACCACACTCAAATCAAATAAGTGGGTGGAAAGTAAATGCAGTAATGCCCATATTCTAAAAATAAATAATACAAAAATGTACTGTTTTCTTGTCACTCTTTTTGATAATAAGCTGCACAGTGAACTATAATATGTTGTATGTGAATATATCTTACATTGACCACTTATTCCATTTCACTTGAATATTCAGTGCACCCTAGAGAAGTTCTCCATCAGACTATTTGATAATTACCTTCTCAAACTGATGGCAACCTAGGCATCCTGTTTCTACAATGCCAACACAAGTACAGAATATAACAAAAGTGGGAAGCAAGGCTATCTGTTAATGCTGTTCAGGAATGAAATGACTTCGAATTTCACGATGGTTTCCCACCAGTAAAATAAATAAAGAGCATTTGCTTTTACACTCAGCATATATCAAAAATGTAAGATAGCACATTTTCTACAATGTTAAAAAACGCCTTCAGGCATGTAATCATGTATAGTTGGAGAGCTACATTATAAAACCAGTAACACTCTTCATTCTACATCATCTTCTACCACCATCTCCGAATATGTTCTTTGCAAATCCAATTAAGGCATGGTCTGAAAGCATTGCTATAAAATACAAGTTAACTGCGTACTGGGATAAAACCAACTCAACAATACAGTCCAATGCCTTAAACAGAGCTGCACAATCGGTAACTAATGTATGCTCTTACACTGAACACATGGAGTGTTCTGATCTCAGCTGATGTTGGACAAGTCAGATCCCAAAGTAAGGACTGCTAATGCTGAATCCTAACTTTATTTTAATTTAAATGTGGTTTCAGCTTTTGAACACACTCAAAAACAATAAATAAAATTTAAGAAAATAAATAATGTTACAACGGACAAGGCAAAGGGTTGGAAAGATTTGATGACAGATATCAGAAAAGGATCCAAAACAGAAAGTGCTGGAGAAACTCAGCCAGTTTGACAGCATGTCTGGAGAGGAAGAACAGTTAACATTTCAGGTCCAACAGGACACTGCTTGAAAAGAAGTCGAATAAACATGTCTCTTGAAGAAGAAGACAAAACCTTCCCTGAAAAATTCATTTTCTTTTAGGAAAGGCATCAGTGACTCCAAGAAAGCTTTACAAAGAACAGCAAGTGGAAAGAGTTGGTTTCCTTGCTGTGCATGCTCAATCAACTCTGAGCCAGCACTGACTTGGATGGCATGACTTAGCAGTTGCATTTCAGTGCTTTTCAACTTTTAAACGTTAGCCCGAATCATGCAGAACCTTGGATTTTAAAACATTTCCAAGTTGAGACTTTCAGAAAGATGATGCCAGAACAAATTAAGATTTTACTATCTTCATTTGGCTTTCTTCTGTGTTGTTCCTTTAGCTTCAGAACTACATCTCGCATTACTTCATCTATATGGTATCCAGTGCTGTTACTCAATCATAAGTGCCAAGGATCATAAAATTATCACTAACTGCCAATCTAAATGGACAAATGTAAGCCAATTTAAGATGCTGTACCACTTACTAAATTACAGCACATAAAAATGAATAGAAATATAGAAGCAGAAGCAGATCACTCTGCCGTCCAAGCCTGTTCCACCATTCAAGAACATGGCTGATCATCTTCCTCAGTGCTATGAACTCTCTTGATGACATTAATATGTAGGAATTTATCAATCTTGGTCTTGAACAAGCTCAATGATTGAGCTTCCACAGTCCTCAGGAGTAGACAATTCCCAAGATTAACCAGGCTCCAAATGAAGAATTCCCTCCTTATTTTGGTCATCAAGTCATACAGCATGGAAAAGGACCCTTCTGTCCAGCTAATCCAGGTTGACTATAACCCAAAACTAGCTTCACCTGCCTGCACTTGGTCCATAACCGTCCAAACATTTCTTCTCCAAATGTCTTTTAAACACTGTAACTGTACCCGCATCCACCACTTCCTCTGGAAATTCATTCCATATATACAAACCACTTTGTGCATAAAGAAATTGTCCATTATGTCTTTTTAAAAACTTTCTCCCCCTAGTTTTGAAATCCCCACCCGAGGGAAAAGGCATCTGCCATTCACCTTTTCACTGCCCTTATGATTTTATAAACCTTTAAAAGGTCACCCTCAACCTCCAATGCTCCAGTGACAAAAGTCCCAACCTTTTTCAGCCTCTACTAACAAAATAACTTCCTAAGTTGCCCTTGATTTTGAGATTCTGGCCCGTGGATCTGGATGCCTGCATTAGCTCTAGCCACCACGAGGTGAAACAACTTTTCTGCTTCAACCCTGTCCATCCCTTTCAGAATTTTGAAACTTTTAAGTAGACCACTTCTCATTCTGCTAAACTCCGCAGAATACAACCCAAGTCATTTAATTCAAGCGCGTCTCTTTTTGACAGAAATACTTAGCAACGATTTGGAAATATATGTGACATAAAACAGTTCACCAATGGATAAAACTATTGGGCTTTCTTACTTTGACTTCAAGCAGTCTGTCAGCTGCACAACGTTGCTAAAACAATCAGGATGCATTTATTAAATGATGAACAAAACCAACTTCAATTTGCACAGTAGACCTATGCAAGAACTCCACAGTATATTTTACAAGGCAAAAAGTTGGGCACAAACCAAGGAAGTAAGATCTTATGAGAAGGAGATCATAGGGCCAAATGACCTTCATGACATATAGAAGACCACTGGTACATAAAGATACAGATCATTCACACTCATAGGTAAACAAAAGCACACACAAAGATTAACCCATTTCTCTATTACATGTTTCATCAACTCCAAATGCAAAATTTGGCTTCATTTTACTGCTCTGTGGATTTGAAAATTATGTTTTGTAGTCAAGAGATTTGGGCAGATTCAGATTCCCTCAAATTAATTTGAAGAGACCTCCCTAGGGTAAGAATGGAGCTGGATGGCCGAAAAAATATCAGGGCCGAGCAGATTCCAGTTTCCCAACCCAACAACTGCCTAAGGTTTTGGATGTAGGTTTGCTCGCTGAGCTGGAAGGTTCATATTCAGACATTTCGTCACCATACTAGATAACATCTTCAGTGAGCCTTCGGATGAAGCAATGGAGGTGTAGCCCACTTTGCATGTTTGGGTTTCCTTGGGTTGGTGATGTAATTTCCTATGGTGATGTCATTTCCTATTCTTTGTCTCAGGGGGTGGTAAATGGGATCCAAGTCAATGTGTTTGTTGATAGAATTCCAATTGGAATGCCAAGCTTCTAGGAATGCTCATGTGTGTGTCTCTGTTTGGCTTGTCCTAGGATGAATGTGTTGTCCCAGTCAAACTGGTGTCCCTCTTCATCTCTTCATGTAAGGATACTAGTCATGTGTTTTTGTGGCTAGTTGATGTTCATGTATCCTGATGGTTAGTTTTCTCCCTGTTTGTCCAATGTACTGTTTGCTACTGTTCTTGCAAGGTATTTTGTTAATGATGTTCTTTTTCCTTGTTGTCTGTATAGGGTCTTTTTTGTTAGCCCATAAACACACCAACACACGAAAACAGCAATTATTGAACTTAAAAGACTCTGCACAGACAACAAGCAAAATGAACATCATTTACAAAGTACATTGCAAGAGCTGTATCAAACACTACATTGGACAAACAGGCAGAAAACCGGACACATGAACACCAACTAGCCACAGAAACACATGACTCACTATCACTACTATCCTTACACACATATGAGGAAAGATACCACTTTGACTGGGACAACACATCCATCCTAGGACAAGCCAAACAGAGACATGCATGAGAATTCCTAGAAGCATGGCATTCCAAACGGACCTCTATCAGCACACACATTGACTTAGATCCCATTTATAACCCCCTGAGAAAAAGAACAAGAAATTACATCACCAATCCAAGGATATCTAAACACATCAAACAGAAAGTAGAACAAAACACCAGCGCTTCACTGGAGGCTCACGGATAATGTTACCTAGTATGGTGACAAAACATCTGCAAATGCACCTTCCAGCTCAGCGAGCAAACATATCCAGAACCCCAAACTAAGCTACAAATTTTCTCTAAACTTGCTATCGGACAGCACTGTAAAGTTCAAGGAGGTTATAGAGAAGGTGGGATCGGGGGAGTGTGTGTATTGAGGATTGATCATGGATAGGCAGGGCAGCAACAGTTGACAAATTGAAAAATCAGGTGGCAGAGATCAAACATCCATGTTCTGTCCCTTGAGCTGAGGAATACCTCACTAAGTGACTGCACAGTTACTTTCTTGCCTTCTCCAGTCCCTTTGTTACAAATCTCTTGAACTGCTGATCTCTGAGATCTTTCAGAAGCAAGGATGGGTCCACACTCAAAGGGTATTGTCTGTTCTTTCCACAGCTGCTGCCTGATCTCTGGTTATTTCCAGTATTTACTGCATATACTCAGATAACAATCACGTTTTTAAGACCAAATGTTGAGGCAAAACATTGAAGGGGCTAGTGGTGGGGTCTTAATCTTCGAAACTTTCAAAGGTTTGAAATCCATGCCGTATCTCTGGAACTGATTAAAACACTGACACAATTTGTTGGCCATGGTGCAGAAATCAGCAGGGAATGGCTGCCCCAAATTAACTGCGAGTATCTCTTATGTTTGAAAGAGAAACGAACAATTGGAAGAAAGACACTGGTCTTTTCCTACCAACCCACAAAACCAGCACAAGAAATGTTAAAAATGGGTCAAAAATTAAGGTTGACTCTTTTACAAAAGCCAGTATTACTTGAGTATGTATGGTACAACCTAATAATCACTGCTGTGGCCACTACTGATAGAATGAGGAATGCATCAGCCATTCCAAAGGATCGAGCTGGAGCCCCAACTCCAACATGGTTACCTTTGAAAATGTTCCAAAGACTCCAAACCATAACCACAAAACTGGGCTGAACTTGCTTAAAGCAAAGGAAATGTGGGAGAAATTCAATGCTGATGAATAATAGCAATTTCAGCATTAAAACTGGAGAGCAGTAACTTCTGCTAGGTTTTCACATATGTATTATAGTAGAATGGAAAGGATTACCAGAGGCCAAGACTAATGGCATGCTTTCTTTCAAATTGGAGGAATCAAATATACAAGAAAGAATATTACGCTGTACTTATACTTAAGACTACAATACTGTGGACGAATACTATGTGCAGTTTGGTTTTCTTTATTTAAAGATGTAAGTGAATTGGAGGTATTCAGGAGAAGGTCTGCAAAACTGATACCTTAAATGAACAATTTATCTTACAAGTAAAGAATTGACAGACTGGACTTAGTTTCACTCCAGTACAGAAGTGCAAAGGTTGATTTAATTGAAGTTTATAAGATCCTGTACAGTTGTAAAAGTAGCATAAGGAAAGGACGTTTCATTTTGTAGGTGAGTCCAGATGAGCAGGCACAGTATTAAAATTGGTATCACACTTTTAGGACAGAGGGAACTTTTTGTTTCCTCAGGTGGTTGTGTGACTTTGAAACTCTCTACGTCCGTTTACGATGGAGGAAGGATCACTGAATATTTCTAAGACTGAGGTTTTTAGATTCTTGTTTGGCAAGTATATCAAATTTTAATCGGGGAAGGTGGGATTTTGAAATTCAAGACCAATTGATCAAACATTTACTGAATGGCAGAGCAGGCTTGAAGGGTAGAACAGACAAATTCTGTTCCTAATCCATACATAGACACGTTAAACTCAACAGAAAAGTGGAAACAGATGACAATGAAGTAAGAAACAAAAACAAATACAAGTATTAATCCAATGTGAAGGTGAAAATGAGTGGGAGCGTCTCAGGGTCTTTGAGACATGCCTCTCCATCACAACCAATGGCTCAGGCAAAAACCACTGAGCTGATAGTAGATTTAGCAGTGGAGTACAAGGGTAGGATAACAGTATCACAAAAATGTCCTTCTTGAAATTTACATGACCCTTTGATCTTTGTTCAACAAGGTACCAGTGTTAACACTTGACAAGAAGCATGCAGTCTCAGTTTTGAATGCTCTAAAGTCAGCACTGGTCATCATCCATCAGCCTGTCAGATTTCATCAAGGTAGGTGAGACTCTGTGACTGCAGTACATTCAGACAGTGATGAATGAATGGCGCTTCACCATTTGGCAGTAAAGGGAGGTAATTGGTAACAACATAACAAAACAAATCTATTTTATGTGACATCACAAAAAATTGATTCCTGGAAATACAATGTCACAAAATGCATCAATGTCACATTAATTATTTATCAAAACTGTGTATCAAACTAGGTCGTGTTCAGAGTCTGAAGAAAATGTTGACAGGCAAATCATCCAAGATCTCTCCATTAAATTGCTGGGTTAAACCTATATCTAAAATTTTGGGAGATGCTAATTGTCTCAGTTGAAGCCAGACTCACAGCTCCTGCGTTCTGGTGGAGTGTATCAAACAGAGAAAGTTGAGCAGCTCATGCTCTTTTCTCCAGAAAGCTGAGGGGCTGATCTTAAGATTGAGAGGGGCTTTGATAGGGTTGACCTAGAGAGATTTTTCCCCTAATGCAAAAGATAAATGTTAGGAGACTTAAATATAGTTTTCAACAAATGCAGTCAGGAATGTAGAAAGTGATCAGAAAGAGGAACCCCATGCCACATGGAGTATCTGAAACAAATGACAAAAGGAGGTAGATAAACACATCAAGGTTTATTTTATTCTCTTTTGGCAATTTACAGCAGAGGGGATGGAAGTTAGGGCAGTTGGGTGCTACTCTTGCAGGATGTAGCAGGTAAGGGTCATCACCAGGGTCCCTGCTGACTTCACCTGTGAGGAGTGCATCCAACTCCAGCTCCTCACAGACTGTGTTAGGGATCATTTGGGAGGCTGAGGGGATGATAGAGAGGAGCTATAGGGTGGTAGTCACACCTAGGTTACAGGATAAATGTAGCTGGGTGACCATCAGGCGAGGGAAAAGGGAATAAGCACGCAGTGCAGGGATTCCCAATGTGGCTGTTCCCCTCAATAGTAATATCATTTTGAATACAATGTTGGGGGTGACAATCTACCAAGGGAAAGCCAGAGTGGCCAGGTTTCTGGCACTGACCCTGGCTCAATGGCTCAGAAGGGAAGGGGAAGAATAGGAAAGCAATAGTGATAGCAGATTCAATTGTTAGAGAAATAGACAGGAGATTTTGTGGTCACAAACAAAACTCCTGGATGGTATGCTGCCTCCAAGGTGCCAAAGTCAGGTTTGCCTCGGATCGAGTCTACAGGGTTCTTGAGGGGGAGGGGGAGCAGCTAGAAATTGTGGTACACATCACTAGGTAAAATAGTTAGGAAAAGGAATGAAGATCTGAAAAATGAATATGGGAGTTAGGTTGGAAGGTAAAAGACAGGATTGCTACCGGTGCCACGGGCTAGTGAGGCGAGGAACAGAGAGTGAGTGCAGATGAACATGCAGCTGCAGGGCTGGTGTAGGAGGGAGGCCTTCAGATATGTGGATCATTGGAATACCTTCCAGGGAAGGTGGGACCAGTATAAGAACGGCAGGTTGCAGCTGAACTAAAGGGGCACCAATATGCTGGGTAGGAGATTTGCTAGAGCTCTTCGGGAGGGTTTAAACTAGTTTAGCAGGGGAATGGAAACCAGAGATACAGATCAGAGGATGGGATGACTACTGAACATGCAGATACAGCATGCAGAGAGTCTGTGAGGAAGGATAGACAGTTAATAGGCCAAAGTTGCAGTCAGTGTGATGGGTTGAAGTGTGTCTACTTTAACGCAAGAAGTATCAGGAAACGGAGTGATGAACTTTACAGCATGAATCAGTACTTGGAGTTACAATGTTGTGGCCATTTCAGAGACTTGGATATCACAGGGGCAGGAATGGTTGTTAGATGTTCCGGTGTTTAGATGTTTCAAAAGGAATAGGGAGGGAGGTAAAAGAGCTGAGGACGTGGCATTGCTAATCAAAGATAGTATTACAGCAGCAGAAAGGGAAGTCATCAAAGTGGGTTTGTCTATTGAGTCAGTATGGGTGGAAGTGAGAAACAGGAAAAGAGCAGTCACTTCACTGGGAGTTTTCTACGGACACCCCCAAAAGCAACAGAGGAGCAGATTGGTAGGCAGATTTGGAAAGGTGCCGAAGTAACAGAGTTGTTGTCAGGGGTGACTTCAACTTCCCAAATATTCATTGGAACCTCCTTCATGTAAATATTTTGGATGGAGCACGATTCATCAGATGTGTCCAGGAAGGGCTCAATATGTAGATAGGCCGACTCACGGGGAGGCTATATTGGATTTGGTGCTTGTCAACGAACCAGGTCAGGTTCAGAACCCTTGGTGGGAGAGCATTTCGGTAATAGTGACAATTCCCTGACCTTTACTAAACTCATGGAGGGGGATAGGAGCAGACGGTATGGGAAAATATTTAATTGGGGGAGGGGGAAATACATTGCTATTAGGCAGGAACTGTGGAACATAAATTGGGAACAGATGTTCTCAGGGAAATGCACAACAGAAATGTGGAGGTTGTTTAGGATGCACTTGCTGAGGGTGCTGGATAGGATTGTCCCACTGAGGCAAGGAAGGGATAATAGACTGAAGGAACCACGGATGACAAGAGATGTGAATATCCAGTCAAGAAGAAGAATGAAGCTTACTTAAGTGGAGGGAGCAAGGATCAGACAGGGCTCTAGAGGGTTACAAGGTTGCCAGGAAGGAACTGAATAATGGACTACAAGCTAGAAGGGGGCATGAAAAGGTTTTAGCAGGTAGGATTAAAAAAAACTGGAAATTCGACGTTTTGGGCATAAGCCCTTCATCAGGAATTTAAAAAAAAACCCAAGGCATTCTAAACTTATGACAGGAACACGAGAATGGCCAGATTAAGGGTAGGACTGATCAGGAATAGTGTAGGAAACTTGCGCTTGGAGTCAGAGGAGGTAGGGGAGGTCCTTAATGGATACTTTGCTGCAGTATTCATGATGGAGAGACCTTGTCATTTGTGAAGGCAGTGTGAAACATGCTGATATGCTCAAACAGGTTGATGTCAAGGAGGAGAATGTGCTGGAAATTTTGAAAAGCATGAGGATAAATATATCCTCTGGGCCAGACAGGATATGCCCAAGATTCCTAAGGGAAGTGAGGGAAGAGATTGTTGCACCTTTAGCGATGATTTTTGAATCCTCACTGTCCAGTGGAGTAGTACCAGTTGATTGGAGGGTAGCAAGTGTTATTCCCTTGTTCAAAAAAAGGAATAGGGATAACCCTGGGAATTATAAACCAGTCTTATATCGGTGGTGGGAAAATTATCGGAGAGGATTCTGAGAGAAAGGATTTATGATTATTTGGGAAAGCATAATTTGATCACAGTCAGCATGGCATTGTGAAGGGCAGGTCATGCCTCACAAGCCTTATTAAATTATTTGAGGATGTGACAAAACACGGATGAAGATGGAGAAGTGAATGTGGTTTATCTGGATTTTAGCAAAGCATTTGATAAATTTTCCCATGGTAGGCTCATTCAGAAAGTGAAGAGGCATGGGATACAGGGAAATCTGGCTGTCAGGATACTGAGTTAGCTAGCCAATAGAAAACAGAGGGTGGTGGTAGTTGGAAAGTATTCAGCCTGGAGCTCGGTGACCAGTGGTGTCCCACAGGGATCTGTTCTGGGACCTCTGCTCTTGTTGAGGAAATGGAAGGGCGGGTTAGTAAGTTTGCTGATGACACGAAGGTTGGTGGAGTTGTGGATTGTGTGTAGATTGAAACAGCACATTGACAGGATGCACAACTGGGCTGATAAGTGGCAAATGGAGTTCAACCTGGAAAAGTATGAAGTGATTCATTTCAGAAGGTCAAATTTGATGCAGATTACAAGGTTAAAGCTGGATTCTTAGCAGTGTGGAATAACAGAAGGAACTCAGGGTCCATGTCCACAAATCGCTCAAAATTGCCAAATAGTTGGTAGGGTTGTTAAGAAGGCATATGGTATGTTGGCTTTCATTAGCAAGGGGATTGAGTTTAAGAGCCGTCAAGTTACGCTGCAGCTCTATAGAGTCCTGGTTAGACCACATTTGGAATATTGTGTTCAGTTCTGATTGCCTCATTATAGGAAGGATTTAGAAGGTTTAAAGAGTGTGCAGAGGGTAATTTCCAGGTTGCTGCCTGGACTGGAGGGCATGTCTTATGAAGAAAGGTTCAGGGAGCTTGGGTTTTTCTCATTGAAATGAAGAAGGATGCGTAGTAACTTGATAGAGGTGTACAAGATGACGAGAGGCATGGATAACCAGAGACATTTTCCCTGAGCAGAAACGGCTATCATGAAGGGGCATAATTTTAAGATGATTGGAGGCAGCTTTAGGAGATGTCAGAGGTAGGTTCTTTACACTGAATGGTGGGTGCATGCAATGCACTGCCTGCAATGGTAATACAGTCAGAAACATTAGGGACATTGAAGCTACTCTTGAATAGGCACATGGATGATAGTAAAATGAAGGGTACGTGGGTTATCTGGGATGTGTATATGAATAGGAAGGGTCTGGAGAGATATGGGCCAGGTGCTGGCAGGTGGGACTAGATTGGGTTGGGATATCTGGTTGGCATGGACGGGTTGGACCAAAGGGTCTGTTTCCATGCTGTACATCTCTATGACTCTATGATAAAAGGTAGGCACAACATCGAGGACCAAAGGGCCTGTACTGTGCTGCACTGTTCTTTGTTCTAGAAAGAAATATAAAAAATATATTAACAGGTATGATTCAAGAGGAGGCTCAAGAGGAGCATGGAACATTGACATTAAACTAGTTGGGCTAGATGGCATGATTCTGTGCTGTATTTGTTAGAAAATACTACATAATGAGAAAAAGGCACATCTCGTGCTGCTCAAAGTAAAATAATTACTTGACGTTCTTCAATTTACATTCCCTCACAGGAGTATGGCGGTGCAGGAGGTGCCCGCTTTGAGTCGAGATACTAAACCAATGTCTAGTTATGTTCTCTCAGATGGATAAGAAGATCTCAATTCAGTATTTGAAATACAGATAGCTCTCCCTAAATTCTAGTTATAATTTTTCCTTTACAATTTTCATCTAAATTTTTATCTTATTCCCAATTGTGGAAGCTTGCTGCGTACTTGCTCCCATAGCTCCTCCTCTACAACAGAGACTAAACTTCCAAACTATTCCGTTGACTGTAAAGCACTTAGAGTTGTGCTGTTGCTATGAATGGCACCACATGAATGCCAGTTATTCTTTATATGTGTGGGAAAACTGATTTCAGGCCAAGGCAATAGGAAAAATGTAAGGAACTGAATCATTTCTCACTGTCATAAATATTGCCTTATTTTGTTTTGCCATTATGAGACATGAAAGACTACAAATACTAATGTGAAATATTAAAAGAAACATCAATTTTGAAAGAACAATATTAAATGATTATACAATCCATCTTCTTCATGCTCTTAGTCATCACTTTTATCACAAATATTGAGGCTGGCTTTCATCACAACCTCAAGACTAGAGCTGCTTTCATAGATCTTTCCTCAGCTTACAATAGTGAGAGGAAACATGGACTGATGCTCAAACTGTCCCTGCTACTGCCATTTTCCAAACCATAGCAGCTTCTGTGAACATTTCTGAGGAACAAAGGGATGAATGTCCATCCACAAGACATGGTCAGCAATTGAAGAATGCACCAATATGTCTTAATATACACATAAGGGACATGCCCATCGCATAACCACAAAAATGTATCTGTGTTAAGTAAATGCTTCAACAACTCAAGCAATTTCATTTCCAAGGACAGGAAAGCCATGCAAAACTCTGGTCTGTCAAAAACAGCTGCATATTTCTACAGATGGAGACTGCACCAAACTCAACCAGGACCATCATCTCTATATTCTACCTTGAAATTACACAAAGCACAAAACACTCTAAAAGTTACCTCTTGTGCAGAAAAGGTTGGCATGGCACTATTTCCGCTTCCCTCCAAGTGATCCTTGCACACTGCCAAGCCTATCATTACCATCTCAGAAAGACTTCCAAAAAGACCAAGGTACCAGTGAACAGCAACCGCAAGATGACCAGCCTGAGCTAGAGAGTAAAAAGCACATTCCTCTGCATGTCCACAGTTGCTCTAGTCTTCTCAACAACTGAGAACTGTGCACATATACAAGGCTCAAGCCATCAGAGCAGACTCATCAAGATACAATTTCTCTCAGTAGCAAAGATAATCACAGAAGCTCACAGATAAATTCCAGCTCAGTTACGTCTCCTCTCAAATATCACTCCTCCCTTCATTTGAAAGGACATGGCAATGCAAAGAGAAATTACTTTGATCAACAACAACATGTACCTCCCCATCCACAAGGACGTTCCCAAGGTCAATATGCTGCATGATTCTTCGAAATGCCTCCTGGACATAAATCAAAGAATTTTAACTCCATAACACTGATAAAAGTTGAAGAAAATCTTGAGCAGAAAGTGCAATCCCAAATAATGAGACTGTCTCCCACCCAATCTCTCAAAAATTAGGCCTCACTCTCCACTGGACCACATGGACAACACTCGATAAGTATATGGACTGCATGTGGCCAACATAGCTACCTAATGGACAAGTAGAACATAGAACATTCCAGTGCAAGACAGGCCCTTCAGTCATCGATGTTGCGCTGACCTGTGGTACCAATCTGAAACCAACTAACCTATACTATTCCATTATCATCCAAATGTTAATCCAATGACCATTTAAATGCCCTTAAAGTTGGCGAGTCTACTACTGTTGCAGGTAGAGTATTCCATGCCCTTTCTACTTGAGTAAAGAATCTACCTCTGACATCTGTCCTATATGTATCACCCTTGAGTTTAAACCAACATCCCCTCATGCTTGCCATCACCATCTGAGGAAAAAGGCTCTCACTATCCACCCTACCTTAATTCTGATCATCTTGTATGTTTCTATTGCCACCTCTCAACCTTCTTCTCTCGAACGAAAACAGCCTCAAGTCCCTCAGCCTTTCCTCACAAGACCTTCCCTCCATACCAGGCAACATCCTGGTAAATGTCCTCTGCACCCATTCCAAAGCTTTCACATCCTTCCCATAATGCATCAGAGTTTTATACAGCTGCAATAAGACCTCATGGCTCCAAAACTCAATCCCTCTACCAATAAAAGCTAACACACCGTAGGTCTTTTTAACTACCCTATCAACCTGGGCGGCAACTTTCAGGGATCTATGTACTCAGACACCGAGATGTCTCTGCTTATCTGCACTAACAACAATCTTACTATTAGCCCGGTACACTGTATACCTGCTACTCGTTCCAACGTGAATCACCTTGCACTTTTCTGCATTAAACTCTATTTGCCACCTCTCAGCCCAGCTCTGCAGCTCATCTATGTCCCTTTGTAACCTACAACATCCTTCAGCACTATCCACAAATCCATTGACCTTAATGTCACCCACAAATTTACTAACTCATCCTTCTACTCCCTCATCCAGATCATTTATAAAAATGACAAACAGCAGTGGCCCCAAAACAGATCCTTACTGTACACCACTAGTAACTGAACTTCAGGATGAACATTTCCCATCAACAACCACCCTTTGTCTTCTTACAACTAGCCAATTTTTCATCCATACCGCTAAATCATCCTCAATCCCATGCCTCCATATTTTCTACAATAGTCTATCATATGGAACCTTATCAAATGCCTTCTTGAAATCCGTATACATTACATCAATCACTTTATCCTCCTAGGATAAATCCCATCCAGCCTAGGGGACTTATCTAGTTTCACACTTTCCAGAATTATTAACACCTCCTCCTTATGAATCGCAATCCCATCCAGTCTAATAGTGGCATTTCAAGACCTCGATGTCACTGTGGAAACATTCACTAAACCATGTAGCACATAATAAAATCCTGCCTCCAACTCGAGATTGAAAGTGACAACTGAACTGATTAGGAAACTTAACATTAAATACATAACAACAGCGTTTGTTTCTAAAGCCATATAAATGGGGGAGAAGACAATCATATTCAATACTTGATGCATGCCACCTGTGCTGGCTGCTGGCTTTAAAGGAATTATTAGTTATATTGTATTCTTAGGACATTTCTAACTTATTAAATATTGTGTATTTTAAAGAGCAAAATTGTATATCATCAAAGTCACACTATTCAATCCAAGTGGCGACATAGCTCTCAGTACAGATGCCAGAGCAATCATAAAGTGACTGAGCTTTCTGTGTTTCCTGGATTCATGTCAGGTCTAGTTTGATATGAAGCTTCTGTAATGAATGCAAGATCATAGCTTGTAAAGTGATAGCAAGTTACAGGAACTTTTATTTCAGAAGGTGTTGTACTGACACTTTTCCAACAAGCTCTTGTTGACAGGTAGGCATGTGTTTGACAGATTGCCTGTGAGGATGTCTCTAACCGGGGACTGATGGAGCTCTGTGTGTCTTGGTGTACCTCTGTATGCATACCCTCCTAGCCTAAAACCAAGGAGCTTTTAATGTGATGAAAGAATACAGCATACATATGACAGCAGAGAATTCAATACACAGGAAAAATTATTTTTTCAGACATTCAATGGAAATGTTTTTAAAGTGTTATCTTTGAGTAGAATCAATAAGTAAGTGATAAAGCAAAGAAATGCAGTAGCATCTCCAGAACTTTGTTCCAAAGAATTCATAGACCTTTCAGCTAAAGTCATATTAAATGTTTTAGATCTATGCAAATCAATTTTACGTCATTGCACATAGTGTATTATAACTGGTCCATTACACAGTTCTTTGAGTGAATATTAGAATCATCTTTAAATAATTGCGGAAATAAAAATCACCCCATGTTCTAGACTGAGAATGTGAACTAATTTAAGCTGAATACTTTATCCCAGGTGATTTCCTTTAACATGTACCATTCAAACCTATTACCAGGGTTTTTGAGGCACAGTGGTAATGTCCCTACCACTGGAATAGGTAGCCATGGCTCAAGTTAATATCTCTGAATGGGTTGATTAGACAATATCAAACACGCAGCCATTACCACATAGATGGGCAAGCAGCAGATCCATGGGAACATCACCGCCAGAAAGATCCCCTTCATGCCACACATCATCCTGACTTGGAACTATATTACTGTTCCTTCACTAATACTGGATCAAATTCCAGGAATTCCCTCAATTCCAGATATTGTATCTATCCACACTATGTGGACTGCAGCAAATCAAGAAAATGGTTCACCAACACCCCCAACAAGTGTAAATATAGACAGTTATTGTCTTTGCCTTCTTCCTGGCCACAATTTTTTTTTAATTCATGGAATGTGGTAATCACTAACTAAGCCAGTATTTATTAGCTATCATTATTGCCTTTGAAAAGTGGATGGTGAACCTAAGTTCAGTGTGGCATCGATATTACATAATAAGAGTGTCTACCTGAAATAACTCTACAGAGGCCAGTATCCTGTCACCATTTAATTCACACACAGAGAATCCTTGACACTGATCCAGCTTCCTTAGTGCCAGCTCTTCCGAGTGAACTCGATGTTTGATACTCTTGTCCTTATCTGTCAGCCAGAGCTCCCTGATTGGACCAGATTTACAGCCCCAATCAAGGAACTCATATTCTATGAGGGCCATCTGCAGACCTTCTTACAATCACATCACCCTCATCTCAAATTCACTGAGTATCATACTCCCATTATTCTGCAAGCACGTTCATAACATTCACACCAAAATCAAAAACAGACTATTCATGAGTATGGTACAAATCACAGCGAAGAAGAGTAACTGAAACACAGGCCTGTGCATTAAATAGTCCTCTTCCAAGATGAGACAGGCTATCTCAAATAGCCCTTTCCCATCCCTGACCTTGTGTTCCAACCACAACCCCTCCAACCAAAATCAAACTTTGCCTAGTTTCTAATGATCACAGCTGAAAGTGGAATGTGTGCAAAGTTTAGTTCAGTAACGATGCAACTATACACAAATAGTTTCCTGAATTCAATGTTAGGTTTGGGGTAATACAAAATACCGACTTCCAAAATGTGCTAGATCAAAGTACTTGCAAAAGTTTGCCCTAAATAACGAAGAAGAAAAAAAAGCTGGTGGTGGAAAAGGAAGTGCAGAAATAAACTATGTCATGAACGGAAATAGCTTTTCTGGTAAGGATTGAAGAATTGACAGGATTGAAGAGTTCATCCAATCTAAGACTAATCTAAAGAGATTGATATCTGCATTCAGTTTTGATTTCCACTCACTATGTTTGGGCTGGCAAGAATTCCCAATTAGAAAAGTAATCGTGAATACTGAAGGTTATGAAGAGTGGAGATATGACCACAGTCTCACTGAAGCATCAACACAGGCACAAAGAGATTGGTTTGTTCCCTTGGCTCAACTGACAAATGCCCAGTACATGAACGGCAAAAGTTGTGAATACTTGAAATGAAACCTGTCTACTAAATTGCTTAGACTGCACTGCAGTATTTAAATTTGATACATTTATACTAATATGTACGAATTTTAATTTAACTCCAGGACTGAAGATCTCTCAATGAGATTGTATTATGCTGCTGCACATCTCACATTCCAGTCCATCATGAGAGGCTGAAATATGTCAGGACCGTGATGAGAATGTTAATAAAATTTAGTTCACTAAACAGTCTTCTTGAGGCAAGATTGGAAATTGATCTTCAGCTACCTGTGTCATGTTGTACAGAGCTTAACTGAGTTGTGGTTGGACCAGAGGCCACATGTCTAGGAAAGAAACATTCATTATTCTGTTCTCTTTTACCTATTTGGAACTACACTGAATATTCATTATTAATTTCAATCTTAAATATTCAAATCCCTGTAATTAGACAGGTTAAGATGGGGAAAAAGAAGTCAACACATACAACGAAGTATATATTTCTAATAATATTTTGCCAAGCAATTGACAGCATCTGTTCAACTGATAACAAATATCATTTTCCACAGTGCAATTAAAATGCCATAGATCTAAGTATTGAGCAACTTCCTGCACAGTCAGTATATGGAGAAATATACTTTTGCACAATGAAGTAACTACATCTACAATCATTAATCCAATGGAAATAAAGACACTTGAATTAACTTAATTATTTCTTCAGTAGGCATCTTGTTATATTTCTAATTGGTTTTACATTCAAGAATCTAAGATTGTGCAGTTTCATATCAAACTTTGAAATAAATTCAAGATCATTCCTTCAACCATTCCTTAAAAATGAGGGCAAATCTTTTTTGTTCATCAACAAAATAAATGAGTATTGATGTCATATCTAAACAATGCCATGATTTAGTTTCAAACAGCGCTGCATTATATTATGAGCTTTGTTCTATTTCACCATTTGATAAGCAGAGTCAATGACTTGATTAAGGAGATTTCAACCAGATAAATGCTCAAAATAATTTAGAAAATACAAACAAGAGTAAGCCCAGTTGGAACTTTTAAGTCTGCTCCACCATTCAATATGATTCTGATCATCCAATATCCTGCTCCTGCCTTCTCCCTATACCCTGTGATTCCTTTAGCCCGAAGAAATATATCTAACTCTTTGAAAACATGCAATGTTTTGGCCTCAACTGGTTTCTGCAGCAATGAATTCCACAGGCTCACCATCCTCTGTTGAAGGATCAACCATCATAGAAGAATAGATTAAATTGGAGCTGGAGGAGGTCATTCAACCCTTCAGGCCTGCCACAAGGTCACGGTTGATCTTCCACTTTAACTCTATCTTCCTGAACCATTTCCATATCCTGTCATTCCCTTAGAATCCAAACCTTTCATGTCCACAGAGGGTGGTTCATGTATGGAATGAACCTCCAAAGGAAGTGGCAGATACAGGTACAGTTATAACATTTAAAAGACGTTTGAACAGGAACATGAATAGGAAAGTTTAGAGGAATATTGGACAAATGCAGGCAAATGGGACTAGTTTAATTCGTAAAATTTGGTCGGCATGAATGAGTTGGACCAAAGGGTCTGTTTCGATGCCACATGACTCAATGACTCTGCTTTGAATCAATTACTGAACAACCACAGCTGTCTGGATTCAAAATGCTAAAGATCCCCAACTCTTTGAGTGGAGCAATATCTCTTCAGCTCGATCCTCAAGGGCTGACATCTTAGACCTACAGAAGATGGAGGTTGGAGGGCAACATGTTGGCCATGAATGCAGAAAGCTGTGTGTTTTGAAGCAGGCTAAAAAGGTCCACTTGGGCAGATGTCTGCTGCATGGATAGTGGATTCAATCAAGTACAGCTACAATTAGGAGTTGCCCTCCAACACTGACATTTTGCATGCAAAAAAATGTTTGCTCCATGCAATGCAAGGGAGGTTCTGAGTCATAGTCTCTTCCTCCCAAAGAGGGGACGTAAGGTTAGAAGGTAAGGTATACTCCACAGCCCCAACAATCTAACTGAAGGGGTTTCCTCTCCAGTCCAGAAGGGACTGCAGCTTTTCCCCATTCTAAAATATTTATGTTTATGCCTTCAATGACAGTACCTCTACTTTGGGGTACTGATCCCACCTCGCTAAGGGAGATTGTTGGAAATCTAGCCCAACTACTCCTGATGTTGTCACAAAAGTTAAAGATTTTGAAAGGAATGCAAAGACGGTCTAAATTTATTGACTCCCAGGTTGACAGAAAGCACATACCAGGTTTCTGTACCTAACAGGAGTTATTATTTATTACAGTTTATGTTGACTCTAGCTATAGGCTAACAGTTAAAAAAAATTCTAATACTCTTATGAACTCCTCCTTACACACACAAAATAAAAATCGGCTATGGACAGATGGATCAGTGGGCAAGCATTTCAGTGGTTTCCATTCACAGGATCTGTTAAAATGATTCTTGTACTGGCCAGTAAGCTGCTTCTCAGTTCTCCTTCTTTGGATGCTTCCACAGATTTGCAGGCGGCACAAAGTGGCTGATTCATTTCTAAAAGGTATCTTCCTTATGTATTTAAAGTCACAGCTTACAGCAACTGTTGAAGGAAAGGTAAATTGGTTCTCTTCAAGATAAAAGTGGTTTACTTTAGAGAACAGTTACCGGGGGTCTGAAGGCTTCACTGCATCTTATTCCAAGCCCCAAGCTGTTCAGTTACCTGGGGACCAATTACATGGTTGTTGGCAAGCAGAAGACCTTTATCATTGATAACCAGTCTTAAGTCCTCAAACCAATCAGCTCCTTGTTGCTAACCAAAGGTCCATCTCCACACAACCCCATAGCTCCAGTTTGTCTGCAAACACTGCTGTCGCCTAAAGATATCTGGACAGTGTTCACAGTAAGTATCAAATGGCTTATTTTCAAACCATGCAGCAATCTTTGACATTTAAAATTGTTATTTTCTCATTTTAGTCCACAATTGAAAATCACAAATAATAAAAAGATATGGTCTTCACTGTATCCTCATGTTCCCCTACCTGCCTCAACTGCACCCAGCTTGCCAGGAGTCTTGAGAGCTGCTGTCTCTGATTAAGCATGGTCCTTGATTCAGCACAAAGGCAGCCAGTTGACAGGTTGCCTCCAGGAAATCTGCTCCACCACATTGTCTCTCAGCAACCATGAGGGCAGGATTCTCATTTGTCCGAATCAGGATCCCAAAGCCCACCAGAATACTCTGCCTCTTAACTATCAAGTTCTAGATTCCTGAGCTGAGGAAACATTTCATAGCATCTACCTATTAAGAGCTTTGGCTCCTTAAGTCTTGGTGCTGATCTCATCCCTACCTGGAATTAAATACTCCTTCTGAGAGATTATTCCACGTGTCCATTGAGCTGCAAAGAGATAAATTGCTTCTGATCTCGCCTGAGGATTATTACATTTCTAACTGTGTTGGAGGCTTTGTATTTATTTGTTGAATTTAAATAGCCTGTGTCTCTTCACTGGAGCTGCAAAGTGTAATATTTGGAAGGTTTATATTACCTCACCTTGCAGTTTTTCTTTCAGTCAAAAATGACCCTTGTCTTTCTTCATAAACTACTCTCTCAAGGCCAGAATTTGTCTCTTTCTGGACCCTTGAGCAGGTAAGTAAAACTGCCTGCCACTCTTTAGGGAACTGACTTTATTCAGGACTAACAGAATGTCTTTTTTAAATAATGCATCACCTTTCACTGCTTCAATTTAACAATAATTCAGCCAGGTAGGTTTCCCCAAAAGCATTTCTGAGGTGGGAGTAAGCTTAAGAGATAAGGTCTGATCTTTGCTCTGTGCTAAGTTAATTCATGCAAAATATTTATTTATCTAAGCCAGGGAGAAATATACTGTTCCCACTACTGAGTGAGTCTTAGCGAAAGCATATATGAACAGATGGGGCTTAAGTGAGACGAGCCTGTTGGGATCCTGCCCTGACAGGTCTAACAAACTGTAGAAAGTGAGGACTGCAGATGCTGGAGATCAGAGTCAAGAATATGATGCTGGAAGAGCACAGCAGATCACACAGCATCCAAGGAGCAGGAGGATCGACATTTCGAGCATAATCTCCTCATCATTCCTGGTGAAGGACTTATGCCCAAAACGTCGATTCTCCTCCTACTTGAAATGCTGACTGACCTGCTGTGCTTTTCTAGCATCACACTCTTGAGGGCTAATAAAGTCCATTGCACCAGAAAACATTAGGTTCGGATGCAAAGCAACTTGCCAATGCTGGGCTTGTCAACATGCACTGAGCAGACTCTTATTCATTTATCAGATAAGTGTGTTACTGGCAAGGCCAGCACTTATTGCTGATCCTGAATTGCCCTGGAGGTGGTGGTGGGCACCTGCCCCTGTAAACTACTCCCAGAGTGCAGCCATGTGTGACAATCCTGAATTTTCATCAAGCAGCAAGGATGGAACTGGAGTGAACATCCAGTCAAGGTCATGCATGTCTTGTGGGAGACCTGCACTTATCACCCATGTCTCTGTGGATGGGAGACATCACAGGCTTGTAGATGACCAACTGGACTTGGTAGCAAGGTTAAATCATAGGAAACGCAAGACTTGGTACCATTCAACTAAATCATCTAAATTATCTGAGTGATCTTCTAAATCATCCGCATATCCCCCAAACATCTTCAGTATTACTATGAATACTTTATCGAGCATTTTCCAAAATTTAGATAGCTTATGGCTTCAGATTATCACAGCAGTTCCTTCAGGTTACTTTGGATTTCAAATTCAGCTCAGCACTCATTACCAATTCTTGGTTTTCCATCGTAACGTAAGATACGAGGAGCAGACATTGTGGTACTGAAGAATTCAACAGACTTCCATTGTAACTACTAATTAGGCACAAATGTTACATTAACATGCACTTAGGTGTCAGCAGTAACACAAAGTTATTACATAACAACATTCTTCTAAGAGCATGACATGCTCCAAGTGATCTCTGGTTAAGATGGATTATGAGATGATTATATTCTCACATCTCATATCATGTGATAGTGATGCTATCATGACTATGTCACTCAAAGACATATTGACCACGAGACATAACACAGAAGCAAGTATTTCTTCCTCAGTTGAAATGCACCAATTTGCATTAAAGCCGAGAGTCAACACTGGACTGAGGAGCAACAAGTTTTTCTCACTTGAAGATTCATTTAGTCAGACTGACTTTATATACTGACACTGCAGTCCCTGACAAACATTGACAAACATACTGTACCTAACTGCAGAATAGCCACAGCTCCAAGGTGTCATGAAGACACTTGGAAATAGTAATTGTTGCAAGAAACAGTCAAATGGATTACATCAATGCAGACATGGAAATAAATTTCTAAGATGAGGAAATCCTAGAATACAGGCACACAAGTATTCTGCATCACAGTGTGGAGGAAAGCTGGGTAAAATGGTGAAGAGAAAAAGCTATTTTCTATACAGTGTCACCAATTAAACAAAGTGGATTGTGATAATGTGACAGTTCAGTTTGAAAAGTACAGACAAGATGCTTTACTCATTGTCAGGAAAGATTGCCATCTAATGGATCTTAAACACATCACAACAATGCCTCGTCAAGCTAAATACATAAAATTCTGAGACGCCTCTTTTAACATAATGGTACTGGCTCTAAATAGAAGCTAGGACTTGCTGGTTCAGGTCCCACCTACTCCAGTGATACTTCAGAGAACATTTAAGTGCAAAATATAAAATTCTGGGGCAGTTGAGAGATGTAGTAGCAACCTAATGAGCCCACAATAGGTTGAAACTATTCTTTGGGGCTCGAAGTAGTAGTAGTGACCCTATCTTTAAGCCAGAAGGCCTGAGTTCATGCCTCACATGCTCCAGAGGTGTACTATAACATGTTGATTAAAAATATCTGAAGAATTTTGGAAAATGTTTGGAAGCATCCAATTTTTCAAGCCTGTTCCAATACGGAATAGGATATGAATATATCGGACAGAATGCAGATGATGTTAACAAGTACACCTCCAAAGATGAGATACTTCAGTCAGGAAGACAAATTGAAGAGGTTGGAATTGTTTTCCTCAGAAAGGAGAAGGTGAGGTTGGATAATAGTTTCCAAAATTTTGAGGAGCCTGGATAGAGTGAATAAGAAGTTGTTACCATTAGTAATTAGATTGAGAACCAGAGAGTATAGTGTTGAAGTGCTTTACAAAAGAAATAAACGTGAGATGAGATTAGAACATTTTCACACATCGAGTACTTCAGGTCTGGAATGCACTACCTAGCAATGCATTTGAGGCAGGCTCAGCTAAAACATTTAAGAGGACATATTTAAATAGAAACAACATTCAGAGTCATAGGGAAAGGACAAGGGACTGATAGTAAGTTAAGATGCTCAGAGAGCCAGTGCATTCATAATGGGCCAAATGATCTCCTTTTATACTGTAACAACACAAGCAAAACAATGTTGAGAGTTCAGTTTCAAAATTGTTAATTGAGCTATTGAGCTGACATCTCTTCCTTTTGTCGGAGAGAGTTTGCACAAAGTAATGTTTTCTGATCTCTCTCCTAAAAGGTCTGGCTCAAATTTTAAAGGCATCACCCCTTCATCTCAACTTGCCTTCCAGTGCAAAAGGCTTTTCTCTTCCAAATGCAAAAACTTTTCTCCAAATTACAATTATTAGAAACAAAAGCACGAACATAAATGGAATGAAATAAGGGCAACAGAGAGAAGGGAGTGCCATTAAAACTGGCAGCACCACATGTCAACCACAATCTCTCAGAGCCCCTGAGGTAATGTGGTCCCTACAACTGGCAATGGGAATCTTGCCATCAAGGTCCTCAGCTCCATGTGGAGCACTTAATTACTGAATGTCCACCAGTGTGACAGAAATACCAACCACAAAGATCAGCCAGGCAATCACAGACTGGCTCCATTACCCACGAGGAAGGGATATTACTGATATTTCACCTAAACAGTCATCCTCTTCCCAATGCTGGACCTCTCAACCAAGTGAGATAATGACTACCTTTAAATGAGGAATACCCCACAATCTACAACCAAAAGACGACCTGTTTGGCAAATTACAACATGAGGCCCATGAGTGGGCATTAATTGCTCAATTTGAGAGTGGAGGAATTTTCAATTGCTCACAAGCCTGTCCCCCCATTCTCACACTGAGAAGGAAAGACAACAATGGGAAAAATGAAAACTCCTTCTCCAGTATAATAACATTGTAATTGTCACATCAAACTACATTTTCAAGTGCCCTTCCTAATAAATCATTCCAAATGGTTATTTACTATTCTTTGTGCTGCAGATACTTTGAATTATCAAGATTCCCACATTTTCAGCAAATCAATCTGCTGTGCAGCTGATAAAATCTGGTCTCCTGTGAATTTACCTCTGATCAGGTTGCTTTTATCTGATGTAGCAATTTTTATATTATCTCTGAGAGCATAAAAAAACTAAGTATGGATAACATGATGTTGAAAAATCCAACAGTCATTTATGACAACCATTAGTTACAATCATTGCACATGGCAGACACACAAGCATGTGGGCTAATATTAAGCTATGACACTATTGCATAGGAGCCTGCTTCCAGGAGAATGATCCAAGGATGGTGGATGAGATTGTTATAACTTCAGGTCATGTTATGATGCATAGCATGACTATGTGTATTAAAGCTATGCTGACAGACTGCCTGTGAGATACAACACAACTCAATTTCCTGGACACAGATAACATGTTTATAAAGTTACAGTGGGGGGAGCGAGGAGGGGGGAGTATGAACATAAAATAGAGAAAAAGGCTCTTCACCTTATTTCAATTGTGCTGGTCAAAAACAACCACTATTCTAATTCCATTTTCCAGCACTTGGCCCAAAGCTTTGCATGCCTTGGCATTGCAAGTGCACACCAAAATGTTTCTTAAATCTTATGGAGGTTTCAACCTCTATCACTTCCATGCAGTGAGTTGTAGATCCCCACCCGCTCTGGGTGTTAAGGTTTTATCTGCTCTAAACCTTTTAGCCCTTACCTTAAATCTCTACCCCCAGTTAATAATCCCTCCATTAAGGAAAAAAAAGTCTATTCTATTTTTGTCTCTCATACTTTTATTGATTGGTTGATTTATTGTTACCATATGTACAGAGATACAGTGAAGTGTTTTGCATACGGTACAGACAGATCGTATCATAAAAAGTGCATTAAGTTATCAGAGCAGAGTTCAGAATAATGTTACAGCCACAGAGAAGGTGCACAGAGAAAGAGAGATCAGAATTAATGTTTGATTGAAACACCTCAATCTTCACTGCGCAAAGGAAAACAATCCCTACCTGTCCAATCTCTCTTCGTAACTACAGGTGTCCAGCTCAGGCAACACCCTGGCTAATCTCCGCTGAACCCTCTTCAGTGCAATCACATCCCTCCTATAATTGAATTCCAGAACTGCACACAATATTCTAGCTGTGGCCCAAACATAATCTCCCTGTTCTAATAAATTCATGTAAAACTCTCTGGAACTGCAAGAGTTCTAATCACAACTGAAATGATAAATTTACAAAAACGTAATAAACAATAAAGATGGAGAAGCAAACACAGAATGTTGAAGAAACTCAGCAGGTCTGGCAGCATCTATGGAGAGAGGAGCAGAGTTAACATTTTGAGGCTAATATGTTGACATAAAATAGAGAAAAAAGCACTTCAGATAGCAAAGTGCTGAAACCAACAGAGATTCATCAATATAAAAGTAGGGAACTAAGATTCGAGCTTTGGTTTTGGCTCTGTGACAGAATCATTCTACAGTCAGAATAATGCATCTGTCTTTGCAGTTACTACTTACATACCTTTAACATGTAAATAAAATTTTCAGTCTTCCTCGGATTAAAACATTTTTGAAGAATACTAATTTGGAGAAAACTCTGCAACCTTCCACATCTTAAGCAGAGAACAGACTATGGTAAATGTGTAATATGACCTATATAATGATGGTAAGTCTCAAATCATGAAACCCATTTGATTTCGTACTAAATCACACTGGAGATGAATATTTACTGAAATGCTTTATTGTCTCTAAAATTAACTCTAAACATACAATGGGAAATAACATAACTGTGCATTGATCACACCAGGAATGTCACAGAATGACCTTGCCTTTTACTTAATGCAGTCAGAGTCATTCATGATCAGCTGTGAAAGCATCTCAAGGAACAAAGTACTGTTTCATGTGTGTGTCATCATCATGTACGGTGAACTCATTTTGCCTGAAAGGGTCAACCTGTTTGTTTCTGATTGGCCTCGAGGATTTTAGATCAATGCTACCATCATAAACTGTTCCACACAAACATTCATAAACAATTAAATGATTGGCCTCTTTGATGCACTGTACAAACAAATCAATTCTCAATGCAGCAACAAAACTAGTAAAAACTCAAATAGGGTTGCCATTAATTTAAAAAAGAGTAAATCAGTGGGCTTCTCTTTTATTCATTTTTTATTTCCAATCGATGCAGCTCTCAATCATTTTAGATAAATCTTTCATGCTTCCTGAGTTTACAAGTGTTCTTGTCCTGTACAAGCTTGGATATCCTCAATGTGCAACATGAGCCTTGTGGATTCAAATTAAAATGGGATTTTAAAAGGAGGTATTAGGGAGATAAGGAATCAGTCAGATCATTGGTGACTAGTAAACACATTTAATTATTTCAATATCCATCACCATTACTGGTTGAGTAGCACCACAGCTAACTGAGTTCTAACAGACCTAGCTGCAAGACTGAGTCTGTTGCAAGTGGTGAAAGAACTAAACAGATGGAAAATGCTTTTTGAACTCATCTTCACCTTTACACCTGTTGTAAAGGTATTCATCCATTTCTTTATGAGTAACCACACAGCCCTCATAGACGCAAAGTTTCACTGAGGATACCCTCCAGGCTATGTGGTCCTACCATGTTAAATTGGACAAATCTCCACAAGATCTACCACTGTGGAAAATGGAAAAGACTTCAACAAGATCTAGCAACTGGAAACTGGGGCATCCATGGACACTGTGGGCCATCAGGATTATACTTAACCAAAACTTGTTCAGGCATATCCAATGCTCAACCATTATCATCTAGTAGGTCGACCTACACTGGTTCAAAGAAGATTATAAGAGGATGTGCCAGGAGTAGTGGCAGGCATTCCTAAAAGTGAGTCTTAAACTTGATGAAGCAAGAACCCTACAATACTTAGAGGAAATTCTGCATATGATCTTGTGAAGTCCTAGAGCTCGACAACCACCTACATGGCACAATTCAGGTGTCAGATGGAATACCAGCCACTTGCAGCTCCATGAATATTCAAGAAGCTTGATGCCATCCATAACAAAGCAGCTTGTTATCACCTAAACCATCACCTTCAACATCCACTCCTTTCACGACTGACACAAAGTAGTATTATCATTTACCATCTATAAATTGCAGTGGACCAACTCATCAAGGCTCCTTTGACAACACTTCCAAACATGCAACCTCTACATCCTAGATTGACAAGAACAGCCATACATGGTAACACCACCACACAAAAGTCCCCCTCCAAGTCACACACATTCCATCACTGTTGCTGGGTCAAAGTCCAGGGACTCTTCCTGACAGCAGTGACAGCACCTCTATACCCCAAGCACTACAGCAGTTTTAAGAAGGTTGCACAATCGCCATCTCTTCCTTGGCAATTAGAGACAACAATTAATGCTGGTCTAGCCAGTGATGTCCACATCCCAATTATGAATAAACAAATATATAAATGGGTGTGTAATGTGTGATTAATGTTTTGCTTCCCACCCATGAACAATTTCATTCCCCGCTATTTTAATGTGTCCTTTATTTTCCTTTTAATATGGTGTATAAAAGGTGATGATATGGAATTTGTAGGCAAAATAAGATACACAAAAGGTTTAACATCTCTGGCAGTAAGCCAGTAACAAGGGACATAGCTTCATTAACTTAGATGTGCACTTTTATACTGGAAAACGTAGATCATTGTGCACGATGATTAATGGACTCACTGCTCTCAATTCTGCTGCTAAGAGACAGAAACTGTGCTAATGATAGTAAACTACGGAAACAAATGCAGCTATCTCTGTGATACATGGAGCTTGCTATGAACTAGGGGTGAATTTTAATCTGCAGGAACATTGGGTATGAGAGAGGGTGAGTTGCTCAATCCAGGGATATCTTTGGGAAGTGAGTTCCAACTTCCCAGGACATTCATTTCACTGGAGTGTGTTGGCCTATATAGCAGCACTCTCATCTGAACACAATCACATTAAAATACTATGAACATGGGAATTAGGAGCTGGAGAAGGTAATTCAGCCCCTCAAATCTGTTCTGCCATTTAATAAGATCATTGCTAATCTAATTACTCCAAATTCCCCTCTCTTCTGACAACCCTTCACCGGTTTTGATTCTCAAGAATCCATCTACCTGTCATAGAAGCAACACTGCAAAATGGATCAAATGTGACCGCTAGAGTTCTGAAGAAGGGTCACTGGACTCAAAGCATTAACTCTACTTTGTTTCCATAGATACTGCCAGACCTGTCAAGTTTTTCCAACAATTTCTCTTTTTGTTTCATATATTCAGCATCTGCAATTCTTTATTTTATTGTAACAGCCAACAATATCAGTTTAAGTATTGGATTCAAAGTGAACGCAAGTGGAATGTCTTTGTGTCAATAGTCCAATGTGAAAAAGCGAAAGATGAGGAGGTACATGATGATGTACTCTCTGACATCAACTGTCACATGCTATCAAGAGTTTGAGAAGAGAGAAAAGTGGGAAACTGCACAAGATAGCTGGAATCAGTGAATATACAAAAATGCAAATGAAGAGTATATGGGCACTTAATACCAGCATTGGAGGCAGTCCAGTGAAGGTGCAGTAGGCCGACTGAAGGTATGGAGGGACTGTCTCATGAGGGGAGATTAAGTAGATTGGGTTTGTACTCATTTGCAATATTGAAAAATGACAGACAACCTCACTAAAACATACAAGATGTTTAAAAGAATTAAAATGGTAGATGTGGAAAGGTTGCCTCCCCTTGAGTGTGGAGCAGAGGACATAATCTCATAATAACAATCACACATTTAAGACAGAAATGAGGAGGAATTTATTCTCTCAGAGACGATAGAGAATTTGTGGAATCCTTTACAACAAAGGACTGTTGAGGCTGGGTCATTAAATATATTCAAAGCAGAGACTTTTAATCAATAAAGGAATCAAAGGTTGTGGGGAAAATGCAAGAAAGTGGAGTTGAGGATTATCAGACCTGATCAGATCTCAATGAATGGCGATTCAATGCATCTTATGGTCTTCTCAGTCAGACGTGTATGGAATGAGCTGCCAGAGGAAGTGGTGGAAGATAGTACGATTGCAACATTTAAAAGGCATCCGGATAGGTATTTGAATAGGAACAGTTTGGAGGGATATGGCCAGGTGCTGGCAGGTGGGACTGGATTGGGTTGGGATGACCGAAGCATCTGTTTCCGTGCTGTACATCTCTATGACTCTACGACTATGAAAAAAGTCACTTGTGGATAAGGTAGAGACAGAGAGGAAACAGACTCTAAATAAGGGGCAGTCTAGTAAAGTAAGGGTAGCTCAGAGAGCAGTGCAGATATGAACAATCAGACTCTTGGGTGGCAGAAGCCTTGTGGACAGAACAGTATTGGACTGAATTCATGGAAACAGCTCAAACCAGCATCTGGGTATGGAAATTGATCAGGAAACCTGGACAAAGTAGATTAATGAAAGAGCTCTGTAAATATCCACTAACAGATCAATTACTTCTGGATTTCTCACCTCCTACTGAGGGCTCCTTCCCTTCATCCACGCAACAAATCAGAAACTAAAAACCCAGCACCTACTTTTTGTTATGCCAATTTGAAAAGCAATTTAGAGAAAGAGAGAGAGAGAGAGTGAGAGAGAGAAAACAGGAAGGAATCCTACTTTTCATTTTTACAGGATCTTTAACCCCATTCATTGATAATGTGATATCCAGCCTATGTTGCTTTGCTGGCTGTTTGAAAGGGCTACCTTACTGAACTCACTCCATTGATTTTTTAACCCCGTTTTTCACTTGTCAAAGAAAACAAGACAAAGGCAAAAGCTATTACTGAGTACAGTACTTGCAGTGCTGTTTCTGATTAGTGTCACAATGCAATGTTCTTCACTATTGAAACTAAAGCAAAGTACTACAGATGATTGAATTCTGCAGCAAACACACAGAATGTCGGAAAAACTCAGCAGGTTTGCCAGCATCTGTGGAGAGAGAAACAGAGTTAACGTTTCGAGTCCAGTAAGTCTCTTGTTCTTTAATACAGAATATCTGGATGGACAAAACAAAGTAACATCCAGACAGTTGAAAGAATTCTGAATGTTTTCTCAAACCCTTCACTGCTCAGCTTAAGAGTATAGTGTTACAGACCAGGCCAGTTCCCCTCAAAACATTTCAAGAAGGCAGCCTGGAGCCTAACTTGTCCAGTTGTTTTAAGCAGATGTGAGGTGGATATTCCAGGATTGACGCATCTAGTCAAATCACTCAGTTAAAAAATAAAATAGTGTATTTACAGACTACCAAATGAAACACAAGCAAAAGAAAGCAGATTTTATAATAACAACTATTTAAAAACGCGACCAACACAATATCTCTCCCAACTTTACAAAGAGCTGTTTTGATTTCCTGCAACATACTATAAACACACCCCTTGGCAAAAAGGTAAATTAAACACAGGTTCTTACAGGAGAGAGACAGATTGAAGAGAGGATCACCCAGGGATCACTGGCTGAAACATGGAATCTCTTTTACTCAGAGCTTCTCAGGGTCCCTAGCTAAAACTAAACCAATTAGAAGATTTCGCTGAGCTGGGAGAACCGGTCACTCCCTTTTCATTGTACAGGTATTTTTTTCAAAAAAAACAAACTAAAAAGCCCTTTTCTCTGATTGTTGCCTCAGGCAGTATCTATTAGCCATAATCAAAGCAGCACGGTGGTTCAGTGGTTAGCACTGCTGTCTCACAGCTCCAGGGTCCCAGGTTTGATTCCAGCCTCGGGTGATTGTCTGTGTGGAGTTTGCACATTGTCCCCTTGTCTGAGTGGGTTTCCTCTGGGTGCTCCGGTTTCCTCCACAATCCACAGATGTGCAGGTTAGGGTGGATTGGCCGTGCTCAATTGTCCATAGTGTTAGGTGCATTAATCAGAGGGAAAATGGGTCTGAGTGGGTTACTCTTCGGAGGGTTAGTGTGGACTGGTTTGGCCGAAAGGGCCTGTTTCCACACTATAGGGAACCTAATCTTATCCCAGACAAATCACCAACCATTTTTTTGAAAAAAAAAGGACACTATAACCTTGTTAAAAGAGCAACACTCGCCCTAGTGACTCCAAAACCTATTAGTTAATGACTGCCTGTGCTATCCTGGTAAAATTTTAGCATCAAAAGTTGGAGTCTCTGCAGTGAATAGCCTGCTGTATAAGCTAATGGTCCTGAAGAGGCTAATGCTTCACCCATGAGACTGTGAGGTCTGTAGATGCTGGAGATCAGAGTTGAGAGTGTGTTGCTGGAAAAACACAGCAGGTCAGGCAGCATCTGAGGAGTAGGAAAATCAATGTTTTGGGTTGGAGCCCTTCATCAGGAATGAGGCTGGGAGCCTTGAGGGTGACGGGATAAATGGGAGGACGGTGAGGTAGAGGAGAAATTAACAAAGAGTGCAATAGGTGAATGGAGGTGGGATTAAAGGTCATAGGTCGGAGAAGAGGGTGGAGTGGATAGGTGGGAAGGAGGATTGACAGGTGGGACAAGTCATGTGCTGGAACTTTGGAACTGGGGTAAGGTGGGAGGAGGGGAATGAGAAAACTGGTGAAGTCCACATTGATGCACTGGGGTTAAAGGGTCCCAAGAAGGAAGATAAGTCGTCATTCCTCTAGGTGTCGGCTGGTGAGGGAGTGGCAATGTGGGAGGTCCAGGACCTGCATGTCCTCAGCAGAGTGGGACATGGAATTGAAACATTCGGCCATGGGGTAGTGGGGTTGATTGGTGCGGGTGTCCCAGAGATGTTCTCTGAAGTGCTCTGCAAGAAGGTGTCCCGTCTTCCCACTGTAAAGGAGACTGCATCGGGACCAACGGGTACAGTAAATCACGTGTATGAAAGTGCAGGTGAAACTTTGATGGATGAGGAAGACTCCTTTGGGGCCTTGGACAGAGGTAAGGGAGGGCGGTGTGGGCGCAGGTTTTGCGATTCCTGCGGTGGCAATGGAAGGTGCCAGGAGGGGAGGGTGGCTTGTTAGGGAGTGTGGACCTGACCAGGTAGTCGCAGAGGGAATAGTCTTTGTGGAAAGTGGATAGGGGTGGGAAGGGAAATATACCCCTGGTAGTGAGGTCCATTTGCAGTTGGAGAAAATGTTGGCAGATGATGCGATTTATGCAGAGGTTGGTGGGGTGGAAGGTGAGGACCACGGGGGGGGGGTGGGGGGTTCTGTCCTTGTTGCGGTTGAAAGGGTGGGGTTCGAGGGCGGAGGTGCGGGAAGTGGATGAGATACGTTGGGGGGCATCAACAACCAAGTCGGAGGGGAAATTTTGGTCTTTAAAAATTTCTGATGTGTTCTGTGGTGGAACTGGTCCTCCTGGGAGCAGATACGGCAGAGGCGGAAGATTTGGGAATACTCCTCTTGCGAGCACCCAGGATGCTCCACCCATTCTATTGATTTCTTATTGAGTCTGTGGGAAGAAACAGGGAGATCCACTCTCATATTCACTAGGGAGGCTTGTGTCTCTGTACTAAGTCTGTAAGGGCCATGCAATTATATCTAAGACCAAATGTAGCTATATTTAGTGCTATCATGCAGTAACCCTTCTCGTTAACAAAGAATAATGCGTCTTCTGCAGATAATCTATGGTGGTATATCCTCTCCACAAATCACTAGATAGGCCCAATATAATAGCAAACTGTCTCAAACAACCCTTACCTAATAACCTGGTTAGAGTTGACAAATAACACTGGCCAATGGAAGTGCTCACCTGAGATTTATCATTTAGACAATTAGCTCAATGCATGTTCTTGCAACTGGGCCAATACAAGAGACCAATAGGTAGGTTAAAGTAGTCTTCACAGGCATGTGAATTTCAACTTTTAGAATCTTCAACAGTTTAAAGCTAAAAAGTTGAAGAGTTTCAAAATGAAATTTCTAACATGTTCCAAAAAGGATCATTTCAATATAATTTAACAAATTTTAACAGGGTACAGCAATTAATTTTTCCAAATCTGGCATCAGCCTTTCTCAACTGGAGAAGTGCAAATGTTATCGCTTTGTTCAAAAGAGGATAATCCGAGCAATTACAGATCAGTCAGTTTAACTTTGGTTGTGGGGAAGCTTCTACAAACAATTATTCAGCTAGAAATAGTAATCACACAGGAAAAAAAGGTGGGTTGATTCAGAGAAGTCAGCAAGAATTTCTAAAGGGAAATTTATATTTGACTAATTTGCTGGAGATTTTTGATGAGGGAACAGAAAGGTTCGATGAGGCTAGCAATGCTGATGTGATCTACATGGATTTCCAGAAGGTATTTGATACAATATCACATAACAGACTTGAGAAAAAAGTCATAGATCATGGGATAAAAGAGACAGTAGCAACATGGATACAAATTGGCTGAGAGATAGGAAACAGCGTATTGGTCAACGGATAATTTTCAGGTTCGAGGAAGTTTGCAGTGGAGTTCTTTAGGGGTTAGTATTGGGTCGTTTGCTTTTCCTGATACCTATTAATGATCCAGATCCTGCTGTGCAAGGGCCAATTTCAGAGTTTTCAGATGACACAACAATTGAAAAGAATTATAAACTGTAAGGGCCATAATATGGAGCTTTAAAAGGAGATTGATAAGTTGGTGGACTGCACTTATAGGTGGCAGACGAGAATCAATGCAGAGAAATGTGAGGTGATCATAGTGCAAACACTTAAGAGACAATATGAAAACGGGATACAATTTTGAAGGGGCTGCAAAAGCAGGGGGTTCTAACGTACATGTGCACAGATCATTAAAGGTGACAAAACAGGTGGAGAGAGAAGTTTAAAAAACACACAATGTCCTCAGCTTTATTAGTGCACAGAGTATGAGAGCAAGAAAGTGATGTTGAACCTAAATAACAACCTTGTTAGACCTCAGCTAGAGTATTTGCAGAGTTTTGATGTCACATATAGGAAAAATGTGAATACATTTAACAGCGTGCAGAAGCAACATACAAGAGTGGTTCCAGGAATGGGAAATTTAAGTTATGAGGATAAAATGAACAAATTAGGACAATTCTTCCTGGGGAGAAAGTGGCTGAGAGGAGAGGTTTTAGAGATTTTCAAATTCATGAGTAGGCTGGATAGACAACATAGGGAGGCACATTCTTACCATTTGAAAAAGGAACAAGAATGAAAGGGCACAGATATAAACTGATGTGCAAAAGAAGCAACAGGATTCAAGAAGAAATGCTTTCACTCAGTGTGGAGTCAGGACCTGGAATGCACTGCCCGTAAGTGTGGTACAGGGAGATTCAATTTGAGGCAATCAAGAGGTCAATGGATATAAATCCAATAGAGTAGTAATTTATTTAGATAGAACTAATGTGCAAGGCTACGGAGAAAGGACAGAAGTTCTCAATAAGTAACAGTGCTCACTCAGACGCATAGAGATTTACGGCAGGTAAACAGACCTCTGGTCCAGCTTGTCCATGCCGATCAGATATTCTAAATTGATCGAGTCCCATTTTCCATCATTTGGTCCATATCCCTCTAAATTCTTCCTATTTATATACTCATCCAGATGCCTTTTAAACATTGTAAATCGTACCAGCCTCCACCACCTCCTCTGGCAGCTTAATAGAATATGGAACATAATAGCACAGGCCCTTCAAGCCTTTGAGGTTGCACCAACCTGTGGAACCAATCTGAAACCTATCTATCCTACACTTTTCCATTTTCATCCATATGTCTATCCAGTCTCCATTTAAATGCCCTTAAAGTTGGCAAGTCTACTACTGATGCAGGCAGAGCATTCTACACCCCTACTACTCTCTGAGTAAAGAAACTACGTGTGACATCTGTCCTATATCTATCACTCCTCAATTTAAAGCTATATCACTCATGCTAGCCATCACCATCAGAGGACAAAGGCTCTCACTGTCCACCCTATCTTAATTTTCTGATCATCTTGTATGTCTCTATTAAGTCATCTCTCAACCTTCTTCTCTCTAATGAAAACCTCAAGACCCTCAGCCTTTCCTTATAAGAACTTCCCTCCATACCAGTCAACATCCTTGTAAATCTCCTCTGAACCCTTTGTAAAGCTTCCACATCCTTCCTATAATGTTGAGACCAGAACTGTATGCAATACTCCAAGTGCGGCCGCACCAGGGATTTATACAACTGCAGCATGATCTTGTGGCTCCAAAACTCAATCCCTCTACCAATAAAAGCTAGCACACTGTATGCCTTTTTAACAATCCTATCAAACTGAGTGGCAACTTTCAGCGATCTATATACCTGGAGGCTGAAATCTCTCTGCTCATCTACACTGCCAAGATCTTACCATTAGCTCAGTACTTTTTATTCCTATTGCTCTTTTCAAAGTGAATCACCTCACACCTTTCTGCATTAAACTCCATTTGCCATCTTTCGGCCCAGCTCTATATCCCTCTGTAACCTGCAACATCCTTCAAAACTACCCACAACTCCACCAACTTTAGTGTCATCCGCAAATGTACTAACCTACCCTCATCCAGGTTGTTTATAAAAATGACAAACTGCAGTAGATCCAAAACAGATCCTTGCAGTTCAACCCCAGGATGAACATTTCCCATCAACCACCACCCTATCTTCTTTTAACTAGCCAATTTCTGATCCAAACCATTAAATCACCCTCAATCCCATGCCTCCGTATTTTGTATAATAGCCTACCTAGCAATAATGATGAACGTTATCAAACGCCTTACTGAAATCCATATACACCACATCAACACCTTTACCCTCATCCACCTGTTTGGTCACCTTCTCAAAGAACTCAATAAAGTTTGCAAGGCACAACTACCCTTCACAAAACCGTGTTGACTGTCCCTAATCTACTTATTCCTCTCCAGATGATTACAAATCCTATCTCTTATAACCTTTTCCAACACTTTACCCACAACCGAAGTAAGGCTCACTGGTCTATAATTACAAGGGTTGTCTCTTGAACAACATTTGCTATCCTCCAGTATTCTGGCACTATTCTTGTAGGCAATGACAACAAAGATCAAAGCCAAAGGATCTGCAATTTCCTCCCTGGCTTCCCAGAGAATCCTCAGATAAATCACATCTGGTCCCTATTTTCACACTTTCCAGAATTGCTAACACCCCTTCCTTACTAATATAAATTCCGTCAAGTCTAGTAGCCTGTATCTCAGTATTCTCCTTGACAATAGTGCTTTGTTCCAGTGTGAATACTGGAATTCTCTATAACAATTCTCCAGTTGTAATATTTTGTTCTTAACCTTGTTTTTCACAAACTTGAGAGGTCAGCTGATCCTAGGATAGATGCATCAGAACTTAGGTATCATGTGATCGCCTTGGCAAAAACTCATTAATTGCTCAGATTTACCTTAAAATGAGTGGGAAAATGTTACACTCTCCATCACTTCGAGTGGAATTGTGATCGGAACTTAAATGGGATATGTCATTTCTAGAGTGAGATCTGTCAGCAGCCCACCAAAATTCCAGGATCATTCTTTCCTTTGTGATCAAACTTTTCATGTAAAAATGTATTCCTCTCTCCCACACCCCTAACTGAAACATGAAATCACTATTTTCCATGCTTGTCCCAGACATACCATTCTTGATAAACAATTGCAGCTAAGGTCAATATTCTCTAGTAAAAGCAATTTGTTTTAAAATCATTCATTTGTGATTGTACTGAATGCAGTGGCACTGTTTTTCTAAGCAGTAAGGCATTATAATCGTCACAATTGATTGAGATTGGTGTATCTCATTAACCTGCCTGAATCACGGTATGCATTCTATACAGTGGAAAAACTTATTGCATGAGTGCATCTCAATGGAGAATGTACATCTCTGGATCTGTTTATCTTTCACTCACTCCTTATGGTCATTATAATTATTAGCATGCCATTAAAGGGAGGAAAAAGGCATAATTTCTCTAATCATGCAGATTGCTAGATTCATTTCTTGCTTTTCTCCTTCTGTCCATATGGCCAGTGAACTGTTTTTAGTTAATCAAAAGCCACTTTGCAAGAGGAGAGGGAGGAATTGGTACCTTCTTTCAATCAGGATGCTGAAAGCGAGGACAAGGGAAAAGCAATTTCAACAATGCAACAATGGCAGACAGGAGAAATTAATATCAATTTTCTTTTAGTTGTTTTAGTTAAGCAGAATAGAATTAGTATGGCATTCAAGTATGGGTAGTATTTCAGTGACTTTATTGCTATTTTCGTTTAAACATCGCAGTAGATCAAGTGACAAAATGGTTAATGAAAACAGAAAATACTGGATCAAGTCTGCATATCTGGCAGAAAAAATGGATAGAGACGTAGAGGTTCTTGTATGAAGTCCATTTCTTCGGAATTGGCAAAATGGCTAGAGACGATACTTGTTAGCACTTTAATCTACCAGGTCGAGAGCTACTAGTTATGGTTCATGTCATGACTTTTTAAAAGCTATGATTTCATGCTAAATAACAGCCCTTCATCACCAAGATATTAGAGAAGGGCAATGGGGGAAAAAAAAGACTTAAGCACAGCACTTAAATTTCATCTTACACAATGGGAGTTCACTTCCACTTTTTAAGATAATTGTTTGCCCTCAAGCTGCTCATTAAAGTTTCTCACCTTTCCCTCAGCGATGACCTCCCCCATCAATCCAAATGTCATGACTCAAACTTATTATGCTGTCTTCAACAACAAAGACTTTGGAGTTGAATGATTACCGCACTCTCCTCCATAATGCTTTTGCTCAGGTTACTCCATCAAAGAGCCCAGTGACAAATGACTAAAATAATTACAAAATGGAGGTGAGTAAGCATTATCAAATATTTCTGCATGTGAAGGGAAATTAAGTGAACATTTCAACTAGCGGATTGTCTGAAGCTCAGTGAAAAGTTGCATAATTATTGTGAATGGAAGCCAGGGAAGATAACCTCCTTAAATGAACCCAGAAGATTATAGAACAGAGCAGATATAACTTTCTTTTCATCAGAGCTTGCTGGAACCTAAATCATCATGGATGTTAAACCATCACTTTTGTCAATAAACTTTCATGGGCTGACTTGGGATTACAGAATATCTTGCGCAAGTGAAGGGATGAACTATAATCCGATTAATTGAGGCAGAGAGATAATTACCAAAAATTAAAACTAAGGTGGTGTTGGAGACAAACCAAGTGACTGGAATAAGATGCCAGGCATCAGAATTGATGCCGAGGGTCCAACCAAAGTAACAAGTAATCCAAAACTGTACAACTAATTAAAGTAGAAAGATCATAAGTTATCCAAGTGATGGTGTCAAAACAGGAGAGGAAGAAGATTTGTACAGATACAGATCAGGATGGTGGGGTCACATGTAGTACAATGTGAACCCAAGATCATGGCTAAGGCTGCCTTCATGGTAATGGAACTTGGCTATCAGGTTCTGTTCGATGATTCTGCGTTGTTGTATTCAAAGGCTGTCTTGGAGAATGCTTATCTGAAGATCGGAGGAAGAATGTCCGATTACTCCTGAAGTGTTCCCCAACTGGAAGGGAACATTCCTGTCTGGCGATTGTTGCGCAGTGTCCATTCATCCATTGTTGTGGCATCTGCGTGGTCTCGCCAATACACCATGCCTCAGAGTATCCTTGCCTGCAGCATATGGGGTAGGCAACATTAATCAAGTCACTTGAGTATCTGCCCTGTACATGGTGGGTGGTGTTCCCACGTGCAATGGTAGTATCCATGTGTTAGAGCTGTCCATGAAAGAACAGCAAAAAAAAAGGTTGACAACAGCCTCAACAGCAACTACAGAGTGTAGGAAAGGCTTGCAGTCTCAGCAGTTAAAACAATAGCTGTTCTGTTTAAGATTGGTTGTGCAATATACTTTGCCTATACTGAAGATAAGAATATTTCCCACCACTTAATTGTTTCTCATAAAACTTCTCTAATCAAATCAGTTATAATACTCCAAGTAGGTTTTAATTAAGATTCTCCAAGCTAATCATAGATACAGATTCCAAAAATCAGAGTTGAGAGATAAAATAAATCAGTTGAAAATATTAAAAAGGTTTAAAAACTAATTACAAGGGGCCTCCCTTATTCATTACTGTCTGACCTAGTTGGGAGATAAAAGGTCATTCTAGTCATGTATAGTTCAGTTTTCCCACATACCAAAAGAGGTCATTCAGATCACGGCAACAAACTATGACTAATAAAGCGTTATACTGAAAACCCAATCATAGTTGAACAACCCAGTATTAATTAACCAATAGTATACAGGGGGAGGGAGTATGCGCCACCAGGTTAATGTTACAAGAAAAATATAAAGGACAATTTAATTGTATTTAACATTAGTGTGCCATTGACTTTTCTTTCAATCTGAAATGAATATTAAGGGGGCAATTGGACCTTCATGTCGAGGTCAGATTTGGAGTAGTCGTTGGCCTCAACCCGGCATTGTACCAGCAAATGCATGAATAAATTACCATGCGCCTTGAACTCTGCCTTATTACCTCTGTGAACTCTCTCCTACATCATGTTGATGACCTGGCATATCTTGCAGAAGTTGCTTTGACAGGATTGTGAGATAGTGTGATCAATGCCATCCAGAAGGCTGAGCAGTTGGTTGCGAACGATGGTCTGTTTAAGGTTGGCAGTTTTTTGAAGGGGAGAAGTGGAGGCATTGAGATGAGCTTGGTGCACTGTTGGGTATCATCTATGACATGTCGAAGGCTGCGAAGAAATTGGCATAGTCGTTCCACTCAGGGGAAGAAATGCACAATGAAGGGTACTCCATAGTTCATATCCTGTGTCTGTCCTCTGAGGAGGTCATTGTGGTTTTCAGTGTGGTATTGAGGAACTGGCCATCGATGAGATCAGCAAATATTTTACAATGTACGTTTGCCAATTTTATGAATAAAGTCCATTTTTGGGTAAGTAAAATCCTGCAAGACAGCATCTTTGACACTCTCACTATTCCAAAGGGTCAGACTAGATGATCTGCTCAAAGTGAGTCTTGAGCTCACAACCTCCTAATCAAGAGGCAAGAACACTCCTCTTGCCACAGACTGCGATAGTTTCCTTTTGAAGATTTTATAGCTTTGGCAGAAAAGGACCATTTTCTTCCAGCAAATCCATCAGCTAGGTTGAAAAAGGGACGTTTGCAATGATATGACAAATAGAGTGGGGACTGTTAACACTCCCAGATCCGAAATCTGTGCGCTATCGGTTTAACAACTGATCAGACTGAACTTCTCCATATCTCATCAACAACTCTTGTAGATCTAAACAACTTCTTTAAAACCGAGGGGAGAAAAAGCTTTCCCCCTTTTCTTCTGAAGGAGATGACACATTCTACTCTCAAATTCAACTTTGTTCCAGATTCATTTTTAGTGAAGGGCCACTCCACATGACAATGAAGGTATTCTGTCTTGAGACGCCTTTCAATAGGAAGACAGAGGAGGCCACATCTTTGGAAGGTATAAATAGAAGCAAAATAGCAAGGCACAGTGTGATCTCGGGTACAAATAAAATTACCTACACATGTTTATAAAGTCATCAATATCAAACACAAAGTGGGAATCATTTTTAGAGGGAAAGCAGAGGCACTATATTGAATTTGTAGAGAACATAACACATAAATGGAGGGTACCATGTAAGTGAAGAGTTCTGGCCTCTATTTTTCAAGGGTACATTACGCCATTTGTGAAACTGATAAATGATTTGCAAGGATAATATTGAAGATACAAGATTATTCATATCCAGAAGTATTGAATAGGCTAGAAAAAATGCAGTGAAGAAGTGATTTGTTAAGTGGTCTTTAAGACTATGAAAAGGGTGACTGTAGAGAAGCTGTTTTTGTTTGTAAGGACCTGCAATAAGCTGAACAAGGAATACAGGGAAAACGCCTTTACCACAATGAGTGGAATTATCTGCAACATGAAATTGTTTAAATGAAAAGCACAGATGTTGTGATTGGGGTGTTATCTTGACATATGAGGTGAGGTCAGTTAGCTGAGTTGGCTGGATGACTAGTGCGTTCTATTGAATGATGCCAATAGTGTAGACTCCATTCTTGTACTGGCTGCACATGAAGGCTTACCTCTTTACCTTGCCTCACAATTGCATATGGTGTCCCGCAAACTACATATAAACTGCTTTTCCTTAATGGAGAGATGGTCCATTATGGACTATGGCTAAGAAAAACTTATATTTGGGGAATATAAAGAAAGGAGGGAAGAAAATGACCTGATCCCATCTTGTACATTCTATGTCACCATCAGTGCAGAGAGTGAGTGTAGTTCAGCAACCCTAACTGTTCCTTCCCCGCCCAGAGATGAGGTCTATTGTAATACCTAGATCCAAACCATACAGACATCAGCTCACATAGAAATCATGGGGTAGAAATTTATTTCAGGCTTTGCAGTCAATGGAAATGAATATCAGTGGCTGTATATATTAGACAACAGATGCAACAACATCCGTTTTAAGTCCGTGACAAATTTTATGCCATAACACTGTGTCTCAAACATAAAATATTAAAGATGGTCCAACAGGGTATCATCGATAAACAGATTTATCAGTTAAAAGGTACAATGAGTTTTTCCCATCTTGGTTTTTAAAGCAAAATTTTAAAGCCTATTTTTGCAAAAACTGAACATATCTAACACTGAAAATCCAAGGAAAGACTTCATTTTACTGCAAGCCGTAGCACTGATAATCTAGGGATTGTTTTTCTTTATATAAAAAGTCACTTTGAAGATTGCATAGGATATCTACAGTAATATACATTTGTACATCCATTAAGATTTGATTTCCAGAGACTTTAAGAACCATCCATGTTTCTAAATCTAATGAGCAAGTGCAGCATTAAAAAAAATCAGAACATTATCTGAACCAGCTAACAGGCAAACAAACAACACTCACAAATTGACATTTTAAAATAAATGTCACACAAAGGAATGCTGGTTTGCAAATTCATTCCTAGCTACAATTGAACAATTTCACTCTGGTTAAATATATATACTGACATTGACGGATTTGATGGTTTAACAATTAAAAATGGACTGCAGGCTTCTGCTTAAATGGACAATCTCCCTTAATATTTACTACTTAGCTGATTGCAAAAGAATAGTCTAGAATCGACAAATTTCGACAGTCCTTCTCTGGTCACTCATGAGAAGCAGGTAAGACAGGGGCTGAAAAGAAGAAAAGGGAATAAATTTTGAATTCAATTGCTGCATAATCAAAAGGATGACTACAGCGCAATCTGTCCTCCGAGTTAAGACTCAGGATAAAACTGTCATTCTCGCCTCGAGACTAATTATTAAGGGCCTTTTTAATGTGCCTTGAGGGTTGGAGAATTACTGGGTGATGTAATCAGTTTGTTAAAGTTAGCATGTGGGGCTGGGGGTGAGAAGGGGGGACTTGAATTCAACGAAATAAAAATAGTCAGAGCAAATCTTCTCAACTCTGTGCGACTCAGATGCATTGATCTTGTCTGCTAAAATAATTTGACTGGACTTTTCCCCACACTCTGCATCTGCATCAATCTTGTTCTGTCCCGAAGTTTCTACTTCAACAACAACCTCGTAAAAAATAACTGGAAGTATTTTCATTCCTTTGAAAAACTGATATAAATCACATGCGATGGCTATGTCTTCATGTTTCTTGCTGTTTCACCAAACTATAATAAATATCTGTTTGCATGCTTTTATTGTTTTATTGTTCAGACTGTCACTAAATGATCAAGCTCTCGTCCCTTAATCGCTATAATTTTCACTGACTGTCGTGGACTGATGATTTAATGGTGTGATAAAGGAACATGAATGTTCCAGTTCCACTATATTTGCAGTATCTATTCTTAAAACAAATTTATGGGGATAGGTACCCACTTGGTACACGCTAATTGCAGATCTGGCTTTATAGATTATCCATATTTTCCTCCATTATGATCAGCATATGTGCCACTGGAGAGAGTACAGTATGCGTTACTACTCAGAACTTGTTCAGATCCAAAATTGGGCAAAAGACCTACATAAGGTGAACACATTGCAACTCCAATGCTTAAACTTGGAACAATCAAGGTGGCTGAGGATTGTATGAGAATGACAGCCATAGAATGCTTTTCAGAATGTAACTCAAAAATTATAGAACTTATTAGTTCCTTTTAAAACCTCAGGAATTAGCAACCTTATAGTTTAGGAAGCAAATGCACAAAAGTTGAGTTTGGTGATCCCATTTGATGGGGCTTACACAAAAGTGTGCTTCATTGCATTTCTGCAATAATCGCTGGAGAGAAGCGATGTTCATGACATTCATTACACTCGGCAAAATTTGTCTTCCTACTATGGCTTAAAGCAGTGATTAAACAGGAGCAGAGCTGACCACACCTGACATGAACTTGGACTACTTTCAAACAGACTAAAGACGACAACAAGCAGATTTACTCACCGAGTTTGTGACCATGAGAGAAGATCTCTTGGTCCTCAAAATGCAAGTGACAACACTGTTTAAGGGAGCACCAAAACAGAGAAGATGTTTATAGCAAACCCTAATTAGTAACAATTGCACATCTCACCTAATAAGTTTTTGTTTACTTCTGCACACCTTGATCATATTATTTGAATAGTGTTATCAAAACAAATTTCAACCTTTTCTGGGAGAAAGGGTAACATACAGCGCATTTATATAAAAGAGGCGCTTTTTGTCTGACCTTACTTTTGCTCATGTGTTGACTGATACTGAGTGAGAAATCTGCCAGAGCTTTCTCCCATAATTTTCAGTACGAATTAAAAACAAGCACATACAGTGTCAAAAGAGGTCAGGCATTGCTAGTCATAAAGCAAACTGCAAAGGCAAGAAATTAGAACATAATGATCGCATTGCCTTGTGTAAATGAACTCTGAAAAAGCTGCTATGTTGCTTCATTAGGATTACATTTTTAGAAATGATTTTATCTCCAAATGAAGCAGCTCTCCGATGATAATAGAGCAATCACACTCTGCAGGATTATTCATTTAAGTGACCTTTCATGCACCCATGCCATTAGCTTGCATCCAAGCAGTTCAACCAGATTAATGCAGCCTCCTAATGACTGACTGGAAAGGTTGTGTCCTTACTCTTCAACTACTGCATTCATTCCTCACAATATTTGATCACTCGATGCACCATAACAAGTTATATGGAAGCAAAAAAAAGGCATTGCTTGAAATACAAAACACAATGTTTCACTTGCTGCAATATTATAAGCATGTCTAATTTACTGAGAAGGGCACCAATAGGATGCTGACAGATAATGCTTAAATAGAAAGCTTAACAAACACCCCAGAGAGGGAAACAAAACAGCAATATTTGGAAACTAATCTACTGGTTGCACCAGACTCCATTTTGAATTATGCAAATGAGTGGGACAATTCAGTCTCATTCACATTTTTTTGTCCCTTTCTGCAACAACATGACAAGCTCCCTTTTTGAATTTTCATTTACAGCTTTTTACCAAAATCAAGATTTAAAACAATGCAAGTCTACTTTCCTTCAACTGGTATCTGTAAGAACAATTATCTTCACTCTTCAAAAAAAATCAATGGGACAAAAAGGAATATGTGAAGATCACATTCTGACTGAGTTCAAGACTACATTGAACTTTGAAAAACTGTGATTCTGTTGACATTCATTTTAGTGCAGGAAAGAAACCTCTCTCAAAGAATCAATACTAACTGATAATTTTCTCACAACATACTTTGGGACACAAAACAGGTTGTTTGCTTCAACACAAAGGCGATATCTATGATCATCTACTGTTTTAATACATTCTTTCAGTAAAATTTGATTTAGAAGGATTTCAATTTGAAGTTTTTTAAAATATATTTTATTTTTCCTCATCCCAGGATCCTTCAAGTTGTTACACTTCTGTTATCAGGGCTGTAGGATCATCCATTTTATTTTCTGGATCAGAGCAGAAATAAATGCTGTAATCATAGATCACAGAAATTTAATGGAATACAACGCTAAGGATGATTCCACAATCAAGACAGTTTCTTTTCTTGTCCATCATGTAAGAAAAAACAAAATAAGTACTGGAAAAAACTACAGTCAGGTGTTTTATTGAGAATGACAGTGCTGAGATGCGAAGGCAAGGGACTAAAATCTTATGCAGTGGAATCATCCAAGTTCATAGCAGAAGTCCATTCAACCCGACAGGAACAACTCAAAAGGTATCCCATTAACCTGCACTTTTCACATAAGCTTTCATTTTTTTCACTTTCATTATAATTTTCCATCCCTGCTTTGATCGTTCCAAAGCAAAGGGAATCCACCCTTTACCAATCCTGTACAAAAGATTATTTCTCATTACCCTGTTAGCCCTTAGCGATCATTTTAAACTGATGACAACATGTCCTCGGCTCCCCAGCTAGAGGAAATAGTCCTTCAGAATTGATCATCAAGAACTCAGTGGTGGTGGTTGTCTCTCAATCCGATAATGACATTTACTTAAGGTTGTGAGGTTTCGCCTTGGGTCGTCATGCAACTGAACAGGCTGATTCTTGACCCATAGACCATTACAGCAGAGAGATCCAGAGTGTGGGATAAGCTTCTTTTTCCTTCCTACTATTAACATGTACAAAATTTGAAAATACCTCTATTAAATCTTCTTTTTTCTTTCTCTGATCCATTTGAAACCATCCCATCATGTCACTTATAATTGATCAGGAGTGCTGTTGCCTCTTGATACTCAGCAGTGCCAGTCTTTTTGAAGCTGAATGGTCCCTATTTCATAAAGTTTGGGAATGAAGTCAAGGTCCAGGAGCAATGGCATAGGAACACCAAGGGTCTAACAAGCCCCTGCTCTCACAGGCTGACACCCTTCCTCATCAATCCTCTCTCAGTGCCCACGCTGAGGGATTACAACAATTTCCAAGTCTTGAATGGGATTACAGTGGGAAGAAGTTTGGGAAGGACAACCAAGGATTGTCAGAAGTTAATGTCCAGATCAAAAAAAGGAACATCAACAGTAGGAAAGGCTGGTCCAACAATATTCAGCAGACAAGGAAAGAAATGGGATTGGGGTGGTCAAGGAATGGAATTTACAGTGGCACTGAATACATCAGCTATAGTTTACCAAATATTAATTGATGGAACTTTCTGTTCATCTGATAGCAAATGTTGAACTCATAACAGAAAGAAATACCATAGGAAATTGTAGTGAGGTAGCTTCAGTGTACTTCCAGAATCAGACATTACATGCTCAGATTCTCTTACCTCGCAGCTTTTACTAAATTTGATCTTGAGAAATGATCATTGGCAAGACCAGCATTTATTTTTCATCCCTAATTTCCCTTGAGTAGCTAGTGGTGAAGCACCTCCTTGAACCACTGCTGTCTTTGCGTATGAAGACACACAGCTGTTAGGTCAAAATTATGGACCAACAGTGTTCTATTTCCAAGTTCGTTTACAGCCTGGAGGAGAACATGCAGTTGGTCTGGCTCCCATGTGTCTGTCCTTCTATGTGGTAGAGATTGAGGGTTTGGAAGATTAATGGTTAAAAATATTGAGTGTCTTTGATAGGTATGTCCCGGTCAGGCAGGGAGGAAGTGATAAGGTAAAGGAATCATGGTTTACTAAATAAATTGTATCTCTTCTTAAGTGTAAGAGGGAGGCTTATGTGACGTTGAGGCGAGATGGTTCAGATGAGGTGATGGAGAGTTACAGAGTAGCTAGGAAGGATTTAAAGAGAGAGTTAAGAGAAGCAAGGAGACGCTGTGAGCAGTCCTCAGCAGAGAGATTAAAAAAGAACCCTAAAGTTTTCTACAGGAATGTGAGGTATAAAAGGATGACTAGGGTAGGAATAGGGCCTGTCAAAGACAGAAGTGGGAAGTTGCGTGTGGATCCTGTGGAGATTGGAGAGGTGCGAAACAAATATTTCTCATCTGTTTTCACTCAGGAAAAGGAAAATATTGTAGAGGAGAAGACCGAGAAAGGGCTATTAGACTTGAAAGGACTGATATTAGTAAGGAAGAGGTGTTATCAATCCTAGAAGGTGTGACAGTAGATTAGTCCCCTGGGCCGGATGGGATTTTTCCGAGAATTCTCTGGGAAGCTAGGGAGGAGACATTGGAGCCTTTGGTCCTGACCATTGAGTCGACATTTAGTACCAGAGGACAGGAGGATTGCAAATGTTGTTCCCTTGTTCAAGGGCAGTAGAAATGACCTAGGTAATTATAATCAGTGAGCCTTACATCTGTTGTAGGAAAGATTGTGGAAAGGACTCTAAGAGATAGGATTTATAATCATCTAGCAATGAGCAATTTTATCGGAAATAATCAACACGGATTCAACAAGGGCAGGTTGTGTCTCACAAACCTCATTTGAGTTTTTTGAGAAGGTGACCAAACATGTGGGAGGGTAGGGCAGTTGATGTGGTGCACATGGAGTCAAGATTACAGTGGTGCTGGAAAAGCACAGCAGGTCAGTCGGCATCTGAGGAGCAGGATAGTCGATATTTCAGGTAGAAGCCCTTCATCAGGAATGAGGCTGGAAGCCTCGGAGGTGGAGAGATAAAAACTATCTCTCCACCCCAGAGGTAGTGTGGATGTTCAGAGGGATCTTGGTATCCATGTACACAGATCCCTGAAAGTGGCCACCCAATTTGATACTGCTGTTAAGAGGGCTTCCAGTGTGTTAGGTTTTATTGGTAGAGGGTCAGAGTTCCGGAGCCGTGATGTCATGCTGCAACTGTATAAAATGCTAGTGTGGCCTCACTTGAAGCATTGTGTGCAGTTCTGATCACCCCATTACTGAAATGATGTGGAAGTATTGGAAAAGGTGCAGAGGAGATTTACCAGGATGTTGCCTGGTCTGGAGGGAAGGTCTGATGAGGAAAGCCTGAGACACTTGGGTCTGGTGTCATTGGTGAGAAGGCAGCTAACAGGGGATTTAATAGAGACATACAAGATGATCAGAGGATTAGATAGGGTGGACAGTGACAGTCTTTTTCATGGATGATGACATCTGCTTGTACGAGGGGGCATAGTTACAAATTGAGGGCTGATAGATTTAAAACAGATGTTAGAGGAAGGTTCTTTACTCAGCGAGTGGTAAGGGCGTGGAATGCCCTGCCTGCCAACGTAGTTAACTCAGCCACATTACGGGCATTTAAACAATCCTTGTTTAAGCATATGGATGATGATGGTATAATGTAAGGGGGTGGGCTTAGATTAGTTCACAGGTCAGCATAACATCGAGGGCCGAAGGGCCTGTTCTGCACTGTATTGTTCTATGTTCTATGCTCTATAAAGCTATAGATTGGATGCTGATCTAATGGGATGCTTTGTCTCTGATGGTATCAAGCTTCTTGAGCGTCGTTAGAACTGCAGTAAACGGAGCAGTGAACACTATTCCATCATACACCTCACTAGTGCCTTTAGATGGTGCACAAGCTTTGAGGAGTCAGGTGAATTGTGCAGTGCAGAATTCCCAGCCTTTTAACTGTTTTTAATGCCACTGTAAAGCTGGTCCAGTTAGGACTCAAGATATTGATAGAGGAGATTCAATGATTGAATGTCAAGGGAAAATGATTAGGCTCCCCAAGTTTGACATGATCATTCCCTGGCACTTGCACAGCACAAATGGTACCTGCCATTTATCCAAAGTCTCAACGTTATGCAGGATTTGATGCAAGCATACATGGATTGCTTTAATGTCAGAGGTATTATGGATGGTATTGAGCACTATTATCATCAGCAAAAACAAGTTCTATCTATGAAGGCAGAAATCTCATTGATAAAGCAGGTGAACATAATCGGACTCAGAGGTTTTCTTGAGAAATTCCTGTAATGATGCTTTGATCGTGTGGGATCGTGTTCAAATCATTACCAAAATCAATAAATGGTGAAAATAACCTCTTTATTCAGCAACTGCAATAGCACAAGTTCAATGCGGCAACGGAATCCCAAAATACAGTTCTTACAACAGACTCTTTATACACAGTTCTTACATATATTAAGATTCCATTACAACCATGTTATATTGTTTTATCTATAGTACACAAAAGTTGAGAAGGGTTTCTGTCCTGGGAGTCAGCACATATTTTAACCCATTTCCTAAGTGCTGACTGCTGCTCCTGATAGGATTAATAGCATCTCTCCAGTTTGCTTGCATAACTAAAACATGTTAGTCCTTTTACCTTCTAAGTTAGTAAACATTAGTAAAACATACTAGGCCCTATATGCTCTAAATAAGGTAGAAATTTTACCTGTACTTAATAAAAGAATAAAGGATACTAAACTGATTAAGGCAGCTGGATTGTGAGATTTGTTTACTATTTGTCGGTGTGAATTTCATTCATGCATGCAATTTCACATAAGTGCTGTTTTGACAATTATTTTGTTAAAGGGATAAGGCCTGGTTAAAGGTATTTAACAAGTTCTTACTAACTGGGGAAAATGTTAGCTATTCTGCAATCTATTCAGGTCCAAAAGACAGATGGTAAGGGCTGATTAATATTATAATCTTTCCATAGTTTGAGGTAGGTCATGATGGCAGGGGAGGTATTATTCTGAATAGATTAGTAATTTTTGATATTTATTCAGAAGTAAATTTTGATGTAAATAGGTTTGATAAGGGTTGCAGGTTGAAGGAGCAGTAACGAGTTTGGAAGTATTGTTTTAATTTTAGTCTGTCTTGCAAAATGTCCTACAAGAACTGCAGTTTTTTGAATGAATGAATGAAACCGTGTTATAGTAACGGGTTAATAAAGGGTTATGAATGAATGAATGAATGAATACAATCCGGTATTAATTAACATAGCGAGCTAGTAAATGAGTTAGAGATAACCTATAATACAATATCTCATGACACCAAGGACTGCAAGAACCAGAATCATCTTCCTTTTTACTTGATATAACTTGAACCAGTCGCATTTTATCAACGATTTCTACGTATTTCAATTTTATTCGGACTCTTAATGCCACATTCAATCAAATGTTGACTTGATTTCAAGGGCGATCACTCTCAACTCAACTTTGGAATTCAACTCTCTTGTCTACATTTGGACCAGAGTTGTCATGAGGTCGGGTGCTGAGTGACTGGAACCCAAACAGCACAGGTGAGTAGATTATTACTGAGTTTCTTGATAGCTCTGTCAACAACATGCCCTATCAATCTGCAGATTATTGAGAATCGACCGATACAGTTTCCCCTGCATTTTTAAATTTCTTTTGTAGCTAGGACATTACCCAATATTATGGAAAATTGCCCAGGTTGAGTCCAGTGTTATAGGTGCAATGAAACAGTTTTGCTCGGGGTATGGCTAGTTCTGGAGACATCTTCAGTACTTTTGTCAAGGCTTTCAGCCATTTCTTGATGCATCAGAGGGATTGAGTAAAAGTGGTTCAAGGCCAGCGTGTGTGATAATGAGGAATTTAAAAGGAGAACAAGATGGTTCATCTACTCTGCACTTCTAGCTGGTGGTCATGAAAAACATAAACTTGGCAAGAGCACAATTGATTATTATAAAGAATCTCAAAGAGGATACAAGGACAGATACAGAACAAGATGGGTTTTCTTTTGGGAAGTTTGGCCTTGTCAACCAGGGGTCAGGGAGAAAAGCTGGGGTCTGTCTCCTTGGGACAAAGGCGATTAAGGGAAGATTTCATAAGTTTGGATAAGATAGACAAAGAAAAGCTGTTCCTATTAAGTGATATTACAAGAATTACTGGTCATAGATCTAAGATTCTAAGCAGAAGATAAGTAGAGAGAAGAGCACAGCCAGTGATAATAACCTGAAACTCAATGACTATGAGGATGGTCGAAGCAGAGATAATGAAAATAAAAAATGCTGGAGATCACAGTTGGTCAGGCAGCATCCGTGAAGAGAGAGCAAGCTAACTCTTCAAGTCTAGATGACTCTTCATCAGAGTTGAAGTGAAATGGAGAGGTAGCAGAGAATATCATGGATTTGAAATAAATCGGAAAGACTCAAGGAAACAAACTTGCAGGCTACAAAGTCACAGCAGTAGAACTGGACTGAATGATTGCTCTACAAGGAGCTATCACCAACTTGAAGGGCTGAATAATCTTTTTCTAGGTTGTATTAATTCTGGTGAAGCAGCAGAGACAAGTGAATGCATGATTTCAATCGTTGTGACAGGACTATCAGCTTCTCATGTTTGTCAGTGAGAGCTGATGGAAAAGGTAGCAGGATATGGCAGACGAAAAATATATACCTTCTTTCTGGTAAAGAGAGGACACGGGGGCATATTCTTTACACTCCAGAATGCCCTCTGAATGAGCAGATAGTTTTGACAAAAGGAAAGCAGGATTCCGTATCATTTTATATGTGTAACCAAATCTGGCGATAAATGGCTTTGCCTGATGGCCAATTTCTGGGTCCCTTGGATTTATAGCAGTGGAGTCGAGGGGCATTCAGAATGAGAAAGAAATAGTTTTAAGTGGAACAAGAGTATCAAATGTGACAGTGGGGGTAAAATTAAACAAGAATTTGATGAGATATCAGTAAGAATCCAATGATGTAACACCAACCAGAAGGAATGAGATTGGGGAGAAAATTGAAAACAGAATAATGAAGTTCTGTGCAAATTTTTAAGCAAGTGAAAAAAATATACGTAGAATAATAAACTGCTTAATAAAACATCACAATCTTCTTTCACAGGCTTTGAGAAATCAGAGAAGACGACAACATTCATTTCATATGCAATAAATAATGAAAAAAGGCTTTTCTTTGAAGCCCATTTTCCCTTATTAAAAAAAAGTAACAATTTTCCAAGCATAAATAAGCTGATTTAAAACATCAACTTGACCTAAAAATGAATCATTGAAGAGGGAAGTTGAAATTCAATGGATTTTTATTGACAGGGTTACTTTGCTGTTAATGCTTTGCCACAAAAGCAGTGAAAGGGCAAATGAGCATTTATCATGAATTTTTCACTTGCTAGAAGCCAATTAAAATCTTCCTCAACTCTGCAACAAATCTAATTGCTGCTGTGTTATTAGAATATCTGTCACCAATTCATCACAATGCATTGAAACTATCCAAGTGCTACACAAGTATTCAGTGGGCAGTTTATTTCCCATCAGCTCCAATTATTTATAGCCTGAGAATCACTTTCTAACATAACATAACCCATCATGTTGCTGCTCACAATACTGGAGTTACATATAAAGCTAAAGTGATCTGTCAACTATATATCCAAGCCATCAGTAAGACTGCTTTTTTTAACCTCTGTAACATCACAAACACTACCATTGTCACAGGCATCCTGCTGCTAAAATCCTTAACCATGCCTTTGTTAACCCTCAATTTAACTATCCCAGTGTATACCTGGCGAGCCTCCGATACTCTCTCCTCTACAAACTTGAGTTCATCCAAAATTCAGCAGCTTGTGTTGTAAGTTGCACTAAGTCCTGTTCATCCACTCTCCCCGCACCCTCTGACATCACAGGTTCAGATAATATTATTTTTAAACCAGCAATAAAGTTCATGGAAACTCTAGTGATGTTTTATTTTAATTCTCTTAAAAATCAAATTGCACTGGTCCATCTGATTTCTCCTAAATTATCTTGATAGAACAAGTGCAAACCCCACCTCACCATTTTTTTTCAAGTATTATATGCAGCTTGGAAAGAAGTCATCCATTGTTTTCAAAGGATGCATTCAATTGCCATCATGAAGATAACTGACCTTCTGAATATCATCTTTCTGTCTAGGTTAATATGATTGCCAACTCCTTTCCCATTGTTACTTCCATGCTTCCGGTGAATTCCACAGAAAATAAATTAGTATCATTAAACTCTCTAAATTAGCAATTTCAACACTGATGCTAATGATGATTGCAGATATCTACATGCCTGACAACTGCAATCTGTAAATGCCTTTAAATCATTTCTCTATCTTGCTTATGCTATTACTGTGGAGTCTTGAATATGGTTGTTATAAGGCAAACAAAATTATTCAACTTCTTTCCCTTTTTTAAAAACTGTTTCATGGGATATAGACATCGCTGGCAAGACCAGCATGTGTTGCCCATCACTAAATGCCATGAAAGAGCGAATTGCTAGAACCATTTCAGAGGACAATTAAGAGCCATGCACATTGCTGCATGGGTCTGGAGTCACATTACACCAGGCCAGGAAAGAATGGCAGATCTTCTTCCTATTAGGACATAATGAACCAAATAGGTTTTTACAACAATCAATGGTAGAATATAGGTGCTACAACAACTAGCTGTCAGTTTTAGATTACTGAAGATAACGTGTTGGGATTTGAAACAATGTCCCTACAGCATTAACCTGGGTGTCCAGATTAGTAGTCCAATGATGTTAGCACCACACCACCATCTGTAGCTGAGTTGTAGTAAGCAGCAACAAGAAAACATTAAAGGAGCAAACCCAGGTCAAGATCCAAAAAACAAGTGACAGTGCTGTGTTAACATGCAGAGCTTACAGATACCAAGAGTATGAAGAGTGACACAGATCACAAAAGAAGTTCCAATATAATTGGCTGTCCTTTCCCAAATCCCGAATAATAAAAGGAACCAACATTCACCCTAAACGATTCTCACAATTTGGATATAAGAGGAGACTGTAACACTGACTCAGAAAAGGGCCATTTATTTGAATTCCAGAAATATATTATAAAGTCTCTCAGCCATTCTGTATATTATACAACACTGATGTGTCGCTCCTAAAAATTAAATCCAACAAAAAAAAAGCTTCTTTGCATGATACCAAAATAGTGCGAAAAGAGTCAATTATTATTATTCTGGTCATCAGCAAGCATTTTTCTAATGAGAAAAACAGATTCAACACCACGGTGAATAATGCCCCCCTTGTGAAGTTAAGAGAGTCAAATTGAATTACAGAAAGATGATTTTTCCATTAACACAGGAATTCATTTATTCTAATAACGTCATTATAATTCACTCTGCATGCTACTTGATAAGACTCTGCATTGTCATTTACAAATGGCTAGAAATTTGTATGAAAGTTTCCATAGACACACACAGCCGGATGCTGAATCACATT